>NW_020290991.1:1329138-1993707 GCF_003184525.1 Aspergillus sclerotioniger CBS 115572 | reverse complement strand
AAAAGAATATTAATGTATTGAAACTTATAAAACCAATTTATATATATATATTATACTGTATATTAAAAATATATATAAATTAATAATAAATAGACTATCTTTATAAATAGATACTAAAGTATTTTATACTATTATATAAGAATATATAAAAGAAATTTATAATATATTATTTACAGATAAGAAAATAGAGCAGTAAAATTAAATATTAAAATATTATTTATAAGTTTATATTAACTTCTTATAAAATAACTGAGTTAAATAATTATTTAAAATTTAAATATTATATAACAATATAAAGTATAATAAAATGAAAATAATCTTATATAAGAGATTTATAAAATTCTTATTTTAATTATATGTGAACATAGATATTAAAAAACTAGATTAAAAGATTTTAATCGTAAAAAATCAGATAGAATAATTTATTAAAATACAAAAATTACTTTAATAATTTTTAAAAAGGTAAAAGATGTTATAAGTATATATTATAATAAATATTATATACAATAAATCTATTAAATCAGTTTAGAAGTAATAATATATATAAAAAATATTATACTAGTCCAGTTTAATATAAAGCTAGATTATTATTAATTTTATTTTTTTATAATTATTGATACCTGGGACTTGTGATTATATAAACTATAATTATTATTAAAATGTAAAAAACTATATTTAATATTTAATATTTTATTACTAAAACTCTATAAGACTAAACCAAGGGTTTAATACTATTTATTATTAATCTTAATTAATAGAAAATAAGAATAGTGAATTAATAAAATTATTATATAAAAGAAACTAGATATATATAAATTATATATCTAGTTAAATAATTCAAATATTTTCTAGATAATAATATATAGGAGTCCCTCATATATATTAAAAAATAAAGATTTTTTAAATATAGTTAAATAACTAGAAAAATAAGATAAATAAACTAATATATAATTTTATAAGAAAAAAAGATTTGAATAAAACCAAAAAAAATATAGAACTAAAAAACTATAATTATAAATCTTAATATAAACTGTATAAATAGGATATATTATTAATTATATAAAAAAGAAAAGACTGAAAAACTTTTTAAATAATAAAATAATATAGAAAAAGTCTAAGAATGATTATAATAATTAATAACTCTATTTTTAAAAATTCTGTATCTGTATTTATAAAAATGAAAGTAATAATAATATTAAACTATATAAAAAAAGAAAGAACAGTCTCGGAAATATTAGTAAAGACATGAAAAAAAATATTAATAAAAATAACAGTAACAGTAACAGTAGCAATAATAATAAAATTAATAATATTATTATCTTTATATATATTATTTTTATAAATAGCTTTCTGCCAGTAATAAAGCATACTTTAAGCAGTAGTAATTATTATTATAAGCTTATTTTAATGTAAAATACTGCTAGATCTTATTTAACAGTAATAATATATTTCTGTAACTATATTTATAAATTGAAGATATTTAACAAAAATTTATTAATTTTATCAGTAACTATATAGAAGTTTAAATAAAATATAATTTATTAACTTATAAAAATAATATATTTTTAAATAATATATATACTTATAATAGTTAAAATAGTAATAACAGATAAATTATTTATTATAATTTTTATTAAGATATAAAACATATTAATAATATTAAGAATTATTTTCTTACTATATATTACTAATATTATAAAGATTATTAATTTTAGATGCATAGATAGTACATACCTCCGATATTTAATTAATAATAATTATCTAAATCATAAAAGATATAGTAATAATAATATAATAAATTATATAACAAGTATAGACAGTATAAATAAAAAGTATAAGAAAATAATATATTATTCAGAATATTGAATAATTTCTTAATAAATTATAGTTTAATATATTTTAATGTATCTATACACTGTCAGAAAGAAAGAAAGAAAAGTAAAAACTCAATAAGATATTTGATACAATTTTTTAAAATTATTAATATCAATAATAAGTTATTTAATTATTAAGATATTTAATATATACTTTCAGATTAGTAATACGGAAACTGTATAATATTCATATTAAGTAATTAAATAATAATAATAAGAATAAAGTATCTGATAGAGAAAAAGTAAAAGAAGAACTATATAAATAATACGAAAATAAGAACTTTTATACTTATAATAAAATAAAGTTATAAGTAAGGATAATTTATTTATTTAATTTTTTTATCTATTTATTATTTATAATATTATTTTGAAATAAGCTAGAAGAATAGAGTCTATACTATTATATATTACTTAGATAAAGTATTATCTTTTTAAAATAGTAAAAATAAGATTATATAAATAAAATAATTTCATATAATAAGTAATATATACAGTAAAAGCATCTAGTATTAATATATAATTATATTTTATAAGATCTTTCTAATTAAAAATATTAAAATTATATAGATTATATAAATATTATTATAATCTATATTTTAAAGTAGATTAACAATCTAGTCTATTATGAAAATATAAATATATTTTTAATTATATACGTGATATTACTTTATATAAAAGTAAAATCTCGATTAAAGCTAATATTACTGCTTGTTTTTGTAGTGCTGTTATATTGTAATATAATTTCAAGTTTTTTAACTTAGTATTAATTAATTAGGAAGTCTACTTTTTTAGAAGATAGTATATTTTATATACTTATTAAATACTTCAAACTAAATGTTATTATTGTTATAAATAAGTTTAATTTAATAAAATATATTTTTACTGATGTTTAAGCTCAGTGTCTTATTCAAGAATTTATATAAGAAATTATTTATTTAATATATACTGCTAATATATGTATTTTCTTATAATATATACTATTTATATAGAACTACCTTGATGTATATTTTTAATAATATATTTTATAACTTATTAAGAAGAATAAACTTGGTGTTTTTGACAGTCTTTTATTTAGAAGTTGTTTATGTGGTAAAATTTAGCTGATATTAATTCTAGTTATTATATTTAACATAATACTAATTTGTTTAATCGTAATTATAGACAGTACTTTAGTAGTAATGGTTCTTATAATAATAATTAATAATATTTCTCCCAAAACACTAACTGCTTTCAAGAAGATAATTAATATCATTAAAATATGAATACTAACTAGAATCCTAATAATAGATATAGATAAATATTTAATAATCAGAATGTTAATAGAATATAATAGTAAAATCAAAATTAAAGTTATTAAAACCAAAGTTATCAATCACCGTGGAATCTATAAAGTTGATTAAACTAATTATAGTGTAATTAATAGTGTCTTTCTAATATTACTGCCGCCCAATCTGATATTATAAATCACATTTTTAATAATTAATGTTGATAGAACAATAATACTAATAAATAGTACTACTAGTAATAATTATCTAATTATTAATTATAAAACCGTGGTATATATAATAACTGCAATAATTAGTATTCTAAAACTTATACTGTTTTTATTAGCAATGCTCTATCTTGTAAAGATTAAGATTAAAAAGTACTTATATTATATAATTATTAACTTAGTAATAACCATAATCATGATTATTTTGATTTATCATGTGATCTTAATATTTATTATACTACTAATATTAATAATTAAGATTTATCTAGTTTTTCTAATTCATCTGATAATGTGTATTATATTAAGCCGGATTTTAGATTTATATTTATAAATAATGGTAATATTGCTTTTTTTACTTTTAAATCTCTGAATATTAATATTCTCAATTATAACTAACTATCCAATTATTAATTGTTTTATCTGCTATGAAGAATTTCTATTTAATGATAAATTATATAAATATTTATCTTGTTCTGTATTTATAGATCTTTATAAACTTATTTTAATATCAAAAGAAATATATATTATTAAATAATTAAATCTGTATGTAATTGAGTCTGATAGAACTCTATCTGAAAATGATATTTTTCTTAATTTATATTTATAACATGCAGTTATTATAAATACTAGATTAAATAATATTTCTTTATATTATTATATATGTTTTAATATAGGTTATTTATAAAGCATTATTAATACTATCTTTGTTAAAAAGATTCTTGATATCCAGATCTACTTTATAAAATACTTAATATTACTGGAATTACCTTTAAATATTCTTCCACAGAATATATATTGTTTAATGTTCATTTTTATTATTAGTAATATTAATATCTACTTTATTTACTATTTATAAATATACTAAAATTAAAGTCATGGCTTACTTAGTTATGGATATAAAACCTAATTTTTTTATTAAAATAGATATTATAAGTGTGACCGCTTCGTCGGGTTCTTCATGTATGTAGAGGTTCCGGTTCCCCGCGGCGATCTGTTGATTATCTGACATCATATTCCTGCCTTCCTGCCAGAGGTCATTCCCGCGTTCCTTCTACATATATATATTAATCTTCGGTATATAGCTATATTAATAGGCCTTCTTGTTTCTAGACAGATCATTGAATTATACATTCATTATCTTTCTTTCTAAGCTGTTATACAGATGGTAATATATTTATAAGCTGATTCTAGATCTTTATTACTGTTTATTTAATAATATATATTATCATTTATTTATTTATCTGTTCTATCTGCTATTTTCCTGTTATTTTATTACTTTACTGATTTCAGGTCTCTGAAAGCCTCAGTAACTAAATATTATTACTAGATATATTCTTCCTGTTTCTTTATTAGTTTTATTATCTATCTTATTATCTTTATCTTACCTCTGTTTTCTCTATATTTTCTGTTATTTTCTGCTACTAAAAAATCTTATTTTTTGTCTTATATTATAAAGATATAATCTCCGAATTACTGAACTTATTTATTAAATTATTTTATTTTATATTCTTTCAGATTCTTCTTATACTGTAAAGTTTAATCAAGATACCCTGTACTGTATAAACTATATTCTTATTAAATTATATATTTAAAACCCCGCATCCACAAGCTACCATCCTTATTTTCCTAATTAAAACATTGATAAGAATATCCCTAATAAAGCTATAAAAGAATTTCTGTATCTGACTGACTCTATTATTTATTTCATTAAATATTTATAATAAATTTTTATATATTTTACTAATACTACAATTTCTTCTAATTCTCTTTATCTATTTAATTATTTAAGATTTATTTCTTTATTAAGATTATAAAACTCTAGTTTATTTATTAATCTTGCTACTGCTACTTCTAAATCTGTAAATCTTATACTAATTTTTTATATCTTTTAAAGATTAAACTCTAATTTTAAATACTTTCTAATCATTTTAGACTAAGACTGCTACCTTTAATATAGTTACTCTAAAAGAAACAGTATTATCTACTCCAGTCATTATTTATCTAATAAAGATTTTTAAATCTTTATATTTTCTGTAACTGTGTTATCTTGTTTTTTCTCTCTTTATAAAAGATATTTAATCTTTATAATCTAAACCTATATCATGTTAAGTATTATATACAGACATTATACTTATCAATCCTATTATTATTACTGGTTATTAGCCTAATAAACTGTTCATGCGTAACATACTAAATATTATTAGATCTATTCAGTAATATAAGTTTCTTTAAAAACTGATTAACAATACTACTTATAAATATACAAGTTTTAAATAATAATAATACTAGTTATCAATTATAAATTCCAGATCCTCTAATCAGTAATAACGGATACTCTAATATTAATAATAATATTTTAAGCTATTAAAAGACCAATAAAGTTAGTTACTTCTAAACAGATATAAAAGATGATAGTATTATAAAACAGATTAATAATCTAGTCTATTATAAAGATATAAACATATTTCTTGATTATATACATGATATTGCTTATATATAAGTAAAGTCTTAATTAAAGCTAATATTACTGCCTGCTTTTATGGCGCTGTTATATTATAATATAGCTTTAAGCTTTCTGATTTAAAACATCAATTAATCAGAAAATCTGCTTTTTTAAAAGATAGTATGTTTTATAAACTTACTAAATACTTTAAATTAAACTTTACTATTATTATAAACAAGCTCAGTATAATAAAATATATTTTTATTAATAACCAAGCTTAATGTCCTATCCCGAAGTTTACTTAAAAAGTTATCTATCTGATCTATATTATCAATATAAATATTTCTTTTTAATAAATACTGTCTATTAAAAATCATCTTAATATAAATCTTCAATAATATATTCTATAATATATTAAAAAAAATAAACTAGATCCTTTCCTACAGTCTCTTATCTAGAATTTTACATATAATAAGATCTAGCTGATACCAATACTACTTGTTATACTTAATATAATATTAATTAGAATTACAGACAGCACTTCAGCAGTAATATTTATTATAATAATAATTAATAATACTCTTACCAAAATACTAACTGCTTTTAAGAGGACAATCAATACTATCAGAATATAAATACTAACTGGAATCCCGATAATAAATATAGACAGAATTTTAATAAAATATTAACAGATTATAATAATAAAATCAAAGCCAAGACTACTAATTATAACATTTATAAAGCAATTTACTATAATATAATCAACAGTATTTATATAATATTACTACTGCTTAACCTAATCCCATGAATTATAATTTTAATAACTCTAATACCAACAGCCATATCAATAATTAATAATATAGATAATAACAATTAATTATTAATCATAAAATTATAGCACATATAACAGCTGCAATAACTAATATATTAAAACTTAAATTATCTTTACCAGTAATGCTTTATCTTATAAGAATTAAGATTAGCAAGTACTAACATTATATAATTATTTATCTTATGATTATTCTTTTTATACTAATAATCAAGACTGCTATAATCCATCTGATAATCCCAGTATTTATTATATTAGTAATGTTTTCAGTTATTCCTTTAATTATAATAATAATCAAGTTTTATCTAGCTGTTTTAACTCATCTAATAATATATATTATGCTGAACTAGATTTCATATCTATATTTAAAGACAATTATTCTTATATATTTAATATAAAGATTAGTAATAATCTTATGCTTTCTTTCTTTTAATTTCTGGATAATATTTTCAACCATAACCATATTGTTATTAACTGTTTTATCTGCTATGAAGGCCTTTCTTTAATAATAAAATACATAAGTATTTATCTTACTCCATCTTTACTAAACTATATAAATCAACCACATTATTTAAAAATACTATTATTATTAAGTTATTAATTCCTTGAATAATTGAATTTAATCAGATCTCCAGTATTAATATTTCTTTTAATTTATGTTTATAGCATACAGTTATTACAAATATTAATTTAATTAATATATCCTTATACTATTAAATATATCTCAATACAGGTTATTTATTAAGTATTATTAATACTTCTTTCATTAAAAACATATCTAATATTAAAACCCGTTTTACAGAATATTTAATTAATATTATAAAGATTAATTCTAAATATTCTTCTACAGAATACATATTATTTAATATTTATTTTTATTATTGATAATATTAGTATCTATATTAATATTTACTTCAGTTACCATCTATAAATATATTAAAATTAGAGTTATGTTATAGTTAGTTACTGATATAAAACCCAATCTGCTTATTAATATAGATATTATAAACTGTAAAAAAATAATAACTAATCTTAATTATTATCTTACCACCATCCGCACATGCAGAAATTTTATTTTTATTTTAATTATATATTAAAATCAATTATATATTCTCTATATTTGTCTATTTTAGTTAATATATTATTATATCTAGCTATTCACAAGGCAAAGTCCCTGTTAAAATTAAAAAGAATAATCTATCTGATTAAGATCTAATCTCTAAATTAATTAATAACAGTTAAATCCTATGATTAACATACTATACTCACCTTATCAATATAAACTTTTTCTTTGTTAAGATTTCTAATAATACTTCCAATTTTATTATTATTACTTATTATATTTATTTAAGCAATATCTCTGATTCTGACTTTATTACAGTATATCAAGTTAATATAAACACTGTAAAACTAGCCGCTATCTCTATCTATATCCACAATACTAAGATTTTTAATAATAGTGATAAATCTACTATATATAAGTCTTTAGTTTCAGCAAATCTACTTATTAATAAGTATAATATTCTTGAAGTTAATATTACTGTTATTCCAATAAGTATTATCATATATAATAAAGATCTTATAATTATTCAATATATATATCAGCTTATTGAATATTTTGATATATAGGCTAATACTGATATTTTTAATTTTGATATTATCAATATTCTAGAATATAAATAAGTAGAAATCTTTATAAAAAATAGTTAAGAATAATATATTCTAAAGTTATATATCTACTATATCAGCCAGTATAACTATAAAATCTTTAATAAAATTTTTAATTTACTATATAAAATAGACTATTTCAAAGACTATACTTCTGTCAGTTATCTTATCTTTATTATATAGTATAATATCTATATATCTGAAGACTTTGTATCAAAAGACTGTATTATTATAGATCTATATAGTACTAACAAAGAAACTGAGCTAGATATCTACCCTGTGCTTATTATTAATAATATTATTACTTTACTAAAGTACTGCCTGTACATCTTAATACTTAATAATTGTTAAATATTTTATCAGTAACCAGTATATAAAGATTATTATTATTATCCTATTATTATCAGTTATCGCGGCCAGAAGACTTTCAATATTATTATAATAAGATTTATTAATTCGGCTTTCTTTATCTAATATTAAATGGATATTTATTTAAGGAATATTTGTGCTTTTTATTATATATATATTAATAATATAATTATTATATTCTGTTTATTAAATAAATAAATATCTTGATTATCTTGAACAAGTCTTTATTAAATTAAGTAATTTAGATATTAAGATTGTTTGTAAGAAAGTATTTATTATTTTTTCTTTTATTTAATTATTAGACCAGTGAGTTGATGCTTTAGGATTATATATTTTTAAAAATGAATCTTATATTATATAATTTTTAAAGGTCTATTAGATTCTTGAAGATTTTTAATATTATATTAGTTTGATAGACTGGTTTTATAATTACATTAATTATTACACCAAAAAAGTTAGATTTTTATAACTATAAAAGATTAAGATATTTAAGTTATTTTTGAAAAGCTCTTCTGGAAATATATATATATTAGAGATAAATATATTATTATTATAGTATATAATAATTTTATAGATACTAAGTATCTAATTTTTAATATACTTTAATCTGATTTTACTAATAAGTTATTTCTTGCTTGGTTCAATTATCTGATCTAGTTATATATTGATCTTGATATCTTATATAAAGATCACAAAGCTATATTGTACTATTTTATTAATAAATATATATATAATATTATTATTCTGCCAGTCTGTATATTAGTATATCTAGTATTATTTCTCAGTTGTATATTAACTTCTGTTGAATAATACTATTAGCTATTAGAACTGGAAGTCTTCTACTTAATATAGATATTCTGTAAAGTTTATTATTTAATTAAATATATAGCTATACTAGTAATTACTTATATTGATTATTAATCTATAGTAAATATTACTATATAGCTATCTTTAAATACTGTCTTTATTGATAAACTGAATTTATATTTAATTAGTCTTTTATTACATGCAGCAATTTAAACTTCGTGTTATTTATTATTCAGACTGGATTAATATTATTATTAATATTTTATTATCTAATTATTAAGTTAATGAACATGATATTAATCTTAACAGTAATATATATTTCAGTGAAATATATATTTACTGAACTAATATTACTGTATATACTAGCTTTACAGTGCTCCTATCTGATAAATTTGAAAAATATCTTTGTTAAATATATAAAGATAATTTATCTATATACTATATTATAACGGCAGCTCCGCCAGATACTATATGATGCTTATATTATCCTCTTTGTTCTATTTGTCTTGCTATTGCCAGTATTGTTTTTCTTTAATAAATATCTATAATATTTTCTGTTTTTCTCTTTTTCTCTTCACGCTTAAAGTTCTAGAGTAATTAGTATTAATATAACTTTATTTTATATTAAATAACTGTCTTATAACTTTAAATATTCTTTTTATTTCTTTTCTAGTATTATATATAGTTAGCTTTTACTAAGCTGTTAATAATCTCTTCTACTTATACTCTTAATAATATCTAATAATTAAATATGATTTATCTGATTAACTAGATAAACTAAATAAAATAATTAAAGAAAATCGCTAGATCTCTACTTTGAAAGAGATTTAAAATAGATTTTAAATATCTTATTACAGACTTTTACTAACTTAAAGATTAAACGAAATAATTTTCTTAATATCCAGAATAAACAGAGCCAGAAAATTATTATTTTAATTTATAGAAAAGAAAAAGTAAATAAAGAATAAAATACTCTAGTTCTATAAATATTTTATTTAATAAAAAATACTTTATATAATAAAGTAATTTCTAGATTAAAAAAATACTAAAAATCCTTAACCTTTTTTTATTCAGTAATAAAAAAGGTATTTTTTTAAAATCTGTTTTTCTATTTAAATACTTTAATTCAACACAGAAAATCAAAAATTAAAACTAATATATTAAATTTTATAATAAATATTATTATCTTATAATTATAAGAGGATAGGACCTGGTATCCTATTATATTCTTCTTCAGAAAGATAATTAATATTAAATAAAAAAATATTATAAATAATTAAAAACTCTTAATAATTATAAAAATATTTAAATAATAATATCATTATTTAAAAAGAAGTAAATTTTTTATTATTATAAAGTCTGATTATATTAATCTCAGATCTTTTTTAAGCTCTATATTAAAGAAGCTGAGCTTTTAACAGATTAAATAAGCTAAAATATTTATAATATTTAATTTTACTATTAAATACCAGCCCGGATTAAAGAATTTAATTAATATATTTGATTAATATCCTAATTAATTTCCTTTATAAAAAAGCTAGAAAAAAGCTTACTATTATTTATATTACAAGTAAACTTAAGTTAAGGACTGATCTGTATAGAATATTAGTAAAAAATATTAAGTAAAATCCAGCTAGAGATAGTTAAAATATTAATATATATAAAAATAAAAATATAAGAACATAAGAGTAAGCTTATAAAAAAAGAGTCTTATAGATATTACAATATATTTATAAATAAAAAAAAGACTATTAACAATATAGGAGTTCTAGATATTTTAATACTACAGATATATATATATATATATAAATTAAATCTAAAATAATCTATTCTGATTTACAAGAATTTATAATATATCTAATTAAAAAAGTATAGAATATAGATATATAACTATAATATTAAAAAATTAACATTTATAAGAAAAATAAGAATTTAATAATCTAATTTAGAAATTATATAAAGAAGATTTTTTAAGTAAATTAAGCATATAGTTATACTAGAAAGTATAATAATAAAAGAGGAATTTTTATACATAAACTATAATATATCAGAGAACAGTAACTATCAAGAACAGCACACTTTAAAAAATATCCAGTATAAGTACTAATGATATAATATATATATTAAAATAAAAATATATATAAAAATCTGTAATTTTTACTAGAAAATCCAAGTTTATTAATATATATTTTATAACAAGCTAAAACTATTACTTATACTGAATATACTAGATAAAATACTTACTATAAACTTTGTTACAGGTCTGCTATTCAGTTAATAAGAAGAAATTATATATAATATAATCTTAATAATAGTAAATATATTTATACAGTATGCCTTCTATTTATTCTATAAAAAGAATATTAATACGTTAAAGCTTATAGAACTAATTTATAAGTACATTATACTGTAAATTAGAAATATATATATATTAATAATAAATAAAGAATTTATCTCTATGAATAAATATTAAGCTATCATGCACTATTATATAAAAACATATAAAAAAATATCTATAATATACTATCTATAGATAGATAATAAAACATAACAGTATAACCAAATGTTAGAATACTATTTACAAGCTTATACTAACTTCTTATAAGAAAATTAGACTAGATAGTTATTTATAGTCTAAATATTATAAATAATATAAAGCACAGCACAATAAAGATAATGCTATATAAGGCTCTTATAGGATTTCTATTTTGATTATATATAAATATAGATATTAAAAAACCAGACTAAAAAACTTTAATAGTAAAGAAATAGATAGAACTACTTATCAAAATAAGAAAACTACTTCAAACAGTTTTTTAAAAATAAAGTATACTATGACTATATAATATAATAAATATTATATAAAATAAATTTATTAAATTAGCCAGAGACTTATAATATATATAAAGAATAATATAACAATCTAGTCTAATATAAAGTTAAATCATTACTAACTTAGTCTATAAAATTATTAATATCTGGAGCTTGCAATCATACAAACTATAATTACTATTAAAATATAAGTATTTGTATTTACTATTTTATATTTTACTATTAGAATCGTATAATGCTAAACTAAGGATTTAATATTATCTATTATTAATTTTAATTAACAAAGAACAGAAATAGTAGATTAATAAAATTATTATATAAAGAAAAATTAAGAATATATAAGCTAAATATCTAGTTAGATAGTTTAAATATTTTTTAAACAATAATACTTAAAAACTCCTCGCGCATGTTAAGAAAATAAAAGGGTTTAAAATATAGTAAGATAATTGAAAAAATAATATAAATTAATTTAATATATAACTTTATGAATAAAAAAAATTTGAATAAATCTTAAAAAAGTATAAAACTAAAAGAATTATAATTATAAATTATAATATAAAATTATAATATAAAATTATATAAACAGAGATATATTATTATTTATTAATTACAGAAAAAGAAAAATACTTTAAAAAACTTTTTTTAACTAACAAACTAATACAAAAATTCTTTAAAAATAATTATAATAATTAATAATTTTATTTTTAAAAATAGCATGCCCGAATTTATAAAAAGAAAAGTCATAATAATATTAAAATATGTAAAAAGAAGAGAAGAAACAGTTTTAAAAATATTAATAAAGATAGTAATAGTAGTGATAGTAAAATTAATAACAGCACTGGTAATAATATTATTCTTATATATATTATTCTTATAACTAGCTTCCTATCAGCGGCAAAGTACACTTTAAGAAGTAATAATCATTGTTATAAGATTAATCTGATATAAAGTACTGTTAAATCTTATTTAATAATAATAATATATCTCTACAACCATATCTGTAAATAAAAGATATTTGATAAAGATTAATTATTTTTATTAGTAACTGTATAGGAGTTCAGATAAAATATAACTTACTAACTTGTAAAGATTGTATATCTTCAAATAATATATATATTTATAATAATTAAAATAATAATAACAAGTAAGTTACTTATTATAAGTCTTATTAAGATAAGAAATATCTTAGCAATACCAGGAACTATTTGTCAAACCCTAGGATCGCTTCTCCCTGTTCCTGTTAGCTTAGCTTCCGTTCCAATACGTACCTTCGAACTGAATCGAGATAAGTAAGACTGATGACTATCTAAAGTGACTGATCCTGAACAAGAAAAGAGAAGTAAGGCCAGATAGTGCCGCGCAGCTATCTGTAAGTAAGTACGGATGAGTGTTGTCATTAAGCTTTATCAAAACATATGGTTACTTAAAGATAGTTATATTAAGCACGAAGAACAGAACTAACTAAATATATAAAAGAGTGTTCTTATATCCTATCCTTTGTCATGGCGTTACTATATTATGTTATACTACTGATATATTATTTTATATTGTTGCTATGTTCTGTTATAGCACTGATATATTATAATATATTAGTGATATGTCTACTGTGGTCACGTGTTATGTAACTGTTCCGGTCATCGGTTACTCAGATCAGGATTTTACCTGATAAGAGTCCTTGCTTTTCCGGACGTGGCCTTTTTGCCTGATGAGTCCGCCTTACTAGTTTGTTCAGCTAGCAGGGGTCCGTAACATCACTCCCCCTTCTTCAAGGTTTCTTGTCCTTAAGGAACATAAATCTGCGGTGCCTCCCTCTTGAGGTGAGTGTCCGGTGTTGTTTTCCCAAAATTCAGTCGGGTTGTTAACCATATCATCCAGTCCTTCTGTTTGTAAGAAGAGTCTTTACTGGTGGATTGAGGATGAAGGTTTCCTTGCGGTTTTCCCTTGCGAGTGCTGTATTCGCCTTTACAAAGTATATATTAAATCTGAAAATTTTAATTACTGTAATAAATATATTAAAACAAACAGTGTTTACTACAAAATACCTGATCCTTCCTTTTCTGACGCTGAGTGGAAGTATTTAGTCAAGGCTCAAAACTTTATTAAAAAAAAGAAGGAAGTTATTCTAGTAAAACTTCTTTAATTATAGAAACAAAAACAGTTACTGTAAAGATAAGCTGGTGATTTTATAGCTCATGATATAAAGAAGATTGAGGAGCTGGAAGAGCTCAAGAAGTAAGAGTAAAAGAAACATGAAGTATAAGAGAAACTGTGTGATTAAAAAGCTATAACTTTTAAGACTGAGACTAGTATCGTCACGGGTAGTGTTAAGCTAGCCGCTGTATCTGAGCTTGATCTTAGTTTATCTTAACTGGTTAGCTTTTCTTCTTTCTGGGCGAATTTTGACTTGTCTGTTAATAATACTGCTCCATAAGTTAATAATAGTCTATCAAATTCTTGATAAGTTCCTACGTGTTTTCTGAGATATTATATTCTTTTTATTTTATTAAGTATTATGATTTACTGCTAATCTTTCTGTAGTTTAGGATCTTTTTGACTTTATATTCTTATTCTGTATTGTTATTAATCTTCATATTTTTTATGATTCTAGCGTTCTTTAGTGCAGGTTCTAATAATAAGATATAAAACACTGGGTGAATTTTGCTCATTGATTTTGGCAATCTTAACTTGTAATTAACTGGTTTCTTCTTATCTTTGATAATAAATGGTCCTAGCTTGTGATGGTTAAGCTTCTGACTTAGTTATTTTATCTTGATATTTTTGCGGAGTAGGAACACTTTCTTTCCTCTTTTTAAATCAGGTTTCTTTCTATATCTGTGATTATAGTATATCTTACTATATAAGTTCATGAACTTAATATCTCAGGATAACTGAATATACATGTTTTCCATGAATATAATAATATCCTCAACTATATCAATAACTGGCTACTGTCTTAATAGTGTTTTCAGAAATCTTAGATAGGAACCGTAATTAGTATAGAACAGTGAGACTTTAATTATTGAGTGATTAGTGTTATTATATAAGAACTGTACTATTAATAACAGATTTATCTAATCATCTTACTAATAGTTTATATAGTGTCTCAGATATTGTTTAATTATCTAGTTAATCCTCTCTGTTTACCTATTTATCTGTGGGTAGTAAGTTATTATTATTTATTCTTAAATTTTTATAAGATCTACGAGTGATCTCTAGAACTTTGAGATAAATAACTTATCTTTATCTAAAATAATATACTTTAGCATCCCGTGATTAGTAATAATATTTTCAAAAAATAGTTCTGCTATCTGTATTGTTATTATTATAATCTTACTTAGTATAAGATAAATATATTTAGTAAGGTGATCGGTAATGACCATGTGTTACGGACCCCTGCTAGCTGAACGAACTAGTGAGGCGGACACGTCAGGCAGAAGGCCACACCCGGAAAAGAGCAAGGGCTCTTATCGAGTAAAGCCTCGATACGAGCAACTGATGAACGGGAACGGTCACACGGCACGTGACTACAATAGGGATGTCACCGACACGCTATAGGATGTCAGCGCTACGCCGGGGATGTCACCGACACGCTATAGGATGTCAGCGACATGATATGGCATGGCAACGCCATACCGAAGGATAGGATATAAGGACACTCTTTCATGTACTTAGCTAGTTCTGTTCTTCGTGCTCAATAACACTGTCTTTAAGTAACCATACGTTTGGTAGAGCTTAGCGACAACACTCGTCCGCACTTACTTACGGATAGCTGCGCGGCACTATCTGGCCTTACTTCTCTTCTTCTGTTCAGGACCAGTTCTTTTTAGATAGTCACCGACCTGACTTACCTTGATCCAGTTCAAAGGTACGACTCGGAACAGAAGCTAAGCTAACAGTAATAGGGAGAAGCGATCCTAGGGTTTGACACCATGATAGTATTAAATCTCTCTGATTCTGGTAGTAGATTAACAAAGTTAATTATTATCCAGTCTTATGGCTACTGTAATACTTTCTGTACTTATATTTATAAGGCTGGTATCTTGCAGGCTTGTTCCTGATACAAGTCTTGTATTATCTAATATAATCATGTACTTTCTGTCTGAGGTTCGGAATGTAGTAATTCTTCATGATTAGTTCTGTAGTCTTTTCAACTTCTAGATAGTCTTTAAGTGGTTTATCATAGAATCTAGCCATAATCTCTGTTCTTATAATAGTTTGTATAAAGATTAATCTGTGAAAGTGCACTAGTCTATCTTATTAATAATGATCTTGTCTGGTAAGTCCTTGCTCATTTCTTAAAATATCTTGTTATTCTTGGTAGCTTTAACTAATTATCTGGTTAGGTTACTACCTATTTCCAATATTACTGCTAGATTAGCTTTATTATAACTGATTAACCTATCTGTATTCTGTTTTAAGATGGCTGGTTTAATAGCTTTCTTACTTAATTTATAGTCTGGCCTGCGGCTCAGTATATCTGCATGTTTATTTTCTGTTTTCTTGCAGTATATAATCCTGAAGTCATATTATAACAGAATCTTAGTCTATCTTGCCTGTCTTCTGATCAACTCTTTGGTTGTTGTAAAGTAGGTCAAGTTCTTATAGTCTGTTTTTATAATAACGGTATACTTTATTTTTTTAAGATAGACCCTCCACTGCTTGAATATTACTATAATGGCTAGTAATTTCTTATTATAGATGTTGTAGTTAAGTTCTCCTTGAACTAATTTTCTTAAATAAAATATAATTAGTCTCAGCTTTCTATCTTCTTCTGATTGCGTCATACGCATTCTAACAGTATAATCTAATATATTGGTCTTAATAGTGGTTTTTTTTCCGGGTCATGCTGTACTAGTATTAGTGATGTAATAAGTTACTGCTTGATATCTTTAAACATGCTCTGCTGTGGTTCTTTTTACTAGTACTTTTTTAACTTCTTTATAAGCTTGAAGAGTGATATTATATAGATAGTGTATCTATTTATGAATTATTAATAATAGTTGATTAATCTAATAAATTACTATAGTTCTTTCAGATTCTTAGATTGAGGCTAGTCTTGTATAACTTACACTTTAGCTTGCTCAGTATAGATTCTTTTTATAGATATCCAGTATTCCAGAAACTCTGTTTTCTGTACATAAAATTTATATTTTTTTAGCTTATATTTTAACTAATATAGATATAATTTATACAGAATTAATCTTATATATCTAATATATTCTTTCTCAGTTTTTGAAAAGATTAATATATTATTTAAGTAAGTGATTATAAATCTGTTAAGATATTCTCTCAAAACCTTGTTAATATATTACTGAAATGATGCTGGTATATTAGTAAGTCTAAATAATATAATCAAATATTTAAAGTATCTATATTTTATTTTGAATATGATCTTTTATTCTTCATCTTCTGTGATGCATATACGGTAATATATATCTATAATATTAAATTTAGTAAACTACTTTATTTCTTATATCTTATCTTAGATTTCCGAAATCAAAGATAACGGGTGTCAATCCTTGATTATAATAATATTTAGTAACTAATAATCTATATATAACTGTAAACTGCTGTTCTTTTTTAATATAAATAGAACTTCATGTTCTGCTGGTAACTTTGAAGGCTTGATATTATCTTTTACTAGCTAATTATTAATATATTCTTATAATACTTGCGATTTCTTTTTAAATATTAAATAAATCTTTTTATATATCAGTAACTTTTTTTTTCTATAAGAATAATATGGTTATGCTTTCCGTGCTGAGGTAATTCAGGTTATTCTAGCTGTTTAAGTAAGTTCTTAAATCTCTTATACTGTGGCAGGATTTGTGTATTATTCTTGATTATAGCTAGAAATTTCTATAAATCTTCTAGTTCCTGTTCTAGCATCTCGATCTCTGTGTTAGAACTGTTAATACTGTATTCTTAGTATTCTTCTGTTATTGTCAGTGCCTATTCTAATAATTTTATAAGCTAATTTTACTATAATGACTTAATTGCTGTTATTACTTGTATAACTATACTTGAGATATTATTCTTCTTTAAGTTATCTTTAATGCCTGGCGTGTTAGGTTTTTATAGTGTTCTTAATCTTTCTATAGGTTGCTTAGTCCTTGCTTCAGCTTCTTGCTAAGTAGCAGGCTGTGTAGATCCAGATCCTATACCTGGTCCTTGCTGGTGTTGTTTTAGATAATCATAATTCATGAATTAAAGACTCTTAGTCTTCCAATCTATCTGTGGTTATGATTCCTGCATTATAGAATTCTTAATATAATATTATACTATCTTAAAGATGTTATATCAAAGTCTATGTACTTGTAGTGATTCTTTACAATTATAAATATAGTTTCTGACTTGACTGTTAACACGAGAATTTCTAAATTCTCTTTATTTAGTTCTATAATTGGTTCAGGTTCTGCTTTCTATTGTCTGAGTATTCTAAGTTGTTATATAAATCATAAGTTTATGAAGTTTCCTGTTGTTTCAGAATCTATCAGTACTTGGATTAATTAATCTAATATAACTGCTTGAATCTTCAGGTGTGGCCCTGATTCAGTGACTGCTAACTACTGTTCTGGCTAATTAGGTTCTAACTGTTTTATATATCTTCTTAAAAATCTTAAGCCTTCTATCTTTATTATGTAGTATATTATATACTAGTTATTAAAACATGCTAGCCAATATATTAATCTATGGTGAGGATGTCTCTGGTACTTTTTATATATATAATTAAAGATTAAATATAGATAATAACTTATCTTAGCCCTAACTACTTCCGGTATCTTAAATCAGTAGTTAATAATATATTTCTAATCATGGTATGTTAAGTATGTATTCGTGTAATATATAAGCCAAGAAAGTTTATCATGTTTTTAATAATTCTTGCTTTCTTTAAAATATATGCATAAATATGGTTTATTATATTAAGATTTTGTTCTAGCAACGTGTATCTTCTGGTTAATCTTTAATAACTAATAATAATAGTCTATATTATATTATTTATATATTAAATAAGCTTTCAGATAACAGGGACATCTCTGTAGATATTGTTCTTAAGACTTATTCTATGATTTCTAATATCTTAAATCTCAATATGGGCAATGCTGTATAATCTTTTTAAGCTCTAGATAGAATTATATTAAATTCTCTGAGATCTTCTTCAAGATATGGTTTAATTAATAAATAATATTATCTTGATTATTCTTCTAGTTTTCTTTGTTCTTGTCTTACTGTATTGGACAGGATTTACTAATATCTGATAGAGGTTTTTCCGGGGTATTAGGTATCTTGTTAAGTCTTTTCTTACTGGATTTAAGATCTTTAAGCTGAGTACTGTACTCTTTATTTAATGGATTAAATTTGTTTTAAACTATACTGAGATAGTTGTTTTTTGGAACTGGCTTACTGCTGTTATTGATTTTTATGGTTTAATCTAATAGTATAGATAATCATTAATTTTCTTGTTAACTTGGTGGTGCTGTTGGCTTATCTGTGATAATCTATTACCTTAATTAATTATAGTATATTCTATCTTCTAATAATTAATTATACTGAATAGCATGTAATTTCTTATTATCTAGTATTTATATTACAGATTCTGTCTAAACTTTGTATTAAATAGTAGTAATATTATAGACTTCTCTGTCTTAATCTTGGTTTGTAGCTTTTAACTGTTTCTGAGACTGTTTCTAACTGTAATTCTTTGAATGATAATCTGCTTTGCTGTAGTTAAAGTATAAGTAATCTTATTTATACTGTTCGAGTTCCTCCTTAAATATTCTACTCTGTTGAGTCTGATGCTGTGCTGCATCTAGCTCCATTGGTTTTGGTTTATAAGGATCTTTGTATCCCAAGCTTCTAGATTATACTGACCTTCTGTTGTTAACTCGGTAATCTGATTAATTATTTTATCAAGATATAGACCTGCTGGTCTATTAATCTTCTCATTATTTTATATTGTATTTGTACAATCTATTATCAATCTTAACTACTGTTTTAATTATCTTTAACAATGTGTTTGATTATTCTTACTAGATGAGTCTCTCTTGGATCTCTATCTTGAGTCCTTCTTTGAATTATGTGATATAGATGTTATTATCCTAATCTAGATAACTAGTAACTTGCAAAAACTCTGAAGTATATTTAGATATTGATTTAGTCTGCTTAAATTATTATAACTTTTACTTAATGTTTTATATTATATTAATGTCTCTGAATATTTATTCAAGACACTGCTTGAATCTGGTATAACTGGTGAAGATTTGCTTTATATTATTATCTTGATTTTTTACTAACTTTTCTTAATACTTGTAAATATATAGTTTAAATTAATTAAATACTGCTTCAGTCAGGTAGATAGACGCGAAAAGGATCTTGTTAATCTTATTTTTAAGCTTTTCTCTGTTTATGCTGAGGTATAGATCTAACTAGATCAAGAAAGTCCTGAGCTTTGCTTGATTGTCATCAAATAGTTCTGGTGATCAGACCTTAACAGATTTAACTGCTAAGTGATCTTCAAGTAACTGGTTTTATTGTTTTAAAGCGGTGATGCTTTCTTATAACTGATCAACTATACTCATCAGTTCTTATATTATTAGACCCTGCTGCTGTGGGGCGCGCGATAAGTTTAAAGTAGTCAATATAATGAATAGTTATCACTGAATAATACTCATACTGACTGGTGCTCAATGTGTCAAACCCTAGGATTGCTTCTTCCTGTTTCTATTAACTTAGCTTCTGTTCTAATACGTACCTTCGAACTGAATCGAGGTAAGTCAGACTGATGATTATCTAAAGTAACTGATCCTAAACAAGAGAAGAGAAGTAAGGCTAGATAGTGCCGTACAGCTATCCGTAAGTAAGTACAGATAAGTATTATCACTAAGCTTTATCAAAACATATGGTTACTTAAAGACAGTTATATTAAGCATGAAGAACAGAACTAACTAAATATATAAAAGAGTATCTTTATATCTTATCCTTTATTATGGCATCATCATACTATATCATGTTACTAATATGTTATTTCATGTTACTGCTATATTCTATTATAACACTGACATATTATAATATATTAGTGATATGTCCACTGTGGTCACGTGTTATGTAACTGTTCCGGTCATCGGTTACTCAGATCAGGATTTTACCTGATAAGAGTCCTTGCTTTTCCGGACGTGGCCTTTTTGCCTGATGAGTCCGCCTCACTAGTTCGTTCAGCTAGCAGGGGTCCGTAACACTATTTCTTTAAACTATATTATTAATATTATAAGAATTATTGGTTCTAAACATGCAGGCAATACACATCTAAGATACATAATTAATAATAATAATAATACAACAGGCTGTGTAGCAGACACAGATAATATAAAAAAAATAAAAAAATAAGATATTATTTAAAATATTAAATAATTTTTTAATAAATTATAATAAAATATATTTTAATACACCCACGCCCCATCAGAAAGAGAAAAAAATAAAAACTTAATGAAAAACATATTTAATATAATTTTTAAGATTATCAATATAAATTACTAGCTACCTAATTACTAAGATATTTAATATATAATATATATAACACGGAAACTACACAATATTATATAATTAAATATTATTATAAAAAAACTACTACTACTAATATAAGATAACTAATATATATATTAAGACTATAGGAACAAGATATCTGATAGAGAAAAAATAAAAGAAAAATTATATAAATAGTAAAAAAAATAAGATCTTTTATACTTACAGTAAAATAAAGCTATTTATAAATAAAAATTTACATAATTTCATAATAAATAGTATGCTTTTTTAACATATCAAGATTACAGGACTTATAATAAGACAAGCTATCTAATTAAGCAATCTGTATAATTAGATAACTCAGTAAAATATCTACTACACTGGCCACCAGAAACTCCGGAAGGCTAGTGATTAGTTTTACACCTGTGTGTATACATTATTTGCACCATATAGACTCGCAATATAAGACTTAGCCTGCTCTCTAAGGCTAACTTCGCACTGTTCCACGTCTCCCTACGTACCTCTAACATAAATATATTAATTTAATTTAAGAAATAATTTTATAAAATAAGTTAGAACTTATTTCTTTTATCTGATAAAAAAATATTGTTTAAGAATATTAAGATAAGTATAAAATTCTTATAAATCTTAACGGTTTTATTGATAGGCTTGCTCTAGTTAAGTTATAATATTAGATTATAAAGTACTATATAGTATTATAAGTTAAGATAATGATTTAATCTATAAAATATATCCATGAATTCTTAGTAACTTGTTAATCTTCTCTAGATTTTTCTTTTATATATTAATATTAATACTAGTAATAAGATATTTATATATAATATAAGATAGTAAGAATCTTATAATTTCTTAATAATATACTTTTTAAATTTTCTACGGAATATATATTTTAGATTTAATAAGTATTATTATTATTTCTGTAGGTTAAATTCTAGGAAGAAATATATAATATTCTTTAATTTAATTTCTTTATAACTGTGATTATTATTATCAAAGAAGAATAAATAGGACTAATACTAATTTATTGAAGTTTTACTTAGTAGGATATTGTCAAACCCTAGGATCGCTTCTCCCTGTTCTTGTTAGCTTAGCTTCACTGGTATACGTACCTTTGAACTGAATCGAGGATGTATCAGACTGATGTCTATCTAAGAGAGACTGGTCTTGAACAAGAGAAGAGAAGTAAGGCTGAATAGTGCCGCGCAGCTATCTATAAGTGAGTATAGATAAGTATTATTGTTAAGCTTTCTAAACATATGGTTACTTAAAGACAGTGTTATTAAGCATGAAGAACAGAACTGGCTAAATATATGAAAGAGTGTCCTTATATATTCGTTCTTCATATACTAAGTTATAAATCTTTCTGTATACTATATATCATATACTATATACCCGTTTGTATACTATTTCATATACACATGGTCACGTGATGCGTAGCTGTCCCGGGTGTTGGTTACTCAGATCAGGATTCTACTCAATAAGAGTTGCTGCCCGTCCAGACGTTGCTTTCTGCCTGACGAGTCCACCTTACTAGTAGCTTTAACTAGCAGGGGTCTGTGACACCATCTCCCCTCCTTCGAGGTTTCTTATTCTTAAGAAACATAAAGGTGCGCATTCCCTCCATGGGTGTCTCTGGGTCCTTCAGTTTCTTTTTCTCTCAGGATAGGTCATTATACTGAAACGCGATAAATACATTGATAATAAATATTTGGCCGATAAGATTGAGAGTTCCGGTCATTCTGTCGATACTCTATGTGATTTTTGTTTTACTTAAGACAAGATTTGCATTATAAGTTTGACTACTTGAAGCAAGAAATATTCGGCTTGCGCTTTGTGCGGTTGCAAGTACGAAAAGTGATTCTACAGTGACTCTGAGTGGGATAAATTGAAACGTGATGAAGTGAAGGTTGTAGCCAATTTTAAAGCAGCCTAAAAGCAATTCATGCAGTACTCTGAAAAGATGAATTAAGCAATGACAAAGATTCTTCACTTATAAAAACATCAGCAATTTCTAAAGGATTGTGGCGGTCGGATGTTAGATCACGACTCTGAAGTATTAGAGTATTTGGATGAGAACAATCCTCCAAGCACTGAGGATCTCTGGGAGCTAGAGTGTCTGGCTGACGAACATAACACTGCTCAACTTGCCACTGTATTAGACGACCCTAGTCTGACTCAGTTAATTAATTCTCCTTCTTTCTAGGCAAACTTCGACCTGTCTGTCAGTAGTACTGCTTCATAAGCTAATAACAGCCTGTCAAATTCTTGATAAGTTCCCATATGTTTTTCAAGATATCATATTCTTCCTATTTTACTAAGTAATATAATTTACTGCTAATCTTCTTGTGGTCTAGAATCCTTTTAACTTTATATTCTTATTTAGTATTATTATTAATCTCCACATTTTCTACAATTCTAGCATTCTTTAATGCGGGTTTCGGCAATGAGATATAAAACATTGGGTGAATTTTACTCATTAATTTCAGTAGTCTTAACTTGTAATTAACTAGCCCTTTCTTCTCTTTAATAATAAATAGTTCTAGTTTGTGATGATCAAGCTTCTAACTTAATTATTTTATCTTGATATTTTTATAAAGTAAGAACATTTTCTTTCTCTTTTTTAGATCAGGTTTCTCCTCATATTAATAATCATAATAGATCTTACTTTATAGATTCATAAACTCAATATCTTGGGATAACTGAGTATACATGTTTCCTGTAAATACAATAATATTTTTAGTTATATTAATAATTAATTACTTTTCTAATAATATCTCCAGAAATCTTGGATGATAACTGTAATTAGTATAAAACAGTAAGATTCTAATTATTAAGTAACTGGCATTGTTATATAAGAACTGTACTATGAGTAATAGATTTATCTAATTATCTTACTAATAATTAACATAATATCTCAAATATTATTTAATTATCTAGTTAATTCTTTTTATTTATCTATTTTTCTACAGGTGATAAGCTATTGTTATTTATTCTTCAATTTCTATGAGGTCTGTAAGTAATCTCTAGAACTTTAAGATAAATAGCTTGTCTTTATCTAATATAATATACTTTAAAATCTCATAATTTATAATAATATTTTTAAGAAATAGTTCTACCATCTGTATTACTGTTATTATTATTTCATTTAGTATAAGATAGATATATTTAGTAAGATGATTAGTAATAACTATAATAATATTATATCTTTTAGATTCAGATAGTAAATTAACAAAATCAATTATTATCTATTTTTATAATCACTGTAGTACTTTCTATACTTATATCTGTCTATAAGATTAGTATCTTACAAGCTTATCTTCAATACATGTCTCATATTATCTAATATAATCATATATTTTTTATCTGAGATTCGGAATATAGTAATTCCTGATAATTAGTTTTATAGTTTTTTCAATTTCTAAGTGGCCCTTGAGTGGTTTATTATAATGTCTGGCCATAATCTCTGCTTTTATAATAGTTAATAAAAAGATTAATCTATAAAAGTAGACTATTCTATCTTTATTAATAATAATCTTGTTCAGTAAGCCCTTACTTATCTCTTAAAATATCTTATCTTCTTTGATAGTATTAGCTAATTATTTGATTAGATTACTGCCTATTTCTAACATTGCTGCTAAATTGGCTTTATTATAGCTGATTAACCTATCTGTACTTTGCTTCAAGATGGCTAGTTTGATAGTCTTTTCTTCTATTTTATAGTCTGGCCTGTGGTTCAGTATATTTATATACTTATTTTCCGTTTCTTTACAATATATAATATGGAAATCATACTGTAATAAGATCTCAGCCTATCTTGCCTGTCTTCTAGTCAACTCTTTAGTTGTTGTAAAGTAGGTTAAGTTCTTATGATCTATTTTTATAATAATAGTATGTTTTATTTTTTAAGATAGACCCTCTATTGCTTAAATATTATTATAATAGTCAGTAATTCCTTGTTATGGATATTATAATTAAGTTCTGCTTAAACCAATTTTCTTGAGTAAAATATAATTAGTCTGGGTTTTCTGTCTTCTTCTGATTATATTATATATATTTTAATAATATAATCTGATATGTCAGTCTTAATAGTGGTTTCCTTTTTCAGATCGTGCTGTATAAGTACTAGTAATATAGTAAGTTGCTGTTTGATATCTTTAAATATGTGCTGGTAGGGTTCTTCCTATCTATATTTCTTTAACTTCTTTATAAGCTTAGAGAATAGTATTATATGGATGGTGTATCTGTCTATAAATTATTAATAGTAGTTAACTAATCTGATAAATTACTGTAGTTCTTTCAGATTCTTGGGTTAAGACTAGTCCTGTATAGCTTGTACTTTAGCTTACTTAGTATAGACTCTTTCTGTGGATATCTAATATTCCAGGAACTCTATTTTCTGTATATAGAATTCATACTTTTTTAGCTTATATTATAATTAATATAGGCATAGTTTGTACAGAATAAGTCTTATATATCTAACATGTTCTTCTATCTTTAAGAAGATTAAGATATTATCTAGATAGGTAATTACAAATCTATCAAGATATTTTTTTAAAACCTTGTTAATATATTATTAAAATAATATTAATATATTGGTAAGCTTAAATAGCATAATCAAATACTTAAAATATCTGTATTTTATTCTGAATATGGTTTTCTATTCTTCATCTTCTGTGATGCGTATATGATAATATATATTTATAATATCAAGTTTAGTAAACTACTTTATTTCTTATATCTTATCTTAGATTTCCAAAATCAAAGATAACGAGTGTCAATCTTTAATTATAATAATATTAAGTGGTTGATAATCTATATATAACTGTAAACTGCTGTCTTTTTTTAGTATAAATAAGACTCCATATTCTGCTAGTGATTTTAAAGATCTGATATTATCTTTTATTAATTAATTATCAATATATTTCTGTGGTACTTATGATTTCCTTTTAGATATTAGATAAATCTTTCTATATACTGGTGACTTTTCTTTCTTAATAAAAATAGTATGGTCATGCTTTCCATGCTGAGATAATTTAGATTATTCTAACTGTTTAAACAAGTTCTTGAATCTTTTATACTGTGGTAAGATATATAGATTACTTTCAATTATAGCTAGAAATTTCTATGAATCTTTTAGTCCCTGCTCTTGTATCTTGACTTCTGTATTAATACTGTTAATACTATATTTTTAATATTTTTCTATTATTATTAATACCTATTCTGATAATTTCTTAAACTAATCTTACTATAATGATTTGGTTGCTGTTATTACTTATATAATAATACTTAAGATGCTATATTTCTTTAAGTTATTTCTAATACCTGGTATATTAAGCTTTCATAGTGTTTTTAATCTTTCTATGGATTACTTAGTCTTTGCTTCAGCCTCTTACTGAGTAACAGGCTGTATAGATCTAGATCTTATACCTGGTTCTTGCTGGTATTGTCTTGGGTAATTATAATTTATGAATTAAAGACTCTTAATCTTCCAATCAATCTGCAGGTTATGATTCCTGAGTTATAGAATCTTTAATATAATATTATATTATCTTAATAATATCATATCAAAGTCTATATATTTATGATGATTTTTTACAGTTATAAATACAGTTCCTGATTTGATTATTAATACAAGAGTTTCCAAATTCTCTCTGTTCAGTCCTGTAATTAGTTCAGGTTCTGTCTTCTATTTTTCAAGTATTTTAAGCTATTGTATGAATCACAGGTTTATAAAGTTTCCAGTTACTCTAGAGTTTACCAGTACTTGAGCTGTTTAATCTAGCATGACTGCTTAGATCTTCAGATGTGTGTCAAACCCTAGGATCGCTTCCCTGTTCCTGTTAGCTTAGCTTCACTGGTATACGTACCTTCGAACTGAATCGAGGTTGTATCAGACTGATGATTATCTAGAAATGACTAGTCTTGAATAAAGAAAGAGAAGTAAGGCCAGATAGTGCCGCGCAGCTATCTGTAAGTGAGTATAGATAAGTATTATTACTAAGCTTTCTAAATATATGGTTACTTAAAGATAGTAAGATTAAGCATAAAGAATAGAACTAGCTAAGTACATGAAAAAGTGTCCTTATATATCCTATCCTTCTTATATCGCTGTTATAATATATCATATCACTGATATATTACCTCATGTTACGATCATATCCTGATCATAGTATTAATATATTTTAGCTTGTCAGTAATATACTTATCATGATCACGTGATATACAACCATTCCAGATATTGGTTACTCAGATCAGGATCCTACTTGATAAGAGTTACTGTCTGTCCGGACATGGCCTTTTATCTGACAAGTCTGTCTTATTAATTTATTCAGCTAGCAGAGGTCTATAATACCACTCTTTCTTCTTCAAGATTTCTTATATTTAAAAAACATAAATCTGCAGTGCCCCTCATTAAGGTAAATATTCAGTATTGTTTCTAATTTTTTTGTCCAGTTTGTTAATCATATTGTCCAGTTCTTCTGTCTGTAAGAAGAGTCTTTACTAGTAAATTAAAGATAAAGATTTTCTTATAGTTTTTTCTTATAAATATTACATTTACCTGCATAAGGTGTACATCAAATCCGAGAACTCTAATCATTATAATAAGTATATTAAGATAAATAATATTTATTATAAAATATCTGATTCTTTCTTCTCTGACACTGAGTAGAAGCATTTAGTCAAGGTCTAAAATTCTATCAAAGAAAAAGAGAAAGTCATTCTAGTAAAACTTCTTTAATTATGGAAATAAAATTAATTATTACAGAAACAAGCTAGTGACTTCATAGTTCATGATATAAAGAAAATTAAAGAGCTAGAGAAGCTCAAGAAGCAAGAATAAAAGAAGTGTAAGATACAAGAAAGATTATATAATTAAAAGACTGCAGTATCCAAGGCCGAGGCTAGTACTACTGTGAGTAGTAGTATTAAACTAGTCACTGTATCTGAGCTTGATCTTAGTTTATTTTAACTGATTAGCTCTCCTTCTTTCTAGACAAACTTTAACCTGTCTGTTAATAATACTGCTTCATAAGTTAATAATAGCTTGTTAAATTCTTAATAAGTTCTCACATGTTTTCTGAGATATTATATTCTTTCTATTTATTTAAGTAATATAATTTATTACTAATCTTCTTATGGTTCAGGATCCTTTTAACTCTATATTTTTATTTAATATTATCATCAATCTTCATATTTTCTATAATTTTATTATTCTTTGGTGCGGGTTTCAGTAATAAGATATAAAATACTAATTAAAATTTACTTATTGATTTCAGTAGTCTTAACCTGTAATTGACCAGCCCTTTCTTATCTTTAATAATAAACAGTTCTAGTTTATAATAATCAAGCTTCTGACTTAATCATCTTATCTTAATATTTTTATAAAATAGAGATACTTTTTTTCTTCTTTTTAGATCAGGTTCCTCCCTGTATTAATAATTGTAATAGATCTTACTTTATAAGTTCATGAACTCAATATCTTAGGGTAATTAAGTATATATATTTCTTGTAAATATAATAATATCTTTAATTATATTAATAATTAATTACTTTTTTAATAATATTTCCAGAAATCTGGGATAATATTTATAATTAGTATAAAACAGTAAGACTCTAATTATTAAATAACTAGTATTGTTATATAAGAACTGTACTATCAGTAATAGATTTACTTAATTATTTTATAAATAATTAATATAATGTCTTAGATATTACTTAATTATCTAATTAATTCTTTCTGTTTGTCTATTTATCTATAAATAGTAAGCTATTATTATTTATTCTTTAATTTCTATAAGATCTGCGAGTGACCTCTAGAACTTTAAGATAAATAGCTTATCTCTATCTAATATAATATATTTTAATATCTTATAGTTTATAATAATATTTTCTAAAAATAGTTCTACTATCTATATTACTATTATTATTATTTTACTTAGTATAAGATAAATATATTTGATAAGATGATCAGTGATGACTGTAATACTATTATATTTTTTTAATTTAGATAATAAATTAATAAAATTAATTATTATCTATTTTTATAATATTATAATATCTTCTATACTTATATTTATCTATAGAATTAATATCTTACAGACTTATTCTTAATATATGTCTTATATTATTTAATATAATCATATATTTTCTATCTGAGGTTCAGAATATAGTAATTCCTTGTAATTAGTTCTGTAGTCTTTTTAACTGTTAAATAATTTTTAAATAGTTTATTATAATGTCTAGCCATAATCTCTATTTTTATGATAGTTAGTATAAAGATTAATTTATAAAAATAGACTAGTCTATTTTTATAAATAATAATCTTATCTAGTGAGTCCTTACTTATTTCTTAAAATGTCTTATTTTCTTTAATAGTATCAGCCAATTATTTAATTAGATTATTACTTATTTCTAACATTACTGCTAGATTGGTCTTATTATAATTAATCAATCTATCTATATTTTGTTTCAAGATGGCCAGTTTAATAGTTTTTTTCTTTATTTTATAGTCTGGTCTATAACTTAATATATCTATATATCTATTTTCTACTTTCTTATAATGTATAATACAGAAATCATATTATAATAAGATCTTAATCTATCTTGCCTATCTTCTGGTCAATTCTTTGATTGTTATAAAATAAGTCAAGTTCTTATGGTCTGTTTTCATGATAATGATATATTTTATTTTTTTAAAATAGATTCTTTATTACTTAAATACTATTATAATAGCTAGCAATTCCTTGTTATAGATGTTATAGTTAAGTTCTACTTTAACTAACTTTCTTAAATAAAATATAATTAGTCTAGATTTTTTGTCTTTTTCTGGTTGTATCATGCATATTCTAACTATATAATCTAATATATTAATCTTAATAATAATCTCTTTCTCCGGATCATGCTGTACAAGTACTAGTAATATAATAAGTTATTATTTAATATCTTTAAGTATATATTACTGTGATTCTTTTTACTTATATTTCTTTAATTTCTTTATAAGCTTGAAAAGTAGTATTATATAAATAATATATCTGTTTATAAATTATTAATAATAATTAACTAATCTAATAAACTGCTGTAGTTCTTTCAGGTTCTCAGATTAAGACCAGTCTTGTATAGCTTGTACTTTAGCTTGTTTAGTATAGACTTTCTTTATAAATATCTAGTATTTTAGGAATTCTGTCTTCTGTATATAAAATTTATATTTCTTTAACTTATATCTTAACTAATATAGATATAGTTTATATAAAATAAGTCTTATATATTTAACATATTCTTTCTTAATCTTCAAGAAGATTAATATATTGTCTAGATAAGTAATTATAAATCTGTTAAGATACTTTTTTAGAATCTTGTTAATATATTACTAAAATAATGCTAGTATATTAGTAAGTTTAAATAATATAATCAAATACTTAAAATATCTATACTTTATTCTGAATATAGTCTTCTATTCTTCTTCTTTTATAATATATATATAATAATATATATTCATAATATTGAGTTTAGTAAACCACTTCATTTCTTATATCTTATCTTAGATTTCTGAAATCAAAGATAACGGGTATCAATCTTTAATCATAATAATATTAAGTAATCAATAATCTATATATAGCTGTAAACTACTGTTCTTTTTTAGTATAAATAGGACTTCATGTTCTGCTGGTGATTTTAAAGATTTAATATTATTTTTTATTAATTAATTATCAAGATATTTCTATAATATCTGTAATTCTTTTCTAGATATTAGATAAATCTTTCTATATACCAGTGATTTTCCTTTCTTAATAAAAATAGTATGGTTATGTTTTCTGTGCTGAGATAGTTCAGATTATTCCAGCTATTTAAATAAGTTCTTAAATCTTTTATACTGTAGTAAGATATATGGATTATTCTTGATTATAGCTAGAAGTTTTTATGAATCTTCTAATCCTTGTTCTTATATCTTAACCTCTATATTAGTACTATGAATAATATACTCTTAGTACTTTTTTATAATTATTAATACCTATTCTGATAATTTCTTAAGCTAATCTTTTTATAATAACTTAGTTACTGCTATTACTTATATAATAATACTTAATATATTATTTTTCTCTAAGTTATTTCTAATATCTGGCGCGTTAGGCTTTCATAATATTCTTAATCTTTTTATAGATTGTTTAGTCCTTACTTTAGTCTTTTATTAAGTAATAGACTGTACAGATCTAGATTCTATATCTAGTCTTTACTAGTATCATCTTGGGTAATCATAATTCATGAATTAGAGATTCTCAATCTTTTAATTAATCTATAAATTATGATTCCTGAGCCATGAAATCCCTAATATAATATTATATTATCTTAATAATATCATATCAAAGTCTATATATTTATAATAATCCTTTACAGTTATAAATACAGTTCCTAACTTAACTATTAATATAAGAGTTTCCAAATTCTCTCTATTCAGTTCTATTATTGATTTAGATTCTGCTTTCTATCTTTTAAGTATCTTAAGCTGCTGCATGAATCACAGGTTTATAAAGTTTCTGGTTACTCTAAAGTTTACCAGTACTTGGGCTGCTTGACCTAGTATGATTACTTGGATCTTTAAATAAGGCCCTGATTCGGTGGCTATCAACTGCTGTTCTGACTAGTTGGGTTTTAATTATCTTGGGTGTTTAGTTAGAAATTGTATTCTCTTTATTTTTACTGCGTGGTATATTATATATTAATTATTAAAGTATACTAGTCAGTATATTGATTTATAATATAGATATTATTAGTATCTCCTATATAAATAATCATAGTTTGAATATAGACAATGGCTTACTCTAGCCCTTACTACTTCCAGTATTCTGGATCAGTAATTAGTAATATATTTTTAATCATAATATATAAAGTATATATTTATATAGTATATAATCTAAAAAAGCTTATCATGCTTCTAATATTCCCTGTTTTCTTTAAAATATATATATAGATATTTCTTATTATATCAAGATTTTATTCCAGCTACTTATATCTTCTAGCTGATCTTTAATAATAAACAATAATAGTCTGTATTATCTTATCTATATATTAAACAAATTTTTAAATAATCAGAATATCTCTACAGATACTGTTTCCAGATCTTGTTTTATGATTCTCAATATTTCAGGTCTTAATATAGGTAATACTATAATATTTTCTTAAGTTTTAGATAAAATTATGCTGGATTTTCTAAGAATTTCTTTAATATGCGGTTTATCTAGTAAGTAATATTATTTTTATTATTTTTCTGGTTCTCCTTATTCTTATCTTATTATATTAGACAGGTTTTACTTGTTTCTAATAGAGGTTTTTCCAGAATATTAGTCATCTCGCCGAGTCTCTCCTTACTGGATCTAAGATCTTCAAGCTGAGTACTGTACTCTTTATCCAAAGGATTAGATTTATTCTAAATTATACTGAGATAGTTATTTCTTGAAACTGGCTTATTACTATTATCAACTTCCGTGGGTTAATCTAATAATATAGATAGTTAATAATCTTTTTATTATTTTAATAGCACTGTTGGCTTATCTATGGTGGCTTGTTATCTTAATTAATCATAATATATTCTGTTCTCTGATAGTTATCTATATTATATAATATATAGTTTCTTATTATCTAGTATCTATATTACAGATTTTGTTTAAACTTTATATTAAATAATGATGCCTTAATCTTCATATGTAGCTCTTAACTGCTTTTAAAATTATTATTATTTTTATTAGTAGTTCTTTAATTAATGATCTGCTTTACTATAGCTAAAGTACAAGTAGTTCTTTTTACACTGTTCAAGTTTCTTCTTAGATACTTTACTTTATTGAGTCTGATACTGTACTATATCTAGCTTTATTAGTTTTAGTCTGTAAAGATCTTTATATCCCAGACTTCTAGATTATACCGACCTTCTATTATTGGCTCAGTAATCTGGTTAGTTGTTTTATTAAGATGCAGATCTACAGATCTATCAGTCCTCTTTCTATTTTATATTATATTTATATAACTTATTATCAATCTTAACTATTACTGTAATTATCTGTAGCAATATATTCAGTTATTTTTATTAAATAAGTTTCTCTTAAATCTCTATCTTGAGTCTTTCTTCAAATTATATAATATAGATATAATTATTCTAGTCCAGATAATTAATAATCTACAAGAATTTAAAAGCATACTTAAATACTGATCTAGTTTATCTGAATTATTATAACTTTTATTTAATATTATATACTGTATTAATATCTCTAAATATTTATTTAAGACATTACTTAAATCTGGTATAACTAGTAAAGATTTACTTAATATCATTATCCTGATTATCTACTAACTTTTCTTGATATTTATAGATATATAACTTAAATTAATTAAACACTGTTTTAATCAGGTAAGTAAATATGAAAAGAATCTTATTAATCTTGTTTCTGAGCTTCTCTCTATTCATGCTGAGATATAAGTCTAACTGGGTTAAGAAAGTCCTGAGCTTTGCTCAGTTACTGTTAAACAGTTCCGGTGGTCGGACCTTGATAGACTTAATTATCAAGTAATCTTTAAATAACTGGTTCTGTTGCTTTAAGATAGTGATACTTTTTTATAACTGATTAACTATATTTATTAATTCTTATATTGTCAGGCCCTGCTGCTGTGGGGCGCGCGATGAGTTCAAAACTGTTAATATAATAGATAGTTATTACTTAATAATACTTGTGCTGACTAGTACTCAATATATTAAATCCTAAGATCACTTTTCTGTTTCTATTAACTTAATTTCACTGGTATACATATCTTTAAACTGAATCAAGATTGTATCAGACTAATGACTATTTAGGAATGACTGATCTTGAATAAAGAAAGAGAAGTAAGGCTAGATAGTGCTGTATAGCTATCTATAAGTAAATATAGATAAGTATTATTATTAAGCTTTCTAAATATATGGTTACTTAAAGATATTAAGATTAAGCATGAAGAACAGAACTAGTTAAATATATAAGAAAATGTTTTTATATATCTATCCTTCTTATATTACTGTTATGATATATTATACTACTAACATGTTATCTCATATTACTACCATGTTCTGATCATAGCATTAACATGTTATAGCTTGTCAGTGACATGCTCATTATGGTCACGTGATATACAACCGTTCTGGGTGTCGGTTACTCAGATCAGGATTCTACTTGATAAGAGTTACTGTCTGTCCGGACGTGGCCTTCTGCCTGACGAGTCCGCCTCACTAGTTTGTTCAGCTAGCAGGGGTCTGTAACAATGTGGTCTTGATTTGGTGGCTATTAACTGCTGTTCTGGCTAGTTAGGTTCTAGTTATCTTGGATATCTTCTTAGAAATCTTGAGCCTTTTATTTTTACCGTGTAGTATATTATATACTAATTGTTAAAGCATGCTAGTTAATATATTAATCTGTAATATATGTGTTATTGATATCTTTTATATAAATAATCATAGTTCAGATATAGACAATGACTTGCTCTAGTCCTTACTATTTCTAGTATTTTGGATTGGTAGTTAATAATATCCTTCTGATCATGGTGTGTAGAGATATATTTATATAATATATAAATTAAGGAAGTTTATTATATTTTTAATAATTATTATATTCTTTGAAGTATACGCATAGATATCTCTTATTATTATATTAAGATTCCGTTCTAGCTACTTGTATTTTCTGGCTGATCTCTGATAATTAATAATAGTAGTCTGTATTGTCTTGTCCATATGTCAGGCAAATTTTTAGATGATTAGAATATCTTTATAAATACTGTTTCTAGATCTTATTTTATGATTTTTAATATTTCAGGTCTTAATATAGGTAATGCTGTATAATTTTCTTAAGTTCTAGACAGAATCATGCTAGATTCTCTAAGAATTTCTTTAAAATATAGTCTAACTAATAAATAACATTATTTTTATTACTTTTTTAATTTTTTTTATCTTTATCTTACTGTGTCAGACAGATTTTACTAATTTTTGATAAGGGTTTTTTCAGGATATCAGATATCTTACTCAATCTTTTCTTACTAGATTTAAGATCTTCAAGCTGAGTACTGTACTCTTTATTTAAAGGGTTAAACTCATTTTAAACTATACTGGGGTAGTTATTCTTCAGAACTGGCTTATTACTGTTATTAACTTCTATAGGCTAATTAAAATAATATAGATAATTAGTGATTTTCTTATTATTCTGGTGATGCTGTTGGCTTATTTATAATAGTCTGTTATTTTAATTAATTATAGTATATTCTATTTTTTAACAATTATCCATGCTATATAGTATATAGCTTTTTATTATTTAGTATCTGTGTTGCAGATTCTGTCCAAAATTTATATTAAATAATGATAATATTATAGACTTTTTTATCTTAATCTTCATGCATAGCTCTTAACTACTTCTAAGGTTGTTACTGTTTATAGTCCTTTAATTAATGATCTGCTTTGCTGCAGCTAAAGTATAAGTAATTCTTTTTATACTGTTTAAGTTCCTTAAATATTCTGTTTTATTAGGTCTGATGCTGTACTGCATTCAGCTCCATTGATTTTAATCTATAAGGATCTTTGTATTCCAGACTTTTAGGTTGTGCTGATCTTCTGTTATTGGCTTAGTAATCTAATAGATTATTTTATTAAAGTATAGACCTGCTGGTCTATTAATCTTTCTTTTATTTCATATTATATTTATATAACTTATTATTAATCTTGACTACTGTTATAATTATCTGTAACAACATGTTTAACTATTTTTATTAAATAAGTTTTTCTTAAATCTCTATCTTAAGTCTTTTTTTAAATTATATAATATATATATTATTATCCTAGTCCAGGTGACTGATAACTTATAAGAATTTAGAAGCATACTTAAATACTAATCTAGTATATCTAAGTTATTATAGTTTTTATTTAATATTATATGCCGCATTGATATCTCTGAATATCTGTTTAAGATATTGCTTAAATCTGGTGTAACTGGTAAAGATTTATTTAATATTATTATTCTGATTATTTACTGACTTTTCTTGATACTTATAGATATACAGCTCAAATTAATTAAATATTATTTTGATTAGATAGATGTATGTGAAAAGAATCTTATTAATCTTATTTTTAAGCTTTTCTCTGTTTATGCTGAGATGTAAGTCTAACTGGGTCAAGAAAGTCCTAAGCTTCGCTCAGTTGCTGTTGAATGGTTCCGGTGGTCAGACCTTAACAGACTTAATTACTAAGCAATATTTGAGTAACGTAATCGGTAAGCGAGCGGGCAGCCGTGCGCGTCAGTTTCGCGTTTTTCAAGTTGAAGTAATTCAACCATCAACAACTCCACCAAAAATGTCTCGATCGTCAAAATCTTTGGTGGAACAAGAAGGCCGAATTTGCCTTGCCATTGAAGCTATTCAGAAGGGCAAAATTTTGTTTGTAATAGAAGCTGCATGTATTTTTAATATTTTATAAACAACTCTTCAACGATGCCTGCAAGGAGTTCAATCTTGCTATAATATATGTACCAACTTTCATAAACTGACTCTTTCTGAAGAAGAGGCTTTAAAGAATTGGATTCTCTTACTTATAAAGCGTGGGCTTCATTCTCAACTGTTACATGTTTGGAGAATGGCTAATATCCTTCTTTAAAAGCATGAGTCAAATTCTACAGCCTTTGTTAGCAAGAAATAGGTATATAACTTCGTGAACTGCAATAAAGCTTTAAAGACTTGATTTTCTCAAATATTAAACTATCAACGTGTGAAGTGCAAGGATCTAAAGATTCTTAACAAGTGGTTTGCCCGGGTTGAAGCTGTTAAAGTAGAATATAGAATTCTTGATGAAGATATTTAGAATTTTAATAAAACAGGCTTTGCTATGAGCATGGTAGTTACAGCATGTGTAATTATATAATCTAACTGTATAGGCAAGCTGTTTCTTATACAGTCTGGTAACTGTGAATAAGTGATCTTAATTAAGTATATTAATATTACTAGTGCTGTGTTGACTCTGTATATGATTTTTAAAGAAAAAGTCTATATCAAGACCTAGCTTCAAGACTGTATTCTATATGATTAGTGTATCAATTTATTATTAAACGGCTGGACTTCTAATAAGATTGGCCTACACTGGCTTTATGAACACTTCATTCCAGCTACTAAAGACCAGCAGATTGGACGATATAGCTTCTTGATTCTTGATAGACATGACTCCTATTTGACTCCGGAATTTGATAATATCTGTAGTCAAAATAATATTATCTTTATCTATATATCTCTGTATTTTTCATATCTTTATTAACTGCTTGATATAGCTTGTTTCGCACTGTTAAAACAAGTCTACAGTGGCTTAGTGGAACAGCTAACTCGCCAAGATACTTATTATATTGATAAGATTGATTTCTTGGATATATATCCAGAGGCATGTTCTTTTACCTTCAAGAAATCAACTATATAAAGCGTCTTTAAGGCTTCAGGATTAGTACCGTTTCAGCCGGACGAGATGCTTGGCCAGCTTGTTTTACAACTACGGGAGGCTACTCCAACAGACAGTATAATCACTACGTCAACACTGCCAAAGACGCCCAAGAATATGAGGCAGTTAAAGAAGCATAAAACAACAATTAAGAGACATCTTTGTAAACATATAATTAGTCCTTTCTCATAGATAAAAGCAGCCTTAGCCTATATTATAAAGGGTTGCGAGATCGTCTTCAACCGGACTACCTTACTTAAAGAGAAAGTTAACAAACTACAAGCCGGGCTGGAGAGGCAAAACACTAAGAAGAAGAGATCATATTGTTAAATAACAGGCCTTAACAGCCTTACTATTAGTGAGGCTATAAACGCGTTTATACAGGCTTATAAGGCTGATAAAGTAAGTAATATCCAGCCAGTGGAATCAGCTGCAGAGAAAGAACAGCCTCGCCGCCGGGCACCGCCTCACTACAGTAACTATAATACAGTGGGATATACAAGAATAAGGTGTTCTACATGTCAAAACACCATGTAAGCACGAGATTTTACGTATATAGTGGCTAATAATTGCTTCATATTTTCATGGAAGTTGTGTTGGCGGGCGCGGCTGCCCGCTCGCTTACACTGCCCGCTCGCTTACCGATTACGTTAACTGATTCTGTTGTTTTAAGGCAGTGATACTTTCTTATAACTGACTAATTATATTCATCAGTTCTTGCATTATCGGGCCCTGCTGCTGTGGGGTGTGTGATGAGTTTGAAACTCTTAATATAATGGATGGTTATTACTAGTAACACTCGTGCTAACTGGTGTTTAATGTGTTAAATCCTAGGATTGCTTCTTCCTGTTCTTGTTAGCTTAGCTTCACTGGTATATGTATCTTTGAACTAAATTAAGGATGTATCAGACTGATGTTTATCTAAGAAGGACTGGTCTTGAACAAGAGAAGAGAAGTAAGACTGAATAGTGCCGCGCAGCTATCTGTAAGTGAGTATAGATAAGTATTATTGTTAAGCTTTCTAAATATATGGTTACTTAAAGATAGTATTATTAAGTATAAAGAACAGAACTGGCTAAGTACATGAAAGAGTGTCCTTATATATCTATCCTTTATATACTAAGTTATATACCTTCCTGTATATTGTATACCATATACTATATACCTGTTTGTATATTATTTCATATACCCATGGTCACGTGAGGCGTAGCTGTCCCGGGTGTCGGTTACTCAGATCGGGATTCTACTCAATAAGAGTTGCTGCCCGTCCGGACGTTGCCTTCTGCCTGACGAGTCCGCCTTACTAGTAGCTTTAACTAGCAGGGGTCCGTAACAGATATCTGCCTGAAAAATCACAATTTAATAATATAAAGTATTTACTTATGTTAAATATTAGATTATATTCTGAAGTTCCTGAATTTCCTTAACAATAAAAATATAAATAGTTATTAACTTTATATTATTTCTTACTGGAGTTTTCTGATTCTTTACTAGAAACCTAAGAAAATATATTTCTTAGATAATTAAAAAGAGAAGAATTAAAATATAATAAAATCTACTTGTCAGAATAGAGAATTTATTAATTAAATAAGAATTACAGTATAGAACAGTATAGATTAATAAATATAGTCTATATTCACTGAATAAACTAATCCATGAAGGATTAAGAAGAAGGATTTTTTATATTTACTATATAATAAAGCGCGGGATTCTATGATATACATAATAATAATCTTATAATTCTTACTATCTTGATACTGCTTATCCGGATATCTTAACTGTCATTGATGGTTGCCTATTAGGTAATGATCGCCATCCGAACCCGTTCTATCACATGATTATAATTTCTGGATTTATAAAGATGATATAGATACTCTGGATCTTATTTATCAATATAAAAAATGTTCTTAGTCCTGATATTTGATTTTAATATTATTATCTTTACTTTTTATTTTATATAATGAGAACATTGTCTTTTTTATTTATAGGGATATATATAACTGCTTTATTAGGACTTTTCTTTATATATATAGTAAAGATTCTCTATAATAATCTAATAGTTATCTAATATCATGATTTTATCTTCCTGCCAGAGATCTTTTTTATGTTTTTTATATCTGTATGTCAGTCTTCCAGTATATAGCTAAATTGACGGGCCCCCTTGCTCTTAGACAGATCATCATACTACTCCACATTCATTGTCTTTCTTGCTGAGCTGCGACATAATTATTTAATATAAAATAAAGTTATATTAGTATTAACTACTCTAGAATTTTAAATATAGAGAAAAAAAGAAAAACAGAAAGTATTACAAGCGTCTATTCAAGAAAAATAATATTGGTAACAGTAGAGCAAACAGAAGAAACAAAATAATATAAGCATTATATGATACTCAGCAGAGCTGCCGTCACATAGAGACTGTCTAAAAAATATAATTTTTTTTAAATATTATACAGAAACTCTTCAAGAAAGATTAACTATAAAAAAGACCAGTTTACTTATAGATAGATCATTCTCTCTCTAGCAAATTCAACTTTCATCTTACTGATCATTATCTCGAGTACTCCCCAGGCTTTTTAGCCCGTCACCTGTGTACCTGAGCATATAGGGGACTCTAGGAGTCCGCAGAGGTATCGGCGGGTAATGATGGCCTTATTTATGGTCCTGTCTTGACTTTTTACCCTAGAAGAGTTCTTTACAGAAAGAGTATGGGGATGACTTCTAGCAGAAGATAGGGCAGGCTGTATATGATGTCAGGCGATTGATGTGATTGACACCCGCAGAACACTACATACAGGAGCCGGACCCGCCGAAGCGGTCACACTCTAGAACTTTAAGCATGACAGGGAAAAAGAAATAACAGAAAGTATTATAAGTATGTATTAGAGATAAATAATACTAATAATAGCAAAATAAATAGAGTAAACATGATAATATAAGCATCATATGTTACGTTCATACCAGTAGGCCAAAACGGAAATCCGCTGGCCATCTGGAGAACAGACGGAACGAAGACTCTGTGTCCCAACATCATATAACACTGGACTTGGCTGCCGTCACAGTCCGCTGTGCCCAGGTGGAGAACAGGCGGGCGCATCAACAAGTACCCGTACCCTTATTTTGCCATGCGCAGTACTGTACCTTGACGAGCAGCTGCTACTCGATGTCCATTGTTCAGAATGGGAATACCATTTCTCACACGTCATTTATATCCATTTGCGGAGTCTGTTGTGCTAGGGGAGAATCAGGAGACCCCGCACAGCCAAGTAAAATCTGCTAGAGCTGTTGTGATAGACGGTCCAAGTCTTGTTTATCATGTCTCTATGCGCTTATTGTCACGGTCTGATCATAGCCTACAATACCCAGACTCACAGCCAACATGCGATCAAATAAGTTGCGGGGTCATGATTTATCTCTTACAATTGACCATCCTAGGTGTGAAAATGTACAGTATATGACTTGATGACTGCCCTAATATGGTCTTTTGGAGAAACTAATTCGTAGTAGACATAATATATGCTTCGATGGGGCATTGCCTGCTCAAAAACGGCATACGCGTTTTGTTAGACTAGAGAAGTCTAGGAGAAAACTCGAGCTGCTCCGGTCTAAACCACTGTGCGGCTTTCAGAGGTCTGGTAGCCCATTGAACATTCGCACAATTAACCCTGAGATCGTATTCCAGAAGCGGACTTTGCCTGCGAAGTATTATAATATTCCTGAAAGCCCTTTCATTGTCCCTGCAGTGTTCGAAGATCTCAAATACCGATGGTGCAGAAAGAATATTGCCAGCGTCGTCAAAGATGTCCCCGGACTCAATGTTGCTTCCTTGGATGATTTGCCATGGGCAGATATTTCCGTGATGGTCCCGGGAGAAGCGGACATGTACTGTGCCCACCTTGCTAGGCTTACAGGTTCTGCTATACTTACCAATGATTCGGATCTCTTACTTCATGATCTTGGGACATTCGGCTCTGTTGTACTTTTGGACTCGGTTGATCTATTCTCTCTGCCCCAAGGCCCGCAGATACGGGCCCTAAGATTATGTCCAGCCCTCGTCGCCCACCGGCTAGGCATGCCCAATCTGCTTCCTTTGGCATATGAGATAAAGAATCACCCTGATACTGGAATAAACCAGCTAATACAGCGCTCAAAGTGCATCGACGAATCTCCTGAATACATGTCCGGATATCATCTGTTCGCAGAGGAATACAAGAGCAATCCTAGTTTTGACCAGGAAGTAGCGTGTCAAAGCTATCCCCAGTGTTTTGATCCAAGAGTATCAGAGCTATTTTCTCTGTACGGAGTATGGAGTGCTCAAACATTCCAGGGACATCCGTACATGTATCTGGTTGTTCTGAATGAGGATCCTACGAGACAGTGTGCATGGGTCCAAGGCAAGATTTACAGAAATATGGGGTATTCGGCTCTCAATATATCATACCCCATCAATGAAAGGTATACCTTTATCGATGAGTATGTCAGGCGAGGGGGTAGAATTACAACTGACCGTATCTCAATGGGAGATAAGGGCTGGCTTTTGATGGAAATCCAGTCACTGTGTTGTACCTTGAACACCGTACATCATCATCTGGGAATCGCAATGGCTTCACCAGTCTACTGGAGAATGTTCGCGCTCTTTATAATATACGACGGGCAAACCAGGCTCGCAGTTCCCAGTAGGGAGCATCTATTGCGATTTCTAACATTGGGATACATGGGCAAGAAGCTAGAGTGGACTGATATCCATCTCCTAGCACAAATGCAGTCCGTGCTATATTCACTCAGAATTCTTAAGCAGTTACTGGGATTTGCGGGTTACACTGACGAACACACCTTACAAACAAGGGCTATATTGGATACATTACCTCCACTCTATATTCTGATGCGGTCAATACGCGAGATGAGCGAGGAATTCCACACTGAGTGCTCTGTCAGTGAACTTGTGAATCGACTTCTTCAGCTCATGGAACAAACCTCCTACAATGCAGACATTTCAACTTGCGGGACAGACTCGCATCAGTATGCAAATGATTCTGCAATGTCCACGGCAAAAATTAACGATTTCAGACCTAGTCTCCCGCGGAAGAACCCGTCAAACATATATGAACTTCTTTCGCAGCAGTGATTTATACATTTCAGTTTTGAATTATCACTTGATCCTTTGGTTGAGCAGAGAAGAATATTGATCGTCCTGATCTTTTTACCTAGCCACAAGGATGTATGTTTAACGTGTAGACCGCAAGAATCCCACGACTCCTCTGCAGTATCCCACCAGCCCAGCTAAGCGCTGTGCCTCTTGTTGCAGAGCTCGACTCCAATCGGCAAGGGCGGCCTTCAAAGCGTTGTTCTCATACGCATCTGTCCTAGAGCATTCTGCCACAGTATCGGCATGTATTCTTAGAAAGACTGCCATCCAAGCATTGACCACCTCAAAATCCCTCCTCAGTCCCAAGCGATTAGAGAGCGCGGTCACAAAGGCGGATAATTCAGAGTAACCGTCTCGCAACTGTGGATCCAGGGACCTGATCTCAAGATCTGCCTTTGTGGGTGGCATACCTTTCAAATGCTCCACAAAGAGGTCAAAATTGCCAGACTCATATCCCGAATGTAGGAGACTGGTGAAACGTGTGCTCGCAATTCCAGCAGTACTGTTCGAACTGTGCATTCGGGTGATTCGCGATCGCTCAGCAAGTGTACCTTCAATTGACATCTTGATATCACCATCTGTTAATGTTTGTTCAGGAGACGCCGGAAGGAAGAATGGTGCTTTCTGAGGAGCTTTCGGCGGAGTTTTTGGCTTATTTCGTTCCTGTTTATGGTCAGAAGCAACCCACAAACCATATTTGAAGAATATCCGCGACAACCAAAAGAAGGGTTAGAAATTACCTTGATTAAGTTCAACTGGAGCAATGTTTGCCATTTGCTCTTAGGAACGACGCTGAGAGTTACCATGTCTCCACTTAGCTGTTCAACGGATGGCAATGGGCCCTCTAATTCAGATTGTTCGAATTTCTCCGCGAACGCTGCCTCGATGACCCCAGGACCGCCTTCACTAGAAGACGTAGGGATACTGACATCGCCGATGAGGTGATCGTCCACATTTCGCGTTGAGATAGGTATAAACAAGCTTTTGTTGGACCAAAGGCTGATGCCTACCCCGTCTGCATGTGCAGTAGCCAAGAACTCACCCGTTGAAGACATCGCCAGAGAAGTACACGTACTTGAGACGCGAAAAACATCAATGAGATGCCCCGTCGGTAAATCCCAGACGCGTATCGTAGAGTCCATAGAAGCAGCGATTATCCAGCGTCCATCATTGGAAAACGTGAAATCATTTATTTGTCCAACACAGCCCCAGAATTCGCGAATGACTTTCCTGGTCTCCACGTCAACAACACGGATTGAGAGGTCGTCGCAGCTGAATGCAACCAGCTCGTTTGTGGGGCTGATTCGAAGTCCATTGATAGACGTCATGGGATACCAGTCAAGCTGATCGATGAGTCGTCCAGACACAAGATTCCAGAACTATATTTATGAAAATGAAAATCGAGTAAGTCTTTATACCAAGAAATGTGGAAACTTGACCCTACCTTGACTTTCCCGTCGAGTCCACAACTAACAACCGTACGATTAAGCCCATCAATCATAAGACCGGTGACAGCCTTGGTATGTTTCATATCGTGATTTTCAGAGACATGCTGGAATCTAGACTTCTCTTTCAAAGTCTCCTTGAAACTGGCTGTTGGAAAGCTCTGCCTGTGCAAACCAGATTGCATGTTGTACATATCAATGGCACCTCCCGCTGACCCAACCATTGCAAAGGTGCCGCAACTAGATATCGCAACGCTCTATCGCATGCAGGTTAGGGACATATTCTTCATTGTACTCAATAGTCTGCTTACCTTGACTTCGGCTTTGTCGCTGGTTTCGAACGCCCAACGCCCGGCTTTCTTCTTACCCCAGAACCATGTCCGGGCATATTTGTCCCCACGATGGCCCGTCACTATACTTTCCCAGCCCGTTTTGCTAGAATCGTCTGCCCTGGTCGCTTTTGGATTCGTCCAAATAGGGCCAGATGTCGTGTTCCCCATTCCGCCATCGCGGTTCAGGGAGCAGGCGATACACGTGATTTCCGGTGCTCGGAAGTCGCCGTCCATGTAAGTGTGAGTAGCTCCACCATGAGCGGTAGATGTGACTCTTCTTTTGGTTTTGTGTTCCACGGCTCCTTGAGATATTTCAGTGTTTTGACTATCTTTCCGTACACTGAAGCCCCAAAGGCTGCAGTCCTTGCTCGTGCTCAATAACCATTTACCACTAAACTCAGAACCGTCAGACGCGGAAGGCAAAAAGCTGAGGGTGGTGATAGCAGCTGAGTGCCCACTCCTTGAATGAAGAGGCCTTGGGATATATGAAAACGGGATCTCGTCAAATATCCATGTCTTGAGAGAGTTGTCTTTCCCTGATGAGACCATCACTGGCTGACCGTCCAGGAACTGGATATGACTTATTCCTGATCCTGACTCGCCGGCGAGTGTTCTATGTGCTCGACGCAGAATACCCACCGCCCTGCCCCCGTTGTTCAGGTCCCATATAGTTATATCACCGCTATCCATGCAACCTGTCGCCATCATGCCAGGAGACCGACCGTGTTCGCCGGCTCCTAGGCCGTCATGTCTAAAAGCGAGAGATGTAACACATGGCATTTGTTGAGAGTCGGTTCGCAGGGAGATGATAAGTTGGCCCGTTTCGATGTTACAGATCGATAGCATACCACCCTTGTATGCGATGGCAATAAGTGATAGCGCGGGACTTGGTTGAAGAGCAGTCACAGCACCTGCTTGTGGAGACACTGGTAGCATTGAATATATTAACTTTCCTGTCTTTACATTCCAAATGTCAACTTTTCCATCGTATCTGCCGACGAAGATCTTGTTGAGATAGGTCGGCATATTGCAAATTTGCCCAGTATAGACCGGTCCCTCGGACAGATCCTTGACGCGCTGAGGACTGAGAGTGGTGTAGTGTTGATATGATGTATTTTTCCACACTTGGATGTACTTGCTGCTGGAGCCAATAATCCATGAACCGAAAACAAGCAATCGGTCAATGGGCTCAGAGAATCCTGAAGGTAATTGTAGAGATGCAACTCTTTTACCACGCTTGAAAACCCATATACCTCCGCCAGACCCAGGGCGAAGGTTTCCCCATGCCGCAAAAATTCTATCTTGCCAAGCAAAAGTAGCAGTGATGCTCTCTGGTGTTTGAGGTCTGCTTATAAAAACCAAGTTGAGACCTCGCTTTAAATCGTATGTTTGCAAGCTGCGCCCTACAGATGTGGTGATCTGAAACGTCGATTTGCCTAGGCGCACACAGGTAAATGGAACATCGGTAGACACTAGCCCTAATGCCTGATAGGATAAAAATCAATATACATGGAAATAAAGCATTTGCGCGACAAAGGGACTGCACGCAAAAATGCTCTGAATAGCATCGCTTACCCGGAAGGAAGAAAATATCTTAGACCCAGATGCCTGAGATAGTCGTTCAACATCTTGACTAATTGTTCGCTTTTGCCTTTTCGCAAGGGGCAGATCAAACCCATCATTATTCAGAGACGGCATCGTGCAAAAATTTGATGCACAAACTTATGCCATCTATAACTGGAGGTATCAGAAGTAAGTACTATTGAAAAGACATGTTAGACGGAATTAATATATCTCCGGATCCCCGTAAAGGCTTTTCATTGGTTGAATATTTCATTGTTGCGGAATACTCAATCAGGCACCACATTACTTCGGCAATACCTAGTCGTAGGTATAGTTGAAAAATGAAAGATCGCGAAATAAACAGGACAGAGATGGACAGAATTTCTGAAAACCAAACTACCTGGATGCCTGCAATGCATAATAGTCTGAGGCGTCCCTAACCTTTCTATTAATCTCGCTAAAAGCGCGGCCAGTATTCTCGGTATGCCGGGATCTGTGCGTCGTATTGACCAAATTCCGAAGCAATAGTGGCACCACTATCCATAAGACCATGAAATGCATCTCGAATACCCAAGACTAGAAATACCCGGTCTACCATGTCTTTACGAAGTACATAATTCAGACAATTTTATTAAAGCATGGAGTACTTCATACTCTATAGTCTCGGAATACTATAATTCTAGAGCTACCATCGGGAAGTACGGAGTGGCACTCTGAACTTTTCCATCCTGAAGATGCCATCTTTCAAATGTACCGAGTTATAGGATCCTTGCAATAACCAACATTCTCCACTTACAATACTACATACAAGCAATAATTGAGATATACTGTGACATTATCTGTAGTGCAAGACATAATGCATAATGGATGGCATTCACTAGGTAATTGGTATATAGAAGGTCTCATTCTCATACTACCCTGCCTCTTTTATCGTTCCGTTTTCCGCCGTGGTTGGAACAAACCCGGTTGACACCTGAGTATTGAGGCTTGTCATGCTGCATATAAATTTTACCGAATACCCCATTTACCTATATCCAAAAGACACTTACCGAACACACACAGTACATAGTACTACACAGTATAGTACTACAGTACTACTACTTGAGTTCCAGGTACGTCACCGCTGTGGTGGCGAGCAGCAAAATAATAATAATAAGAATAATAATAATAATAATAATAACAATAAGTCGCGTACTTCTTCAGGAATGGGAATAGTACGTCATTGAATACCGACTTTGTCCTTCTTCCCGTGGCCAGAGCTTACAGTAGCTTCTACCGGCCAGCTACTGCTCATTTCACTATCATCCGATATTTTCATTCTAACGCCTGCCCGCACATTCAATGGAATCCAGCGCGCTCAACAATTGTTCCTCTGGCATTCCTGATCATACTGGCGCCGGTATGGAAGCAAAGCCGAAATCTCCAACATCACCGTCGAGTGCAGGCTCCGATCGGACAGACCAAGGCTCTTTCAGCCTACTATACGAGCCCACGGCCCCATGTTCTTCAAAGAGCAGTCTGAATAACGCACAAAGCCGCGGATCCAAGTCGTACAAGCCCGATGTTCCTTCCGACAATTGGAACAGTGGGCAAGTTCCCAACTCTTCAACCCGCTCATCTAGCCGAGCACACAGAAGGCTTAGTGGGAGTACAGCCGCGAGCTCCACCAGTGAAGCTGAACTTTCTGAATTACCGCATCTAGGGAGGATCGGTGTCTGTGCTCTGGATGTGAAAGCACGCAGCAAACCTAGCCAAAATATTCTGACCCGTCTTCAATCCAAGGGTAGGTTTGAAGTGATCGTCTTTGGTGATAAGGTGATCCTTGATGAAGCTGTAGAGAATTGGCCGGTGTGTGAATACCTGATAGCATTCTTTTCTGATGGATTTCCATTGGACAAAGCCATTGCTTATGCAAAACTTCGGAACCCTTTCTGTGTCAACGACTTGCCCATGCAGAAGGTGTTATGGGACCGGCGTCTCTGTTTAAAGATACTAGATCAGATGAGTGTCCCGACGCCTAAAAGACTGGAGGTTAACCGAGACGGCGGACCTACGCTTGAATCCCCAGAACTTGCCGAGCATGTATATAAGCTGACAGGGGTGAAACTTGATGGTCCTAGCGATGGTACTGGAGGAGGAGCATCGAGGACAATGAGCGTGAAAATGTCTGACGATGGCGATTCTCTAATTGTTGATGGCAAAGTGTTCAGAAAACCCTTCGTCGAGAAGCCGGTAAACGGCGAAGATCACAATATCCATATATATTTCCCCAACGACCAGCAATACGGTGGTGGTGGTAGGAGGCTTTTCCGAAAAGTCGGGAATAAGAGCTCTGAATACGATCCCGATCTTATTGTTCCCAGATCAGTGGCAGAGAAAGATACAAGCTACATTTATGAACAGTTTCTAAGGGTCGATAATTCGGAGGACGTCAAAGCCTATACGGTCGGGCCAGACTTTTGCCATGCAGAGACGCGGAAGTCTCCTGTTGTTGACGGGCTTGTTCGCCGCAACACCCATGGCAAGGAGCTCAGGTACATAACCAAATTGAGCAGGGAGGAAGCTGCCATTGCTTCCAGGATATCAAATGGATTTGGCCAAAGAATTTGCGGGTTTGACATGCTCCGCGTGGGAGAGAAAAGTTATGTGATTGACGTAAACGGTTGGAGTTTTGTCAAAGACAATAATGACTATTACGACAAATGCGCTAGTATCCTGAGAGACGCCTTTCTAAATGAGCAGCGCAAATGCGAAGGGATCCCAAAGCCCGTTGACACTCTTCCCCTGGATCCAGGTCACCCATGGAGGCAATCTATCTCTCACCGACACACCCTAAAGACCCTGCTGAAGTCGCCAAGTGCATCAAAGCTCAATGGAAGCCAAGCAGGTCTTAGAAGCCCCGACACAGGCTCCTCGGACTCGATTGCTACGAGGCCAATAACTTCGTCATCTGGAGAGAAATTTGACAATGGAAACAGCCATGTAGATCCCAATGGGTCAGACAAACTTGCAAATCCAAGGGCCTATGGACCGCAGGATTCTAAGTTGTTCATGCTGCCAATGGATCAGCCGGCCCAAGGGCCGCCGCCGCCGCCAGCTTCCAAACACTCATGGAAGCTCAAGGGGATGGTGGCAGTTATCAGACATGCAGACCGTACGCCGAAACAAAAGTTTAAGTTCACATTCCACAGTCAGCCTTTCATCGACTTGCTAAAAGGTCATCAGGAAGAGGTGGTAATAAAGGGTGAATCCGCACTAGCAAGTGTCTCGGATGCTGTCAAAGTTGCTATGGAGCAAAACCTTGAAGACATGGAGAAACTAAAATTACTCCGTACGTCTCTCGAGAAGAAAGGTGGCTGGCCAGGGACAAAGGTCCAGATAAAACCTATGTTTCGGAAGCGAAAACCAGAAGAACTACGTGGACAAGCATCCTCGGTCCTTCCGACCTTGCCTATCGAGCCACCCCAAGAGGACTCTTTATCTATTAACAATCATCCTTCCTCGGAAAACGATCAACTGAGCCGACCCCAGACACGAAGCGACTCGATATCTGGTGCAACCTTTTCGAGATTCTCTGCTGCAGAAAATGACCTGATTCTAGATAAACTCCAGCTGGTAATCAAGTGGGGAGGGGAACCAACACATGCGGCACGCTATCAATCACAGGATCTAGGGCTTAACATGCGTGATGATCTGAAACTAATGAACAAGGAGGCGCTAAATAATGTCCGTATCTTCACAAGCTCTGAACGAAGAGTGAGCACGAGTGGTAAGTCAGCATGCTGATTTTTCTGATTCCAAGCTGATTGGGCCACATAGCTCAAATCTGGGCTTGCTCTTTCCTTGATCAAAAGGAACTCCCCGAAAACTTCATACAAGTACGGAAAGATCTTTTGGACGACTCCAATGCTGCAAAAGATCTCATGGATAAGGTCAAAAAGAAGTTAAAGCTCCTTCTGAGAGAAGGATCCGCGCCTTCGCAGTTTACGTGGCCGAAGGATAACATCCCAGAGCCATCAGTCGTGTTGGCTACGGTCGTCGAGCTGATGAAGTACCACCGAGATATTATGAGACACAACTTCCGGAGGCTTGAAGAATCATCATCTCACACTTCGAGAGGGAATGGTGAAGATGAAGATTGTACACTTCCCTCCCAACATAACGTGGGATGCGAGACACCTTTGTCTTCTGTTCAAGGGCGGTGGTGTACTGGGGAGGATCCCATGCTTTTCAAGGAAAGATGGGAGAAGCTCTTCGCGGAATTTTGTGATACCGAGAAGGTCGATCCCAGTAAACTCTCCGAGCTCTATGACAGCATGAAATTTGATGCGCTTCACAATCGGCAATTTTTGGAATGGGTCTTCATGCCACCTGACAGTGATGACAGTGGTGATGAAAGATACGGCCAGAGCTCGAAGAAAGCCAAAAGAGATGACACTGTCGGAGATACTGGACTCGGTCACGATAAACATGAAGAGCATACAGAGGGTTCACATTTCGCGCATCGATTCGGGTGGAAGAAGCGCATGCATGCATTTGAACTAATGCCACACTTCAGGGCACTCGATGACAGCTATGACCACTACTTCAAGTTGTATCCTGGCTCTAGTCCAACCAAGGCCAAAATAGATGGCAGACTTTCGAAATTAAGAGAGTTATACAAACTCGCGAAAGTACTCTTTGACTATGTGACCCCACAGGAGTATGGAATTACAGACACAGAGAAACTGGAGATTGGCTTATTGACCTCATTGCCTCTCCTTCAGGGCATCGTGAGAGATCTAGAAGAAGTTCAGGCCTCGCCTGACGCGAAGTCTTTCTTCTATTTCACTAAGGAATCTCACATCTACACCCTCCTAAACTGCATCTTGGAAGGAGGCATCCAGACCAAGATCGCCAGGACTGCTATTCCTGAGCTGGATTATTTATCTCAGATTTGCTTCGAACTTTACGAAGCCAAAGATCGTGAATCGTCAACAAATTCTTATTCGATTAGGATATCAATCAGCCCGGGCTGTCATGCTTTTGACCCACTGGATGTGCAGCTTGACTCCAGACATGCCATTGGCTGCGCCCCAAGAAGGAGCCTGACTGCCCATCATGATTGGAAAGAGGTTATCGAAACCCTGAAGGCAAGATTTGACACGTAAGACAACCAAACCCACCTTTGAAATCATATACATGCAACTACAAAGGGCATCAACAGATTAATCAACATCACTTTCCAGGGTTAAGCTCCCCAAGACATTCATTGCCGTGAACCTAAGTGATAAGCACGGATCAACCTCTTGACGGTTTTTTGTGGAGGAGCATATATTCACCTTTCTTAGAAGGTTGTGGCCATACGTCAGCTTCTTTTCCTACTAACATTCAGTTAGGGATGATTTGCAATTACTTTACGATTTCACGGGTATTTTATATTACGGTATAAGAAGCATCTATCAAAATTCCTCCAATTGTAGGGTAATCTTCGTTCAGGAAGAACATAGCCGAGTACGTAATCAATTGAAACTCGACAGTACTTCATAGTGAATAGATACTTGGCGTCTACTCCCTTAGTATCATACATGCTAGCCTTAGCGGCTCCCGCTAATTTCTATCATGTCCTCAGCATGCTCCGCCAGAGAGGCTGATAATAAACCAACACTTGTGCAAAAAGTGCAGTACCTACATTGTCATCCCGCTTCTTTAACGTTTGATTCATCTGGGCTCTTTTTGCTTTTTCTTCCTCTTTAACACCTTTCATACCTTTCTGATAGTGAAGATCACTAGCAGCACCTGCCAAACATGGATTCCCCCGCTGTTTATACTACCGACGATGGGTGTATTGACTGTAACTCATGCTGCGATAGTCTCCGATTCAGATCCGACCAGCCTCAGAAAGAAATAATAGTTGATGTTCACAGCGTCATTTGCATAGTTCCCAAAGATAACTGCGGGGAAACAGTGTATTCCCTGCTATATCTCCGGAATGATGCGGAAGCAACCAACCTCAAAAGCGAGCCTCTGTTACTCGACAACATCTTGCTGGCCACAGTACCTAGACCGCTGTCGAATCTCTTGTGTGCCCAGTTGCCGCCTCATCTGTGTTCTTCCAGACTTGAAAGCGGGGGCCTTGATATTATTGTATCTACGACATCCGGAACGGGGACAGGAGTGACCTTCTGTAACAATATTCTACGCCCGCTGCTGTCACATCTCGGGATAAGTCAATATGAGATCCATGAGACTCAATCGACACAAACCATCACTGAACTATGCCATGCAAGGTTTATCCCTCGTGCTATGGAAAGACTTCCGCAGACCATCCTCCTCCTCTCAGGTGATGGAGGCCTGACCGACATAATTGACGCCTTCCACAGTACTATAGAGAGCCTGGCCGTCCCTCCAACCATTGCTCTCATCCCGACTGGAACAGGTAATGCTATGGCGAATTCGTTAGGGTTATTTGCGTATCCAACAACTGGACTGGTAGCTTTATTGCGCGGGACGCCAGCAAGCATACCTACGTTTTCTGCCGATTTCTCACCGGGGGCGCAATATATCGTTGACGAAGGCCGCCAAAAAGTCCCCATCTTTCGCAACTTAAAGAGTGATTACGAGCACCCCAGGGTTTACGGGGGGGTTGTTGCAAGTTGGGGTCTGCATGCTGCATTGGTTGCCGACAGTGATACTGCTGAATATCGCAAATTCGGGGCCGATAGGTTCAAGCTAGCTGCAAAAGAGATACTCTACCCCTCCGACGGTACAGAACCTCACAGGTTTAGAGGCGCTGTCACACTTTTTAAACGGGACAGCCACACTGAGAGCAAGCGTCAAGATCTCCTGGGGCGCAACGAGCACATGTATGTGCTAGCGAGTCTTGTCTCAAGTCTCGAAAAGGATTTCATGATTTCTCCGTTGTCAAGACCTTTGGATGGCCGTCTCTGGATGGTTCACTTTGGGCCAATGTCACCATCAAGTGTCATGGAAGTCATGACATCTGCATACCAAAAGGGCCAGCACGTAGGCGATGAAAACGTCTCCTACAACGATATCGAAGGATTCCGGATCGAACTTGGCGAGTTGAATGAGAGATGGAGGCGGATTTGTATAGATGGCAAGATCATCATCGTTGAAACTGGGGGTTGGGTGGAGGTACACAAAGATCCTAAAAGACTACTGAACATCCTTTTGCTACAGAATATTCCCAAACTAGGTTTGCAGTAACTGAAATATCATGCCATGAGATTACTAGGTTTAATGCAGTGGTTAGCAATCAGCAGTGTGTCCGATAAGCTAGGAAATCTATGATGTACGTTTTCCGAGGGACAAAAATTCAATAGCATTCTTAATAATGTGGCAGAGCGTAGATTAGCCTCAAGAGGCCATGTCCATGACTGTTGTCATGCCAGGGGTTCATCTAACAACAAACGCGCGGACAATCTTGAGTAAAGAGTAAAGAAGAGAAGTGAGGAGGAGTAGAGAACAAGCAATAGATGGAGAGGATCAGCCCAAACCGTCCTGGATTGATCAAACCTGTAGCGTAGCACTCCGTACGGAGCAGAGCGAAGAATATTGCGCTCCGTAAGAATGAAAGGCGGTCATGCTAGCGTCTGCCGCTATCGACGGAGCACTACTTTATATGCTCTTTCAGGGGATGATGACCGTGGAGTAACAGAGGTCTCGGGATACAAGGCAAGTACATTTTATACATCGATTTGCAACTCATCATTGACAGACTCTGAATAAACCATATGCAGAATTAATGAGGCTGTTCATAACAGTCACCGCCAGATTTTCTTTACTTGACCTTCCAAGGAAACCCGTCAGTCACTGTCTATGATGGGAATAACTATACTCAGATTCCATGTTCATATCTCCGCGAACATATACGGCGTCGCAAACACCAGATCAGGGACTACGCCTAGCCGCCAGTGAGAATCAACTGAGATACCAAACTCTTCAAGGGTGGCGTGCAGACTCGCCAGTTGCTAGCCGGACCCCTGAAATGCTACTGATCCATCAGGCTGGCAGTGTTCGCGTGGGTCAGGTTGTCAGGTCTGTAGTTCTCCCCCCCCTTCTTTGATACTGATTAGAAACCCCATCCTTAAGGCTATTCAAGCTGATCCGCGAATCCAATTAGATACACGTTGACATACACACCTGCGGCGGATAACATCCGCCCCTCGCCGGCTAAGCTATACGTCAAAGTCAGGAATACCTCTGCACTCCCCCTGCGGGCTGCATATCTCCATGGTCCATATAGTCTTTATGCATCATGCTATCCATCTACGTTTGATCCTAACCACAGCACCGGTCACCAAGGAACAGAGACAATCCCACAATATGAGCCGTACCTCAAGGCCGGAGGGACTTGGAATGCGATCCTGAATGTGCCGCAGAATGCTGATTTCAGCCAAGGGTCGTCAAACTCAGTTCAAACCGAGTATCATGAAAGTGCAACTTGGATCATCGAAGTGATATCCCAAGTCGTGTTTTCTAGCACAGCAACCGTCAACTTTGAACTTCTCGTTGGTCGCGATGAAAACTCGATAGAATCACCTTGTACCAGTAGCTTGTTTATTACTGGCCTCTCCAAAGCTGCCCAGCTACGTGATCACTGGTCATCCAAGACAAGAGGCAAGCAGGTGCTTGCTACCAAAGGTGTCTACTCTCGGTCTATCACTTTACTAATAGATGATACTGCTAGTCTTTGGAATACACCTCATCTTCCATCATCGGCCTCTTCTCACGAGGGGATGATGGAGGTTGAGCGGGGCCCATCAAGTGAGCAACAAAAAACCGAATGTCAAAAAAAAATCCACCTTGTTGTGTTGACCCATGGACTTCACAGCAATTTGGGAGCAGATATGCTTTACCTGAAGGAAAGTATTGATGCCGCAGTCAAGGTAGCTAAGGATAGGATTAAGAACGACAGCAACAGCCACGATGGCCAGCATAGTCCTGAGGGGTCGCGTGCAACTGAAAGGTAAGTAAAGCGTTGTTTTATGTAAATTCTGCAGCTTTTTGCGCAACTCTTTCCCCGCCTGGTTCTAGAACTAGTCGTGATGCCGTCTTTATCTTTTGTTCTATTCTCTCTGTTTTGCCGTTATTATCGTAGTCCCCTTCGTTTTCCATTGTTGTATCATTGACGGTCTCGCTAGGCTATACCCACATAGGCATAGTGCTAATATAGTTGATAGTAGGGGGCATTTGGAAGACTCCGATGACGAGCAAGTCATAGTAAGGGGCTTCCATGGAAACGCAACTCGTACGGAACGTGGAATACAGTACCTTGGCAAGCGTCTCGCAAAATATGTCCTGCAAATGACATGTCCGGAACAGCCTTTCGTGTCCCCGAAAGGTACAGGCAAGACATCCGGGCCATTCTCACCGTGGAAACGAGCAACGGAAGAGTCCTCCAAACCTGGTGATATCTACGCAGAACAGCCAATATGTGGGAACGGTGCCTATCAGGTCACCAGCATCAGTTTTATCGGTCATTCACTCGGGGGTCTCGTTCAAACGTACGCCATAGCATATATCCAAAAACACTTCCCTGATTTTTTTGAGAAAACCAGGCCGGTCAACTTCATAGCCCTGGCGACCCCGTTCCTTGGCCTCAGCAACGAGAACCCTATGTATGTTCGCTTTGCCCTAGATCTAGGACTTGTCGGTCGGACCGGCCAGGACTTAGGGCTTAGCTGGACAGCACCCAGAATGCGAAGTGGCTGGGAAACCATAATAGGAGGGAGAGGGTATCCCTCAAACTCCCAAGGACATCCAGATGCTAGATCTAAGCCTCTACTGAGGGTTCTTCCTTGCGGACCTGCTCATGAGGTTCTCTCAAAATTCCAGCACCGCACAATTTACTCTAACGTGGTCAATGATGGGATCGTACCTCTGCGGACATCGTGTTTACTCTTTCTTGATTGGAAAGGTCTCGACCGCGTGGAGAAAGCTAGGAGGGAGAATGGCATCGTTGGCACAATGGCCGAGTGGGGCTGGGCAGAATTGACGGGAGCTAATTCGAAGTCTCCAAGGACCCAACTGGCGAGTGAGTTAGAACTGACAGATGTTGGTGGCGAGAGCAGCAATGCGCATGGGACTCGGTCAAAGACAAATGCCCCTTCCCAACAAGATGTTGCAGTCGCTGCTGGTGTTAATAGCTGTTCAATTGATAAGCGATCTCTTGAGCCTCGTCGATATCCTGCTTGTGTCAAAGGCGATGCAAATTTCAGACGGAAGGAGGACTTGTCTCAATTTACACAAATGAGCCCGTTGTCCAAGATATTTTCAATTTGGCGACCGAGGGAGGCAGCTAAGACAAATCTTGGAAATAAACATGCGAGAATATACAAGCGCAGCCAAACCATTGACACGCTTCAGGACGATATGGCAGGATCTTCGACCAGTCCTCACGTTCGCGAATCGCCCGTTGGTAATCAATTCCATGATTATGGGCCTCATACGCCTCCCCAAACCACGCTCTTCGAATCAGCTAGTGACCTCCTTATGCCGCCTCTTCCCCCCGTGGATTTTATCATTGACCCTACCTCGAGACCAAGAACCATATTTCACGACCGCATCTATAATCCTGAGGACATGCCGCCCCCATTGGCTCCTAAACGGCGTGCATTGACATTGGGGTCTCTCCAACACAAAGCCTCGAATACACGGCCTGCCTCGAGAGCGGAGTCCCACGGAAAGCCACTGCCTGCCAATGAAATGGAAAATGGCCTCAAACTTGAGGAAAAAATTGCCAGGGCTTATCACCGTGACTTATCGTGGCGCAAGGTTCTTGTTCGCCTTGAGCCAGATGCCCACAATAACATCATTGTACGGCGGATGTTCACAAATGCATATGGATGGCCAGTGATGAAACACCTCGTCGATACTCACTTCGGGCATGCATCAATAGTCCGGTCCAATAGCGCATTTGATCGAGGCATTGAAGAGCCAAGTCCGTCTGTAGCGGAAACTGATGGTTATCTCTGGGTCGGTAAGTGATGGGGCTACATCGCATACATATGTACATAAAGACAGATACCTAGCACAATTACCTACATACATGGTGATATCCATTTAGGATAGATCTACACTCGATAGATTTGAGAGTTTATGACCTTTGATAACAGCCAATACCTAATAAACTGGGTGAATTGGCTCATCGGAAGCCTGCAGACATCCCTGATTTAGGTGCTCACCCCTAAGGCAGGCGCGATCTCTCTGGTGAGTATTTTTTTGCTGTCTCCATCAGTGGATTACTTTCCATCCAGATTCCTGGGTCACTATCTACCATGGCACCACCCGATTCTGTCAGAATCATAGGATCTCTTTTGTAGAATGGTTCCTCACAAGTACCATGCTCTAACCGGGATACTGACCTGACCAGGTACTTAGAGCCTCATGCGCGTGTGCCGCACAAACCAGATGATACCAAATCGAGTGGGCGGTACCGAAATCCTGACGGTCTGAGTCGTCGACCCCACCAACCGGCGGGGAAAGAAGACGACGAAAAGGAAGGAGGAGCGCGCATTGCGATTGCTCCTCTTGCTCGGCTCTTAACTGGAACCTAGTATCCCTCAATATGCCGACTGAGCTAGAAGAGGTAGGTAGAAACGGGTCTTCGACCAGAAAATTGGGTTCCTGGACGGAGACTGATATGTTCACTCTTCCTTAATCAGCTTGTTGAATTCCTACACCATGGGAATACGCCGATCAGACAAATCGGTAAGCTGCAGTACCACTTGCCTCCCTCCTTCTCTTGTCCCTCGCTTCCTCCTGCCGTTCTAAAGGCCGACTTATCTAGCATGCGAAAATTTGGTTGGCTTTTCAGTCTCCCAGCCGGAGCTTTTCAAACGCCACCAGCTCCTACCAGTGCGCGATCTGAAGCTCTTGGTCCGCGATTACACAGTCAGTGCCCAACTATTTCGACTGTACTATAACAATGATACCACCCAGGGCTAGTTGCTGATACTTTATGGGTGCGACAAAAGCCTATTGCCAAAAATGCTATAACGATACTTATCAACCTCTCGGCCGATGAGGAAGTGTTGGCTTCTCTTGCCGAGGACGATACTTTCATTGAAACGCTTTTGGCACAATTGACGGTGAGTTATCAAGTTGATGTTACTATTCATCGCGAAGCAGACAATATTCTAACACACGAGCCCGTAGAACATCAAAGAGCCAAATGCAGATGATGTCGCCATGCTATTTGCCAACCTCGCAAAATCAGACAAGATGGAGAGGTTGCTCACATTGAAGCGGAAGATTCCAGAGGCAGTGTCTAACTCTGTTAATGCGATCGATCAGCTGATGGACTGTTTTGTTAAAGGAGCCCAAGGCGCCCTTAACAAGAATGCCAATTTTGATTATTTGTCCTACTTGTTTGCCGACCTCTCGAAATTTGAGGAAGGGCGGGCCTATTTCACTTCTAAACAGGCCTACGACGATGTCGTTCCTGTAACGAAACTAACCGTGTTCACAGAGCACACGAGCGCAATCCGGAGAAAGGGAGTTGCATCGACTATTAAGAACGTTGCATTTGACTTGCCCTTCCATCCCAAGCTCTTTTCTGAAGATGACGCCAATATTCTTCCTTATATATTGTTGCCGATCATGGGTCCTGAGGAATTCGCTGAGGAGGAAGCCATGGAAATGCTTCCAGATCTCCAGCTGCTACCCCCCGACAAACAAAGAGATAGCGACACTAGCATCATTGTAACACATCTCGAGACCCTGCTGCTGCTGACCACAACACGCGAAGGGCGGGATAAAATGAGGGCCATCAAAGTATACCCTATAGTTCGAGAGTGCCATCTTCATGTTGATGATGAGGATGTTCGTGAAGCTTGTGATAGGTTAGTTCAGGTTTTGATGCGGGACGAAGAAGGCGAAGAAAAATCCTATCAGAACCAGATCGAAGGGAAGAGCAACATCGACTTTACTTCGCAGGACGATGATCAAAACATCGAGGAGCTATTTTGAAAAACTGCATGTGGATGGTGTATGTGTGTCAGAGGGAATCGGAAGTTGGTACCAATAGAAGACGCTACTAGTCATTATATACTCGGTACATTAGATTGCCAATCTTATACTCCAATTCTCCCGGTTTTATTTGTAATTGCTATTGCTATTATTAACTGGAAGCTCTGCAGGTCAGATAGGTCTTTACAGCAGGGTTAAGCTGGCCAAGTCATAGTTTCTTTCCTTCCCTGGATTACATTTTCTTCATCTGAATGTTGCGGGCAGGCCGACCCGTGAGTGTTCTAAGCCATCTGTTCATTTGTGAAGATTGCCGAGGGAGACTGACTGACCTCTCGCGGCTCACCCAAATGCTTGGAATGGGATGGGCAGAATAGGTAATTCAACTATCAACTGGGGGCTTCATGTGGTTTTGAACAAGTGCTTCTGATACGTCAGACCTAATTAAGCTTCGCCAGCTACTGTTTCATTAAAATCAAAACTTGTTAATGTATCTGTTGTTCCACCTAGCAATCCCTTTGTGAGAACGGTAATGTAAAAGTGAAATATTTCAGTATTGTATAGTACTATATGTGTAGTGAACTTTTGATTGTATTGTACGCTGGTTTCTGAACTAAGAGGTTTTAGCTTGCTAGGAGTCCTTGGTACCTTGGTCTCTCTCCAGTGCCAGGATATCCCGGCAGGTTTCATCTATTCATTCTTTTTAATTACACAGTACCTACCAGTACCCTTCCAAATGCCGCGGTACTTCATATGATGGTTCCTGCATGATTTGATAATCAGAATGTGTGCTTAGCTTTGAAAAAAATATGAGCACCATAACCGTCAAAAAGAAACACTTTCCAGGGGTTTGGGACATTTGATGCATATCCTCAAGTAAATTTCCTGTAGATGCTCACAGGCAAGTCATTTTCTGCCTCTGGTAGTATAAATCCATTACAAAGACTTCTAGAGCACTTGAGTTCAACAGCATTGAGACCTAATCTATACCCCCACTCTCCAGGGGTCTTTCTAGAGGGATTTCTAAGCAATATCAACTAGTAAAGCACGCTGAATCTCCTTCATCTGTGGTTCGTTGCAAAAGAAGCATGGTAGAAGAATCTGGATCGTCAGCAGGGTCAGATTGTCGATTTCTATTTACGGTTCTGTGAGTGCAGGAATGTGAACAGCTAGAGATGCTGATGTTAAAAATATCGGCGTTTCTGAATGAGGTGCCTGTGGACCAAGACCTAATATAGATTGAATCCATGAACATTACCTTGACATGGAATATTCATGACGAGCTGCTGTCTTGAGATTATATGTTGGACTAGGTAACACCACAATAAACAAAATAACATTCAAGATCTGGTATAGCCAAGATCATGAAACATAGATAGAAATGACCAGCAGATCCACATGTATAGGGTGTTGATGATCAAGATTACTCAGTAATAACACTTGAATAATACCAGGTTCAAGCGCTCCAGGCCATGGCTCAATCAACCATTCACTCCCGGGTCCTTTTGCTCAGATCTTCTTGCCTACCTTCAGTCTTCAGCCTTCATCGAAAGACTTGCCCAATAATGGAACCATCAGTGGAGGAGATGACAAGGCACAGTAACAATACCAAGTATGATGAACACTTGAAACCAGATATCTTAAACTAGATAGTTGACTTATGATGGCTGACATGACATGACGCCACCTCTGTCCGTGAGGATGATCCGCTTACATAAGGGAGCCATATTAGGGTCACACCCCTCCTGTCTATTTCAGGAATAGCTTCAGATTATATTATTATATCCACTTGAGATATATCTTTAACTTTCTTTTTCCATCTACAACTGTCTATCTAGGATATTTAGGGTGCTCAGAATAGTTAGTATTACTAGAAACTTTTTTTAGATTTTAATCAGAGGCTGAACAATCAGGGGTTATTATATACAATTCAATATGTAGAGTTTTATATTTAGTCACATAGTCACGTAACTCATCGCTAGATTAGTACTAGTTTTTATACTGATATAGTATTCTATTGGATGGGATGGATGTTATAGTCATACACAGTATAGGATTAGGGTAATAAAACATATAAATTACTACTAATCCGTAATTTTGTTTAGGCCGAAGGGGTGTGACCATTGCGCCTAATTACTCGGATGGGCTCCAAACACTAATATTCCAGACCTGGCATCTTGCCTTTTTAGTGATCTTTATTATTCTCTTGTTTTACAAGTGAAAGATTATAGTAGAGACTAGAGTAGACCCTTATACTTAAATATCTCTCTATTCTCTCTTTATTCTTGATACTCTACATTCTATACTTTAAACTAGAAGACGGCAGATGTGCTGCCCAAAACGGCCGCAATCGACGCCGTTTTTGGCCGTCAATCTGCCACGCCTTCCGCCACTCCCCCGTGCACTTTTATGTCCACGCACCGCTAAGCACTGATCGCCAACCCATCCAAACCTCATTTGTCCGCAGCGCAGTATACCTCCAGGCACACTCTTCTTCTGAGGCCGGCCAATACTAACTTCCCATACACGTCGCTACGGTCTCCAAAATGCGCCAAAAATGGCGCCCTCTCAACGGTACTATTATAAGCGGTGGCCGCTCGCTTGTGCACCCTTTTGCCCTTCCATTACTACATACACCCGAGTCTCTGATTCCTCTACTAGTTTCCCCAAGCCGCGGCCAAGCATTCAATGCCACAGAGACCTGAAGCAGGAGGGCTACCACAAAAAGTATTTTGCTGTTGACTGTATTATATCGTACCATGGCTCGCCGACAACCAAAGACAGTCGACCCATTATCCGACAACAGCGACTCTTCCGAAAGAGAGCACACCGAAGATGGTCAATATGATACGGACCTGACAGAGCCTGAAGACAAGGGCTCACAAGACAGAGATGTCAGCAATGCGGCACTTCTCTTTGCGGATAATGAGCATCCACCGGAGTACTATATCCAGCAACTTGCAAACTTCGATGAGACGGACTACACAACGGAGGACTATGGAAAGGATACGACTGCCCTACTCAATCGGGTAGAAGAGAAGTAGTCACAGTATGGCTTATCCTTCCAATCACTTATACATGTTTGCCTGACTCTGGTCGCCATAGATTCTGCACCTTTCTTCGGAAAGACCCCCGAGAGGAATTCACACGCCTGTCAATTTCAATCATATATACCTTCCTGGACTGGATCCTCAATCTATGGCGTGGAAAGGACGGGAGGCGGCTTCCAGGTATAAAGTGTAAGAGCTTACTCAACATCTTTTGGAAGGTGTTTCGCCTGGTGTATGAAAGAGAAATTTTGAACAAGATTACAAAATAAATGAACTGCCAGATGCGACGTGTATGTTTAAACGAACCTTTCCCAGAAGTACAGAGCTACAATACAGACGATTCTTTGTTGTTCTATACTAGGCCTGGAGCTGATACTATGATGTTTAGGTGATTCGACAGCTGGCCAAGAAACACAAACTGTCCACCAAGGGGCGCGACAAGCCTCTGATGGATGTCGAGGACTTGGCCAAAGTTGTAGAGACCATGGTCAGTATGACAAAGAAGAAGTTTGGCCATGGTTGTTACTGTATTGAACTGACACTCTTCCTGCAGCTTGCTGGCCTAACAACCAACCGTTCTTAGACCATTCTGAATTTACGGTATTGATATATTCAGGTTAGCTTGCTACGTGACCCTCAAGGCGGGCCTTATTGTATTATTATTGAGTTTACTTTTGAGTTCACCAAAGAATGGCTCGGTGTGAAGGATGTGTAACTTTGCAGTCGCTCTTCTATATTTGCGTCTGACCTATTCTTTAGTAATATATACATTCTATCTGAGATTATCTTTGATCCTTCTCTCGTTCTCAGCCCTTATGTTTTCTTACTGGGCTTGATCTTTGCGGACCGTGTCTTTGACTGTGTTGAAGGTGAGGAAGTCCTTGTTTCCGCAAGCCAGATCCCATAGTTTTGTATCTGTGATGAATGCAACAGGCTCCCGCTGCGAATCGATCTGGCACTGGATGATGTTTTTATATTCCGAATGTCAGAACGGATTTTATAAGGGATCTCTATATCCCCTGATAAGCCGCTTTCCTACGTGATGATTGAACCTTGGGTTAAGAAGATAGGGGTGATTATCGGCTTTCTGCAAGTCACGCGCCTGTATAGCTTGAGATATGGTGCCGGGACAGTATTAGATAGCAGCGGTACGTTACTCCAGCATATTGGCCTTTGATTCACATTAACTAATATGTTTTAGGATCTGTAAGTGATTCACTGCGTAACCTTATTATGCATTATGCTGACATCTGCACCTTTTTGTGCTATTATCTCAGTAGAAGGATTAATAAAAACCTTCCTGCCATCATTCGCGGTCTTAATCCTGAAGACGATATCATGCGTGCTGCATGCTGGATGAGCCGGTCTATTGATCCGAACCGCCTTCAGGAATTGATTACTGTACAATCATCCTCTGTTAATCAAGATCCTGAAATCGCTGACCTGATTTGCTGATGTGACAAGCTTAGTCGCTAAATGGGGCGCCCATTGTCCAATCATTATGGGACAGAGTAATATGCAATGTATAAGAAGCTGAACTAAGAGATCGCGGGTGCCAGGCAGCGAGTATGGAATGCATTGTTTACTCAGATTCAAGCAAAGTATGACCGCGAGTAATTGATGCTTGAAATCAGATGTCAGCTCTCTGAGTTCAACCTGGCTGAGGAAGAAAAGCCTCTCAAGTGTTCGGAAGCCGTACCACTGCCTCAGAAGTGACTGATTGAGAGTCTGCTTACTCTATCTCGCCCGACACTCGAGGAGGAAGTGGCTAGATGGATAGAAGTAATTGATGCTGTAGCTGTTTACGCTCTTTTTGAAGAAGGTGATACCTGCCGTCTTTTGTGCGATAAGCGTCCTCTTACAGAGCCTGCTGCCACTGGACTAGATGACGGTGTCAAAGGAGAGGTGGAGTGGACCCGGCCTTCTTTCCCGGTGAATGACAGACTGGTATCTGTGATTTAATCGGTAATGAAGGACAAGCCCTCTGAGAAGGGTATTAAGAGGCCTCTCTTCTGTTTTATCTGTTTTGGTCAGCAGGATTTGGATATTGTAAAGCGAATGTACAAATTTTCTAGCCATGGAGACGTTACCAAGCACATCAAGTGAAAGCATCTTCGTCAAATCTCCACGTAATCTGAGATAAGGTGTAATGTCTGCGACGAGATCTTCTCGTGTAAAATGTATCTTCAGCGGCACGCATTTGATATGCATTCAACTGTGACATAGCCTCTGCAATGACTGCCGGAATCATAGTGAGTAAGTGGTGATGAGATTCGTCACGATACTTGGATGTTCTTTACCAATAGACGTTCGGCAGTTTCACTTTGTAGACCAGATTCTTTATAATCAACAAATAGCCAGTCTGGCTCTAACCCTCTTATCAGGTACTAGCCTCAGGGTCTTTCCTTCTACCACCTGGCAGACACTCAGCTAGACTGACTGTATAGAAGGTAGCTTTCATTGGCTGCGGGGTCGCCTCCTGCTGAGGGTGGGTCGAAGCGGCCAATAAGCTGCGGCCTATCCTGGCACTCACAATACCAAAAATTGCCGCCCCGACACCGGCTCAGCGACAATCACAGACTTCATCACATGTTGAGTTGCTTCAGCTTTTCTGACACCGAAGCTCGTTGCTAATTAGAAGGCGCAGTTCCGTACGCGGAATATTCTACAGGATGACGTCGGTGAACTCTCGTCAGAATCGTGATAAACCCCATATTTCGCTAGTTGCAGTGGTGCCAGTCTAGATAGGTGAACAATTGGGACTTGTTTGTAGACCAAATGTGCGGGAATCCAGGCGAGGTTGTTCGGGTCGTTGGATGGCTATTGTGGTGAAAAAGTACGCGTTTTGGGGTCACGGGATGCGTGACGCGTGAGTGAGCCGAAGCAGGTGGGCCTTATCTGAGATGTTGGGGTCCGTTAAATGATTCCTCATAAGCACTGAGGTTCGCTGCGGTTGACAAAAGTCATATCCCCGCAGGCGTGCTCTGCATCCGGAACCCGCACCGCAGTACTCGCGATTAGTCTGTGCTCTAGACGCTCACAAAGTCCTCATCTCAGGAGCCGCCCGGATCGTCACCCGAAAAATCACTTTCACCGACACTTTGGTCAGCTGATACGTTACAAGCGGCGAAAGAAGCCACCGGATGGCGACAGACTCGTGGACACCGCGGCAGGATGAAAGAAGTGATGACCGCAACGTGGCAGACAAACCCACACGGGCGTGCAGTGTATGAACTGACGCCGATCCCAACGAGGGAGGTCTTGAGAATACACCGAAGTCTCCCGCGCCCCCTAAGCACAGTAATTGTACAAATGCGGATAGGGAAAATCGGGCTCCGACACTACCTATATCAACGCGGGGTGCCGGATATGCAGGACGGAGACTGCCGCTGCGGGAGGGCTACCCAGACTGTACGGCACGTTCTCCTCGCCTGCCCACTCTTCAAGAACCTACGCGAACAGTATCTAGCGAGACCGGGAGGAAGATTGGAAGGACGAGGAGACGTGAAAACAATACTGAATACGCCCGGGCTGGCAATACGGGCGGCCAAATTCATGCTACGAACAGGGCTCCTAGGGCAATTTGGAGCCGTACAGCAGGATGAACTAGATGAGGCAGAGCACTGAGGTCAACGGGTATATAGATGGAGAAGGGGACTTGGGGTGCCCTGGGCGAATGCCCCTTATTAATTAATTAATTTATTTATTTATTAATTCCTCAGGCTTTGCGCGGCCGAAGGCTGCATATAGCCTCCTAGCAAGTATGTACTGAACCTAAACTACCATAGCCTCCCTTCTGATTTTTTTTTTTTTTTGAACCGCTGTCTCTTATATTATTTCGCTTTCCAGTCTTCCAGTGCTCTCCACGAACCGGAGAACCTCTCGGACCACGGAGAGGTTGGGTTTCCATGACTTCGCTCCATCAATCGGCCGGCCATCCGCGCCGAACGCTCTACTTCTTCCCCCTAGTGCATACGAGATATCTCAGTATCTCGACCCCATCGCCGTTCTCATCGCCTGCCGGTAGGAGACCCATTTCGGACATTGAAAGAGAAAGTGCTCAACTGTCTCCCCTTCACTCCCGTCGTCCCCACACCCGCACGCATTGCTCTCGAGGTGGCCAGCCCTCTGGAGGAAGCGATTCAGCCGGACGTGCCCCGTTCGCAATTGGATTAACAGCACCGCCTGGGGCCTTGATAGGTTGTCGTAAAGGAGTTTCGTGTGCTCTCCGGGAAGGGCGGCATCGATGTTTCGCGTCCTCTGACCCACGCGTGTGGACTCGAACTCTTCCTTCGCCTGCTTGTCCAGCCTCTCGCACACTCGCTGCCACGTCGCGGGGGCCATTTGTCGCGGCGTATATTGTAGTGGGCGAATGCCCCGTGGAGCCAAGCCCTCGATTTAGGCAGACATAAGAGATAACGTAATCCACAAGCGAACCGGCCACACAAGCGAACCGGCCACCTCCCCTACATACGTCCGAATCAAGCACTTTTATAGACCCGAAAATTGTATTTTTATATAAAAATCAATTACGTACACGATTAGGACATTGCAATCGCTTATGTCCTAGATTATGACAATCACTGCAGCGTGGTGGCGCCCGTACGAGCCTTGAAGAGGTTGCCAGCCTGGTTTCGTCCGGTATAGATTCTGGCACTTGACGCGTGGATTCTTCTTGTTGGACGCGTTGTATCTCTTCCTGAGCTTCCTGGATGGTAAATCCATTCGTACGCTCAATTTGACGTCGAGAACGGGTCCGCTTTTGATAAGATTTCTCATTGGCAGCGCGTAATTCATGATTCTCTTGAGCCAGGATTATACTGCCATTCAAGGCTATTTCAAAGCCTTTAAACACCTGTTCCAGTGCCTTGTCTGTTGGACTTGGTGGACTTTGCGTACGCTGCCGAAGAAGACGTTTGATCGTGGACACTGACTTTTGTAACTGACGGGTGTTATAAGGCGTTTTAGGATCAGATGTAGATGAGCGTGTGGGAGGTGGTGTCGGCGTACGAAGCTTAATATTAAGCTTACTGAGCACTCGTTCTGGATCCAAAGGGACTAATCCAGCTGCTGCAAAGCCACTTTGAATATTTTCAGGTGTATATATCTCCATACGAGCAAGCGGGAAGGCCTCAAGGAAGTCAAGCTTGTCAATATGATTATACCCGAGCCGGGCCTTGCCCTCAATCAGGCGCCCGTACGCTCGTTTTAAAGGTGAGAAGCATCCAACATCCAGCGGTTGTAAGAGATGAGATAAATGCGGAGACATACAAATAGAAATAATATTATTCTTGCTGCAAAGCTCATCAAAACAAGGCATCAAATAGCTGCCATGTCCATCCAAGATTAGTAAACAATATCTGCCAGTCGTACGGCCATTTGTAGCTGGAATAAAGAACTTCTCTAGCCATTAAAATATGATTTCATCTGTTGTCCATCCATTATTACTAACTTCAATCCGCTAATCAGGTGGTAATGATGTGCCCTCATACCATCCTTGTATATAAACCTTTCCTTTAAAGATAATACAGGGCGGGAGTGCCCAGCCTGTACAATTGACACATTCAATCGATGTCACCCATTCTCGATTCCCTGGTTGTACGAGCAAGGGCTTGCCAGTCATTTCTGTTCTAATAACTACTTTGGCAGTAGATATTAGACCTATTACAAAGCCTGTCTCATCAAAATTATAGATATCTTCTGTTTGGATCTCATGCTGCATAATCATCACTCATACGCGTGTAAACCATTCATTTATGGTCTTCAGATCTTCGCATTTTGCTCGTTGATGATTATAGCGTTGAGCATATCTGGTTTTGAGCTCTGTACGTCGCTTGACAAAGTTATATACCCAGTTTTTGCCAACAACTGGGGCTGGAATCTCTCCGCGTTTGGACAAGATAAGATCAGCAATTTCTCGTACGTGTCGGGGCCGGGGCGCTGCTCCGCGTGAATCTAGAGATAGGATCCACTGGACAATTGATTCTTCTTCGAATGTAGTCAATTTCTGGAAATTAGGTTGGGTTTCCGTACGAGATTTAATCCCGTGTAGTCGTTCTTGCAGGGTAGTCCTCGGGATATTATAAACACGAGCAGCTTCACGAATTGAATGTATTTGATTATTTTGAATAGCAGATATTGCAAGCAGGATTTGACCTTCAGGATAAGTAGATTTTGAGCGTTTTTGAAGCTTTTTTGGAGGCATGATGGTGGTTTAAAGATAAGTTAAAAAAGCAGACGCGTACAAAACGCGTGGGTGGCCGGTCCGCTTGTGTGGCCGGTTCGCTTGTGGATTACGTTATAAATAGGTATTACTAACCACCCCTACCGTCATAAGCAGTGGGGTGGTTCCCGCATAGCCATCAACTATGATAGGCTAGGACAGCGAATGAAAAGACCGAGACCGAGACCGAGCTGATACGTTACGGCGACCTCTCCGCATGCCCGCCTAGATAAGCGTCAATCGAAATCAACTAACACTTTTTGATAAACAGACATCAAGCAAATGGACAACAGCAGCCCGCCAGACTACAAAGCGCTCTTTTTGAGAGCCGAGGAGGAAAAGAAATAGGCTGAGGAGGAACGCCAGCGGGAAGCAGAGCTTAGGAAACAAGCAGAGGAACGCCAACGGCAAGCAGAAGAACACCAGCGGCTAGCAGAGCAGGAAAGGGACCAGGGAAGAGAAAAAACACGACAAACAACCTTTGCTGAGCTTATTCATTTCTGTCACGTCTACTTTTCTCGATCTCTGCGAGCTGAAAGTCTGTCTCATTCTATAACAGGGAAGATACCAGCGCCTACTGGGAAACGCTGTCCGCTGCAGCTTCCGCACTAGACTAACTATGCAGCCGAGCAGCAAAAGGTCTATCACTCTGTTTGCGCCTATCTTATATTATCCAGTCAGCCTGCTGTATGTTTATTCTCGCCTCACCTTACACTAGAGGACTTGAGATAATAATTTAGCAAGAGGGTAATAAACAGTGAGCAGGATTTAGAGAGCTACAAGCAGTTCAGTGTGGAGGATTATATTTATAATATCATCATAAAGCTCTATAAGATACCTGCTGCTCGAGAAGAATTTTGCTTAGGTGATGTAATTTAGTTCGACAACCATACTAACGCCCTCGATGTAGTTGATGCCGACCAGTCGCAGACAGATAAATCGTCAAGTTCCGGATGTTTCCGACCAGATCAATATTGTATATACTGTATTGATAATAATAATAATATAATTATCATAATAGTTGAGTATAAGCCGCCTCATAAACTATCTGTAAAGAATCTTCAAGCAGGTTTATAACCAATACAGTTCTGGAATGAGATGGTCAGACCAGACTCTGTTTCCATAGAGAGACCTGAAAAATTAAGATATAATACAGTCTGATTAACCCGCTCGGCTGTGATTTAGGAGTATTATATCATACTTCAGAAAAGGCTCAAGTACTTATATTTAATTAATAAATTTATAATTATTTTACTACAGATCTTTTATAAGAATCTGGGTATCTTATATTATTATCTTTATAAACCTAATATAAAAGTTAATCTGGATAATAAACTAAATTCTTTATAACAGCTGTTAACAGCTATTACTTGGATATTATACCTATATCTTATAAGTTTCTACTTATAATATTATGATTAAAAGTAGCAGAATATTATAAAGAAGCTGCCAGAATAGAAAATAAGTTTTAATTATACAAATTTCTAGATACTGGAATCAGAATTATAATAAAACCTGTCTAGCTTAGAATATACAGTATTAGAGTATATAAGCTCTAAACTTACTATATTAGAATATATATTGTCTTTATCATCTGTTCCATTCTTTGCTGACGCCTGTTAAATACCTATCTGGTCTTGAGTTAGCTGTGTATTACCGAATTTAACTTTATGTAATGATTCTGATTTTAATACAGATCAAGCTTTAGAAGAAAGAAAGTATGATTTCAGTCAGGTTTCATCATCTTTTTTGTCTCTATCTGCTCAATGATTAATATGTCTGGCGGGATCTTGATATATTTAGTGGACAAGGTTAGTAGTATATTATATAGTTTTATATCTAGAAATATCTACATAGCCTGTAACATAGTAGTCAGTTGGATGATAATTATCTAAATATTATGCTTTACTAATAAGAAGGAAACAGTAGCTAACACCCCATTAATGTTAAAACACTGATTAAGTAACTCAAGTAGTAACTAGATGAAAATATCGACTGAAACTGTATATCTCTGAGAGATTGTAATGTATTAAGAGTCCTATTTAAAGTCACCTGTGTGATATATGGATATACTATGGTCAGTAAAAAAATGATTTTTTGATGGTAGGAGGAGGTCAAACATGAGGAAGTTATATACCGTATACTTAACCAAGTATAGGTGTCTACTGTTCCTGTTTTCCTGGGGCTAATCAATTTGGCCAAATCCTATTTTGTACATGGAGCTGGCGAGATCTGCCACATGCTTATCATGGCTTGGGGGGGTGATCCTATACCTGAGATTGAGTGTGATAAGAGGATATGTGAGATTGCGAGATCTGAGAAGGAGATTCCTTCTCTGGAAATCTTGTATCGGGATCTCCGGCTAACCAATATTCTATGGAATGTTGAGCTGGGATGGGCCCTGATCATTGACTTTCACTATGCGGAACTAAATTATTAATTGATGAAAAGGTGGGTAGAGTCACGTGGGAAGTATCCCTATAAAGGAGAATTGTATAGGTGAAAATGATTTTGTATTGTCTAAAATTTAATGTTAATTTCCTTGAATCTTTTTCTTTACTTTTGAAGGTTATTATTGAATGAATAGTAAAGGAAGAGCAGGCGACGTTAGTAATGTAATATCTTTTATGAAGATTTTATAATCTCTTTTTTTCTTTTCTTCTGGTTCTATTATTTAGCATATATAAACATCTTGAGCATAATTACAGTGATTTAAAATCCCAATATGATGTTTATTTGTAGGTAGTATGTTAATGGTGATTTGCTAGCAGATGCTGTTAAAATTAATTCCTGTTTCTTATGTCTGTCTGGTCACAAGTGTCGAACCCAGATAATAAAGACTGTTGGCTTTATAAGTGGACACCATGTGTATCAGATGTCAATAGAAGGATATTGAGACCTTAGGAGCCGAACCTTGTTCCGGAGAAATCTGATGAGGAGCGCATACTGCATCCGGCTGGTATAAAAGCAAGACTTGTCTTTGCATCATGTATCACTTTGGCCTATCATCACTCATGGAGGAACGAGTGTATCATGAACTTTACTTTTATTGAATTGATTACTGCATAATAAGGTGAAATTCCTGGTATCATATCCTGGGTTTCTTACAACTCAGGCAATATATCGGAACTATCCTGGGACATTGGGACCCCTGGGCGTTAGTTGGCCAAGAGAGCAATGTATCACGCGTGATAAGCTATACTGCTTGGGTATTAGTATAGCAAGTGACTATGGGGTCTGTGGATCTGGGCAGATTCCGGATGTAAGTCTCCACCGCCTAACTCACCCCGGGTGATCATAATGCTCGACATCCTGCGGCTAGGTTGTGTTTTACCACTACGCGGCCTACGCCGATTGACGCCGATTGTGGGAAGTGATGGATGCTTGTTTGATTTGGTGGCCGGTACAGCCTCCTATCTAAAGATCACTAGCTAAGTAATGGCTAAGCAATGCCCAACCACAGGGAAGGCACAAGGAGACGTCCGTAATACGCGTCTTTACCACATCATTATCCATAATCAAGTTCTTTATATGGTAATATTCAAAGAAACCCTTTAGAACAGACCAGTTAGAACTTGAATGATTCATGAACATGTCGAAGTAACTATCATAATTAATAATAAACGTGAAAACGCCCTGCAAACAAGCGAGAGCTACTGGAGCTAATCTTTAAAATACCTGAAACCAAGCGCTGCGGTGTCCACAGCGTGAACCATTTTCTACCGCAGCCGGAATTTGATATACCGAGGTATGGTCGATACTTATATGTACTACGAACTATTTAATAATAATAATAAGAACGGGTTCAGTAGTAAATACTCAATTAATGCCTTTCTTTTTTTTCTGGAAGGGCTGGTGTATCTCCTGACTCTGATAAAGGCTCAACCTGGGGCATAGTATCCTCCAATACCTCCTGGATAGGAGAAGGATAGTATAATGTTTACGTATATTAACTTTTATTCTTGGAGGAGTAGATTGAGTATACTATACCAGATTAGACAGAGTAGCGCTCTACTAGCTTGGTGAGGATGAATTAAAGAGATATATTTGTCTGGTTTTTCAAATTTGAACAGCCATAAATATATCAGACTCATATTTAAGACAGAATTCTGCTACTTTTTTAAACAGAGTCTTCCTCCGTCTCTACTGTTGTTGTGTTTTTGCTTGAAAGTCTTAGTACAATATTTATTCATTTAAGAAGATTGCTTGGACATACTGCAGACTTTGATGTAAGATTATCTGAGATTTTTATTATTCAAAATATATATTGGGGCTTTTTATATATTTTTTTTATGAACTTTGGAGGTTGCTGTACTATAATTAAATTATAAATATAGTTTTATAGGCGTGCTCTGCTTTAGAGGATCCATACCACAGTAAAAATTATTTTTGATTATTGTTAAATTATAGTATAAGAATCCTTATGACTGCAGACTTTTCTTTATTCTTTATATTAATCCTTCTTGTTTTGTTATTTCTCTTTATACAGATAATGGATATATTGGCTATTTATGCAATTACCGCTGGCAGTATTTTTGCAGGATTATTCCTTATATCAATTATCTCCAGTCTTGCTAATTAGATAAATCTATTCTCTGATTTAATATCTCGATACTTGATTATCTCTTATATTGTTTACAAACATTAACTTTAGGACCCATAGTCATAAGCTAGTATTATATTTCATATAATATATATCATAATAAATATCTTCTTTATCCTCTTCCGAATAACATCACTAATAAGTACTGGCTGCCGGACTAAAAAGTTAATCTTAATCAATCTAATTATCTCTTTATCAGCTACCTACCTGAGCTTCTTAGCTGATCTTCTTGATATTAAATAGCATACTTATTATAGAATTCACCGTGCTATTAGTTAAATGATCATTATTCTGTTATTATTTTATATAATTGTAATAGTATAAAACCAATAATTTAGCTTCTTAATGAATTATGAAATATAGTTACCCTGATTATATATTCTTCTAATTCTTCTATTTATACCAGCTAATAGTAGCTAGGATACTGTATCTCTGGATATCCTTACTCTGTATATAAATGCATGGTTATATTAGTGATTTTTCAAGATTTTCCTATAAAAGCATCAGATCCTGACTATAACTTTTATAATATCTTGCAGCACCTTTCAAATAAAAATATCTTTTTAAAGCTTTATCTCTAGATTATGTTAAAAGTCTTAAGACTAATTACATGCTTGCAGCTAGTGATTCTGTTATATTAGAACAGATTATTTGTAAACTAGAGTACTTTTAGAGCACTTATATTATTTACTTTTTTAAAAATAAAAAAGGAAAGCTCATAATAACAACTTCTCAGATCCATATCTTATTACCTTAACTGGTGCAGGTCAAGATTAGATAGTATATCAGTCTCTGAATACCATTAATAAGTTTATAAGTATAGATACAAATATATTTATTTATAATCATATCATAGTCTTAATATAGGTAGAATACTATAGAGCTTCTTATATAATCATATTCGATTTATCTATAATTCTTACTTATTATGTGTTACGGACCCCTGCTAGCTGAACGACTAGTGAGGCGGACACGTCAGGCAGAAGGCTACGCCCGGACAGATGAGGACTCTTATCAAGTAGAATCCTGATCTGAGTAACCGACAACCGGAGCCGTTACACGGCACGTGACCATGATGGACATATCACTGATAAGCTATAATATATCAGTGCTATGACAGGATATGACAGCACTATAAAATAATATATTAAGTGATATAACATGACATGGTGATATCATAATAAAGAATAGGATAAAAGAATACTCTTTTATGTATCTAGCTAGTTCTGTTCTTCATGCTCAATTTATATTATCTTTAAGTAACCATATATTTTAATAAAGCTTAACAACAATACTCATCCGTACTTACTTACGGATAGCTGCGCGGCACTATCTGGTCTTACTTCTCTTCTCTTGTTTAGGACTAGTCACCTTTAGATAGTCATCAGTCTGACTTACCTTGATTCAGTTCGAAGGTACGTATCGGAACGGGAGCTAAGCTAACAGGAACAGAGAGAAGCGATCCTAGGGTTTGACACATTAAGCACCAGTCAGTACGAGTGTTATCAGTAATAATTATTCATTATATTAACTACTTTAAACTTATCACGCGCCCCACAGCAGCAGGGCCTGACAACATAAGAACTAATGGATATAGTTGGTCAGTTACAAGAAAGCATCACTGCCTTAAAATGATAAAACCAGTTACTCGAAGATTACTTGATAATTAAATCTATTAAGATCTAACTATCAGAGCCATTCAACAGCAATCGAGCGAAGCTCAGGGCTTTCTTGACCCAGTTAAACTTATATCTCAGCATGAACAGAGAAAAGCTTAGAAATAAGATTAATATTTAATTAATTTAAATCATATATCTATAAGTATTAAAAAAAGTTAGTAAATAACTAGAATAATAACATGAAGCAAATCTTTACTAGTTATACCAGATTTAAGCAGCATCTTAAACAGATATTTAAAGATATTAATACAGTATAAAATATTAAGTAAAAATTATAGCAACTTAAATAGACTGGATCAGTATTTAAATATACTTCAGAGTTTTTATAAGTTATTAATTACTTAGATTAGAATGACAACGCCTACATCATATAATTTAAAGAAGAACTTAAGATAGAGATCTAAGAAAAACTCATCTAGCAAGAACAACTAAATATATTGTTAAAAATGATTGAAGCAGCAGTCAAGATTGAATTGATAACAAGTTATATAAATATAATATAAAAAGATAAGAAGATTAATAGACTAGCAGGTCTATATCTTAATAAAACAGCTAATCAGATTACTAAATCAATAATAGAAGATCAGTATAACCTAGAAGCTTAGAATATAAAGATCTCTATAAACCAAAACCAATAGAGCTGGATGCAGCACAGCATCAGACTCAACAGAGTCAAGTATCTAAGAAGAAACTTAAACAGTATAAGAAAGACCGCTTATGCTTTAACTACGGCAAAGTAGATTACTAATTAAAGAATTATAGTTAGAAATAGAAATAGTCTCAGAAGTCGTTAAGAACTATAAACCAGGATCAAGACAGAAAAGTCTATAATATTACCATTATTCAGTATAAAGTTTAGACAGAACCTGTAATGCAGATATTAAATAATAAGAAATTATATATTATTCAACATGGTCAGCTGTTAGAAAACAGAATATATTATAATTAATTAAGATAATAGATCATCATGGATGAGCTAACAGCACTACTAAGTTAATAAAAAGATTAATAATTATCTATATTATTAATTTAGATTATAGAAGTTAATAACAACAGTTATAAGCTAGTTCCAAGGAATAACTATCCCAGTATAGTTTAAAACAAATTCAATCTATTAAATAAAGAATATAATACTCTGTTTAAAGATCTTAAACCCAGTAAGAAAAGACTCAGCAAGATATCTAATACCCCGAAAAAACCCTTATTGAAAATTAATAAACCCCGTCCAACACAGTAAGACAAGGATAAAGAGAACTAAAAAAACAATAAGAAAGATATTACTTATTAATTAAACCATATCTTGAAGAAGATCTCAGAGAATCCAGTATAATTTTATCTAAAATTTAAGATAATCATACAGCATTACCTACATTAAGATTTAAAATATTAAAAATTATAAAATAAGATTTAAAAACAATATTTATAGAGATGCCTCTGTCATCCAGAAGTTTGTTTAATATATAGATAAGATAATACAGACTATTACTATCAGCTATCAGAGATTAGCCAGAAAATAAATATTGCTAAAACAGAATCTTAATATAATAAACCATATCTGTACATGTATTTTAAAGAAAGTAAGAATTATTAAAAATATAATAAGCTTTTTTAGCTTATATATTATATAAATACTTACTCTATATATTATGATTAGAAATATATTACTAATTACTAATCCAGGATACTGGAAGTGGTAAAGATTAAGGCAAGCTATTATCTATATCTAAATTATAACTATATATATAAAGAGTATTAACAATATTCTTATTATAGATTAATATATTAGCTAGCATGTTTCAATAATCAGTATATAATACACTACGCGGTAAAGATAGAAGGCTTAAGATTTTCAAGAAAATATTTAAAATAGTTAGAACCTAATTAGCCAGAATAATAGTTAGCAGCTACTAAATCAGGACCATATCTAAAGATCTAAGCAATTATATTAGATTAACTAGCTTAAATATTGATAAACTCTGAAGTAACCAGAAACTTCATAAACCTGCAATTTATATAATAATTTAAGATACTCAGACAATAGAAAGCAGAACTTAAACTAATTATAGAACTAAATAAAAAGAATCTGGGAACTCTCGCATTAACAGTTAAGTCAGGAACTATATTTATAACTATAAAGAATTACTATAAGTATATAGATTTTAATATAATATTTTTAAGACAGTATAATATTATATTAAGAATTCTATGGCTTAGGAATCATAATCTATAGATTAATTAGAAAACTAAAAGTCTTTAATTCATAAATTATAATTGCTTAAGACGATACTAGCAAGAACCAGATATAGAATCTGGATTTGTATAGCCTGTTATACAGTAAGAAGCTGAAGTAAGGACTAAGTAACTTATAGAGAGGTTAAGAATACTATAAAAGTCTAACACGCCAGGTATTAGAGATAACTTAGAGAAAAATAATATCTCAAGTATAGTTATACAAGTAATAATAGTAATTAAGCTATTATAATAAGATTAGCTCATAAAAGTATCAGAATAGGTACTGATAATAATAAAAGAGTATTGAAAATATAATATTAACAGTATTAACACAGAGATCAAGACAGTTATCCAGGAACTAAAAGATTCATGAGAACTTCTAACTGTGGTCAAGAATAATGCACAGATCCCGCCATAGTATAAGAGATTTAAGGACTTATTCAAGTAGTTAAAACAATCTAAATTATCTCAGCACAGAAAGCATGACCATACTATTCTTATTAAGAAAGAAAAGTCACTGATATATAAAAAGATTTATCTAATATTTGAGAAGAAATTGTAGATATTATAAAAATATATTAATAACTAACTAGTAAAAGATAATATCAGACCTTCAAAATCATTAATAGAATATAGAGTCTTATTTATACTGAAAAAGAATAATAATTTATAACTATATATAGATTATCAGTCACTAAATATTATCACAATTAAGAATTAATATCTGTTATCTTTGATTTTAGAAATCTAAGATAAGATATAAGAAATAAAGTAATTTATTAAGCTTAATATTATAAATATATATTATCAGATACATATCATAAAAGATAAAGAATAAAAATCTATATTCAGAATAAAATATAGATATTTTAAATACTTGATTATATTATTTAAGCTTACTAACGCACCAGCATCATTTTAGTAATATATTAATAAGGTTTTAAAAAAAACATCTTGATAGATTTATAATTACTTATCTAGATAATATATTAATCTTTTTAAAGATTAAGAAAGAATATGTAAAACATGTGAGACTAGTTCTATATAAACTATATCTATATTAATTATAATATAAGTTAAAAAAGTATGAATTCTATATACAGAAAACAGAGTTCCTGGAATATTAGATATCCACAGAAAAAATCCATACTAAGTAAGCTAAAATACAAGTTATATAAGATTAACCTTAATCTAAAAATCTAAAAGTACTACAGTAGTTTATTAGATTAATTAACTACTATTAATAATTTATAGACAGATATATTATCTATATAACACTATTCTTCAAGCTTATAAAAAAGTTAAAAAAGTATCAGTAAAAAGAACCACAGCAGAACGCGTTTAAAGATATCAAGCAATAACTTACCATATTACTAGTACTCGTACAGCATAACCCGGGAAAAGAAACCACTATTAAGACTGATATATCAAACTATGCTGTTAAAATATATATAACGCAATCAAAAGAAGATAGAAAGCTGAGACTGATTATATTTTATTCAAAAAAGTTAGTTTAAGTAGAACTTAACTACAACATTCATGACAAGAAATTATTAATTATAATAATAATATTTAAGCAGTAGAGAGTCTATCTTAAAAAAGCAAAGTATATTATTATTATAAAGATAGACTATAAGAATTTAACCTACTTCACAATAACCAAAGAGTTGACCTGAAGACAGGCATGATAAGTTAAGATTCTGTTATAATATAATTTCAGAATTATATACTGTAAAGAAACAGAAAATAAGTATGCAGATATGCTGAGCCGCAGGTCAGACTATAAACTAGATAAAAAGACTATTAAACCGGCCATCCTAAAGCAAAATATGGATAGATCGATCAGCTATAACAAGACCAATCTTATAATAATATTAGAAATAAGTAATAATCTAATCAGATAATTAGCTAATATTATAAAAGAAGATAAGATACTTTAGAAAATGAGTAAAGACTCACCGGACAAGATCACTATTAATAAGAATAAACTAGTCTATTTTTATGGATTAATCTTTGTACTAACTATAATAAGAAGAAAGATTATGGCTAGATATTATAACAAATCACTCAAGGATTACTTAAGAATAGAAAAGACTACTGAACTAATTACAAGAAATTACTACATTCTGAATCTTAGATAGAAAGTATATGATTATATTAGATAATGTAAGACTTATATTAAAAATAAGTCTGCAAGATACTAATTCTATAAATAAATATAAGTACAGGAGGCGCCACAGCAGCTATAAAAATAGATAATAATTAACTTTATTAGTCTACTACCTGAATTAGAGGGATATGATGCTATCACGGTCATTACTAATTATCTTATTAAATATATCTATCTTATATTAAGTAAGATAATAATAATAGTAATACAGATGGCAGAACTGTTTCTAAAAAATATTATTATATATTATGGAATGCCAAAGTACATCATATTAAACTAAGATAAGTTATTTATCTTAAAGTTCTAGAGATTACTTACAGATCTTATTAAAATTAAAGAATAAATAATAACAGCTTACCACCTGCAGACAAATAAACAAATAGAAAGAATTAACTAAATAATTAAGCAATATCTAAGATATTATATAAACTATTAGCAGAATAATTAAGTAAATCTATTACTGATAGCACAGTTCTTATATAATAATATTAATTATTTGATTATTAGAGTCACTATTCTATACTAATTATGGTTACCATCCCAGGTTTCTGAAAACATTATTAGAGAAGTAATTAGTTACTGATATAGCTAAGAATATTGTTATATTTACAGAAAATATATATATACAGTTATCCTGAGATATTGAGTTTATAAACTTGTGTAGTAAGATATACTATAATTACAGATATAAAAAGAAACCTGACTTAAAAAGAAGGGAGAAAGTATTCCTACTCTGCAGAAATATTAAGATAAAATAACTAAGTCAGAAGCTTGACCATCACAAGCTAGGATTATTTGTTATTAAGAATAAGAAAAGACCAGTTAACTACAGGTTGAGATTGCCAAAATTAATGAACAAAATTCATTCAGTATTTTATATCTTATTATTAGAACCTGTACCAAAGAATACTAGAATTGCAGAAAATATGGAGATTAATGATGACACAGAGAAAGAATATGAAGTTAAAAAGATCCTAGATCATAAGAAAATTAGTGATAGATTATAATATCTGATAAAATAAGCAGGATATGATATCTTAGACAACATGTGAAAATCTATCAAGAATTTAACAGGCTGTCATCGGCTTATGAAGCAGTACTATTAACAGACAAGTCAAAATTCGCCTAGAAAGAAGGAGAGCCAACCAGTTAAGACAAACTAAGATCGGGCTTGGACACGGCGGCTAGTTCAACACTACTACTTGTAACAGTACTAGCCTCAGCCTTGGATATTACAGTCTTTTAAGCATATAATCTTTCTTGTACTTCACGTTTCTTTTGTTCTCGCTTCTCAAGCTCTTCCAGCTCCTCAATCTCCTTTATATCACGAGCTATGAAATCGCCAGCTCGTCTTTATAATAACTGCTTTTATTTTTACAATCAAAGAAGTTTTGCCAGGATGACTTTCTCTTCTTCTTCAATAGAATTTTAGGCCTTAACCAAATACTTCCACTCGGCGTCAGAGAAGGAAGGATCAGGCATTTTACAATGAACACTATTTACCTTCATATACTTATTACAGTGATCAGAACTCTCGGATTTGATATATATCTTATATAGATGGATACAGCGCTCGCAAGGAAAGATTGCAAGAAAACCCTTGTCTTTGATCTGTCAGCAAAGACTCTTCTTACGCACGGAGGAACTAGATGATATAATTAATAATTAGACGAAAGTTTGGAAACAGCACTGGACACTCACCTCACAGGGGGACGCCGCTGATTTATGTTCCTTGAGGATAAGAAACCTTGAAAAGGGGGAGTGGTGTTACGGACCTCTGCTAGCTGAATAACTAGTGAGGCGGACATGTCAGGCAGAAGGCTACACCCAGACAGATGAGGACTCTTATCGAGTAAAATCCTAATCTGAGTAACCGACAACCGGAGCCGTTACACGGCACGTGACCATGATGGATATATCACTGATAAGCTATAATATATTAGTATTATAACAGGATATAGTAGCACTATAAAATAATATATCAAGTAATATGACATGACATAGCGATACTATAATAAAGAATAGAATAAAAGGACACTCTTTCATGTACCTAGCTAGTTCTGTTCTTCGTGCTCAATTTATATTATCTTTAAGTAACCATATATTTTGATAAAGCTTAATAATAATACTCGTCCGCACTTACTTACGGATAGCTGTGCGGCACTATCTGGCCTTACTTCTCTTCTCTTGTTTAGGACCAGTCATCTTTAGATAGTCATCAGTCTGACTTACCTCGATTCAGTTCGAAGGTACGTATCGGAACGGGAGCTAAGCTAACAGGAACAGGGAGAAGCGATCCTAGGGTTTGACATTATGTTTCAGTGATCATAAAAATCTCTGTTTCTTATATAGCCCTATTTACAGGTCCTTATAAAATAATTAAGAATATTAGTAAATATGAAGATATCTTATTAATTATTAGTAAATTTAGGATTGCCACGGTAATCCCATATCTGAAAAATATAATCTATAATTATAATACTTGTACTTTATAAATACACCAGCTGTACTTAATAAAGCAAGTAAAATTGATTAGTGAGTATACTATACAGTTATTTCTGTAAATATTCAGCTAATAAGCTAGATATGATAAATAAAATCCAAGGCCTGCTTAATAATCTTCTTGATAATGATATTATAAATAATGATTATATATGTAACAGGTCTTAAAATAAAGATATTTTGTTTACAGCTAACCTGATACAGTTGTAAATTCTTAATATATCTATATATATAAAAAATGATCTTGCATATAACAAAGTCCCGATTCGAAAGTATAAAAGATTTTATCTTTACTAGAATATATCTAATTATAAAAGTATTACTTTATTCAAGATGTCTGGAGATTAGATTGAAAGGCTGCTGAATATCTGGAAAGAAAGAGACTAGATACTGATTATGAATAAGCAGTCTAATTAACTTCATTCACAGTATAGATTAATAAGGGAGGTCAGTCTTTGTAGAAGACGATATTCGAGACCATATATGAGAGATTGTACAAGAAGTCTTTCTCAGGGTGTACAGCTTTCAGAACTGGAATACCAGCCTAACAATGGTTAATTAGGGCGGATGGGGGTGGTTTGAAGCGTTTCGTAAAATATGACGCGTATACAAAAGATAAAATACCGGAGGTGATGGGGCAATGGGGTGGCGACGTATTCTGGACTAGCTGTATTTAGGCGGTGAGAAATGTAACTTTGCCCTGGAGCCCTGCTGAGACACAAATTTTCCCTTTCTTCTTCTCTGCCCCATTTTCTTCTCTTTTCCTGTTGTCTGTGGCACGCGCGACATGTTCGTGGAAAGGTGCCGGGGAGAGGAGCACTAAGGTGAGTAGGGCAGTTTCATTGTCAGCCACGATGTCAGTGTTTAGACCGTGGCTCTTCGATGTGCTCATGGGAGCTCACGTTCTGCTCACTCTTTGCTGACTCTAAGTGTCTGATTAACTGCCCCGAACATGAAAAGACCAGCTTTCTTTACTTTCCATTATACTTTATTTATCTAATTTCACTGGTATGTCCATTGTTACCTGCTAAACAGTATCCTTTTATTCAGTAAATTTATACCACTTCTGGCTGCTACATCCACTTTCTTGATTATTCTTATTAACTAACCTCACAGGCTAGTCCTACAAACATATATATTTTAATAATCAGTATTCAGATAAATAAGAACCTATTTAAACCATTCTTACTAACTCATCTCTCAAAAGAACATTCAGGATGGTAATCCAGATTGGACCGAAAATACATATTCTGATATAAGTAGTCTCCTAAAGATCTCTGTATAATACTCATTTTAAAGCAGTTAGTCAATCTTAGTAAATTGTTGGAGCAGATCGGACGACTTCATGATTTATAGAAATCAGATATTTTAATACAGGCTTAACAAGGTAGATTTATCTAATACCACATTCTAAATATTAAATAGAAGACTATTTCCTCTACATACCGGACTAGTTGCATGAATATATTAAATATCACGATCAGTCTTAATATAGATTTACTCTTTTAAGAGACCTGCAGTAACTAATACTCATACTGTAGGAACAAGGTCCTGGAGTGATGTCTCTTACTCTAAAAGAAAAGCAGTCTAGAAAGATAGGTCCGCTGAAAATCATACTAGGGGCTTGTTCTTACCCTTATAGCTTGTTCGAGATCGTGGGTCCAACCTGAAGCAGCTTGGGCAGCTAAAGAGTTTCTAGGTAGCCAGTGTTGGGTATAGACTTGAAAAGGCTGGCTTTATGGATTATTTTGAATTGAAAGAGGCCAGTCAAGAGTTATCAGTGTCTCTAGGTAAGAGCGTGTCCATCTCACCCTTCTTACTGTTACTTCCTATCATACTAACTATTTCTTCTTCTGAAGTAAATTATATTATTACCACTACACAACTTATTTTATCCTCTCTGTTGGCTCTGTGCCTACTAATAAGCAATCCCAAGTCATTAATCTCTGTAAATAATATTCTAGCTAACATTGTTAATTTATGGATGAATAATACACACGATAACAGTCATTTTTTAAGCAGTAAAGCAGAGCAACTGTGGGATGTGGGAATAATATCTGAAAGTGCTCTTTATATCTTGCTAGGTATAACTCTTCTTACCTTCTGTCCAGGCTTTGGAATCTTGTCACCCACATAGACCATTTCCACACCTGGAATAAATGGGACAACTCCCTGCTACTCAACACTCTCTACTATAGGTTCTGGCTCCTCACCTAGGGAGAGACTTGCAGATGTTAGGCCCACAATACAGATACAACCCAATGCAAGGAATACACCTATAGAACCTAATCCAATAATCCTTTTCCTACTGCAATCCTGCGGGGAAGAAATATTATTTAAAGTACATATTCAGGTTATTCTTGAAGTAGAAGTGTCTTTTTTCTCACAGGCATCCCGCGAGCTGCTACAGTCTCTTTTAAATAGGTGGGACAATAATATATTACTCGGCCTGCACGCCCTTAGACTTCCCATTATTTGGAAAGATATATAAGGAATGGTTAATTATCTTAAAGTTCTTAATGTGGATGAAAAAAAATACTTTTTTTGATCCTGTTGCAAAGTATATTATATTGGTCTTGCTATACCTCAACTACAAAGAGCTCTATATGCACCATGACAGATACTAGCCTACTCTTTAAAAAAAGTATCCTAGTTTCTACATTATTATCTGTACCCTAAAAGCATATCATAATGATTCTTACAAATCAAAATCAGAGAAATCTTATCATGATCAGATTTTAGCCAGTTATATAAAATATGGTAGATTGTGGTGGATACTTGCAGGGACATTGGGAGTTAGTATCCTGTTAGTTGGGGGTGAGTTAATGAAATCCATGTAAGTTTACTGACTCATACAGTAGCTAGTTTACTCACGTTTCCAGCAAAAATGATTCGTTCAATAAGGATGAAATCAATGCCCTTATTACTTTAGTCTTGAACACTTATCCAGGCACTATTCACACCTTCTATGAGTTGAAGCCTGTGGTCAAATCTCTAATGTTTAGACAGATCACAGAAGATCTCTGTCAGGCCATTTTGAATAATAAGATTAGCATCTTCGGGAGATAGAAGATAGCATATATCCAAGCTGAGAATGCAGCAGCAATAGCGCGCTAGCGGACTAAGATTTCTTGGACAAATGTCGATGCCAAACATATTGTGATGGAGAATATGGCCATATTCCTTATTAACGTGCTGTAAGCTATAGTTCTATGTTTTTTTTTCTTATCACCTACTCGAAGAGCGAAATCTGGGATTTGGGGTAGTGTCAAGGGGGTCTGCTCTTCAGCCTGATTTATAGTCCTTTGTATAATTATACTTTGTATGATATTATCTGTTTTATTTGTGAGTTTTAACTATTGTCATGGATTTGATATCATTTACTAGCCCGGGCGGCTTGCCTTGTTTAATTGTAGCACTGTAGCATAATGGATGAATGATCTACCTAGGGTATTTTTGTTGGTAACATGCTATTATAATCCAGAAAGGTATTGAATGTAATATATATTGAACTGAAAGTAAGGGTCGATTAGTGTGCCGTAACTAACTCAGAAAGAGCATCTGTATGGTTCTACATGAAAAGCATCAATAATCTTTAGTGTATAGCCCTCCTCTAGCCACAATTGTACTCTATATGTCTGTATATGACTGAGGTGCATACGAATAGAATGTACGTGCAGATATTAGAGTAAACCAAATAATCTCAATAAGGTCACTACGAGAACAACAGACTTCCGTCTGGAGACGTTATTAAAAATCAATAAACAGCTTTCAAATATAATAAAGATACAACTAACCTTTTTCAAAACTCCTAATAAGCTAGCTGATATCATTACTGAGAGAAATTTAATAGCAGCTGGGCAGTTATACCAATAATCAAGATTATTAATCCTAACTGCTTTATCATTCTTAATATATATCTGTATAAGCTGTATTATTACTCATATAACAGAGGCCAAATCATCTGCTTAACCCTTATCTGATAACCAGACAGCCTATAACTTAATCCATGTTAGAAATTCCGGTCAGGATTACTTTCATGCAGGGCTAAAGTAGTGGAATTACCAATTTGGATCTCCTCTTTAAAACTCATAAGTATGCTGGAACAATCCAGGAATATATGCTGGAGATTCTGAGAAATAAAATATAATAAATCATTAATAAACTGGAAACAGTTAGCAATAGATATATTAATATAAAACTTGAATAATCTGAAACATAATAACTGCTAGTTACAGCTAGTCTGAAAAGACCTTATAGATAATAACATGATCTAGTATAAGTAGATAGAACTTGCTAAAAGTATATAGAATATTAGAGATATAGAAGTATTCTAAAATAAAGTCTACATTCTTATAGCGCGTGGACTAGAGAATATTCAAAATTTTATTAATATTCTTTTAGAAATATTGATAAATTATTTAGACTATACAGCAACCAGAACATCACACATATATAATAATAATACTAGTTAAATTATATTCATAATACTTTTTAAAAGTATTCTAGAGAAACTTTTTCTGTATAACAAAATCAGAATTTATACTGTTTCCCAACCCAGTGGCCTCTGGAAGAGCCAAACTATGTGGTAAACTTTAAATAATCTTATAACCTAGGCCTGCAGGTGAGGAAGTAGCAGGCCTTTTGATCAGACATGTGTTACAGACCCCTGCTAGCTGAACAAACTAGTAAGGCGGATACGTTAGGCAGAAGGCCACGTCCGGAAGGCAAGGACTCTTATCGAGTAAAATCCCGATCAGAGCAACCTACAAACCGGGACGGTTACACAACACGTGACCACGACGGACATGTCACCGACACGCTATAACATGGCAGCGCTACGACAGGACATGACAGCGCTACGACAGGACATGGCAGCGCTACGACATAATATATCGGCGACATGACATATCATGGCGACGCCATGACGAAGGATAGAATATAAGGACACTCTTTCATGTACTTAGCTAGTTCTGTTCTTCGTGCTCAATCCAATTGTCTTTAAGTAATCATACATTTAGTAAAGCTTAGCGACAACACTCGTCTGTACTTACTTACGGATAGCTGCGCGGCACTATCTGGCCTTACTTCTCTTCTTCTGTTCAGATCAAGTCATCTTTAGATAATCAACAACCTGACTATCTTTGATTCAGTTCACAAGATACGTATCGGAACGGGAGCTAAGCTAACAGGAACAGGGAGAAGCGATCCTAGGGTTTGATACATTGAGCACCAGTCAGTACAAGTATTACCCAGTAATAACTAGTCATTATATTAACTACATCGAACACATCGCGAGCGCCTCAGCAGCAGGGCCTGATAACCAAGGAACTGATAAACATGGTTGGTCAGCTATAAGAAAGCATCACGGCCTTAGAACAAAAGAACCAGCTACTTAAAGATCGCTTATCAGTCAAATCTGTTAAGGTCTGACCACCTGAGCCATTTAACAGCAAACAAGCAAAGCTCAGGGCTTTCTTAACCCAGTTAGACTTGTACCTCAACATGAACAAGGAAAAGCTCAAGAATAAAGAGAACAAGATCTTTTTCGCGTTTACTTACCTTACTGAAGTAGTATTTAATTAGTTTGAACCGTATATCCGCGAGTGACAAGAGAAGTTAGTAAGTAACCAGAATAATAATATAAAACAACTTTTTACTAGTTATACTAGATTTAAACAGTGTCTTGAATAAATATTCAGAGACATTAATACAGTACAGAACACTGAATAAAAGTTATAATGATTTAAGCAGATAGGATTAGTATCCGTGTATGCTTCGGAATTTTAGTAAGTTATTAATTATCTAGACTGGGATGATAATACTTATATCTTATAATTTAAAAAAGGACTTAAGATGGAGATCCAAGAGAAGATTATTTAGTAAAAATAACTAGATACCTTAGCTAAGATGATTAAAGCAGCAGTGAAGATTGATAACAAGCTGTATAACTTTAACATGAAATAATAAGAGGATTGGTAGACCAGCGGGTCTATACTTTGATATAATAACCAGCCAGATTACCGAGCCAATAACGAAAGATTGATATAACCTAGAAGCTTGGGATATGAAGATCCCTACAAGCTGAAGCCCATGGAGCTGAATGCTGCTCAGCATCAGACTTAAGAGACTCAAGTATCCAAAAAGGAACTTGAATAGTGTAAATGAGACCGCTTGTGCTTCAGCTACGGCAAAGCAGATCATTAGTTAAAAGACTGTAATTAGAAACAGCAACAGCCTTAGAAGCAATTGAGGGCTACATACCAAGATTAAGGCAGAGGAGTCTATAATATCACTGCTATTCAGCACGAGGTTTGGACAGAATCTGCGACGCAGATATTAGATAATAAGAAGTTATATATTATTCAGCATGGTCGGCTGTTAGAGAACAGGACATACTGTGATTGATTGAGATAACAAACCATCCTGGATGAGTTAATAGTACTATCTAGTTAATAAGAGGATTGATGATTATCTGTATTATTAGTTTGGACTATAGAAATTAATAATAATAGTTATAAGCCAGTTTCAAGGAACAACTATCCTAGTATAGTTTAAGATAAGAATAAACTATCAGATAAAGAATACAGTATATTATTTAAAGATCTTAAACCTAGCAAGAAGAGACTTAACAAGATACCTAATATCTCTAAAAAACCTTTATCAGAACTTAGTAAACTCTGTCCATCGCAGCGAGACGAGAATAAAGAGAATTAGAAGAATAATCAAGAGGATGTTACTTACTAGTTAGACCATATTTTGAAGAAGATCTTGAAGAATCCAGTATAATTCTGTTCAGAGCTTAAGATGATTATACAGTATTACCTATATTGGGATTTAAAATGTTAAAAATCATGGAATAAGACTTAGAAATAATATTTACAGAGATACTCTTATCACCCGGAAGTTTGTTTAATATATGGATAAGACAATACAGATTATTATTACCAGCTATTAAAGATTAGCTAAAAGATAAATATTGCAGAAACAGAGCCTTGGTATAATAAATCATGTTTATATATTTATTTTAAAGAAAGCAGAGATTATTGAAGATATAATAAACTTCTTTAGCTTGTATACTACATAAATATATGCTTAATATATCATGATTAGAAGTATATTGTTAACTACTGACCTAGGATACCGGAAGTGGTTAGGACTAAGATAAGTCACTATCTATATAATATCTTTGAATGCACGTGCAAAGAATACTAGAGACACTCTCATTATAGATTAATATATTAATTAGCATGTTTCAATAATTAATGTATAATATACTACACGGTAAAGATAAAAGGCTTAAGATTTTTAAAAAGATATTTACAGTAGTTAGAACCTAACTGGCCAGAATAATAGTTAGTAGTTACTAAATCAGGACCATACTTAAAGATTTAAGCAGTTGTATTAGATTAACCAGCCTAAGTACTGGTAGATTCTGGAGTGACTGGGAACTTCATGCACTCTGGATTTATATAATAGCTTGAGATACTTAGATAATAGAAAGAAAAATCTGAACTGATCGCAGGACTAAACAGAGAGAATTTAAGAACTTTTATATTAATAGTTAAATCAGGATTAGTATCTATAACTGTAAAAGGCTACTATGAGTGTATAGACTTCAACATAATATCTTTAAGATAGTATGATATTATGTTAAGGATTTTATAACTCAGGAATCATAATCTACAGATTGATTAGAAGACTAAGAGTCTTTAATTCACTAATTATAATTGTCCAAGACGACATCAGTAAGGACTAGGTATGAGGTCTAGATCCATATAGCCCGCTACTCAGCATAGAGCTGAAGCAAGGATTAAGCAACTTAACAAGGGAAGATTAAAATTGCTACAAAAGCCTAACATACCAGGCATCGGAGGTAATTTAAAGGAAAATAACATCTTAAATATAGTTATATAAATAATAATAATAATCAAGTCATTACAGAGAGATTAGCTTATAGAATTATTAAGATAAATATTAATAATAATAAAAGAGTACTGTAAGTACAGTATTAACAGTTCTAATATAAAGATTAAGATAACTATCCAGAGATTAGAAGATTTATGGGAATTTCTAGCTATAATCAAGAATAATATACAGATTTTATTACAGTATGAGAGATTCAAGAACTTGTTTAAGCAGCCAGAGCAATCTGAATTATCTTAATATAAAAAGTATAACTATATTATTTTTATAGAGAAAAGAAAATTACTAATATATAAAAAGATTTATCTAATATCTAAAAAAAAATCACAGGCACTACAAGAATATATTGATAACTAGCTAGCTAAAGATAATATTAAGCCTTTAAAGTCACTAGCAGGACATGGAGTCCTATTTATATTAAAAAAGAACAACAGTTTACAGCTATGCATGGATTATCAGCCACTGAATACTATTATAATCAAGGATTAGCACCTATTATCTTTGATTTTAGAAATCCAAGACAAGATATAAAGAATAAAGTAGTTTATCAAACTTAATATTACAAATGTATATTATTATATACGCATCATGGAAGGTAAAGAATGGAAGACCGTGTTTAAAATAAAGTATAGATATTTTAAGTACTTGATTATACTATTTAGGTTTATTAACACATTAATATTATTTTAGCAATACATTAATAAAGTTCTTGGAGAATATCTTGATAGGTTTATAATTACTTATTTAAATAATATATTAATCTTTTTAAAGACTGAGAAAGAATATATAAGATATATAAGACTAGTTCTATATAAACTATATCTATATTAGTTATAATATAAGCTGAAGAAGTATGAATTCTATATACAGGAGATGGAGTTTCTGGAATATTAGATATTTATAGAAAAAATCTATACTAAACAAGCTAAGATATAAGCTATACAGAATTAGTCTTAATCTAGAAATCTGAAAGAACTACAGCAGTTTATCAGATTAATTAACTACTATTAATGATTCATAGATAGATATACTATCTATATAATACTATTTTTTAAGCTTATAAAGAAGTTAAAGGAGTACCAGTAGAAAGAACCACAGTAGAGTATATTTAAAGATATTAAACAGTAACTTATTACATTACTAGTACTTATACAGCACGATCTAGAGAAAGAAACAATCATTAAAACCAATATATTAGATTATGCTGTTAGTATGCGTATGATGCAACCCGGAAAAAACAGAAAACCAAGACTGATTATATTTTACTTAAGAAAGTTAGTTTAAGCAGAACTTAACTACAATATTTATGATAAGGAATTGCTAGCTATAATAATAATATTTAAACAGTGAAGAGTCTATCTTAAAGAAGTAAAGTATACTATTATTGTGAAGACAGACCATAAGAACTTAACTTATTTCATAATAATTAAAGAGTTGACTAGAAAGCAGGCATAATGGGCTGAGATTCTGTTATAATATGACTTCAGAATTATATATTGTAAAAAAACAGAGAATGGATATGCAGATGCACTGAGCCGCAGGCCAGACTATAAATTAAATAAAAAGGCTATTGAACTGGCCATCTTAAAGCAGAATACGGATAGATTGATTAGCTATAATAAGGCTAATCTAGCAGTAACATTAAAAATAGGTAGCAACCTAATCAAGTAATTGGCTGAAGATATGAAAAATGATAAAATACTCCAGAAAATAAGTAAGGGCTTATTAGATAAGATTATTATTAATAAAGATAGACTAGCATACTTTTATGGATTAATCTTTATACTAACCACAATGAGGACAGAGATTATGACTAGATATTATGATAGACTGTTTAAGGATTATTTAAGAGTAGAAAAGATAACTGAACTAATTATAAGGAATTACTACATTTCAAACCTTAGATAGAAAATATATGATTATATTAAACAATATAAGACTTGTATTAGAGATAAGTTTATAAGATACCAGCCTTATAGATAAATGTAAGTACAAGAAGCGCCACAACAGCTATAGAAATAGATAATAATTAATTTTATTAGTTTATTATCAGAATTAAAGAGGTTTAATATTATTACAGTCATCACCGATCGCCTTACTAAATATATCTATCTTGTATTAAGTAAGATAATAATAATAGTAATATAGATAGTAGAACTGTTTCTAGAAAATATTGTTGTATATTATAGAATATTAAAGTACATTATATCAGATTAAGACAAGTTATTTATCTTGAAGTTCTGGAGATTACTTGCAGATCTTATAAAAATAAAAGAATAAATAATAACAGCTTACCACCTGCAGATAAATAAATAAATAGAAAGAATTAACCAGATAATTAAGTAATATCTGAGATATTATATAAATTATTAATAAGATAATTAGATAAATCTGTTATTAATAATACAGTTCTTATATAATAATACTAGTTACTTGATTATTGAAATCTCATTATTTTACACTAATTACAGATATCACCTGAGGTTTCTGGAAATACCATTAGGAAAGTAGCAAGTTACTAATATAGTTAAGAATATTATTATATTTATGGAAAACATGTATCTATAGTTATTTTAAGATATTGAGTTCATGAACTTATATAGCAAGATATATTATAATTATAAATATAGGAGAGAACCTAATCTTAAAAGAAGGAAGAAGGTGTTTCTACTCTGTAGAAATATTAAGATAAAATGACTAAGTCAGAAGCTTAACCATCACAAGCTAGGACTATTTATTATTAAAGATAAGAAGGGACTGGTTAACTACAAGTTAAGATTGCCAAAATCAATGAACAGAATTTATCCAGTATTTTATATCTTATTATTAGAATCCATATTAAAGAATGCTAGAATTGCAGAAAATGTGGAGATTGATAATAATATAGAGAAAGAATATGAAGTTAAAAAGATCCTGGACTATAAGAAGATTAGTGGCAGATTATAGTATCTGGTAAAATAGGAAGGATATAATATCTCAGAAAACATGTAGGAACCTATCAAGAATTTGACAGGCTGTTATTAACTTATAAAACAGTACTATCAGCAGGCAAGTCAAAGTTTGCTTAGAAAGAAAGAGAGCCAATAAGTTAGGATAAACTAAAATCAAGCTCGGATATAATAACTAGCTTAACATCACCCGCGACGGTACTAGCCTCGGCCTTGGATATTGTAGCTTGATGATCACACAGCCTTGTTTGCGCCTCACATTTCTTTTATTCTTGTTTTTCAAGCTCTTCCAGCTTTTTGATTTTCTTTATATCACGAGCTATGAAATCGCTAGCTTGTTTTTGTAATAACTGTTTTTGTTTCCATAACTGAAGAAGCTTTGCCAGGATGACTTCTTCCTCTTCTTTAATAGAATTTTGAGCCTTGATTAAATGCTTCTACTCGGTGTTAGAGAAGAAAGGATCAGGTATTTTGTAATGAACGCCGTTCGTTTTAACATACTTACTACAGTAATCAGAATTTTCGGATTTGATGTAAACCTTGTAAAGGCAAATGCAATACTCGTAAGGGAAAACTGTAAGGAAACCTTCATCCTCAATCTGCTGATAAAGGCTCTTCTTATAAATAGAAGAACTAGATAATATAGTCAATAATCTAAATAAAGTTTTAGAAAAATGACACCAGATACTCACCTCAGGAGGGAGGCACTGCAGATTTATGTTTCTTAAGAATAAGAAATCTTGAAAGAGGGGGAGTGGTGTTACAGACCCCTGCTAGCTGAACAAACTAGTAAGGCGGATATATTAGGCAGAAGACCATGTCCGGAAGGCAAGGACTCTTATCAAGTAGAATCTTAATCAGAGCAATCTATAAACCGGGATGGTTACACAACATGTGACCATGACGGACATGTTACTGACACGCTATAACATGGCAGCACTATGACAGGACATGACAGTATTATAATAGGATATAGCAGTGCTATAATATAACATATCAGCGACATGACATATCATGGCGACGCCATGATAAAGGATAGAATATAAGGACACTCTTTTATATACTTAGCTAGTTCTGTTCTTCATGCTCAATCCAATTGTCTTTAAGTAACCATATGTTTGGTAAAGCTTAGCGACAATACTCATCCGCACTTACTTACGGATAGCTGCACGGCACTATCTGGCCTTACTTCTCTTCTTCTGTTCAGATCAAGTCACCTTTAGATAGTCAACAACCTGACTACCTTTGATTCAGTTCACAAGGTACGTATCGGAACGGGAGCTAAGCTAACAGGAACAGGGAGAAGCGATCCTAGGGTTTGACAACATGCACTAAATAATATAAACTTATTAAACTCAAGTCTAGAAACAGGTAATAGAGATACTACAGCTGCAAGATCTGAAGAAGATTATTCAAGCAGAGGAACCGCATCCGCCAGGAACTGGATAGCCCGCTTATCATTAACCAGGACTATAACAGTCATAGAAGAGATCAAGTACATATAATTAAAGTAGCAATAAACGCAAGCGAGAGATATGTTTTAAGTTAGCCTAGGCTAGAATTAGCTGCTGTTTCAGACCACTGCAGAAAACTTACATTTCAAGTTTAAAGTAACTACAGTAGTACTGCAGTACTACTATACTACCGCAGTAGACAACATATGGGAGATATATACATTCAGTTATAATACTAACTTTCTTACCATTACTCTTAATACTTGTTTCCATTTCTGGCCCTTATCATACAGCAAGCTCTCTTTATAAAAGAAGAAGTCCAGTTAGTGACAGAATAGTATTTGAAATATCTAGATACAGCTAAAGTCAGTATTTATTAAATCAATTTCAATCCTCCATTATCCTGAAATCTTAATTCTAAAAATCTAGATTAGCTTTATAAAACCTTCTACAAAAACCAATATTACTGTCTGGATATAAACAATCATATTCTTATAATCATATCTCAACAAGATCTCGCTAACACATTGTGGAAGACAAACATTCTATAGTCAAGACTACTAACTAATAATTCTTAATAATATCTCTAACTAGAATTTATAATAAGACAACTACATGCCTTCTATAATTATCATCATATATAGGCAGAAGCTACAGTACTTCCTATTAATTACTAATAGACCATTAATCCTTATAAGCACAATAAGTCTTATATAATTAATTACTCTATCATATAAAGACTGACAATACTTTAAATATTAATAAGAATTAAAGACCTCTCTGGTAGAGGAATATGCAAATTAGAAAAAACCAACTAATAATAAAATATATTATGAGATCTGACTACAAGGGCAAGGATAATGAAGCTTTCCAAAAACAGTGGCTTATCTGACTATCATCCAGCAACTAAGTCTACTTAATTTAATTAGATAAAAGAAGAAACTGTTATCTTTAATAAGTCTTCAATCTGTTACTACCAATATCCGGGCCTTAGCTATATAAGATAAGAATTAGCATACTCCACCGTTTAATTATTATAAGCTGTATTAAAGTAGATTTTTAGTCCCGTTTTCTATTTTACTTATTAATTTCTTATTTATCCTATAGAAGATTATAAACTATCTTAATCATATCAGAAATTTTTAATCCTTTTTAATTGATTCTAATCTTATTTTAATAAATAAAATTAATACAGATACTATTAATATCTTGTAATTACTGGTACTAAAAAAATCTCAGACTGATATAAAAAAGACCTGCAGACTAATCCTTAGTGGCCAGACATTTACAGAATTTAGTAAAAAAGAGTAAAAAATAATATAAAGATAAATAAAAGACTGACAGACTGATTCTATCCCTATACACTTTTTTCAAGGATTTTAAGTATTTAAAAAGTTATATATATTATGTAAAGCGCCTTTTTAGACTATCTAATAAATCTATTCAAAAAATTATAATATTAATATTTATTTTTTCTTTAGACAGAGATATAACAGAGTATAAGATCCAGACTTCTAAGTTTACTTTCCGATATCAGTATATAACTGATATAGAGCAACTCAATATAAGATACTTATAAATATAGCTCTATACAATATGATATTATCTGTTAATATCTTCAAATATAAAGAATAATAATGATCTACTAGCTAAGCCAGCACATGCCAAAGCTGATAAAAGAATAATCTACAAGATAACTGGACTTGCTTACCAGCTCAGATTCAAGTCTCCAGAAATTAATGTTTTAATAGATAGCTTCTTTAATTATTATATTACACAGGCAGTTCTACTACAGGCCAGAAAATCTAATTAGTTCTAATATAATATCCAACAGTTTGATATCTTGATAAACTAAATTACTGAGTACTTTATAATAACAGTATCTTCCAAATCTAATATAAGATATATGTTACAGACCCCTGCTAGCCAGGTTACTGGCGGAGCGGACTGGATAGGCAGAAAAGTGACGACAAGGCAGGACTCAGGCAATCAGCAGCTCTTATCGAGTAGAATCCTGGTCTGAGTAATGTCTGGAGCAGCGCTGTGTCACATGATTATCTACCATCGGATCTACCATCAAGGGTATATAGAAGGTATACTGGAATCCAGGAACATGATTAGATTGATCCTTGATCTATCCTAAATGATATATAATATAGTATATAAAGAATAAGATATAAGAACATTCTTTCATATACTTAGCTAGTTCTGTTCTTTGTGCTCAATAACACTGTCTTTAAGTAACCATATGTTTTGATAAAGCTTAACAATAATACTTGTCTGTACTTACTTACGGATAGCTGCGCGGCACTATCTGGCCTTCTCTTCTCTTGTTCAGGACCAGTCATCTTAGATAGTCATCAGCCTGACTTACTGTTACAGACCCCTGCTAGCTGAACGACTAGTAAGGCGGGTACGTCAGGCAGAAGGCTACGCCCGGATGGACGACCACTCTTATCGGGTAAAGTCCCGAGCTGAGTCATCACGTGTCACATGTCACATGACCATGGTATACGGACAAGCATGTGGTATACGGCATACCATCATGGTCTATAACTACCGGACGGGTATATGATAGACCTGATGGTATATAGAATGGTATACGAGGAATAGGATATATAAGGACACTCCTTCATGTACTTAGTTAGTTCTGTTCTTCATGCTCAATATAACTGTCTTTAAGTAACCACATGTTTAGAAGCTTAGCAACAACACTCGTCCGCACTTATGGATAGCTGCGCGGCACTATCTGGCCTTATGTTACAGACCCCTGCTAGCCAGGTTACTAGCGGAGCGGACTCGTCAGGCAGAAAAGATGACCAGGCAGGACTCGGGCAGCCAGCAACTCTTATTGAGTAACATCCCGGTCGGAGTAACGTCCGAGGCAGCGCTGTGTCACGTGACTATCTACCATCAGATCTACCATCGAGGGTATACGAAATGGTATACGGGATCCCGGAACGTGATTAGATCGACCCTTGATCTATCCTGAATAGTATACGAAATGGTATACGAAGGATAGGATATAAGGACACTCTTTAATATACTTAGCTAGTTCTGTTCTTCGTGCTCAATAACACTGTCTTTAAGTAACCATACGTTTTGGTAAAGCTTAGCGACAACACTTGTCCGCACTTACTTACGGATAGCTGCGCGGCACTATCTGGCCTTACTTCTCTTCTTCTGTTCAGGACCAGTTCTCTTTGGATAGTCATCGACCTGACTTACCTTGATTCAGTTCAACGGTACGCCTTGGGGTAGAAGCTAAGCTAACAGGAACAGGGAGAAGCGATCCTAGGGTTTGACACCTTACTTCTCTTCTCTTGTTCAGGATCAGTCATCTTTAGATAGTCATCAGTCTGACTTACCTTGATTCAGTTCGAAGGTACGTATCAGAACGGGAGCTAAGCTAACAGGAACAGGGAGAAGCGATCCTAGGGTTTGATACATTGAGTACTAGTCAGTATGAGTATTATTTAGTAATAATTATTCATTATATTAACTATATCGAACTCATCGCACGCCCCACAGCAGCAGGGCCTGACAATGCAAGAACTGATAGATATGGTTAGTCAGTTACAAGAAAGCATCACTGCTTTAAAACAATAAAACCAGTTACTCGAAGGTTGCTTGGTAATCAAATCTGTTAAGATCTGACTATCAGAGTCATTTAATAGTAATCAAGCAAAGCTCAGGGCTTTCTTGACCCAGTTAGACTTGTACCTCAGCATGAATAGAGAAAAGCTCAGAAATAAGGTTAATAAGATCTTTTTTACATTTATCTACCTGACCGGATCAATATTTAATTAGTTTAAACCATATATCCGCGAGTATCAAGAAAAGTTGGTAAATAATCAGGATAATAATATTGTCAAACCCTAGGATCGCTTCTCCCTGTTCCTGTTAGCTTAGCTCCCGTTCCAATACGTACCTTGTGAACTGAATCAAAGGTAGTCAGGCTGTTAACTATCTAAAGATGACTTGATCTGAACAGAAGAAGAGAAGTAAGGCCAGATAGTGCCGTGCAGCTATCCATAAGTAAGTGCAGACAAGTATTGTCACTAAGCTTTACCAAAACATATGGTTACTTAAAGATAATTAGATTGAGCATGAAGAACAGAACTAACTAAGTACATGAAAGAGTGTCCTTATATATCTATCCCTTATATACTATTCCATATACCATCGCGTATATCCCAGGCATATATCATATACCCGACCATATACCCTTCCGTATACCCGTAGTCACGTGACTCGTGACATGTAGCAGCTCAGTTCAGGTCTTTCCTGATAAGAGCTGCGTCGTTCCGAGTACAGCCCTTCTGCCTGACATAACCGCCTCACTAATCCCTTTAGCTAGCAGGGGTCCGTAACACCACCTCCCTTCCTTCAAGGTTCTTGTCCTCAAGAACATAAAGGTGAGTGCCCCCGTGTGCGCGTCTGGCTGGGTTCTTCAGCTCTCTTTTCTTCCTAAGATAGGTCATCATGCCTAAACGCGACAAGTATGCTGACAACAAACATTTGGCCGATAGGATTGAAAATTCCAGTCGCCCCGTTGACACTCCTTGTGCCTTCTGCTTTTCTCAAGGTAAGGTCTACATTATGAGTTCATCTGCTCAAAGTAAAAAGTATTCGGCTTGTGCCTTGCGCGGTCGCAAGTACGAGAAACAGTTCCATAGTAACCAAGAGTAGGATAAGCTCAAGCAAAATGAGTAAAAAGTTGCGGCCGATCTTGCAGTAGCCTAACAGCAATTTTTACAGTATTCCAAAAAGATGAATCAAGCAATGGCAAAGGTCATCCGCTTACAAAAACATCAACAGTTTCTAAAAGATCATGGTAGTTGGATGTTAGATCACAACTTGAATATGTTGGATCAACTGGATGACGAGGATCCTCCAAGCACTGAGGACCTCCGAGAGCTAGAGCGTCTGGCTAATAAATATAATATTGCTCAACTTGCCGCTGCGTCAGATACTCCTAGTCTGACTTAGTTAGTTGGTTCCCCTTCTTTCTGGGCGAACTTCGACCTGTCTGTCAGTGGTACTGCTCCACAAGCTGGTAACAGCCTGTTAAATTCTCGATAAGTTTCCACATATTTTCTGAAGTATCATATTCTACCTATTTTACCAGATATTTTGACCTACTACTAATCTTCTTGTGGTCTAGGATCTTTTTAACTTTATATTCTTGTTCCATGTCGTCATCAATCTCCATATTCTCTGTGATTCTAGCGTTCTTTGGTACAGGTTCCAATAATAAGATATAAAATATTAGATGAATTTTACTCATCAATTTTGGCAACCTCAACTTGTAATTGACCGGTCTCTTCTTATCTTCAATAATAAATAGTCCTAGCTTGTGATAATCAAGCTTCTGATTTAATTATTTTGTCTTGATGTTTTTACAGAGTAGGAATATCTTCTTTTCTCTTTTAAGATCAGGTTTCCTTCTGTATTTATGATTATAGTATATCTTACTGCGCAAGTTCATAAACTTAATATCTCAAGATAACTATAAGTACATGTTTTCTATAAACATGATAATATTCTCAGCTATATTAATAACTTGCTGCTTCCTTAATAGCATTTCTAGAAATCTTGGATAATATCTATAATTAGTATAAAACAGTAAGACTCTAATAATCAAGTAACTAGTATTATTATATAAGAACTGTACCATCAGTAACAGATTTATCTAATTATCTTACTAGTAGTTTACATAATGTCTTAAATATTGCTTAATTATCTGGTTAATTCTTTTTATTTATCTATTTATCTGCAGGTAGTAAGCTATTATTATTTATTCTTTAATTTTTATAAGATCTGCGAGTGATCTCTAGAACTTCAAGATAAATAACTTGTCTTAATCTAATATAATATACTTTAATATTCTATAATATATAACAATATTCTCTAGAAATAGTTCTGCCATCTGTATTACTGTTATTATCATCTTACTTAATATAAGATAGATATATTTAATAAGACAATTAGTGATAACTATGATAATGTTAAATCCTTCTAATTCCAGTAATAGATTAATAAAGTTAATTATTATTTATTTTTATAACTGTTGTAACGCCTCCTGTACTTATATTTATCTATAAGGCTGGTGCCTTGCAGGCTTGTCTCTAATACAAGTCTTATATTATTTAATATAATCATATACTTTCTGTCTGAGGTTCGGAATATAGTAATTCCTCATAATTAGTTTAGTTATCTTTTTAACTTCTAGATAACCCTTGAGTAGTCTATCATAGTATCTAGCCATAATCTCTGTTCTTATTATAATTAGTATAAAGATTAATCCGTGAAAGTGCGCTAGTTTATCTTTATTAATAATAATCTTGTCTAGTAAGTCCTTACTTATTTTTTAGAGTGTTTTATTGTTTTTTATATCTTCAGCTAATCACTTAATTAGGTTACTACCTATTTTCAGTATTGCTATTAGATTAGCCTTATTATAGCTAATCAACCTATCCGTGTTTTGCTTCAGGATGGCCAGTTCAATAACCTTTTTATTTAATTTATAGTCTGGCCTACGGCTCAGCATATCTATATATTCATTCTCTGCTCTCTTACAGTATATGATTCTGAAGTTATATTATAACAGAATCTTAGTCTATCATGCCTGCCTTCAGGTCAACTCTTTAGTTGTTATAAAGTAGGTCAAGTTCTTATGGTCTATCTTTATAATAACAATGTACTTTACCTCTTTAAGATAGACCCTCCACTACTTAAATGCTACTATTATAACTAGTAATTCCTTGTTATAAATATCATAGTTAAGTTCTACTTGAACCAACTTTCTTAAATAAAATATAATCAGTCTTGGCTTTCTGTCTTCGGGTTGCGTTATATACATATTAATAGTATAATCTAATATATTGGTTTTAATGATTATTTCTCTCTCTGGATCATGCTGTACAAGTATTAATAATATAATAAATTACTGCTTAATATCTTTAAACATGCTCTACTGTGGTTCTTTCTATTAATACTTCTTCAACTTCTTTATAAGCTTGAAGAATAATATTATATAGATAGCGTATCTATCTATAAATTATTGATAGTAGTTGACTAATCTGATAAACTGCTGTAGTTCTTTCAGATTCTTAGATTAAGGCTAATCCTGTATGGCTTGTATTTTTACTTACTCAGTATAGATTCTTTCTGTAGATATCCAGTATTCTAGAAACTCTGTTTTCTATATATAGAATTCACACTTCTTTAGCTTATATTATAACTAATATAAATATAATTTATATAAAACTAGTCTTATATATCTCAGGTATTCTTTCTCAATCTTTAAAAAGATTAATATATTATCTAAATAAGTAATTATAAACCTATCAAAATGTTTTCTAAGAATCTTATTAATATATTACTGAAATGATACTGGTGCGTTAATAAGCCTAAATAGTATAATCAAGTATTTAAAGTATTTATACTTTATTCTGAATACAGTTTTCCATTCTTTATCTTCCATGATGTGTATATAATAATATGTATCTGTAATATTAAGTTTAATAAACTACTTTATTTCTTATATCTTGTCTTGGATTTCTAAAATTAAAGATAATAGGTATTAATCCTTGATTGTAATAGTATTCAGTGACTAATAATCTATATATAACTGTAAATTACTATTCTTTTTTAGTATAAATAAGACTCCATGTTTTACTAATAACTTTGAAGATCTGATATTATCTTTAGCTAGCTGATTATTAATATATTCTTATAATGCCTGTAATTTTTTTTTAGATATCAGATAAATCTTTCTATATACTAATAACTTTTTTTTTTTTATAAGAATAGTATGATCATGCTTTTTATACTAAGATAATTCAGGTTACTCTAACTATTTAAACAAGTCCTTAAATCTCTTATACTGTAATAAAATCTGCATATTATTCTTAACTGTAGCTAGAAGTTCTTATAAATCTTCTAGTCTCTAGACAGTTATCTCAATCTTTATATTAGAACTATTAATACTATACTTACAGTATTCTTTAATTATTGTTAGTATCCATCCTGATAGTTCTATAAGCCAATCTTTCTATAATAACTTAGTTACTACTATTATTTATATAACTATATTTAAGATGTTATTTTTCTCTAAGTTATCTCTGATACCTGGCGTGTTAGACTTTCATAACGATCTTAACCTTCTCTTACTAGATTGTTTAATTCTTATTTTAGCTCCTTGTTAAATAGCAGGCTATACAGATCTAGATCCTATACCTGGTCCTTACTGGTATCGTCTTAGACAATCATAATTTATGAATTAAAGATTCTCAGTTTTCTAATTAATCTGTAGATTATGATTCTTGAATCATAGAATTCTTAACATAATATTATACTATCTTAAAGATGTTATGTCGAAGTTTATGCGCTCATAATAATTCTTTATAATTATAAATACAGTTTCTAACTTGACTGTTAATATAAGAATTCTTAAATTCTCTCTATTTAGTTCTATAATTAGTTCAGATTCTGTTTTTTATTGTCCGAGTATCCCAAGCTATTATATAAATCCTGGGTACATGAAGTTCCCAGTCACTCTAAAATTTATCAGTACTTAAATTAATTAATCTAATATAACTGCTTAGATCTTCAGATATAGTCCTGATTCTGTAATTATTAATTACTATTCCGGCCAGTTAGGTTCTAACTACTGTAAATATCTTCTTAAAAATCTTAAGCCTTTTATTTTTACCGCGTAATATATTATATACTGATTATTAAAACATGCCAGCCAATATATTAATCTGTAATAAAGATATCTCTGGTACTTTTTATACACGCAATTAAAAATAAAACATAGACAGTGACTTATCTTAACCCTAACTACTTCCAGTACCTTAGATCAGTAGTTAATAATATACTTCTAATTATAGTATATTAAGCATGTATTCGTGTAGTATACAAGCTAAGAAAGTTTATTATATCTTTAATAATCTTTACTTTCTTTAAAATAAATATATAGATATGGTTTATCATACCAAGACTCTATTCCTGCAATGTTTATCTTCTAGCTAATCTCTAATAGCTAGTAATAATAGTCTATATTATCTTATCTATATATTAAACAAACTTCCAGATAACAAGAACATCTCTATAAATATTACTCTCAAGTCTTATTCTATAATTTTTAATATTTCAAATCTTAATATAAGTAATACTGTATAATTATCTTAAGCTCTAGACAGAATCATACTGGATTCTCTAAGATCTTCTTCAAGATACAGTCTAACTAATAAGTAATATTCTCTTAATTATTCTTCTGATTTTTCTTATTCTTGTCTCGCTGCGATAGATAGAGTTTATTAATTTCTGATAAAGATTTTTTAGAAATATCAAGTATCTTATTAAGTCTCTTCTTACTAGATTTAAGGCCTTCAAATAGTATATTATACTCTTTATTTAATGATTTGTCTTTATCCTAAACTATATTAAAATAGTTGTTTCTTAAAACTAGCTTATAACTATTATTATTGATTTCTGTGGTCCAAGCTAATGGTATAGATAATCATTGATTTTCTTGTTAACTAGATAGTACTGTTAACTTATCCAGGGTGGCCTGTTATCTTAACTAATCATGATATGTCCTGTTCTCTGACAGCTGACTATGCTGAATGATATATAACTTCTTATTATCTAGTATTCACGTCACGGAGTCTGTCTAAACCTTGTGCTGAATAGCGGTGATATCATAGGCTTCTCTGTCTTGATCCTGGTGCATAGCTCTCAACTGCTTCTAAGGCTGTTGCTGTTTCTGACTTTGACTGCAGTCCTTTGACTGGTGACCTGCTTTGCCGCAGCTAAAGCACAAGCGGTCTTGTTTACGCTGTTCAAGTTCCTTCTTGGACACTTGAGTCTCTTGAGTCTGATGCTGTGCTGTATCCAGCTCCATGGGCTTCAGCCTGTAGAAATCTTCGTATCCCAAGCTTCTAGGTTGTGCCGACCTTCCATTATTAGCTCGGTAACCTGGCTGATTATTGTATTAAGGTATAGACCCACTGATCCACCGATCTTCTTATTATTTTATATTAAAATCATACAGCTTATTATTGATCTTCACTGCTACTTTAATTATCTTGACTAAGGTATCCAGTCATTCTTGCCAAATAATCTTCTCTTAGATCTCTATCTTAAATCCTTCTTTAAATTATGAGATATAAGTGTTATTATCCCAGTCTAGGTGATTAATAACTTGTTAAAACTTTAAAGCATATACAGATACTGATTCTATCTACTTAAGTTATTATAATTTTTACTCAGTATTTTATATTATATTAATATCTTTAAATATCTGTTTAAGACATTATTTAAATCTAGCATAGCTGGTAAAAAGTTATTTTATATTATTATTCTGATTACTTACTAACTTTTTTTATCACTCGCGGATATATAGTTTAAATTAATTAAATACCACTCCAGTAAGATAAGTAAATATAAAAAAGATCTTATCCTTCTTATTCTTGAGCTTTTTCTTGTTTATGTTAAGATACAAGTCTAACTGGATCAAGAAAGCTCTGAGCCGCGCTTGTTTGCTGTTAAATAATTCAGATAGTTAGATCTTAACAGATTTAACTGATAAGCAATCTTCGAGTAACTGGTTCTTTTGTTTTAAGACAGTGATACTTTCTTGTAGCTGATTAACCATGTTCATCAGTTTCTTGATTGTCAGGCCCTACTGCTGAGGCGCACGCGATGTGTTCAATATAGTTAATATAATGACTGATTATTACTGGATAATACTCGTACTGACTGGTGCTCAATGTATCAAACCCTAGGATTGCTTCTCCCTGTTTCTGTTAGCTTAACTCCCGTTCCAATACATACCTTGTAAACTGAATCAAAGATAGTCAGGCTGTTAACTATCTAAAGATGACTTAATCTGAACAGAAAAAGAGAAGTAAGGCTAGATAGTGCCGCGCAGCTATCCATAAGTAAGTACAGATAAGTATTATCACTAAGCTTTACCAAAACATATGGTTACTTAAAGATAATTAGATTAAGCACGAAGAACAGAACTAACTAAGTATATGAAAGAATGTCCTTATATATCCATCCCTTATATACTATTCTGTATACCATCGCGTATACCCCAGGCATATACCATATACCTGACCATATACCCTTCCGTATACCCGCAGTCACGTGACTCGTGACACGTAGCGGCTCAGTTCGGGTCTTTCCTGATAAGAGCTGCGTCGTTCCGAGTACAGCCCTTCTGCCTGACGTAACCGCCTCACTAGTCCCTTTAGCTAGCAGGGGTCCGTAACAAATATAAAGCAAATCTTTACTAGTTATACTAAATTTAAGCAGTGTCTTAAACAGATGTTTAGAGATATTGATGTAGTATAGAATACTGAGTAAAAGTTATAATAATTTAAGCAGACTAGATTGATATCTAAGTATATTTTAGAGTTTTTGTAAATTATTAATTATTTAGATTAGAATAATAACGCCTATATTACACAATTTGAAGAAGGACTCAAGATAGAGATCTAAGAGAAACTCATTTAGTAAGAATAATTAAACATATTATTAAAAATAATTAGAATAATAGTTAAGATTGATAATAAGTTATATAAATATAATATAAAATAATAAGAGGATCAATGGACCAGCAGGTCTATATCTTGATAAAACAGTTAATCAGGTTACTGAGCTAACAACAGAAGATCAGTATAATCTAGAAGCTTAGGATACAAAGATCTTTATAGATTAAAACCAATAGAGCTGGATGCAGTACAGTATCAGACTTAATAAAGTAAAGTATCTAAAAAGAAACTTGAACAGTGTAAACAAGACTGCTTATACTTTAGCTGTAGTAAAGCAGGTCACCAGTCAAAGAATTATAATCAGAAACAGTAAGAGTCTTAGAAGTAGTTAAGAGCTATAAATCAAGATCAAGACAGAGAAGTTTATAATATTACTATTATTCAGTATAAAGTTTAGATAAAATCCATAACATGAATATCAGATAATAAGAAGTTATATATTATTCAGCATGATCAGTTATTAGAGAACAGAATATATTGTGATTAGTTAAGATAACAGGCTACTATGGATAAGCTAATAATATTATCCAGTTAATAAGAGAATTAATAATTATCTATACTATTAGTTTAGACTACAGAAATCAATAATAACAGTAATAAGCCAGTTCCAAGAAATAACTACCTCAGTATAATTTAAAATGAATTCAATCTATTAAATAAAAAATATAATATTCAGCTTAAAGATCTTAAATCTAATAAAAAAAGACTTAACAAGATATCTAATACCCCGGAAAAACCCTTATTAGAAATTAGTAAATCCTGTCTAACACAGTAAGATAAGAATAAAAAGAACTAAAAGAATGATTAAAAGAATGTTACTTATTAGTTAGACTGTATTATAAGAAAGATCTTAGAGAATCCAGCATAATTCTATCCAGAGCTTAAGAAGATCATACAGTATTATCTATATTAAGATTTAAAATATTGAAAATTATAGAATAAGATTTAAAAATAATATTTATAGAAATATCTTTATTATCCAGAAATTTATTTAATATATAGATAAGATAATACAGACTATTATTACTAGCTATTAAAGATTAGCCAGAAGATACACATTACTAAAACAAAATCTTAATATAATAAACCATGTCTGTGCGTACATTTTAAAGAAAATAAGGATTATTAAAAACATAATAAACTTTCTTAATTTATATATTATATAAATATATACTTAACATACCATGATTAGAAATATATTATTAACTACCAATTTAAGATACTGGAAGTGGTTAGGACTAAGGCAAGCTACTGTTTATGTCTTATCTTTGATTATATATGTAAAGAGTACCAGAGACATCTTTATTATAGATTAATATATTAACTAGCATGTTTTAATAACTAGTATATAATACACTATACAGTAAAGATAGAAGGCTCAAGGTTTTTAAGAAGATATTCAAGATAGTTAGAACCTAACTAGCCAGAATAGTAGTTAGCAGCTACTAAATCAGGACTATATCTAAAAATTCAAGTAATTATATTAGATTAACCAGCCTAAGTACTGGTAGACTCTGGAGTAACTGGAAACTTCATGAATCAATTGCATGATACTGGATAAATGTCAACCGTCACAGCATTTCTTTATAAGAAGTAGTCGTTTTATGTATAATACTCCTCATCCAACTCCAACATTCTAACAAGTAATATTATACAGATAGTCCTTACTTGAGGATGATGGTGCTTGCAAGTTTCTCAATTAATATATAGGACCAAGTATTGCAAGAATATTAATATCTAATAATAACACGGTTAGCTAGGCTGACTGTACAGGTACTGGATTAATTCCTTAATAAAAAAACTCATGCTGTCATTGAGCATGAGATACTAAAGAGATAAGAAAAAAAAGAAAGTATAATCTTTATATAGGCCGCCGCTTGTTCAATTATATCTAAAACTCTGAGTAAGAAGTTAGAGAAGCCCGTTATCACTGCATAAGAGATGGCTACAGTATAACTGCAGTACTATACTTCACGTTCATATACGTCCGCAGCCATATCTGAGACTCTTACCACTCTAGCCAAGGTGGCATGCCTTTTCTGGCGTGTGAAAGCACTGCGCTCGGCAACAGTCAAGAAAGGGAAGAACTGTGCTATGTACACTTTACGAAAATATCTCGAAGGTAGGCCACAGGAACACGAAAAACCTTTTGCCTCCAGGAAATTTCATGAGGGGTTGCCATATAATCCGCTAATCCACTAACGTATTCAACGGTTGGACGGCCCGCACGGTTGGACGGCCTATCTTGTAATTCCATACAAAAGATGCTTTTTGAACGTAAGATATCTTAACTATCAGAAGCCTAGAAAACTTAGTACTCAATTTACAGATTATCTATCTCTTAAATAATTTATATACCTTTTTCAAAATCTCATAGAGTTTATTAGAAAAGATATATATATATATATATATATATATAAATTACCTGTACTTTTCTGTATTATATGAGATTTCTTGTATTTTAATAAGAAAAGAATCTAAAAATTCAGAAAAATTAGAATGGATTTATTATTATATATAAAATCTATATACAAATTTAGAGCTTCTTAAATAGTATTGTAGTTGAGATATAATAGAATAAAAAAGCTAGTTTTTATATGGTAGAACAAGATGGGCCGTCCAACCGTGTGGGCCGTCCAACTGTTGAATACGTTAACGTATCCGGTAAGCGAGCGCCGCACCTCCTAAATTTTGATCGCGGTCAAACACCTCGCTCATTTCAACTACTAACTATGCTTCCAAAAGCGCGTCAAAATCTAAGAGATTTAATCGAAAAGGAAGGAAGAGTCCTACTAGCAGTCTCTGCTGTGAAAAATTCAGAAATTTGCAGTATTCGTGAAGCAGCTTGTGTTTATAATGTTACTGAGAGAACTATCTGCAGGCGACTTCATGGTATTACTACACGTGCAGAAATACGCGCCAATAATCATAAAATGACTCAAAATAAAGAGGAATTGCTTGTACAATGGATTCTATTGCTAGATTGATGTGGAGCGCCTCCCCGACTCTCTCATATATGAGAAATGGCCAATATTCTACTCGCTCAGCGTGGTACTACACCAATCCAATCAGTCGGGAAGAAATGGGTATACAACTTTATTAAACGACAAGATCGCTTGAAAACTCGCTATATTTGATGTTACGATTATCAGCGCGCTAAATGCGAAGACCCTAAAGTTATTAAGAAGTAGTTTAATCGTGTATAAATCACTATAATGCAACACGGGATCGTATAAGAAGATATTTATAATTTTGACAAAACTGGCTTCGCTATGGGCCTAGTAGCTACTGCTCAAGTAGTTACTAGAGCTGATTACTATGGAAAGGCCTCTCTTGTACAACCAGGCAATCGAGAATAGGTTACTTCAATCGAGTATATTAACTCTACCGGTTGGGCGCTTCCTCCATGTGTGATCTTTAAAGGAAAGGTCCATATAGAGAGTTGGTATCAAGATATCAAACTCCCACACGATAGCAGGATTAAGGTTAGCCCTAATGGATGGACTACGGACGAAATAGGTCTTCGCTGGCTTCAAAACCTCTTTGTTCCAGCTACTACTAGTCATATAACTGGGGGATATCGTCTTCTAACTCTCGACGGCCATAGCAGCCATCTTACACCTCAATTTAACCAGATATACAGTGAGAGTAATATTATTCCTATCTATATATCTGTACATTCATCACATCTACTACAGCCTCTAGATATTGGCTGCTTCTCGCCTTTAAAGCGGGCGTACGGCAGCTTAGTAGAGAAGCAGGCATGCTTAGGAATCAACCATATTAACAAGCTTGATTTCTTAAAGGCCTTTCCACAAGCTCGCAAACGCGCTTTTTAAATAGATACTATTCAGAATAGCTTTGCAGATGCTGGCTTAGTTCTATTCAATCTAGACAGGGTATTCAATCAGCTGAATATTTAGCTAAAGACCCCTACGCCACCAGGCAGTTGATCAACCAATACAGCTCCAAAAACGCCTTATACAACTAGGCAGCTTGAAAAGCAGGCATCTACTGTGAAGCAACTACTTAGAGCGCGTACGCAGAGTTCTTCATCTTCGCTAGAGGCGCGGTTTGATAAGCTTATTAAAGGTCATGAATTACATCTTAATGAGCTTATTCTTACACGTGAAGAAATCCATGAATTACGCGCTTCTAATGTAAAGAAGCTTCGAAAAAGGAAACGCTCTACTAGGCAGCTAGCTCTTACAGAGGGACCAGCTATTCAGGAAGGCCTAGAGCAGTTCCAGCGTGAGAATGAGGTTAATGAAGCTCAAAATACGCTTTCCCTAGATCCTGTACTTCCTGCAGATAGGCTACGCGTACGAGCGCCCCCGCGCTGCAGCGATTGTCATAGTCTAGGACATAGGCGATTACAATGTCCTAATCGAGTTCCTAATTTATTTTTAGATAGAAATGCAATTATTTTGTTGATAATGGCCCTAGAATTTCACCTATATATAAAGATCGGGTAGAGGTGCGGCGCTCGCTTACGTGCGGCGCTCGCTTACCGAATACGTTAATCCACTAATCCACTTAGTCAGCGTGGACTTGCAAACGTAATCGGACAACGAACCGCCGGGACAACGAGCCGCCGGTGATCCTCACCGCTTCAAACCTCTACAACACGCCATATTCAACCTTGCTTAATTCATTCAAATTTGAAGCTATTCAAACGTATGGAGGGTCTTTCTAGAGATAAAAGGCTAGAGCTTGCCTGCGAGGCCTTTAATCGAGGTCAATTTCCCTCTAAGCAAGCGTGTGCTGCAGCGTTTGATGTTAAGATAAGCACTCTAAAGGGACGGTTGAAAGGAATCAAACCCCGTACTCAAATAGAGGCGAATTTGCGAAAGTTATCTAATAATGATGAGTTGGTGTTGAAGCGCGGGATCCTTGAATTAGACTCACGAGGTTATCCGCTTACCATTGCAAAAGTCCGATATCTTGCAGAGATCCTTCTATCATCCAAAATAAAGTCCGAAAACACTAAAAACAACGCTTATATCAGTGATCGCTGGATCAATCGATTCATCCAACGCCATCAGACTGAATTGAAGTCAAAATACACTCAACAATTTGATTATCAACGTGCAAAATGCGAGGATCCTAGTACCATAAGTCGGTGGTTCGAATTAGTTAAGAATACTATACAAAAATATGGGATTCTTGAACATGATACTTATAATATGGATGAAACGGGATTTCAAATGGGAATAGCTTCAACTGCAAAGGTTGTCTGTGGTGCTGAATCCCGTGAAACAAATGCAAGATCTATACAACCCGGAAATCATGAATGGGTTACTTCGATCGTTACAATCAGTGCAGCAGGGGTCGTACTACCTCCGCATATTATCTTTGCAGGCAAGATGCAGCAGAAGAAGTGGTTTGAAGCTATTCCCGATGACTGGCGGATCAGTGTTAGTGATAACGGATGGACGAATAACAACCTTGCTTTTGACTGGCTTCAATACTTTGACGTATATACAGCCTCAAAAACAGTGGGCCAGTATCGTCTTCTTATTCTAGATGGCCACGGAAGTTATTCAACTGTTGAATTTGATCAATTTTGCAAAGAAAGATTGATTATTCCTTTATACATGCCGCCTCATTCATCTCACAAGCTTCAACCACTTGATGTCGCTTTGCACCGCTAAAGACCCTGTACGGCCGTCGAATCAAAGATGCAGCTGATAAAGGCATCCATCATATACAGGAAGAAGAGTTTTTATATCATTATAAAAAGGTCTATCTCAAAGCCTTTAACACAGCAAATATAAAGCAAGGCTTCGCTGCAACAGGTCTTTCGCCGTACAACCCAGAAAGAGTGCTTCAAAATCTCAAGATATCAAATCAAACACCTCCTCCGCCTTCAACGCCATCATCTAATTAATCTATGTATCTCGGAAAAACACCGTTGACTCTTTATCAATTGAATCACCAAAAGGAAGAGATCAAAACACTACAGGAAGCAGGATTATCATCGCTTATCGCTGATCAAGCGCTTGAAAAGGTGTATAAAGGAGCGGAGATGGCAATGCAGAATGCCGTACTGCTTCAACAGGAGTTAAATCAACTTCGTGCAGTAGACCAATATAAAAAGAATAAGAGAAAGGCTTCAAAACGCTTTCTACAAGAAGGAGGCACTTTAGATGGCCGTACTGCACGTCAGATTACTCAAAAGAAGGATGTTGAAGCTATACAGATGCAGGCTACGCAAAGCACTCAACGCCGGCCGCCTCGCTGCAGTAATTGCAATAGGGAAGGCCATAATCGACTCAAATGTCCAGATAAAGTCAACACCTAGTTTGATTCTGTATATATCATCTGTATAGTGTTAAATTACTTCATTTTGAATCGATTATTGCATCTTAGTGGGCGGAGGCGGCCAACCGCCGGCGGCTCGTTGTCCCGGCGGTTCGTTGTCCGATTACGTAAATGCAACAGTTGCTTCCGTAAGTCATCCAAGTAACTATGCGCCAAATATTATAGAGACATATATTACTCTATCCCAACTAAGCTTATCATAAAGTATGATCATGCTCAGTTCCTTTCTGATTTTACCCAATATATTTTCAAAATTATTCACAACAAGACAAATTATATAATAGAATAAGTCCAGATTCCCTTTCTGAAAATGACCCCACAACATAAAAAATAGCCCGAGAAATAAATAGAGTTCAAATTATATCAGATCTGGCTAAATACTTAACCATTCTTCTATTAGATTTAGAAAAACTTCAATGAGAATAAACAGTATATTATATAAGCTCAACCAATTACTCTAGAAGCCTACTGTTACAGACCCCTGCTAGCCAGGTTACTAGCAGAAGCGGACTTGTCAGGCAGAAAGGTAACGACCAGGAAGGACTCGGGCAGCCAGCAACTCTTATTGAGTAAGATCCCGGTTGGGGTAACACCCGAGGCAACACTGTGTCACGTGACCATCTACCATCAGATCTACCATCGAGGGTATACGATATGGTATATGGAATCCAGGAACGTGACTGGATCGACTCTCGATCTACCCTGAATGGTATACGAAATAGTATACGGAGGATAGGATATAAGGATATTCTTTTATGTATTTAGCTAGTTCTGTTCTTCGTGTTTAATCCAATTATCTTTAAATAACCATATGTTTTGGTAAAGCTTAACAATAATACTTGTCCGTACTTACTTATGGATAGCTACGCAGCACTATTTAGCCTTACTTCTCTTCTTCTGTTCAGATTAAGTCATCTTTAGATAGTTAATAACCTGACTATCTTTGATTTAGTTCACAAGGTATGTATCAGAATGGGAGCTAAATTAACAGGAATAGGAAGAAGCGATCCTAGGATTTGATATATTGAGCACCAGTCAGTATGAGTGTTACTTAGTAATAACCAGTCATTATATTGACTATATTGAACACATCGCGAGCGCCTCAGCAGCAGGGCCCGATAACCAAGGAACTGATAGATATGGTTAGTTAGCTACAAGAAAGCATCATGGCCTTAAAACAAAAGAACCAGTTACTTAAAGGTTGCTTATTAATTAAATCTGTTAAGGTCTGACTATCCAAGCTATTTAACAGCAAACGAGCGAAGCTCAGGGCTTTCTTGACCCAGTTGGACTTATATCTCAACATAAACAAGAAAAAGCTTAAGAATAAAGAGAATAAGATCTTTTTTATATTTATTTACCTTACTGGAGCAGCATTTAATTAATTTAAATTATATATTTACAAGTAATAAGAAAAGTTGGTAAGTAATCAGAATAATGATATAAAATAATTTTTTACTAATTATACTAGATTTAAACAGTATCTTGAACAGATATTTAGAGATATTAATACAGTATAAAACACTAAGTAAAAATTATAATGATTTAAGCAGACAGGATCGGTATCTGTGTATACTTCAGAGTTTTAGCAAGTTATCAGTTACTTAGACTGGGATGATAACACTTATATTTTATAATTTAAAGAAGGATTCAAGATAGAGATCTAAGAAAAGATCATTTAGCAAGAATAACCGGACATCTTGGTCAAGATAATTAAAACAGCAGTAAAGATTGATAATAAGTTGTATAACTTTAATATAAAATAATAAGAGGATCAGTAGACCAGCGGGTCTATATCTTGATATAATAACCAGCCAGATTACTGAGCCAACAACGGAAGATCAGCACAACCTAGAAGCTTGGGATACGAAGATCCCTACGGGCCGAAGCCTATGGAGCTAGATGCAGCACAGCATTAGACTCAAGAGACTCGAGTGTCCAAGGAGGAACTTGAACGGCGTAAACAAGACTGCTTGTACTTTAGCTGCGGCAAAGCAGATCACTAGTTAAAGGACTGCAGTCAGAAATAGCCTCAGAAGTAATTAAGAGCTATGAATCAAGATCAAGGCAGAGGAGTCTATGATGTCACCGCCATTCAGCATGAAGTTTAGACGGAATCTGCAACGCAAATATTAGATAATAAGAAGCTACATGCTATTCAGCATGGTCGGCTATCAGAGAACAGGATGTACCATGATTAATTGAGATAATAGGCCATTCTGGATAAGTTAACAGTACCACCTAGTTAACAAGAGGATTAATAATTGTCTGTATTATTAGTTTGGATTATAGAAGTTAATAATAACAGTTATAAGTTAGTTTCAAGAAACAACTATCCCAGTATAGTTTGGAATGAAGATAAACTGTTAAATAAAGAATATAGTATATTATTTAAAGGCCTTGAATCCAGCAAGAAGAGACTTAACAAGATACTTGATACTTCTAAAAAACCCTTATTAGAACTTAGTAAATTCTGTCTATTATAGTGAGATAAGGATAAAAAGAACCAGAAGAACAATCAAGAAAATGTTGCTTACTGATTAGACTGTATTTTGAAGAAGATCTCAGAGAATCCAGCATGATTTTATCTAAAGTTTAAGATGATTATACAGTATTATCCGCATTAAGACTTAAAATATTGGAAATCATGAAATAAGACTTAGGAATAATATCTACAGAGATATTCTTGTTATCTAGAAGTTTGTTTGACATGTGGATGAGATAATATAGACTATTATTATTAATTATTAAAGATTAGCTAGAAGATAAATATTGCTGGAATAAAATCTTAATATAATAAACCATATCTGTACATTTATTTTAAAGAAAGTAGAGATTATTAAAAACATAATAAACTTCTTTAGCTTGTATATTACACAAATACATACTTAATATACCATAATTAGAAGTACATTACTAACTACTGATCTAGGGTACTGGAAATAGTTAGAACTAAGATAAGCTACTATTTATATAATATCTTTGGGTGCGTGTGTAAAGGGTACCAGAGATATTCTTATCATAGATTAATATATTGGCTAATATGTTTCAATGATTAGTATATAATATACTACGCGGTAAAGATAGAAGGCTTAAGATTTCTAAGAAGATACTTATAATAGTTAGAATCTAACTGGCCGAAATAGTAGTTAACAGCCACAGAATCGGGACCATACCTGAAGATTCAAGCAATTATATTAGATTAATCAGTCTAAGTATTGGTAGACTCTGGAGTAATTGGGAACTTTATGTACCCTGGATTTATATAATAGCTTGAAATACTTAGATAATAGAAAAAAGAATCTGAACCAATTGCAGGACTAAATAAAGAGAATTTGGAAACTCTTATATTAATAGTTAAGTCAGGACTGGTATCTATAACTGTAAAGGGTCACTATAAGTGTATAGACTTTGATATGATATCTTTAGGATGATATAATATTATGTTAGGGATTTTATGATTCAGGAATCATAACCTGCAGATTGATTAGAAGACTGAGAGTCTCTAATTCACTAATTGTGATTGTCCAAGATGATACTAGCAAGAACTAGGTATGGGGTTTGGATCTGTACGGCCCGCTACTCAGCATGGAGCTGAAGCAAGGACTAAGCAACCTAGTAAGAGGAGGTTAAGATTGTTATAAAAGTCTAACACACCAGGTATTGGAGATAACTTAAAGGAAAATAGTATTTCAAGTATAGTTATACAAGTAATAGCAGTAACTAAGCTATTATAGAGAGATTGGCTTATAGAATTATTAGGATAGGCACTGACAATAATAGAGAAATACTGCAAGTATAGTATTAATAGCTCTAATACAGAGGTCAAGATAACTGTCCAGGGACTAGAAGATTTATAGGAACTTCTAGCTGTGGTTAAGAGTGACGTGCAGATTCCACCATAGTATAAGAGATTTAAAGACTTGTTTAAATAGTTAAAGTAATCTAAATTATCTCAGCACGGAAAGCATGATCATATTATTTTTATAGAGAAAGAAAAGTCACCGGTATATAGAAAGATTTATCTAATATCTGAGAAAAAATTATAAGTACTATAAGAATATATTGATAATTAGCTGGTTAAAGATAATATTAGGCCTTCGAAGTTACTAACAGGATATAGAGTCTTATTTATACTGAAAAAGGATGGTAGTTTACAGTTATGTATGGATTATCAGCTACTGAATATTATTATAATTAAGGATTAATACTTGTTATCTTTGATTTCGGAAATCTAAGATAAGATATAAGAAATAAAGTGGTTTATTAAACTTGATATCACGGATGCATATTACTGTATATGTATTATAGAAGATAAAGAATAGAAAACTGTATTCAGAATAAAGTATAGATATTTTAAGTATTTAATTATATTATTTAGACTTACTAACGCATTAGCGTTATTTCAGTAATATATTAATAAAGTTTTTAGAGAATATCTTGATAGGTTTATAATCATTTATTTAGATAATATATTAATCTTCTTGAAGACTGAGAAAGAATATATAAGATATGTGAGACTAGTTCTGCATAAATTATATCTATATCAGTTATAATATAAGCTGAAAAAGTATGAATTTCATATATAGAAAACAGAGTTTCTGGGATATTGGATATCTATAGAGAGAATCTATACTGAGTAAGCTAAGGTATAAGCTATATGGGATTGGCCTTAATCTAGGAATCTGAAAGAACTATAGCAGTTTATTAGATTAGTCAACTACTATTAATAATTTATAGACGGATATGTTATTTATATAATACTATTCTTTAAGCTTATAAAGAAATTAAAGAAATATTAGTAGAAAGAACCACAGCAGAGCGCGTTTAAAGATATTAAACAGTAACTCATTATATTACCAGTATTAGTACAGCACAATCTAGAGAAAGAAACAATCATTAAAATTAATATATCAGATTATGTTGTTAATATGTGTATAACACAACCCAGAGAAGATGGAAAGTTAAGATTGATTATATTTTACTCAAGGAAGTTGGTTCAAGTAGAACTCAACTATGATATTTACAACAAGAAATTGCTAGTTATAGTAGTAGTGTTTAAGTAGTAAAGGGTCTATCTTAAAGAAGCAAAGCATACTGTCATTGTAAAGACAGACTATAAGAACTTGACCTATTTTATGATAATCAAAAAATTGACTAGAAGGCAGGCATGATAGGCTGAGATTCTGTTATAATATGACTTCAGAATTATACACTGCAAGAGAGTAGAGAATAGATATATAGATATGCTGAGCTGTAGGCCAGACTATAAACTAAGTGGAAAGGCTATCAAACCGGCCATCCTGAAGTAAAATATGGATGGATTAATCAGCTATAATAAGACTAATCTAGCAGCAACATTGGAAATAGGCAGTAACCTAATCAAGTAATTGGCTGAAGATATAAAAAATAATAAAATACTCTAGAAAATGAGTAAGGGCTCATTAGACAAGATTATTATTAATGAAAATAGACTAGCGCACTTTCACAGATTAATCTTTATACTAATTATAATAAGGATAGAGATTATAGCTAAGTATTATGATAGACTACTTAAAGATTATTTAGAAGTGGAAAAAATAACTGAACTAATTATAAGGAATTACTATATTCTGAACCTTAGACAGAAAGTACATAATTATATTAGACAATGTGAGACTTATATCAGAAACAAGTCTGTAAGATATTAACCTTATGGATAAATACAAGTATAGAAGGCACTACAACAGTTATAAAAATGAATAATAATTAACTTTATTAATTTACTATCAGAATTAGAGAGATTTAACACTATCACGGTCATTACTGATTATCTTATTAAATATATCTATCTTATACTAAGTAAGATAATAATAATAGTAATACAGATAACAGAACTGTTTCTAGAAAATATTGTTATACACCATGAAATGCCAAAGTATATCATATTAAATTAAGATAAGTTATTTATCTTAAAGTTCTGGAGATCACTTGCAGATCTTATAGAAATAGAAGAATAAATAATAATAGCTTACCATCTGCAGATAAATAAATAAATAGAAAGAGTTAATTAAATAATTAAAAAATATCTGAGACATTACGTGAACTACCAGTAGAATGATTAGGCAAATCTATTACTGATAATACAGTTCTTATATAATAATATCAGTTATTTAATTATTAGAATCTTACTGTTTTATACTAATTACAGATATCATCCAAGGTTTCTGGAAACGCTATTAAGAAGACAGCAAGTTACTGATATAGTTGAGGATATTGTCATGTTCATGGAAAACATGTATTTACAGTTATTTCAAGACATTAAGTTCATGAACTTATATAGTAAGATGTACTATAATCACAGACACAGAAAGAAACCTAATCTTAAAAGAGGAAAGAAGATATTCCTACTCCACAGAAACATTAAGATAAAATAACCAAGTTAGAAGCTTGATCATCACAAGCTAGGATTATTTATCATCAAAAACAAGAAAGGACCGGTCAACTACAAGTTAAGATTGTTAAAATCAATGAACAGAATTCACCTAGTGTTTCATATCTTATTGTTGGAACCTGTACCAAAGAACACTAGAATTGTAGAAAATATGGAGATTGATGATAACATGGAATAAGAATATGAAGTTAAAAAGATCTTAGATTATAAGAAGATTAGCAGCAGGTCAAAGTATTTAGTGAAATAGGTAGAATATGATATCTCAGAGAATATGTGGAAACTTATTGAGAATTTGACAGGCTGTTACCAGCTTATGGAGTAGTACCATTAACAGACAGGTCGAAGTTTGCCTAGAAAGAAGGGGAACTAATTAACTGAGTCAGACTAGGAGTGTCTGATGCAGTGGCAAGTTGAGCAGTATCATGTTTATTAGTCAGATACTCTAACTCTCGGAGATCCTCAGTGCTTAGAGGATCCTTCTTATTCAGCTGCTCTAACATAGTCAAGTTATGATCTAACATCCGCTCGCCATGATCTTTTAGGAACTACTATTGCTTAAACAAGCGAGCCACTTTGGCAGCAATACAGGCCTGTTCAGCAAGGGCCTCAGTGAGTTCGTTTTGCATATCTGATTAATTATGTTTTAAATTATTCTATTCCCTATCACTGTAAAATCATTTTTCATATTTTCAGCTATAATGAGTATAGGCAGCACAATTTCGGCTCTTTAAATCTATAATATAAGAAATGCCTCTCAGAAAACAATATTTGCAGAAACTTTCAGTAATGAAACCATTATCACAAATCTTATTAGACTGATGAATGCGTTTCTTTACCTGATTATGATTAGTGCAACAACAAGATATGATGAACCATCATAAAAAAAGAAAAATTGAGAAAAACTCAACCAACACAGGAGGGACACGCATCTTTATGTCTCTTGAGAACAAGAAACCTTGAAGGAGGGGGAGTGATGTTACAGACCCCTGCTAGCCAGGTTACTAGCAGAAGCAGACTTATCAGGCAGAAAGGTAATGATCAGGAAGGACTCAGGCAGCCAGCAACTCTTATTAAGTAAGATCCCGGTTAGGGTAATATCTGAGGCAACGCTGTGTCACGTGACTATCTACCATCAGATCTACCATTGAGGATATATGATATAGTATATGGAATCCAGGAACATGACTGGATTGACCCTCGATCTACTCTGAATGATATACGAAATGGTATACAGAGAATAGGATATAAGGACATTTTTTCATGTACTTAGCTAGTTCTGTTCTTTGTGCTTAATCCAATTATCTTTAAGTAACCATATATTTTGGTAAAGCTTAGCGACAACACTCGTCCGCACTTACTTACGGATAGCTGCGCGGCACTATCTGGCCTTACTTCTCTTCTTCTGTTCAGATCAAGTCACCTTTAGATAGTCAACAACCTGACTACCTTTGATTCAGTTCACAAGGTACGTATCAGAACGGGAGCTAAGCTAACAGGAACAGGGAGAAGCGATCCTAGGGTTTGACACCTACCCGATAAATTATACAGACCTCATCAAGAAAAAGATGTACATCCTATAGAAAGAATAAGACCTGGACTTGCTACAAAAGCACTAAGCCACAGACTATCTCATGGCTTGCACCAGACAGTCATCTATTTCCATAATTCCAGATATGTTCAGTTGCCGTACAGACAATTAAGAATGTTCTTGGTATGACTAGCCGTGCTAAGCTTACTTTAATGAATTCCCGAGACTCTTTTAATACTCTACACTCTGCACTTTACACTTTATAGGCAATCTTAAGTACGTATCTAATATACTTACTAATATAAAGAAAGTTTTAAAGATCTCTAATTACCTTAATTACCTTAATTACCTTAATTACCTTAATTACCTTAATTACCTTAATTACCTTAATTACCTTAATTACCTTAATTACCTTAATTACCTTAATTACCTTAATTATCTTAATTACCCTAACTACACCTGAATCATCTCAAGAATGTTAAGAACCTCATTATCTTGAATGTGCTTCACCATACTGAAACAGGTGGAGTGATAGAATACCACTATTTTAGTGGCAGTGCCATGTAAACAAGATGTTGGCTTGGTTGGGGCCTATCCGCGTAATCAGGCGGTGACCATCGACTAACGTAATCCACAAGCGAGTGGGCCGCACAAGCGAGTGGGCCGGCGCGCGCGTTATTCTCGCGTTCTTCAACTTGAAGCTATTCAACCACCAACAACTCCACCAGACATGCCTCAATCGTCAAAATCTTTGGTGGAACAAGAAGGCCGTATCTGCCTAGCTGTTGAGGCTATTCAAAGTAGCAGAATTTTGCATATAAACGAAGCTGCGAGCGCTTACAATGTTCCGTGTTCAACTCTGCAACGATGTATTAAAGGAGTCAAATCACGTTCAGATATACGTGTCAAGTCTATGAAACTGACTCTCCTTGAAGAAGAGGCTTTAAAGGACTGGATACTCTTACTTGTTAAGCGTGGGCTTCATCCTCGGCCGTCATATGTTCAGAATATAGCATCTATTCTTCAAAAACATGCCTCGAATTCCGCAGTCTCTGTCGGCGAAAACTGGGTATATAACTTTGTTAAGCGTACACCGGCTTTAAAGAGTCAATTCTTTCAAAGATATCATATCTAACGTGCGAAATATGAAGATTCCAAGCTCTTAGGTGAGTGGTTCGATCGGATTAAAGCCGTAAGAAAGAAATACGGTATTCTCAATGAAGATATCTGGAACTTTGATGAAACAGGCTTTGTTATGGGTATAGTGATTACAGCGCGTGTAATCACAAGATCTGATTATATAAGTAAACCATTTTTTATACAGCCTGATAACCGCGAATGGGTGATCTTAATTAAATATATCAACACCGCCGGTGTGGTGTTGATGCTGTACTTAATTCTTAAGAGAAAGATTCATATAAGGATATGATATCAAGACCTTATTTTATCTGATTAGTATATTAATCTATCACTAAATAATTAGACTTTTAATAAGATTGGTTTACATTGGCTTCGTGAACACTTTATTCCTTCTACTAAGGACTGACGGATTAGACAATATAGTTTTCTAATTCTTGACAGACACGACTCCCATTTGACTCCGGAATTTGATAATATATATAGCTAAAATAATATTAATCTTATCTGCATGCCTCCGCATTCTTCATATCTTTATTAACTACTTAATATTGCTTACTTTATACTATTAAAATAAGTATATAGAAGTTTAATAAAACAGCTGATTTACCAGAGCACCCACTATATTAATAAGATTGATTTCTTGGATATATTTCTAGATATATATTCTCTTACTTTTAAAGAATTAACTATATATAACGTCTTTAAGGCTTCAGGATTGGTTCCATTCTAGCCAGATGAGGTTCTTGATAGGCTGGTTATATAGCTCCATGAGCCTACTCTAACCGGTAGTATTTCTACTATATTAACAGTGCTAAAAATATCTAAGAATACAAGGCAGTTGCGGAGGCATGAAACTACTATTAAAAGGCTTCTTCGTGAACGTACAATTAGCCCATCTTCACAGATGAAAGCAGTGTTATTCTATGTTATAAAAGGATGCGAAATCGCCTTTAACTGGGCTACTTTGCTTGAGCAGAAAGTCGACGAATTACGGGCTGGATTAGAGAGGCAAAACACTAAGAAGAAGAGGTCTTATCGCTAAATGGCCGGCCTTAACGGCCTCACTGTTGAAGAGGCTAAAATCGCGTTCAAACAGACTTGTGAGGCTGATTAAGTTGGAAGTCAGCTTGTAGAATCAGCTACAGGCGAGGAACAGCCTCGCCGCCGGGCACCATCTCGCTGCAGCGAGTGTGGAACAATTGGGCATATAAGAACAAGATGTCCAACACGTCAAAACACCAGTTAAACACGTTATTTTGTTGATATAGTGGACTATATAAGCTTCATCTTTTCATGGAGGCATGTTTGGCCGGGCGCGCCGGCCCACTCGCTTGTGCGGCCCACTCGCTTGTGGATTACGTTACTGCTAACGTAATCGGACACCGAGCCGGCGCGACACCGAGCCGCGTCTTGCACCCTCAACATCTTGAAGTCGAAGAACTCTTCCAAATTGCCCTATTCGCGATATATCGTGATTTCTTTAATATTTCTTTTCGTATATCAATATAGCTGATATAAATGAACGCTTAAATCTCGCCGTTAAAGTCTTTAAGAGTGGGAAGTTCTCTACAAAGGTTGCCTGCGCTGCCGCGTTTGACATCAAGATAAGCACTTTTAAAGATTGTTTAAATAGCATTAAATCACATATAGAAAAAGATGCCAATAGTAGAAAGCTATCTATAATTAAGAAAAACACGTTAAAGCAGTGGCTTCTTATTATGGCTTACCGTAGACTGTCTCTTAAAATCTGTGATATTTAATTCTCCGTCTAGCTGCTATATCAAGTAAAGTTAAAGCCAAATCAACACAGTATTATATTAGAATGTTAGATTACTTGTTATATTAAACATCATCCGGAACTAATATCTAAATTCATATCAAAGTATGATTATCAACATGCTAAATATAAGGATCCTTATCTTATTCAGAGATGGTTCGACCTCATTCATAATACAGTCTAAAGATATAATATTCTTGATAAAGATATATGGAATATGGATGAGATTAGATTTCAGATAGGAGTTACTTTAACTGCTTGTATAATCTGTGGCTTAGAAATATAAAAATCACGTGCAAAGTGTATATAGCTAAGAAACTGCGAATAAGTGACTTTAATTATTATAATATCAGCCTTAAAAACAGTTCTGCCACTGCAGATTATCTTTACAGTATAGAATCATCAATCAACATAATACAAAGTCTGTCCAAGATCATATTATCTGAGTATCAGCAAGAATGGCTGGACTATTAATAAGCTTGGTTTTGACTGGCTTCAGAACGTGTTTAACCAGTATACGGCTTCAAAAACTGTTGGCGAGTATCATATATTGATTCTTAACAGTCATAGCAGTCATGCAACTCAGCAGTTTGATCAGTTCTGTACAGCACGGAAAATTATTCCTTTATATATGCCTGCCCACTCATCCCATAAACTGCAGCCACTTAACATCACTTGTTTTAGACCATTAAAAAAGTTATATAGCCAGCGTGTATCTGAGACTATTTATTATAGAGAAGAATCAATTACTAAACTTGATTTCTTACAGTTATATCAGTGTCCACGCCAAGGCCTTCTCTAATATCAATATACTCAGTAGATTCCGTGCCACCGGCCTCGTTCCTTTAAATCCTCAAAAGGTGCTTTTAATGCTACAGATTCAATTAAAAACACTAACTCCGCTAACATCCTCGCATTCTAATCAGTCTTTCTATCTTGGAAAAACGCTTGCAAATTTATATAAACTCAGAAAACAGAGACAAGAAATACAAGAACTTGCAGATCAAGGCCTAGCATCAATAATTTCACACAAAGTTATTAAAAAGATGATTAAGGCTGCGGAACAGTCTATGCAGAACACAGTCCTGCTTCAACAACAAGTTAAGCAATTCCAGTCTATACAAGCAAGTAAAAAAGAAAAGGGAAAGGCCTCACGTCGTTATATACAGCAGGGAGGCACTTTGACAGGCCAAGAGGGCTTTAATATAGCTCAGATGCGAGAAAATGAAGCAATTCAGGCCGCAGCACCAAGGCCGGCCAGGGCACGCCGGCCAGCCCGCTGCAGTATATGTGGAAGTGAAGGACACAATCGTTTAAAATGCCCTCATGAAAACAACAAGAATTGATGTATACAGCCTTTTCTTGGTGGCTGAATAGCCTTAGGAAGCGGCCAGCGAGGCAGTCAGCGAGGCGGCGGCAGACCGCCGCCGGCTCGGTGTCCGATTACGTTATGATGGCTTCCTTACATAATCACCATCCTCTCACCTCGTTCATCTCCGCCTCACTTCAGCCGTCACCTCTGACCTCTACACGGTGTTTGTCACTGGTCTATGGATCGAAGTCACTCATGTGTTTCAAAAAAGATCTGAGCGTCTTTTCATAAATTCCCTCTTGAGTCTTGAGAAGGTCTCCCAGGATCTCAAACGACAAACACTAAGCGGCTATCATGACCACCCCTACGAATGACCAACCACTGCAGGCCCCAACGGGGTCAAATGGTCCCCCGCCTTTGAGGATTCGTCGCCCAAAAGTGGCGGATCCTCTCGTGCGACCGAAGAGAAGACCGGCAGTGAAACCTCCGATCCCAACATCAGCGGCAAATAGCGCATCAAGATTGCCATCCTCCAGGCCCGTCACTTCCAATGTACTCTCCGGGAATCGGCCCGAGAGAACTGGACCTGCGCATCCAAGGCATGATTTCGCGACGAACGGATTCAGTGGCCCATTGTTGTCCGAAAATTATGTTGATTACCCTATTGTGACTACAAGACGAGCATTGCGCGAAGGCCTGAAGCATCATATTGCAAGGTTCACGTCTAAGAAATCTGTTGATCCTCGCGATGAATCTCAATTTACTCGTCCCGTTAGACTCCAGCGCCGAGATCCACGAGCACGGTCGCATGAATCACATGTTGAAAGAGGCCAATTCAATTCAAAACACGGTTTCGAACAAAGCACTCAGATGGATGAACTTGAACGGGAGGAACTTGAGGCGAGGAAGGCAGCTCGCGAAAAAGAGCGTGCGGAAAACATGGCTCAAATAGCCCCCTCTGTCGGATCGGCGCCGAAAAGACATAACGCACCTAAGCAGAAAACTCAGCAGGTGGCTAAGACGGACATGACACCCGAAGAGATAGCCAGGACTCGGATCAAGTACGAGGAGGCCCTACCATGGCACTTGGAGGATTTTGACAACAAGAATATCTGGGTGGGAAATTACGAAGCCGCCTTGTCAGAGACGCATGCGGTATTTGTGCTTGAGAATACAGGGAGAATGAGAATGATTCCAGTGGAAAAGTGGTATCGCTTCAGTGCGAAGAACCAATTCAAGGCCTTGACCATAGAAGAGGCCGAAAGATTCATGGCTAAAAAGGTCAAAGACCCACGGTGGTTCATGGAGAAGCAGCAAGAATTGGCTCAGCGGAAGGAGCTTGAGCAGTTTGCTAAGCAGCAAAAAGTGTACGCCGGCAAACAGGGTACTCCAGGCGGAGTTGAAGGGTTAGAAGGAGACGAGATGGACTTCGAAGAGGATAGGTTTGCGGACGACGAGGAGCACGATGATCTTTTCAACGAGGACGAGGAAGCAAAAGCGGCTGAAAAGCGAATCAAGAAAGACCAGCTGAAGGCGAATGTGTTCGATCTGAAAATGGAAAAGGACTATGAAGAGGAGGAAATAAGAGAGAAAAGAGAAAAAGAAGCCCGTCGGGTGCTCGGAAAGAAAGTACGAAAGGCCCTTCAGAAGAGAGAAAAGAACTTCGACTATAGCAGTGGCTCGGATGCGAATCCTTATTCCGATGACGAGGTATGTTTTCTGAAACTTTCCACCTTCTTTCGGTTTTCTGTGTCTATGCGCCCATGTATAGCAGCCATCGCTGATCAGATATTCATCAACAGAGCTCGGATGAAAGTGATGCTGAACGGCCGAAGGAGGAGGAAGAGGTAAAAGTCGAAGAGGACAAGAGCAAGAAAGAGCCCTCTAAGGGTAACCTTACGCCATCAGGTCGCTCAAGACATACGGATTTGTTGAAGAAAGGAACCGCCACAGCACCTCGGAAGCGGCTTGGATCTCCGTCTGATGCAAGTGGGACAGATACTTCTCGTAAGAAGGGGAAGAGCAAGCACCCATCTTCCCAGCCTACACCCCAGCCATCTTCTCGACCCATGTCTCCAAACGCGTCATCATCGTTGCCAGTAAGCTTACTTTAACTCATTTTGGATCTGCTCTAGTCACTTATTCAGCCTAGGTCAGCAAAAAGCGCGTTAGGAATATGCTAGGGGGAGGTGCGGGATCTATCAGTGATGTTGACGGTGGTGCAGGATCAGGAGGGGAGATGAGCGAAAGTGGGAAGACCAAGAAATTGAAACTCAATCCTCCCTCCGTAGCATCCCAGAGTGTGACACCTCAAGGATCTAGGGCTGGAAGCCCGGTTCCCCTGGGTAGCAAGAGCTTCTCAGGAAGTCGTGCTAGCAGTCCAGAGTCATTGAGAGGTAAGTTGCTCGATTATATTGTGATGCCCCCAATGGTCTACAAATCGGCTTACTGATTGACCGTACACATATAGGTCCGACGCGCATTTCGACACCAGGGCCATCTAGTAATACCCAAAGCTTCCCGACACCCGCGGAAATTCATGCCGCCATCCCGCAATCCGGTATCTTAAGTAGCGACTTGCTAAAAATCTTCCGTCCTCGTATCGGGGAATCCAAAGAGAACCACCGAAGGTTTATCGCTATCGTCAAAGACGTGGGAGTTTACGGGAAAGAGGATCGGCTTTTACGACCTGGTTCACTGAAGGGGCCATGATCCTATCTATGTGACGCCCCATCAAACAGGGTTATATGCTACACATGTCTTGCAGCAATCGTTGAATAGATACGAGCAAGTAATGGAAGCCTAGAGCAGCTTTTGCAGCGGCTCTGTTATAATCGATTTTCTCTAGGCTGGACTAGCAGCCGCTGAACTTGTACGCCACGCTTTTACTAGATCAGGAAGCAAATGAAAATGCATTTACACATTCATAAGGCCGCTTGCCCACCCAGAGGTAAATTTCTGAAGTAAGCAATGAAAGCTGTCTAGTTTTCACTTATAATCTATGTTTACCTTGTCTCCCTTACTCTTTCCACTCTTCCTGCGAGTCTAATTGATATCCGCACTTCTACACCAATAGCTAAAGGCTCGACCGATTGAACAGTAAGATTGAAGGGTTTCTAAACACCAGCGCTAGAACAAGGCAACTCGAATTTTTAAAACAAGAACAGAGACGACAGGGTCACCATATATACTGAAAAATCTAGTCCTAGACACTAGTGGCCCCAGTAGGGCGTGAGCCTTCCCCGCCTTCCTCATACTTTTCCCAGTTTGCTAGAATGTGCGCAATTCTAGGGGAGTTGGTCAGTCTGTAAACATCCTCGAAGTACTCCTTTGTGATCTCGAACGGTCTAGCTGTGACGTTCGGAATGTATTTGCCGACCAATTTACTGGGGTCAATGGTGGTCTTGTTGATCTTCTTCAATAAGAATGAGCGGAAAGGCTTGACACCAGAACGAAGAAAGGTGCTGTGGAAAGGCACATCGATTCCTCTCAGAGGAATGGTGGCGAAGCCACGTTCAAGAGAAATTGGCCTAGGTTTCGACTCTGTTTGTTTAACACACTCCTGGATGATATTGACGAGGTGTGCCTTGACATCGTCCAAGGACATGCTTTGCATGAGCGCGGGGATGTCAATGTTTTGAGCTTTGAGATAGTTGAGCAAATTCGTAAGGCAGTCAAGTGCCCGGAGCTACAACAAGATTAGCACAGGACGCGCGGTAACTAAATAATGATGCAAGCACTCACATCACCAGCGGCAACATATTGCATGTTTGCAACGTTATAGTTGACAATCTCCAGTAGCCAGCCCGTTTGCTCAGAAATAACCTCAACCACATACTGTAGGGCTTGTTCATTGAAGGTCTTCGAGATACGGCTGGGGTTGACAGCACACATAGAGTAGTTCGAGCGACCCTGCTCGTCTCGCTCCACAGCAACCTGCATTGTCAAACCACGATAGAAAACAACGGAAACCAAGCTTTCGATGGGCATGACGTCGGCAAGTGCTGCAAGTGCTGAATACTCACCCAGTGAGTGACCCGCAAAGCTGCTGTCTCTCTGGACCAGACCCTTAGAGCGCATGTCCTCAAAGCTTGCCTTCTCCATCAATGTTAGAGCCGGCTGTGTGAACTGGGTTGCAGAAAGAAGTCCAGATGGCGAACGGTAAGTATAAGATGCCGTGTTCTCGTCAATCTCTTTGAATATCTTCTCTGATTTGATGGTCCCATCTGCATTGACAGTTTCAAAGGTCATTGACATGTAGTTCTGCCGGATAGCCTTTCCACGTGGACCGCCAAAATAGACGGTCAGCTCCTTGGGATTGTTCTTCACAATGTCAATGATTGAGAGACCGTAATTCTCAATGAAATGGCGGTCTGCCCGATCCCAAACCTCCCTGGCAACTGGACTGCTCGCGTAAAGTTCCATGCCCATGCCCTGCTCCTGGGATCCCTGACCGGTGAAGACATATGACGTGACGGGCTGTTCCACCTCAGCTTCACCCAGGAGGACTTTATCTTCGGTGTCTTTGTTGATAGCCTCGACCTTGATAATCTTACGACCGGCGATCATACCAACGTGCTGCAACTTGACAGTAATGACATCATTGGGCAAAACCATGCCGACCAACGACACATGGAAGCCTCGGACGCGGCCAACATTGTTTTCAGCTGCCCAAGTTTCGACGTAGCTGCGAACGGCAGCGCTTGTGTACATTCCATGAGTGATGGTACCGGGTAGGTTGGCGTAGCTTGAGAAGACGCGAGACACATGAATCGGATTATAATCGCCAGAAACCCGAGCGTACGTCTCATTGGAGGCAGGAGCGCGCAATTCTAATGCCGTCTTGCCGCTAAGGGGGATGGGGTTTTCGAAATAGACAGGCTGCTCAATAGATGTTCCATTCCGTTGGAGGTAGTCGATCACCGGGTTTCCATGAGAAGTGCCAGCTTCATAGTCCACAGAGGCCACTTGGATGATCTCCTTGGTGGGTAGTTCCAGGAGGACTTGGCCAATGGTCTGCACATTGCTGAACACGGACTTATTCTTAAATCGAATCAAGCTCTGAAGACGGAAGGTCAAGGTCTGACCCAATAGCTCAACTTCGGACTCATCCATTCGGAACCATTCTTTCGAGCGAAGGATGGCGACATCTCGGCTAGAAGCAAGGTGGACCTGCATGGGTACTTCATCCTTGCGCTGGAAAGTATTCTCAAAGTCCAGATATGCTCCACGGTACAGGAATTGGCTGGTGACATGCATGATGGGTTGACCATCTCTTTCAATCGTACCGCATACTTCAACCATTTTCCCAGACTCTTGGTTGATAACTGAGTTGATCTGAGCGGTGGTATCCAGGACATCGCCGACCTTGAGGGGTTGGGCTCCAGGAACCATCTTGAAACCATTTGACAGATGAACCAGCTTCAGCAGGTCACCATCGATCGTGCGTGGGAAGATGGGCTTAGTGATTGCCTGCCAACCTGCCACGATAGCGAAATCCATGGGAGCAAAGACCTCTTTGCCGGGGCGGTCAACAAAAGCTTCGCCAGTGTTACCGACAGCATGGACGAAGTCGGCAACCGCTTGGGATGTGATGGTGGTACGTCCGCCGTTGAAAGTTGCGGTAGTAGGAGTTTCAAACGGAACATCCTTGTTGCCAAACCACACGCGGTAGTAAAACTCCTTAATACGATCGTTACGGCTGTCCATGACCTCACGGATTGGTGCATAGCCTGCGTCAGGATGGTATGTGAACAAGAAAGACAGAGGCACAACAGCGGCTTCCGCCGTTCTTCCTTCATACATGGTGAGACTTATCTGGCTCTGCTCGTTCATCTTCACCTCAACCGTCTTGACAAGTTTGCCAGACTGATAAGGTTCCCTCACGATGATGGTTGTCTTGGAAGGATCTTCCGGAAACGAGATTTCCACATACATACCAGGAACCGGAGAAACAATCCGTTTCATAGGATTAGTCTGGAAACGATGGTCTTGAACGAACACATCGGCCAAAAACATGGCATGCCTCCAGGAATATGATGGCCCAGCAAGAAGACGCAACCAACGGTCCAGGTCAGGCAGGTCAGCAGACGGAGACGATGACAAGCGGTAGCTGACCTTGTTAGTGTCTTCCGAAATCGTAAGGCCGTCAATATCTGAATCATCATCAACCTGATGGAAACGTCCCCCAAAGTATTCGATGACAGGAATATCGCTATTCTCGCCGCCATAAACATCCTTGATCAAGCTTTCAATATGACCGTCATGAATACCGTTCAGAATATCCGCGATAGGCTCATCAATGACATTAGAGAACTTTGCAGCCATCGGGCCTTGCAGAATACATGTCCTGCCAACATCCTGGCCCACAACTGCCTCGAGGTCTTCGCTCTGCCAAAGGGAGTCCTTTTTAAACCAGTACTCGAAGTTTTCATCCAGCGAAGGGACAAATGGAACTGGTTTCTGACCGCGTCGTTGGCAGAGCAACAGGAAGTGCTGTACGTCTTGAGCATTAATCAACTGAGTAGAAGCTTCCGGATACGAAGCCAAGATGTTGTCAATGGCCGGGTACGGTGTGTTAAGCTCAGAATAATTTTGTAGTAGAGACGCTTGGCCTTCGGCAGTGGTGAATCTCTCTTCGACTCGACGAATGAAATCACCGGTCAATTTCTTCAGAGAATCATCGATCCATCTACTCTCATGTTTGACATACATGAGGTCCACCATGCGGTGCACCACTTCTGTGTAAGTCATATCTTCCAGGTCGACGGTCTCTCCAGATGCATTGCGACCGAACCAGACTTTATGGAAGTCATCATTGAGCTTCTGGATGATGTAGTTCCGGAGCTTCTTGAGCTCAGGAACACGCTTTGCCTTATCAAGCTTGAAGATTTTTTGATCCATTTCATGCCAGAACAGGACGCCTCTAGTAGCCAACTTGTGAATAGGCTCGCCCATCTCTGAAAGCACAGTGACAACCCCACCTGCGGAGCCTTTGTATGTCTTTTCCCAATCTTTGTCGTCAAGACCAGGAGCATCGGCAATGGCCTTCTTGGCGTTCTTTGATGTATGCGCTTCCTTGGAAATCATCATGCGACTACCAAATAGGCACCCATCAAAAGGCATTGGTGGGTAACCGAAGCTGGAAGACCATGTGCCCGAGAGGTAAGGATAGGTATCCTCGGAACCGCCGAAACCACTGCCGGCGACCAGCACAATATTATCACAGCGTCTGATGCGGCTGTACATTTGCAGAATCGGCTGGTGGAAGTCTTCAAAGGAATGGTGTCCCCCACCACGCCCTCCAGTCCATTGCAGAATAACAGGAAACTTGGGGTTAGCCTTAGCAACGTTGATGACTTGCTGGATCGCATCAACGGAACCTGGCTTGAAGGCAATATGCTTGATGCCAAGTGTTTCAATGTACTCGTTGGCCACCTCAATAGATGGCACACCAGCACCGATAGTCAAACCTTCAATTGGCACGCCATCGGCCCTTAATCTTCCAATAAGTGGAATTTGCCACGCCATGGCGCGAGGGTTGACGTAGATCAGGTTGATTGTGATACCGCGGCCCGGTGGAATGGCTTTTTCAATCTTGCTGATGGCCTCTGTCATCGACTTGGCATTGTAATAACCGCCACCAGCAAGTTCAATATGGTAGCCTGCATTCATCGTTGCAGCAATGAAATCCCATGGGACTGTAGTTGGTGTCATTCCAGCGACCATGATGGGAGGGATGCCTAGCAACCGGCTCATCTTGGTATCGACAAAGGTTTGCCCAATGGCATTCTTGACCAGACGCGGTCCATATTCCTTGACCCAATCAATGGCATACTTGACGGAGTGTTCGTCTCGATCAAACAGCTCAGGCTTGTATCCAACTTCGGCATTGGTGCCATCCATAGCCCCAGCGAGGACAACACGTACACCTGTACCATCCTTGTTGCGGTTTGTAAGTACACCGAGACCAGAGATCCCGCCAGGGCCGAAATCAACAACATGTGTTGCACCCGCGAAGACAGTTGCCTGTTCCCAATTAACAGCGTCGTGAGTGATCATACGAACCAGTGCTGGAACGACGTTAGATTCCCCAGTCTTGCTCAGATCGCTTCCAGATTTCGTGTCATAAACGGGAATGACAAGGGATTCAGCAGGGATCTCGATGTCCTCCAGATCCTCCAAAATTCGGTCATATGCTGGGTACAAGTACTGGCTGTGAAATGGAGCAGTGATAGGAAGAAAACGGTTGACAAAGCGAACTTTACGCTGAGTAAACGGCACCCGGTTTTGATCCAAGCCAGTCGGAGCTTTGACCTTGCGCAAGCGCAAGTTAAGACCGTAAAGAGATAGAGGGGGTCCAGTGACAACGAAATTGCGAGCACTGTTGACTAGCGATATGGAGATGTGGCGGTCTTCAGGCAGGTGTTGATTCGTAGTATCAATGTGTTCCTGAACCGCAGATCTCGGAAGGTCTCGAATAGACAGCATAGGCGTAGGTGTACCTTCTCCGTTCTCGATCGAATCCTGGAGGACAGATGGGGCGATGGATGTGCGAGGATAGGCTTGCTGACTACGGAGGCCAATCCAGAAAAGCATAGTCAAGGCATTCTTGGCAGCCTTCTCGAAGCTCTCCCAGGTACTTGCAGAGGCAATTGCCGCAGCCGTTATGACACCCTGAGAATGGCCAGTAGTTCCACTCAACCTCTCCAGCACCTCACCGGGTGTTTTGCCCAGAACCTTGCAGGTAACGACAAAGTGCGCCAACTGCACCAAGCCTATCAGCGGTAGGCTCACTGGAGCCGACACGAGGTAGTCAGTGTCTGGCTGAGAATCGCGATCCTGAAGCCAGTGGATAATATCCAAGCCTTTGGGATAGAGCTTGTTGGCTTCAGGCTCATGAGACAGAGCCTGCAGCAATTCGGCAGAAGAGGTGATAAGATCATCAACGAAGGAAGGGTAGGTGGTGTAGATTTCTCTCAATTCGTCAAAGTACTCCTCGATGTTTCCTTGCCCTCCGAAGACTGAGTAAATGCTCGCCTTCTCGTCCGAGGCATCTCGGAACAAGGCGGAGTCATACGGTTTAAGGGGACGGCCAACGGCTGTTCTCCCGGCATAATAAGCCTTTACAACCATGACTTTTTTGGCAGTGATTCCAGGAAGACTGGCAGCAACAGCATGAACATCATTGCCCCTCATAAAGGCGCGTTCAAATTCGTTGAGAGCCAGCTTTAGAACCTCCAAGTATGTTCCATGCGCATCATCCTCGCCTTCTTCAACTTCATATGCAACATGCCCGATATATCTAGCGACAAGCTCAGGGACCGAAGAAGGCTCATCGTCTTGAGCGAGCTCGTCCGTCGGCTGTGGTAACGAGGCTGTAAAGTTATCCTTCAATTGCGACGCATGGAAATGAAGAGAGGTCGGCACAAGGAAGGAGAACTCAAGTGACCCATGTGTGAGAATAAGGGGTCTCAATGACTGTGACGAGCGAGGGGTATTAATGCCCGTCTGAGGGCCAGTGGACGCTCCGTACATCTCGTGGATTCGTTTCTATCTCTATGTGGTGATTTGGGATAGCACAATTGGAAGCTAAGAGGATCGCGAGGTGATTATCAAAGAGGATGTATCGAGGGACTCTGTTACGAGTAAGTGTCATGCAAGATCCTTAACAGCAATTGAAAGGAGACGGATTGCAATGGCAAAGCTTTATCCATGAGGATATTTGCGGGGAAGAAACCCGGAGCAAAGGACAAGGTTTGCCGGCAGGGGGAGGGGTCGAGCGAGAATTGCGAAAAACGATCTGACTGCTCCGGGGGTAGCCTACCTAGTTCTATCAGGATGGGTCTTTTCAAACAATACTTGATCAAGCCTGGCCGAGAGTCATCGGCTGGTCCACCGTCCAACGAAGATGAGAGATGACGGTAGAAAATATGGGCAAGATTTAGAGGGGGAAATATTACAATATGAAAATCAGTAAATAGTTATAAAGAACAGATTGGACAAGGGTCAAACGAGGAGAAAGAGAAGGTGGGCTGGGTATGAATGGAGTGGACAGGGTGAACCAGGCCTTAATTGGCAAAAAAAGGTGTTCACCACATCCAGGTGATATTTTATTATTACACGTGCAGAGATAGGTCTGGCACCGCACACAACACTCTGTTGAACCGGCCGAGCGGAGGCAGAATTCCGTAGGTTTGGGCTGGTTGAATGGGAACTGACCGGATTAGGTATGGTGGGCAGGAGGATCTCCCCAAAGGTCCAAAATGGTTGGGCTGGGCCTAGGGCTCGATATGACAATACCTGACCACCTACCGGGTACTTCCATAGGCGCCCTCCAACTATGTAGTGCTAACATGGAGTACTAACTACAAGTAGGATACGGATTGTGGTAGTAAGTACCTATGCACCTATCTACTACCTACTAGTAATACCTGCATCTTTTCCGAACCTGCCTCCTCGTTCCAGATACTTTCAGATTTTTTCTGAAACGGTTACTTGAGATAGTCCTTGGAATTAATATTATACCAGTGAAGTCATTTCAAACCAAATCCATTTTTCATAAACAAGCATCTAGAAGAAGATAAATACCCAGGATCTATGTAGATGCTAGACAGCATGGGATTACCTCGATGGCGGATATAAGATAGATTGAAGTACTTCCGTGGTACTACTTACTAGATACTACTAGAAGTTACTATGCTCGATGTGTTCCAATTGATGCCTGCTTAGTGTATGCCTGTGGATATGATGTAGTCAGTCTAGGGTCCGATGGAGTACATATTTCCCAACTGTATCCATCCATATAGCCTAATTTGGATTTCTGACAGGACATTTGGGCAATGGTGAGAGCCAGGTCACGGGTGGCTCTATCCGTAGATAGTATCTATCTACTTACAGGGTAGATACTAGATAAGTCGGATACCTAAGTACCCTACTTCTCTATCCCATGATCCAATCCAAATTACTCCGTACAGATGAATAAATTACCGAGCATGTCTAGCTCAACCGTGCTTTAATCCGATTTTCCTTTCCTTTCCTTTCCTTTTTTTTTTTTTTTTCTGGAGGGGGGGGATCTTCCTCCCTGTTATGGCTGTTTCCATGGGTGTCTACTAAGAGTACTGGAGTAACCCATACTCCGTACTCCGTACCGCACGAAAGTAATCTCCCGCCCCAACACTCACCAAAAGTTCTTAGTCAAAATCCCATCCACCCATACTCTGTAGCCTTCTTCCCTGTGCATAGTATCTCCCAATCTCCTTTTTTGTTTATTATTTTATTTTATTTTATTTCATTTTTCTTTGTTCCCAAACTTCATCCGCTTTTTCTTTGGGACATCTCGGTTCCAGGACATCGGCGAATTCCCCCCACCGCCAGTGGTCCTAGGCTGGGGTGAGTGCTCATAATTCCTACCCTACGTTAACACTTTTTCCCTTCCCTGTCCAGCATCTTTTTTTTCCCCACCGGCTGTTTGTATGTGCGATTGATTGAAACGAGAAGCATAACCAACATGTTCTTCCAGTAAATTATATTATACTAACAGATATCTGTTCACTTAGGATTGAAATTGTTCAGCCATCCATCAACTATATTATCAGTTTAATTATTATTTTTCTCTTACCCTAAACCTCACTACCATCACTTCATCTTTAGCACTGGCCGCCACTGTCCCTGGACCACCTCTCACAAAGCCAATTCAAAAGTTGAACTTTGCCCCCATTGCATCCTTCGCAACTGTCTGATCGTCATACACGTACCCCATTGGGCTTTTACACGTTGCCGTTTTGTCAACTTGCCTCCAACATGCGGCCCGAAATCGAACAGGAGCTGGCTCATACTTTGCTGGTTGAACTTCTGGCCTACCAGTTTGCATCACCGGTAAGATGGATTGAGACCCAGGATGTCATACTCGCAGAGAAGAGAACAGAACGTATTGTGGAAATTGGTCCTGCAGATACGTTGGGTGGGATGGCAAGACGGACCCTTGCGTCTAAATATGAAGCATATGATGCTGCTACTTCCGTGCAGCGTCAAATACTTTGCTACAATAAGGATGCAAAGGAGATCTATTACGATGTGGATCCCGTGGAAGAAGAAGCAGCGGCTTCGCCAGGAGAGGCAGCGGCCAGCCCTCCAGCGGCCAGTGCCCCTGCAGCTGTGGCAGCTCCAGTGACAGCAGCTCCACCTAGTGCTGGACCTGCAGCAGCAATCGAGGATGCCCCGGTTACAGCTGTGGACGTCTTGAGGACACTAGTTGCGCAGAAGCTGAAGAAGAGCTTGTCGGATGTCCCCTTGAGTAAAGCTATCAAAGATCTAGTTGGAGGTATATCCTATCTTGCCTGACAATTCGCACATTGAATTGCTGCTAACTAGTATACTTCCAGGTAAATCTACTCTGCAGAATGAAATCCTGGGAGATTTGGGAAAGGAATTTGGTTCAACTCCCGAGAAACCAGAGGATACACCTTTGGACGAACTAGGTGCATCTATGCAGGCGACTTTCAATGGACAACTGGGCAAACAATCTTCCTCCCTCATCGCCCGCCTGGTCTCATCAAAAATGCCCGGAGGTTTTAATATTACCGCTGTTCGCAAATACCTAGAGACGAGATGGGGCTTGGGATCTGGCCGTCAAGATGGCGTCCTTCTTCTTGCTCTCACTATGGAGCCGCCCTCTCGTATCGGATCCGAGGCCGAGGCCAAATCCTACCTTGACGATGTCACCAACAAATACGCTGCCAGTGCGGGAATCAGCCTTTCGGCCCCTACAGCTGGTGGTGATGGTGGAGCGGGCGCTGGAGGCATGCTTATGGACCCGGCAGCGATAGATGCCTTGACCAAGGATCAGCGGGCATTGTTCAAGCAGCAGCTGGAGATCATTGCGCGCTACTTGAAGATGGATCTACGTGCTGGTCAAAAGGCATATATCACATCACAAGAGTCCCAGAAGACTTTGCAAGCACAGCTAGATCTTTGGCAGGCTGAGCATGGCGATTTCTACGCTTCTGGTATCGAGCCAGCTTTCGATCCTCTGAAAGCCCGCGTGTATGATTCCTCCTGGAATTGGGCGCGCCAGGATGCTCTGAGCATGTACTACGACATCATTTTCGGCAGACTCAAGGTTGTTGATCGTGAAATTGTGAGCCAGTGCATTCGTATCATGAACCGGTCGAACCCGCTGCTTCTCGAGTTCATGCAGTACCACATTGATAACTGCCCCACTGACAGGGGTGAGACATATCAACTGGCCAAGGAACTTGGCCAACAGCTCATCGAAAACTGCAATGAAGTTCTAGACGTTGCCCCTGTTTACAAGGATGTCGCTGTGCCTACAGGGCCTCAGACGACGGTCGACGCTAGAGGAAACGTCGGATACAAAGAGGTTCCGCGGGCCAGCGCTCGCAAATTGGAACACTACGTCAAGCAGATGGCGGAGGGCGGCCCGATTTCTGAGTACAGTAACCGTACGAAGGTGCAGAATGATCTTCGCAGCGTCTACAAGTTGATTCGCAGACAACACCGCTTGTCTAAGTCTTCCCAACTTCAGTTCAATGCCTTGTACAAGGAAGTTATCCGTGCTCTTAGCATGAATGAAAACCAAATCATGCCACAAGAGAATGGTTCTGGAAAGAAGTCAGCTAGGAACGGTGTTAAGCGCAATGGCAGTCCCCGCACGGGCAAAGTGGAGACAATTCCTTTTCTGCATCTCAAAAAGAAGTCTGAACATGGCTGGGATTATAGCAAGAAGCTTACGGGTGCTTACCTCGACGTACTGGAATCTGCTGCACAGGCAGGTCTAACCTTCCAGGGCAAAAACGTTTTGATGACTGGTGCTGGTGCTGGCTCTATCGGAGCAGAAGTGCTGCAAGGTCTGATCAGCGGTGGCGCTAAGGTCGTTGTTACCACAAGCCGATACTCACGGGAGGTCACTGAGTACTACCAGGCGATGTATGCCCGCTACGGTGCTCGTGGTTCTCAGCTTGTTGTGGTACCTTTCAACCAGGGTAGCAAGCAAGATGTGGAAGCACTTGTAAATTATATTTACGACACCAAGAAAGGGCTTGGCTGGGACCTGGACTTCGTTGTTCCATTTGCCGCAATTCCCGAGAACGGGCGTGAAATCGACTCTATCGACTCAAAGTCTGAACTGGCTCACCGCATTATGTTGACGAATCTCCTTCGGCTCTTGGGCTGCATCAAGACACAGAAGCAGAGCAACGGTTTTGAAACACGTCCAGCTCAGGTCATCCTCCCTCTATCCCCTAACCATGGTACCTTCGGAAATGATGGCCTTTACTCTGAGTCCAAACTCGGGTTGGAGACGCTTTTCAACCGCTGGTACTCCGAAAATTGGAACAATTACCTTACCATTTGTGGCGCTGTTATCGGATGGACCCGGGGCACAGGTCTAATGAGCGGCAACAACATGGTTGCTGAAGGGGTTGAAAAGCTCGGCGTCCGCACATTCTCCCAGCAAGAGATGGCCTTTAACTTGCTTGGTCTCATGGCGCCTGCGATTGTCAATCTTTGCCAACTGGACCCTGTCTGGGCCGATCTTAACGGTGGTCTACAGTTCATTCCTGACCTGAAAGACCTCATGACGAAGCTCCGCACCGAGATAATGGAGAAAAGCGATGTTCGCCAGGCAGTGATCAAGGAAACCGCAATCGAAAATAAGGTCGTCAATGGCGAGGACAGTGAAGTCCTTTATAAACGGGTGATCGCTGAGCCTCGTGCCAATATCAAGTTCCAGTTCCCTAGTTTACCCACCTGGGAAGAGGACGTGAAACCGCTCAATGAGAACCTCAAGGGCATGGTTAACCTGGACAAGGTCGTTGTCGTCACCGGCTTTTCGGAGGTTGGACCCTGGGGTAATTCTCGCACGCGCTGGGAAATGGAAGCCTATGGCAAGTTTTCTCTGGAAGGTTGCGTGGAGATGGCATGGATCATGGGCCTTATAAAACATCATAACGGCCCATTAAAGGGGAAGGCCTACTCGGGATGGGTCGATGCAAAGTCCGGAGAGCCTGTAGATGACAAGGATATCAAGCCGAAGTACGAAAAGTTCATTCTCGAACATTCTGGTATCCGGCTCATCGAACCTGAGCTATTCAAGGGCTATGACCCCAAGAAGAAGCAATTGCTCCAAGAAATCGTCATCCAGGAGGACTTGGATCCTTTTGAAGCATCGAAAGAGACCGCAGAGGAGTTTAAGCGTGAACACGGTGAAAAGGTGGAGATTTTCGAATTGCCGGAGTCCGGCGAATTCACCGTGCGCCTTAAGAAAGGGGCTAGTCTCCTGATCCCGAAGGCCCTTCAGTTCGATCGTCTGGTTGCTGGTCAAATTCCTACTGGGTGGGATGCCAAGAGATACGGCATTCCCGATGATATCATTGAACAAGTTGATCCAGTCACTTTGTTCGTCCTTGTCTGCACTGCCGAGTCAATGCTTTCAGCTGGCATCACTGATCCTTACGAGTTTTATAAGTATGTTCACTTATCCGAAGTCGGAAACTGCATTGGTTCTGGTATCGGAGGTACCCATGCATTGCGAGGAATGTATAAGGATCGCTATCTGGACAAGCCCCTGCAAAAGGATATTTTGCAGGAATCCTTTATCAACACAATGAGTGCCTGGGTCAACATGCTACTCTTGTCCTCTACGGGCCCAATCAAGACACCAGTGGGTGCTTGCGCCACGGCAGTCGAATCCGTTGACATTGGCTATGAGACGATTGTGGAAGGAAAGGCCCGCGTCTGCTTTGTTGGAGGTTTTGATGACTTCCAGGAAGAAGGGTCTTACGAGTTTGCCAACATGAAGGCTACCAGCAATGCTGAAGATGAGTTTGCCCACGGCCGCACCCCACAAGAAATGTCACGACCCACAACTACCACTCGTGCTGGGTTCATGGAGTCCCAGGGTTGCGGTATGCAGCTCATCATGAGCGCCCAGCTTGCGCTGGATATGGGCGTACCGATCTACGGTATCATTGCGCTGACGACCACGGCTACTGACAAGATTGGTCGCTCCGTTCCCGCTCCCGGGCAAGGAGTTCTCACCACAGCACGAGAGAACCCTGGCAAGTTCCCTTCTCCATTGCTAGACATCAAGTATCGCCGCAGGCAGCTTGATCTACGTAAGAAGCAGATCAAGGAATGGCAGGAATCCGAGCTACTGTACCTTCAGGAAGAAGTCGAGGCTATGAAAGCCCAAGCCTCCGAGTCTTTCGACGTCTCCAGTTACATGCAGGAGCGGGCTCAGCACATCGAACGCGAGGCTGTTCGACAGGAGAGGGATGCTCAATTCAGCTTTGGAAACAACTTCTGGAAGCAGGATTCGCGCATTGCTCCTCTCCGTGGTGCTCTTGCCACTTGGGGTCTCACCGTTGATGACATCGGCGTTGCCTCCTTCCACGGTACCTCTACAGTTGCCAACGACAAGAACGAATCCGACGTCATTTGCCAGCAGATGAAGCATTTGGGTCGTAAGAAAGGCAACGCCCTTCTGGGAATTTTCCAGAAGTACCTCACTGGACACCCTAAGGGCGCTGCTGGCGCCTGGATGTTCAACGGCTGTCTACAGGTTCTTGAAAGTGGATTGGTCCCCGGCAACCGAAACGCCGATAACGTGGACAAGGTGATGGAGAAGTTCGATCACATTGTTTACCCGAGCCGCAGCATCCAGACGGATGGCATCAAAGCCTTCTCTGTCACGTCGTTCGGTTTTGGTCAAAAGGGTGCACAGGTTATTGGTATCCATCCTAAGTACCTCTTCGCTACATTGGACCGGGCTCAGTACCAGGCCTACAAGGCCAAGGTAGAGGCCAGACAAAAGAAGGCATACCGCTTCTTCCATAATGGCCTGATCAACAATAGCATCTTCGTCGCTAAAGACAAAGCTCCTTACGAAGATGACCTTCAAAGCAAGGTCTTCCTCAACCCTGATTATCGGGTTGCTGTTGATAAGAAGACCTCGCAACTCAAGTTTCCTACCCAGCCTCCAAAGGCCAGCGACAAAGGAGTTGAGAGCACAAGGACAGTGGTCGAGTCGCTCGCAAAGGCCAATACTTCTGACGACTCGAAGGTCGGCGTCGACGTGGAGAACATTGAAAGTTTCAACATCGAGAATGAAACTTTCATTGAACGGAACTTTACTGCAAGCGAACAAGAATACTGCCAAAAGGCCGCGTCTCCTCGGTCATCCTTCGCAGGACGTTGGAGTGCCAAAGAGGCAGTTTTCAAGTCCTTGGGTGTTAGTAGCAAGGGCGCAGGTGCTCCACTGAAAGATATTGAGATTTCAAGCGATTCGACTGGGGCGCCCGTTGTCAGCGTAAGTTCTTCCATGTCGCTGTTCAAATAACCGAGTATCTTTACTGACGTGTGATGTAGCTTCACGGTGCTGCAGCTGAAGCCGCCAAGCAGGCTGGTGTCAAGCAAGTCAGCGTCAGCATCAGCCACAGTGATACCCAGGCAGTCGCCGTCGCCGTCTCCAAGTTTTAATGTGCTGATGAGGATTAATGGCCTGGATTTTTGTCAGGTACCTTGATTGTAATTTATCATGTCTCCTTGACAACTTCTTTAGACAGCATTAGATTGTCAATACAACAGGTGTGTAGTTTCAACAATCCTGGTACCCCTTTCATCTTCAATAGGTCGGGCTTTCGCGCCGCTTCGAGATGCCTGCAGTTCATGTACGAAACACCAGGCTCAATATTCCAGTGCCTTGTACGTCAATTACGCAGAATCGCACTGCAGGGATGTATGAAGATAGTAAAACTCTGGTTATACAGGGGGCGCCTGTCGATTAATGTGTCTGTAGACTGGGTAGGTCTGGCATGATGGTTTATTATAGGGGGGGCGCTACAGGCATACTGGCCAGGCTAACTGCACATTTTTTTCGTTCTCTGTCTACTTTGTCATGAATGGTTCGCTTTTAGAAACTTACTGTCTTGAATATAATGATATTCAAGTCTATACAAGAAGTCTCAGGCTGTTAAGTACAGAATTTATGTAGAAATGTATATAAGAATTTATGCAGAGACTTGCGTAGAGACTAATATAAGTCTTTATTTAGCTCTTATTCAGAGACTCATATAGGGATATATATAGAAGTTTATACAGACTCTTATTCAAGATTCTATTTAGAGATTTATTTAAAGATCTTGTAAATATATCAGTCTTTTCTGAGTCTTTACATAAATTTCTATATAATTTAGAGCCTATTTAAAATCTTGAAGAACTATAGAATATGATATTCTTCCTGGTAACTTCCTAAAGTAGTAGGCAGAGAGTCAAAAAAGCGTGCGGTTAGGTTAGCCTGGCCAGTGTGTAGCACCTCCCTATTATAACTAACATGCCTCCCCTTTCACTCCAATGGCACTACGGGACGGTCAGCCTGAACATGAGTACCTGAAGGCTGCTGCTACTAGTAATAAATGCTAGATGATTGCCTGCAGATGGTGAGTGGTACACCAGAACTTATAGTGCATTCGCAGAAGTCTAAGATAAGCGGCGTCTATATTGAGTTTTTTTATTGTAGACCAACCAAATCCATCAGTCATTATCTGCTTCCGGACGCTCGGCTTAAAGGACCCCAGTTCTCACGAGGATTGATTTGATAACGTACCAGTCGCTTCTTGGTCGTCTCCTTACCCAAAGCCTCATCGAATACAACCTCTAGCGTGCTGGGGGCAACTCTAGGACCGTGGAAAGGCTTTGTGTCCTGAGCATCCTTCTGCATTCCAGGTTTGTTGAGCTGAGGACCCGACACGGTTTTCCCTCCTAATGCTTGGTGGGCACGGGAGCGATATAACGCAGCCTCGATTTTGGTGATCATGTCTGTAGCGTCCTTTGCCTCCTCGGTGGCAGCCTCAATTTCCGATTTGAGATGAGCTAGGGAGGTATCTTCCTCACGCTCTTGAATGCTCTCTCGACACTTGGACATAATAACGGCACCGGGGCTCCCGGGCTTCAGGACGCCTTCTTTGATGGGAGATTTCTGCCTCACCCATTCCCTCATGATTTCCCAGGTCACCTCCCAAGGAGCATCCGTGCGAATTGTATTCGGCCTCGCATGACTGCGAGTTGACCGATAGCCTAGGTGTCGAAGAGCTCCACGCATGGCGTCAATGGAGACGGTTGATGTATGCAAGACCTTGGACAGGGCGCTGAGGCTGAAATAGAAAGGGTACTCATCACGGACGGCCGGATCCAGCCGCGGGATTATGGCAGAAGGATCACCGAGTTGGATATCTCCACCAGCTGCGCCGGTAAGTTCCGGGTCTACATCTTTCCTAGAAACTTCTAGGGTTAGATCTTCCTCTAGTGCGGTGGTCAACATGCCCTCAATCCTGTCAATGGTCTGGTACACATCTTTATCTGCGTGGGGGAGCATATCAAGGACCCTCCGAATAAAGTGAGCATTATGAAGGGGACCGGCCCACATAGGGCCACTTAGATGAGTCTTAGAACCGCAATGGGCACAGCGACTATCTGCTGCTGGCCCCTGAGCAAAGCCAAAATGGTAGAAAGGGTCACCCTTCTTGTCCAGCTTCTGTTTCGTCTGAGTTATAGGCTGAGTCGACCATGCTCCACAGCCAGAATCGCAATTATAAACCATCATCATATTTCCAGAAGAAAACTTGACTTCAGCCGGAGAGCGATGGACACGAACAAACACTCGAGCATAAAAATCAATCGATAGAGATAAGAGTGGCTCAATTGCAAGGCCATATTTCGCTGCAGACATTGCAAGCCCGTGTAAGATAAGACGCAGCCCGCCTTCATGGCAATGTGGTCCTTTGATGGGAATTCCACCATACAGGGCGAATGATTTCTCGGGATACCCATACGAGGCCCAGACGCCCGCATCAGTACAGGTCACACAAAGAAGGCCACCGTCTTTGACTCCTTGGACCGCAGCGTCCATGAATGGCGCAGCAGTGCCATAAGGGTCCAGATCGATCACATCGAACTTTCCAGTGTGGGGTTCGGCGATTGGAGTGGTTCCCTGGTGCTGGAGGCTGTACATGTAAGCGCGCGCATCCCCGGTATTGGGTCGAATATGGTCGCCGAGATTATTATATTTAATGTTCAACTTCATGGATTGAATTGCCGAGGGTGACAGGTCATTGGCGACAACATAGGAAGTGAATGGTATCTCCGATGCATATCGCAGCGCACGCAGACCCGTGGCAGAGAGGGCGTCTAAAATGGTAAAAGATGGCGCCGCGTCCTGCTCTGCGTGCTGCGAAGGAGCCTGGGAGCACCTGCTCTTTGCTGTGGCCTCGTCTTCTTGGGTTGATTCTTTGCCACGCCCCTCTTCCCGCTTGCGCTTCTTGCCTTTTGCGGAACACTCCGCGGCCTTTTGTTTCTTACGTTCGGCCTTTTGTTTCTTCAAAGCTAGCACATGCTCCCCATATGCGCGAATTGCAAGGACACTAAGGTCGCGGTTGAACTGCTGGATAGGATTGTAGAAGACTGATTGGGATTGGTCGTCAGCTTTGAGATCCTTTTTCGTGGCCTTTGAGGCGGCAGCTTGGGCAGGGGGGTTCAGAATGTACGCCAACCCTTCCTTCACTGCCCTGTATTCAGTGCCGTCGTACTGTATCAATTGCTCAGACATATCCTTGGCCGGGGATGGGGTAAAGTAGGATCGGCGGAGTGGCGAGCGGTTGAAGAGACAGGTGCAGCGGGCAATCGCGCGACGGGGGCTGAATCGAGGGTGGATGGGGAGGGTACGGTAAAGGGCACACAGGCGTGAGCGCATCGACCCCGTCTTGAGTGAAGACGGTTGACTTGGATCGGGTGTGGGGGGAGGGAGCGAGAGACCGAGAGGGTTCGAAACTTTTTTTTACTTTTCCAACCCCCGAAAGCACGGACCACAGCAGATCTGCGCTATCATCCATTTACATTAATCTTGTTATTATAATACATAATGTCGGCCGTGACTTCCATCGGTACATTAGTCGGTCAGAGCCAGCTCCCAATGACAGGGACCTGACTGTATATCTCATTCCACCCACTGGCCTCCCAGCCATAGCCCTGCCCGGCCCGGCCGATGATTACCAGGGCGCCAGCCAGCCAGACTGACGCGCCCACCGCAGCGATCCCGTTGACAGTCCACCACATCTTTTTCTGTCTGCGGACTCGTTGCTCGCTTTCAGAGTGTCCCAGGTATCCCTCTAATGAGCCTTTCTTTCGGGCTTGTTCCTTCCGGGCCGTGGTCACTCTCCAGCCCATCCAGGAGGCCCAGCCCCCAATGAAATGCCACACTCCGACGGTGACAAACATCATATAATAAAGATTCCAAAGGACGGGGGCTCGTGAAAATCCTTGGGCCACATAACCTAAACCAACTCCTGAGCTTCCTCCATCAACCATCAGTGGGGTGATGCGATTGACGAGGATATGGGAACCCAGTAGTGGGGCGAGAGTATATCCTAACCGGGCCTGCAGGCTCATTCGAGGCCAAAAATTCAACGAAGACCTTTGTGACCTTGTCTCAGCGCCGTACAGTCGCGCCCGCCGTGCAGCGCGAATGTTGCGCAAGGCAATTCCGGACGCAATGTGGATCAGAATGGGAACGGTCAGGACTAGGTGTTCGAGTGATGGAGACTGGTAGACGGGTCTCGTGAAAAGCAGAAAGTTTTCGCTATCGGGCACGGACCGAGTCGCGAGAGGAATGAGAGATGTGTTGGCCCAATGCAATGCAAGGAATAGGCTGGGTGGATATGTCGAGTAGCGTTGGAAAGCAGACACTGAGGGACACGTAAGGGTCATTGTTAGCTACCGCGGGAGATATTCTTGCCATATTAATCAATGTATGGAGATACTTAGCCGTACACCAGGAATCCCAGCTGTGCCCGCGAAGACCTAACTTGAGCGATGAGAACGTTCCCCCGGCCGTAGTCTGGGGTACCGCCGGGCGACTCTGTTTGTTGGGGAAGTATTCGCCAGATTCGAGGTCTGGAAATTCATCATCTACCGGCGACGGGTCCAGTTCTTGCATGGAGAATATGGAATTTGTGTTGATGTCATCCGGTCTGTGTGCCAGGCTTTCTTTAGGGGCTGCCATGGCGCGACAACGGCACTAGACGGCCAGGTTGTTGGAGTCTACAAGGGACTTTGTATGTGTTCGGTACCAGGTGCCAATTACCCCGATAAAAGAAAGCGTTGCGATGGGTTCTTGGAATCAGCATATGATCAGTGACCAGCGAGTACTGATTTAGATTCTCGGAAGCTGTTTTTCTTGGAAGTAGTATTGATTGATCGATCGATACTTCAGGTTTAGTCCTACTAAGCGATCTACCACGTTCGTGCGCTGGTGATTGGCCCGTCACTAACATTGTACGGTACCGCACCAGTATTAACAATAGTACTTGACCCTCCAGGGCGGTAGGTTTCCTCCAGCAGAAAGTAAACTTTAGTTAATTGGTCATCTCCCAAGGAAACATCCCGTAGACAAATCACAACCACTGGCACAGATCTTATTTGCCTAGCGAGCAATCGGCAGACTCTGGTCCTGTCTTGGTGCTTGCTCTGACTGACCATTCAAAGCGCTGTCTGCGCGCTTTCCCTCATAACGATGGCGCCTGCAAGTGCATGCATTCCGTATCTCTTTGAGCTACATGTCTTCCGACTAATCCTTGGCTGACGAGTGCATTATATAGCGAGGCTTCACCAACCCCACTCCTAAGGTGCGATTCGGTGCTAAAAGCAGATCAACACCTTTATGCTAATTCAGGATCCCTTCCTATCTTCTAGACCGAATCTGCGCGTTCCGCTCTGAGCTCTTTCACCTGCACTCTTTGCAACAAGTCCTATTCTCGCCATCCAGAATATGAAGCTCATATTTCTTCTTATGATCACCAGCATCGCAAGCGCTTACAAGATCTCAAACAATTATCACGGGATCCAAATGCTGCAGAGAAGGCCAGGCGAGCAGAAAGAAAGGCTGATGCAGAGGCCGGGTTAAGGGTACTCGATTCTTCCAAATCCATCCCAGCATCGACGGCTGGGACTGGATTTGGATCTGGGGGTAGTACTGGGGGTGGAGCCGGATTCAAGAAAGGGGGGTTCAAGAGTTCGTTTACCACCGTCAAAGGACCTGTCGCCCCAGCTGCGCCCACGAAGAAAAATGTTCTAGGTGGTGACGATGAAGACAATGGTGTTGCAGAAGCAGATGATGCAAGCCTGTACAATCGAAGCCAACCCACCAGACACGAAAGTGCCCAGCTTGATCAGGCAGAGAGCGATACTGATGAGGAATATGCCCATGATGTAATAGGTGGGATGTATTACAATCCACGGAATCCTACAAGTTGCCCCCCTGAGTGTGTTGGAGCCAGGAATGCCCCATCACAAACTTCCATCTTCTGACGAATTGGCCGTCACGAGGTGTGACATCAAATAGGCGATAAATGTCTTCTCTTTTTTGGGGGGGGGAGCCTTGGTCGATGATTTGGCAATAAAAAACCTACTCGATACGAGCAGCCCCATGGCTACATACGGGCTTTTTGATGGGATCCCATCAGTCAAGAACAGGGCTACCCGGTAAACGCCATTATGAAGACATGTCACATAATATATGGTCATGAAAAGGCATTTGGTTTCTAAAATGCAGATTGATGTTGATTGCGTTGTATAGTCGTACAAATTCCAGGAAATCGGGTGATGAGGCAGAATGGGAGAATAGGAGGAAATGGCTGGGACAATAAGAGGGTACTAGACACATAATTTTATTACTTCAGTTTTCCTTAAGACACCGTCGGTTCATGTACAGCAACCCACTTCACAGCCGCAGCAGCTTGGCAGCCTGGGTGACAATGGTGTCCTCCTGGGGGAAGCTCATTTGCTCAAGGCCGGCGGCGTAAGGGGTAGGCACCTCGGCACCAGTCACACGAACCGCAGGAGCAGTCAGGTAGTCAAAGCCGTACTCCATAGACAGCGCAAGAATCTCGGAAGAGACGCCGAACATGGGGAAACCAGACTCGACACACATGAGACGGCCAGTCTTCTTGAGCGACTGAATGATGGTCTCCACATCGAGGGGCTTGACGGACCGAAGGTTGATCACCTCCGCGTCAACACCGTACTTCTGCTTGAGCTCGGCAGCAGCATTGAGTGACTGTCCAACGCAGCGGGAAAGGGTAACAATAGTCAAGTCCTTGCCGGGGCGTTCAATCTTGGCCTTTCCAATAGGGAGGACGAAGTCGTTCTTCTGAGCGGCCTCGCTCATCGGGAAAGCCTGGCCGTACAACAGCCTACAGCGCTTTGTCAGACTCGATATGTTCCAAGATATTGCGATTATCACAGGGAACCTACTCGTTCTCAAGGACGACGACGGGGTTGGGGTCGCGGATGGCAGCCTTCAACAGACCCTTGGCATCCTCGGCGCTCCAAGGCGCAACAACCTTCAACCCAGGGATGCTGCCGTACCAAGCGGAGTAGTCCTGGGAGTGCTGGGCGGCAACACCAGCCGCGAATCCGTTCGGTCCACGGAAAGTGATGTTACAGGGCTGAATACCACCGGACATGTAATGCGTCTTGGCAGCGGAGTTGATGATCTGATCGATGGCCTGCATGGCAAAGTTGAAGGTCATGAACTCGCACTAGGCGATCAAATAATTCTTAGTATACCTTGCGTTTGCCTGATGAATGTTGCATAGTCAAAGATGGCAAGCCGGGGAACTCACAATGGGGTGCAGTCCGGCAAGAGCAGCACCGACGGCGAGACCACAAAAACCGGCTTCCGTGATGGGGGTATCGATGACCCGCTTGGGACCAAAGCGGTCCAACAGACCTCTCGTCACCTTGTACCTATACGAAGAGCTTGTTCAGAGATGCTATCCAATGACAACGGCCAATCCACGGGGAACGGGGTGGCATACGCTCCGTTGTACTGCGCAACCTCCTCTCCCAAAATGAAAGTTTTCTGGTTGCCCTCCAGCTCCTCGGCGAGCGCCTCGTTCAGTGCATCGCGGACCGTGACCTCCTTAGTACCGGTCTCGGTAGCGTATCCCCGGAAACGCAGAATTGAGGGCGCGCATGCGTTCTGGGAGAAAGCAGGGCGAAGAGGAGCCGAAGAAAGGCGCGAAGAAAGCAGACGAGCTGCCGGGCGGAAAAGTCGGGGAGCAGCCATGGTAGGAACTGTAGGGTATAGAAAGCAGGGAGAAGGGAACGAGAAGATCTTGACGGAATTACCGGACGGTTGGCAATTAGAGTCAAAGGAGTCAAAGGGGAACGGACAGCCGAAAGGGCCTCGTAACTCTTCCGGGTCGGGGAATCTTTTTCGTCGACGAGGTTCGGGGAAGATGGTTTTTGGTGAGAGCTTCGAAGGGACTGTTGGGTTAAGCGCTGACTAAGCCCGTCGCGGTTTCCTCACGTTCTCACCGGGCGCCTTCTTCCGTAGCCTCCGTTCCCTCCTGACTTCCTCCGGGACAGCCGATAAGCGATCCTGTTCCTATCGAGAGATAAGCCCGGAGTAGATATGCGTTGACGGCTCCCAAGGTGCTCTGTCGGTCAGTAAGTACTCCGTACTTGAATCACCACTCTCACTCCCCCAGCGCCTGTTTACTAACCGGAGGCCCTTCTACCCATAGGAAAATTGCTCTGTGTCGCTCGTTTTTTTGTCATCAACCATCCCTACCTTAGTTATCTGCTATCGTTTCTTACTATCCCGGAGGGGACGTGACCATGCTCCGCAGCAATTTGCTATCTTCCGCGTCCGTAGTCTTCCTCCTTTCCTCCCTGTCCTCGTGCGTCCGAGCTGTACAGCCGTCTGCGCCCGATCCTGTCGTGGCACCATTGCGCGATCTGAAATGGGGGCAGCTCAATTTCCTTCATACCACAGACACGCATGGCTGGCTAGCTGGTCATCTGCAAGAGTATGGCGCTGAAGTCTCCTCCGAGGCCATTTCCGGGCCTTACTGATTCGAGTCCACTATAGACCCTCGTACTCGGCGGATTGGGGTGACTATGTTTCCTTTGCCTCCCGCATGCGCGAGAAGGCAGAGTCCGTGGGTTCGGATCTATTAGTGATCGATACCGGTGACAGGGTGGAAGGAAATGGGCTTTACGACTCGTCGGAACCTAAGGGCATCTATGTCTCTGAGATCTTGCGACAGCAACACATTGACCTGATCTCGTCAGGCAATCATGAGCTGTATAAGCAGTCAACGTCAGAAGCCGAGTTTTACACCACGGTGGCCAATTTTCGTGGAAACTATTTAGCCTCAAATATTGACATCTTTCACCCGGTCCTCAAGGTCTTTGTACCCTTGGCACCGCGCTTCAAGAAGTTCACCACCAAGCAACAGGGCATACGTATTATTGCATTTGGATTTCTTTTCGACTTCAAAAAGAACAACAATAACACTGTTGTCCGGCCCGTGCAGAAGACAATCAAGGAGGAATGGTTCCAGGATGCCATTAGGGACAAAGAGGTGGACCTCTTTCTGGTGATTGGACATGCCCCCGTACGCTCGGATGAGTTTCATGACATATACTGGGAAATAAGATCTATTCGTTGGGATACACCAATTCAGTTCTTCGGCGGCCATTACCACATCCGAGACTACGTCCGATTCGATTCCAAGGCCTACGGCCTTGCCAGTGGCCGGTTCATGGAAACAATTGGATTCATGTCAATCGACGGTCTTTCTACTGGCACTCACCACATGCAGTCCGCCTTAGCAGCTCCCCGTTTCAATCGAAAATACATCGATAATAATCTCCTGTCTTTCTATCATCACACAGGTCTCAATGAGGACACATTCCCCACGGAGCAGGGAACAAATGTTTCCCTGATTATTCAAGATTCCCGAAGCGCCCTTCAGCTGGATAAGGTGCTCGGATGTGCCCCACGAGACCTCTGGATGTCCCGAGTCAAATATCCGGATGATGATAGTATCTATACCTGGCTAGAGAAAGAAGTGCTGCCTGCGTCATTGGGAGATGATTCTCGTGCTGGGAAGCCAGCACTCGCTATAGTCAACACCGGTGCTATTCGCTTTGATATATTCAAGGGCCCCTTCACCCAGGATACTACATACATTGTTTCTCCATTCACAAGCGGTTTTCGTTACGTGAAAGACATCCCATACAAAAAAGCCAGTTTTGTCAGCGAGGTGCTAAACAAGCTACCCGGGATCTTGATGCAAAACCATCAAGTTGACTTTCCAGCAGAGCAACTTGCACCCCCCGAGCAGTCAGCGTATACCCATGATGACGTTGGCGGTAATGGTGGTCGATCAGACACCAGTTTTCTTGCCAATCAAGCCTCATCCCTAAATAGTGGCTATGCTGAGCCTAATCTTATTCCCGGGTACACTACCAAAGACGATGGAGGCGCCGATGGTGATGACACTGTCCACTCGCGTATCCCCTTTTACCACGTGCCGAATTGTATCCAGGCATTGGCTTCCTCAGATACACCTGCAACTCCGGATACGGTGGACCTTGTCTATATCGATTTCATAGAGTCCGACGTGGCTATGGCGGCTACGTTCGCGGGACTGACTGTTGATTTCACGCATGATAGTGACGTCTATATGCCGTCTACAACGTTAACTACTTTGATATCGGACTGGATAAAAGATAACTGGGCATGTGATGAGGCTTGAGACGGCCCGTTCCAATTGCCTCACACTTCGTAACTGGTATATGGGCTTGGATCGTCTGATGGGGGGTCACTGGATTTTATTCTCTTAGACGAGTTGTTTGGTCTTTCGCACACAGCAAGATGGCAATGGTCTATGCTTAGATAGTTAGATGTTAGGTCTCTTCTCTAACTGGTGAGAAGGACTATGGGTAAGTAGGTAATAGATATCCATCAGCCAAGCTTTTCACATCCTTTTTGAGGGTTACTGTACTGGCATGGACTTTCCGAGTCGGAAGTCTAGTCTCAACGCCGCTCAATCCTGGCCCTCGTACTTGAGTAGGCCCTTGCCGCCCCGGTAACCGCTAAGGGTTTCCTGCACACCGGCTGTAAGCTCCGAACCCTCCGTGTCCCAGCTCCATTCCAATTCCTCAACGGGAATATCCTTGAATCTACCAGCCCGTGTCAACTGCAGCACATCATTGATGGTATTCTCCTTTAGCTGTGGGTTTTTATCCCCCCATTTGCTAACCCAGAAGCCATCGAAGACAAGGTTCTTGAAAATCAACAGTCCCGACGGCAGGGAAACCGGCTGCTTTGACATGGCGCCATAGGTGACCAGATGCGAGCCTGGGGCAAGAGTTTTGGCCAGAGCTGTGGCACTTTTCCCACCAACGCAATTTAGTGCCAGTCGAATGGGCTCCTTCCCCTTGCGTGTGAGTTCGTGCACGATGTTTCTGAATTCGCCCGACAGCAACTCGGTCTCCGTGACCACCGCGGTTGCACCTAGATCTCGGAGTTCCTCCTTCAGGGCTTCCGTCTCTTCCGGAGTCTTCCGTTCCCGAACAACGTTGATGGTCTTGATACCCCACTCTCGCGCAAGTTGAATAGTAGCGCGTCCAACGCCGCTGTTTGCTCCGTTTTGGATCAACCATTCCTCTCCTGCACGCATCCAGTCCCAGTTGCAAAAGTCTTTAATCATGCGGTAAGCTGTTACTGGATTGACGCTAACAGTACTGATTTGAAGCGGAGTCAGCCCCTCTTTGTTCTCAACCTTGATCAACTGCGACTCGTCCATCTGAGCGTGTGTGCGCCAAGTGCCTTGCCCAGTTTGTTTCATGACAACCCAGTCACCCTTGCTGAGGTTTTTGGCTCCAGAGCCCGTAGCAATGACTTCGAAAGCGCCCTCATTTCCGGCGACAGCGGATGGTTCCTGCGTACCGAGGGTTGTTTGAAAGGGTGGCTTGCTCGGGTATACACCCTGGATCTGGTTTACATCGGCAGGATTTAGCGGCGCAGCAAGAAGGCGAAGATTGACCTGAGTGCCATGAGGGGGGGAAATAGAGTGCTTGTGAAGCCTGCATGTCCGTCAGTTGTTTCGTCCACATTTGTAATAGCAATAACGACAGGTGGAAATTAACGCGGTCCGGAAACTTACTGCAGAACGTCCTTCGGTTCTCCGTATCGTGAGTAGATAAGTGCCTTAGATTGCGTATAGCCGTAGACTGAAATCCACCTTCTACTCCCAATCAGGGTACGAGGGCATGCTCCTCTCCATTGGTGCTTGCTCGCTGAGACCAACCGCGATGCAGCGTCAGTCTTCAGAAGGGACGTGGCTTGACTTCTGGAGGTCCCAACCGCGGACCGGATCAGGCTACCTGAAAACATTATTATCGCTAAGAGGTGAGGTAGTCAATAATGAGACTGGTGGATAGGGGGCGAGACGAGGACTAACAATTGTTGTTTCGCGAGGAAATTCCTGATGACGTCGTTCCTCCAGCCCTCGGGCCGACGGAGGTGAAGGTGCCGAGTCGGGTATTCTTTTTGGCCTTTCAGCGATGACAAAAACGAAGGGTTGCCCCCCCAAAGTTATGAGCATTGGAGACCACATGAAGCAGCGCATCCCACCAATGCCATCCTAGAGGTGTGGTGGTGAGCTCGACCCAGACAGCTCTCAAGGAGCCCCAGAGGAGTGAGTGGTCTGGTACCGTACAAAATGGTACAGTAAGGTACTGACATGACAGGGATTATGTACTGACCGCCCGCGATGCTCTCACCGCCCCGGGGATCCGCTGCATGCAATCAATCGACCATCCCCTCAATTGTCTGCCTTTAACACCCCATTGAGCTGTCATTGGTCTCAATGTCACTTCTGCGCGAAGCCGAGAGATGTTTCGCTAACCAAGGCTCTTATGCGGCTCTGAATGCGCTAATTGCCACCCTACATCAGTCAGGGCAATGGTTGGAACGAGTGAGAGATGCGGATGCGCGGCGCACCCGGGGTAAGCATGAAGGCTGCGTTGAGAGGATCCCCATCCTACTCGGAGCTGACCAGCTTACTTCTCTGAACAGGTGCACCTAAGTCCAAGGTGGATGGTCGATTGATTGCCTTCAAGGATAATATATGCACGCGGGACCTTCCAACTACATGTGCTTCAAACGCTCTGGACAAATTTATCAGTCCGTTTAATGCGACAGTGGTTCAGCAACTGGAGGATGCAGGGGCCATCGTGGCCGGAAAAGCTAACCTAGATGAATTCGGGATGGGCTCCCATTCTGTTCACTCGAACTTTGGGCCTGTCAGAAGCTTGCGCCGTAACCACGATGCGGAGAGTCTTTCAGCTGGTGGTAGCTCTGGCGGAAGTGCGGTTGCTGTTGCTACGGCCCAATGTTATGCGTATGTAGCTCTCCGGATCGGTCTTGAATCAAATTACGGGCAATTGTTTGGCCTAACATCGCTGGAACACTTGTAGGTCATTGGGAACTGATACAGGCGGTTCAGTACGGCTTCCCGCCGCCTATACTGGAACGGTTGGCTTCAAGCCTTCTTACGGGCTGATTTCCCGCTGGGGGGTGATTGCATATGCTAACTCATTAGATACGGTCGGAATTATGGGAAGCGATGTGTCTACCGTTCGCAGTGTCTTCGGTATGTCCTATATCTTACCATTCAGCCTCGGTCTTGCTACGTCTTGATTTGCTGATATGCTTTCGCACAGACATTGTGAACCAGCATGATCCACGCGACCCGACTAACCTTTCTCCCCCTACTCGGTCGCGCATCGACTCACATCTGAGCATGCTCACTCTGGCATCTCGGCGGACTTCTTCCCTCAAGATTGGCGTTCCCCTTGAGTACAATTTATCCGAATTGACCCCTTCCGCGCTCCGCGCGTGGTCTCGCTCTCTAGCCTATTTGCGGCAACAGGGTCATACTCTTCACACGGTCTCTCTTCCCACGACTAAACTTGCCCTGTCGGCGTACTATGTACTCGCACCTGCTGAGGCATCTTCGAATTTAGCGAAATATGATGGTGTCAGGTATGGGAATCGCCCTGAAGGGCCCGATAATACCACTTCAACAGAAGGCTACCTATATGCGAACACACGAGGTGAAGGGTTCGGTTCCGAAGTCAAGAGACGCATCTTGCTCGGGGCATTTAGCCTAAGCGCTGATGCTATGGATAATTACTTTATCCAGGCGCAGCGGATTCGCCGCCTTGTTCAACACGATTTTAACACCGTGTTCAGAGCATGTCAACCATTGGATTCTCCGGATCTGGGAACGAAATTAGATTCCGAGGAAGCTGGAGTAGACGTTCTTGTTTGCCCAACTGCTCCGTCGCCGCCTCCACGCATCTCAAGTCTTATGGGTCACGGTACAGTAACTTCATCCCTGGAAGCATATATGAACGATGTTTTTACTGTGCCCGCCAGTCTGGCGGGTCTTCCAGCCATATCCGTTCCGGTCACTACGGATGATGCCCAGAACCCTGAAAATAGCGACTTGGCTGGAATTCAGGTCATTGGCCAATACGGCGATGATGGGCTCGTGTTAAAGGTCGCGGAACTGCTCGAGGGCAAACATTTATAGAATATGGCCTCAATATACGTGGATGCCCCCAATCCGATTGTAGAAACGCATATACGACCGAATAGTGCATCAATATAAAAAGAATCGCGTGCCATTTCCTCAAGTACTTATGCTTACGACTGTTGAGAAAGGCTCAGATTAAGAACCCCACCCCCAAGATTGCAATGAAGACTAGGATGTTCCATGGATTTTTAGGGATGCTTTCATGCCAACACATGCTTACTAGCCATGTATGACACCTCTATCCCAAGATGTCGCAACACGGCCCACGAGGCCGAGGATCAAGGACCCGAATAAGCGAGCACAGAACGAGACTTCTGCGGTACGGCAGTCAAGACATTTCAATGTCCACATCTCCGATTACCGCCTCAGGTACAGTAGTCGGGGCCGCTTCTACCACAGATGTACCTGCTGCCTCGGCGCCCATGGCGTCCTCGAACGTGGTGTGGCCTGCATCGAGGTCCATGACGTTCACTGTTTCGTTTCCAGTGGGATTGGCAGCGGCCACACTCTGATTCTCTGAAACCGGAAGCGTGGCAGACTCATAAGCCGCACTAACACCACCTTTCAACACCTCGGAGCCACCAACCACCCCAGTACCGGAACCATCGATCTCCGCATTGTTGACAACGTTGCCGTCTACTCCACCCCAGACACACATCGCTTCAACCTCATCAACGATGTCAGCAACAACATCCTCAACTATTTGCTCATTGAAGCGTTCGCCTATTCCCCGGACTGGCTCGCCATTGTCTCCATGAGAAGGCGGACCTACCCACCATGGCCCTTCAAAGCGGCATTCAACAGCGCCTCCGCCGTAGCAGCTGACAGCAGGGTAATAACCGATCATCCCGTCATCTGCATTCTCGCGTTCGCCAATTCCCAAATTATTTGTGCCATTGGCGAGCCGGCTAGCTGGTGGTAGAAATGCATACAGTTCTTTGAAAGGGACCCCCATTTTGACACCGTTCTTGTATATTGTGATACTTGAACCGGGCAAGGTCCGCAAAGATGCATCTTCGCCGTTTAATGGAGATGGCGGTCCAAATGTAGGCGTCTCTTTGAGATTGAACGCATAGTCGCGAAGCTGTTTTGTTGAAAACACATTTGATTGTTGCCAACAGAAATCAGACTTGTAATGGAAAGGAATGCGATCACGAATAATATTCGGGGCTGACAAGACTTCTGAGCCCGGTGTTGAAACATCACCGTCTGCATTCGGATCATATGTTCCCTCAACAACTCTTTTGTGAAGCGAAAGTGGCGGGAGGGTAATAAGGAGGCCGATAACATCATCCTCGCGAATAGATTCGCCTTTGGGGAAGAAGTATTCGCAACGCATTCGGTTGACAACCTCGCCATTCACGTCACGAACACCGTAACCGTAACAATCAACACCAACATTGACATCGAGGTCTGCCTCCCTTCGTGCGAACCCAAGGCGTACATGACCTCTAGACGGCAAGCTTGTATTGCTATTGGAAGAGGCTGCTAGTGGACCATTCGTGACACCACTAACAATGCGCGCCTCGTAGTAATAGGATCCTTCTCGAGCGCAGACATTGGCGCGTGCAGTATGCCAAGGCTCATTAGAAGTGACTGCAAGAGCATCTTTGGTGAAGAAAATAGCAGCTGGAGAGTCTTCGAAGCTGAACCGAGCGTGGTAGGGGGAAACGTCAGTCTGGCGGTACTTGATATGTGGGAAACCCGGGTCAGCTATGGCATAGCTATAGCGGAAACCATTCTTGTTCGTGAGTTTGTCGACAATCTCGAAGAAGTCCCATCGTTGGCCGATAATATCCGACGCTTTCCGATTCACAAAGTTCAACTGACGAGGTTGTGGAGGTAATAGATCGGACGCACGAGGCTCGGCCAGCAATAATGGCCGTAGTATGCTGAGTTCTGCACTCGGAAGCGCAGTGTTCTGGACCGCAACTGTTCTCTTCTTGGGTGGCATGTTTTCCTGATCCAGGCCCTTGGCCTCACGCTTTTTGCGGCTATCACGTTTGGTGCGCTTTGACTTCGATCCATCAGCTTGCGTTGGGGCATGATTAGCCGGCACAGGAGAGGACCTTGCGTTGCTGTCTGGCAAGGAACCGACGAAAAACGGGGTAGCTCCAGGAGGCAAGATCGGAGAATTCAGGTTAGACGAGGGCGCAGAAGACCCAGTCGGTTGCGTAGAAGCCATTGTTAGAGTAGTCTCACTGTTCCAGAAATAGATACTACAGGAGATGATTCTGAGCACAGTCTTAAATTAGACGTTCTTCAATTTGAAGACCCTGGTCGCGGAATCCCGACAGCATCCGCTAGCTGTTGCGCATATGATTTTCTACCAGCAACGACGCCGCAAGCCGGTCTGTACCTCCCTGTGTTAGAGCCTTTTCTTTCAACGGTCAGCACTCGGGCTAGATCCACTTAGCCCAGAGCATCCAGAAAGCCTTGACGATTGATACGTGGAGTATGATACTAAAAATCAAGGATAAACCGTGGGTTGCAGACAACGCCTGTGGGAATAAATGTATCGCGAGGTCAGAATCAGGTACGAAACTAGTAGCTCAAAGACTCGTTCTATTTCCTCACGTGCGGATTCCAATGCTTATGAATATATCAATGGTAGCAGGTGCACCGTAACTCAAAGCACTGTGTACTTGGATGGAAAACGAGGAACAATTGGATGTGAGTGCCTTTCGACTTACCGAACGTGCTACTTGTCGACACGGCTCGAATTAGCCAGTAAGGGGTGAGAAAAATTCCACAGGTGACTTATAAAAGTGCGCATATAAGCACGGTCTCCTCGATTGAGCTCTTTGTATAAGTTGAGAAACCCCGCGTTCATCACATGGCTATTATTTATTCCTTAGATCCATGCGAAGAGCGGAAAGTAGTCTTGTCAGCGAATCGAGGCGGTCAGTTGGAGTAATGCCGGCAGGCATCGAAAGCGCAGTGCTCGGAGGGGGTAAAAGCGGTACATATTTGAGCCAACTAAAGACCTCTCTCTACCTCAGGCGGTGAGAAATGACTCCGCTTTTGCGGCACAAAAAAAGCTCAACAGAAAAGTTTAGGTCACATGATCTAGAAATTTACACACATTTTCCTGAGGTCGATACCCGTCGTTCTCGGTCCTTTCATGCTGGTGACTACATGGCACAGGTTCTAGTCACCATCTCCTGATTCGATATAAGACCCAGATCATTAACATACCCACGTCCAAAGGGGGAAAGTTACGATGCCCAAGGCCACATCCTCTCGCTCCGCTGCTGCCCGCCGGCATAATCCTCTAGCTGAGGATTATCTGACTGCCGGCCATCTGAGGACCCAATCGAGCAAGAAGACCAGTCGGAAGTCTCACCGGGAGGAAGATCAAGAAGATGGAGAGCGCTTTATTGATGCAAAGATGTCCCGGAAGATCTTGCAAATCGGGCAGGAATTGGCTGAAGAAGATGCCGCAGAGCAAAGAGTCGCAACAGGGGCGGCGACCGACAAGATTAATTCAGCCTTCAATTTTGAGTCTCGCTTGGAAGATGACGAGGTTTTATCGGATGATGAAAAATTTCAAGATGATCAATGGGACGACGATGAAGAGGAAAATGATGAAGTGGTTTGTCACCTGCTTCTAGTGGAGAAAATACTTGGGAGCTTACAGGCTGATATATATTAAACAGGAGGTCGATCCGGACGACCTTGATATGTTCCACAAATTTGTTCCTGGGGGCGACGAAGACCCGATATTTAACCCTAGTGGATCGGATGCTGAGGGTCAGACCAAGAACCTAGCCGATCTTATCCTGGAAAAAATTGCGGAACATGAAGCAAAGCAGGCTGGGGATGGCGCACCGTTTATTCAGGGTGGAGGTCTGCCGGAAGATGCTGTCCAGATACCAGCGAAAGCGGTGGAAGTGTACGAAAAGTGAGTGTGTGATTGTCCTATGCTCTACTCGCGCAAGGCTAATTTGAAAAAGGGTCGGCATGATTCTTTCTCGCTACAAATCTGGGCCTCTTCCCAAACCTTTCAAGATCCTTCCTTCCGTACCCAACTGGCCCACTCTTCTTCATATCACGCGACCAGAGACTTGGACAGCCAACGCTGTTTACGCCGGTACCAGGATTTTCATATCATCAAAGCCAGCAGTTGCGCAAGAATTTATCTCGACAGTGTTGCTTGACCGTGTCCGGGAGGAAATTCATGAAACCAAAAAGCTCAATGTCCACACATACAACGCATTGAAGAAAGCACTATACAAGCCCGCCTGTTTTTTCAAGGGCCTACTCTTCCCATTGGTTTCAAGTGGAACCTGCACCTTGCGAGAAGCTCACATTGTCTCGTCGGTTATTGCACGTGTCTCAATTCCTGTCTTGCACTCTGCTGCCGCCTTACTTCGCATGTGTGATCTTGCTGCTGAACAGTCACTGCGCTCACTGGAAAGCACTGGTGCAGTGAACATGTTCATTCGCATCTTCCTAGAGAAGAAGTACGCCCTTCCTTATAAGGTAATCGACGCTCTCGTTTTCCATTTCCTTCGCTTTCGTGCTAGCGATGGCGCTGAGGATTCCATGATGACCGATGAACCTTCTCGTGAAGCCAACAAGGCTTATAAACTTCCTGTTCTCTGGCACCAGTCCCTACTGGTCTTTGCACAACGCTACCGCAATGACATCACTGAGGATCAGCGGGAGGCACTCTTGGACCTGCTTTTAGTCCGCGGCCACAAGGATATTGGACCCGAGGTCAGACGGGAATTGCTAGCAGGCAGAGGGAGAGGTGTGGTTGCACCGGATCCAGAGAACCAAGGGGCTATTGATGCCGGCGATGATACCATGGATTTCACGTTATAAATGAATTGCTGCGAGACCAGTCTGAAGGTGTCTCGGGTGAGTTCAAAATTTTGCATCTTGCTATGATTCAATCACGACTCGTGACTGGAATGGGCGTTAATGTCGGGCTCTTGATTTGTCACTCCTATTTTCTTTTTCCTTCTCAGGCATATATTATTCCCACGGTTACACCTTAGTTTGGCGAGTTGTCCTCAGTTAATGGGCATGTTATGTGAGAAAGATGAACCCAATCAGATTTGGATGAGGATAAAAGCGGGTTATCATTTTACACCAAGCGCACAAGCTCGCATGTTGTACCCCACTCCTACGTTCCCGGTATCTAACAGTACCTTCTCCGTAGTCCGTACGTCCAGCAACAATAATGAAAAAGGGGGCCGCCCCAATCTGACAAGGGGGCTGGGCGCACCCAACTACGACCGCTTTTATCTTTAAGGGGAGGAGGTCCGTTTTACTATGTCACAGTAATTAGCAACATGCCATCCATATCATGGATAAGAAAATCACTGTGATATTAAAAGAGGGGTATACTCCATACTCTGTATAATCGGAGTAGTGGACATGCGACTCAAATGATTCTCGTACATTCCACCTGCTACCTAGATAGGCCAGCCAGGGCGGGAATGCGGGAATAACAGTTCCAGACCTCAAGGATTCACAAGGCTCCGGGCTCTCAGTCAACGAGTCAACGGCCGAGTCAAAGGAATGGCGCCACGGTGGATCGGTTCCACAAATCACTTCACTGCCACCAATGATGGCGCAATGCCCTTGGAAGTTGGAACCTCACTTCAATCTTCATAGGCTCATGGGCGGCTACTAAAAGTAGTGCACAATAGGAGCTTAGGCTGATTACGGACTCTGGAGTCTGGACACCCTACAATAATGAATAATCTAATAATATCTACCTACACTCACAGATAGGCTATCAGGGAAGTAGATAAGCTGAATGGTACTGAGCTCAGCTTACAGGAAGTACGGACGGAGTAAGTCAGGTAGGACGCCTGTCAGAGAGGCGGGGTGGTGACAAGACTGGTTGATAAAAATGGCATAGGCTGCATTATAAAAGTACGGGAATAACGGCACGGAGTAGGTGAATAGGTGCCTGATCCGCAAGGTTACAATTTATTACAAGACCATAGAACTCAGAAGAGGGATAAGGACTGAGATGGGGGAGGGTCCCAGGGGGGGAGTGTCGCAGGTATAGAGCTTGAGACGTGAAGAGGGGGGAAGGGGGATCTCCTGGGGCCAGTCCAGTCACCGTTACTTTGTTAGTACCACGGTGCTGACAGTATTTACCATACCATTATCGGGGCGGAAAGGGGTTCACCCACCCAACCGAACCATGAAGGGGCCCAGATGCCGTGTACGAACCCCGTAAGGTACCGGTACTTGGCTGACGACGATGACTCCGCCCCCTTACTGAAGGAGGCGGCCCTGAACAGACCACGTTGGCCTTTTAAAGAGTCGCTCTCTCCCATCCCAGAGCCGAGCAGAAAATCATCCTCAGCCCTTCCTTTTTATTATCCTTTGGTCCTTGAGGACACTTGTCCTTTTCTCGCCTGGCCATTTCCGTTTTCTGGTACACTTGACCCCAGCACCGCTTGGCCAGAGTCTGGCCCCCCAGCTTCTACCGTTATGACACCGTGGCCTGTGTTCCTGTGACGTGGGCAAGCAGACGTGATCAACCAAGCTACCCCTTCCACACCAAGCTGTGTCCACCTACATTACCGTCTCCCATAGGTTCAGTGTCATCTGATCGACTTGTTCTATTATATAGAAGATCACTGTCTGTCACGCTTGCAGGATGGAAGGCGGTTTTTCCCCAGCCAATTCTCTCGCCGGTTCGCCGGCACCGGAGATCCCAATGCTGACAGTGTCCCCGGCGGACACTTCATTCAACGACCCATCTATGAAGGTAGGGGATAGCAAAGCGGAAGAGAAGAAGCCGGTCAAGAAGAGAAAGTCCTGGGGTCAGGAGTTGCCAGTCCCGAAGACTAACTTGCCCCCAAGGTACGTCATATCCATAATGGTATGCACGCATGGTACTAACATAGGATGAAGGAAACGGGCCAAGACTGAAGATGAGAAAGAGCAGCGCCGTATTGAACGTGTTCTTCGGAATCGTGCTGCGGCACAAACCTCACGCGAGCGCAAGAGGCTCGAAATGGAGAAGTTAGAGAACGAGAAGATTCAAATGGAGCAACAGAACCAGTTTCTTCTCCAGCGGCTATCCCAGATGGAAGCCGAAAACAATCGCTTAAACCAGCAAATCGCCCAACTATCTGCTGAGGTCCGAGGTTCCCGCGGCAACACCCCAAATCCCGGCTCCCCCGCAACAGCTTCTCCCACACTCACCCCGACTCTGTTCAAACAAGAGCGCGACGAAATTCCCCTCGAAAGAATACCTTTCCCCACACCGTCTCTTACCGATTACTCCCCTACCTTGAGGCCTTCCACTCTGGCTGAGTCCTCCGACGTGACACAACATCCTGCAGCGGTGTTGTGTGACCTGCAGTGTCAGTCGTCGGACTCGAAGGAGAAGGAAGCGCCCTCACACTTTTTGACCTCGGACCAAACGCTGAACCTCACGCTGCCGATGATATTGCAGCTCCTCTTTCTGACGATGACTTCCACCGCCTATTCAACGTTGATTCACCCGTTGGGTCAGATTCTTCAGTCCTTGAAGATGGGTTCGCCTTTGACGTTCTCGACGGAGGAGATCTATCAGCATTTCCATTTGATTCTATGGTTGATTTCGGCCCCGAATCTGTCGGCTTCGAAGGCATCGAGCCGCCCCACGGTCTTCCGGATGAGACTTCTCGCCAGACTTCTAGCGTGCAACCCAGCCTTGGCGCGTCCACTTCGCGATGCGACGGGCAGGGCATTGCAACTGGCTGTTAGCGAGAAATTTCTTAAGGAAGACCCTTCGGCTATCGATGTTGGCGGAGTCCAATGGAGCTGGGAGTCCCTGTTGACCTTGGCGTGGACGATAGACCTACTCGAAAAGCCAGGACGACGCAAACGAATCTTGAGCGGTTTGAAATCAGCGCAAAACGGACGGCGAAGTAATATCGGGAAGTCTCTAAGGAGTACACGGAGTTCAGGGAGTTCACAAAGCACCCGAGAGGCGTTGACGTCTCTCCTTATGGGCAAGCATAGTTGAGGATCTGGCTGTAAATTATCATAAATCTTTTAATCCACTTCACAATCAAAGACGGCAGTCAATTACCTGCTCATATTTCTATACTCGTCCGGAGTTCATTCGAACTCACCCTCAGGGTGCATCGTGCTATAGTTGTAACTCGTGTTTTTAGGCATCAGCAACAAGGCTCAACCTTGCTGGTGTCATGTGCTCATAGGGGTAGTGGTACTTCGATACGGCGATCGGGATGACGTTGCCACGCAGTCCCCTCCAATCTATCTAGAATCTCATCGGCGCTGGATGTTGCCTCCCGCTCGCTATCTTTTTGAGCCCAACGTTTCCTGATTAACAGAAACCAACCTTTTGTCTAGATCTCCCTTGCGTGCCCCTTATCTCCTGTCTTTGGCCTGCACAATTTTTGACAAGATGGTTCGGAAGGATCCTATATTTGAGGCCCGTACAAATGTCAAGGTAGGTGGTGCTCCTTCGCCCCCCTTCCATCCCTCGCTCTTTCTCTCTGGCAACACGTTGCCTCAACATGGACTTCCAGCGCACCATTAGTTCGGTCAAATGTATACTGACAATCTCTATTGTTTCTTTGCTATATAGTTACACTCCAATCGATTGAAAAAGGAGGCCGCCCGCGCCGAAGCAACGTTCAAATCCGAGAAAGCAAAGGCGGACAAGGCCATGAAAAATCGTGAATTTCAGATCGCCCGCATTCATGCTGCCTCTGCTGTACGTGAGAAACGCAGACAAGTGACACTTAAAGCGGAGGCTGCCCGAGCGGATGTCATCATCAACGAGCTCAAGGCTGCGCAGAGCACTCGGGACACCTCGCGGACGCTTGCATTGGCATCACGGGGCTTGGATGCGGCGTCCAAGAGCGTGAACCTTGAAAGCTTGGTCTCTCATGCAAATAATTTTCTGGCACGCTCTGAAGATTTTAAGATCGCTAGCAATGCGATCGAGGATGTTGCACAAGGCGTCTCTTTGCGGGAAAACGGGGCGGAGGGTGAAGCCGATGTGGATCGCCTGATGGAGCAACTTGCTGATGACGCCGGTGTAGACCTACGGATGGCTTTGGAGCAGGATACTGTCCCTAAGGAGGACGTTAAGGTTCCAAAACAGGCCGATTCTGAGCTCGAGGATGGCTTGGATGCTAGGCTACGGGCGCTCAGGGCGACCAACTGAAATCTACCCTGCATCTCTCTCTCTCTCTTTTATACTTTCGCATTGCCGTGTTCGTTTTTATTCTTCCATCTCAGGCGAACTACAGGAGTAATGAACAGTGCTTTGGGAATGCTTGGTTGAAGTTTATTTGCTTTACATTCTGGGTGTGGCCCATGGGTGCCCTGGTGTGGGGCTACTCTATGGACGTTTACGATGTTATCCCCCATTGTAATTATACTCTATATACTCTTTGTGATCCTCCCTGTCATTATGTTTCTAGTAGCATTGCACTTTACGCGGGTCATCTCTGGGCATGCGTGTGAGAAATACCAAACAGTCAATCTTATAGCAAGTCCCCTGGCAGTTTGAACGGATGCTTTGTGTGCTGCAGGGTTACTTCTCATCCAGTTTGCCCTTGATCCTGCTATCTTTCATCTTCCCCTACATGTTTTGTGCTCCAGTCCGGCCTTTCTGTACAGGCGACTATTGACGCAGATCCAAACTATATGTATAGTAGTATACCGAGGTGTACTCAAACACCTGGTACAGCCTTTATGGGTCCTGGTTTCACCCCAGCTGGCGACAGTATCTGTGGGGGTGATCACATATAAAAAGAATAGAAATCCGTGTCAAGAACATAGTAGCCAGATGTTAATATGCCAGTGGGAATGGTAATATATAATATCAAGGAAATTGTCATCACCTGTCATCACCTAATGGTATGCTCTATGCCTCAAGGTTGGTTCGGTACATACATAGTACTATGCGTACGGAGTAATGCAGAATTTTACTTAACATTAAAGCATTTCTTTTGGCTTATATATTTAAAGTTATGAGCTGGATCCAATCAATCAGCCGGGCTAGCTCAATCGGCAGAGCGTGAGACTCTTAATCTCAAGGTTGCGGGTTCAACCCCCGCGTTCGGCTTTTTTTTTGGCATTTTTCCACCATCACCATTACTTTACCACTTTTCATGTCGAGCTTCCATCCCCCCTCTTCTCTTCATGTATGTCATTTTCATTATTTCTTCGCCGGGCCTTTGGTTGTGGCCCCATAAGGTCCTATAAGTAACAGTCGAGCCCTTTTGTCGGAGGTAATGCCGCTTTCTTCCGGGTTTGTTCCGGCGACGATATGTTTCCGAGTCCATCCACCAACCACTCTGAATTCTAGCCGCATTGTTTTCATGACCAGGTCCGTTCTAGGCTCAACCCTGAACAGTAATAGTGAGACATTCCTCAGCCGAAACATAAAGGCTGCGCCTGAATTTAACAGGCGATGGATAGTTCCACTGCATTGGACCCGAGAGCATCCCATGGTCGACAAGCTGCCTGCTTGAATTGCAGAAAAAGCAAGGTCCGCTGCAACCGAAGCCAGGGTGATGCATACTGCGGTAGATGCAAGCAAGCCAATGTAGAATGCGTCATACCTAATCACCATGTCGGTAGACAGAAAGGCGTCAAAAAGTACGCGCTAAATGCTTCGACAGTCCGACGACCTTGCAAGCTGACTTTTCGCAAAATAGCAAACGCAAGGGCCTTGAAAAAGCGATTCACCAGATTGAGCAAGCCATCAAGCGACCCAGGAATGACACTTCAGGGGCCGAGACTGCTCACAAACTCATATCAGACCTCCAAGACTTGCTCAGCAATACGCGAGAAAAACAACTCGACAGCGAGGTAGATGATCGATCCGAGGACCTCAACCGACCTTATACGTATCCTTCTCCCCAGGATAACAATGCCGGGGAAAACTTGTCCTTAGATGATGCAGAGAATCCTTTGCAGCTACTTGCACGTGCCTCGGATCTTCAGTTATCGCCAACTGAGGTGCGTGACGCATACAGATGGCCACCGTCAACGTACCCACAGCACACAGAGGTGCCGCAGAGTAATATCAATGGAAGCGTACCTGCTGCACAAGCGTACTTCGTCCCTATCCGGGCAAGCTTGGACATTGGCTTGGATATAGACCCCATCGACATTGGTCTCATCACCCTGAATGAAGCCGAATCGCTTTTTTCTTTGTATGCCTAATGACGCTTTTATAAGGTTCGTGGCTTACCACTGATGTTAGCTTTTACCAGAATCTCGCACATACTCGATGGGGCTTAGACCCCCTAGTTCACACCGTGTCATTTGTACGCTCCCAATCCGCATTCCTGTTTACATCTATCATGTCTGCGACTGCCTTGTTTTTACCATCTGCTACAGCACTTTCGAAGCGGCTTTCCAGGCATTGCAAGGCCTTGGCACAGAATGTCATTGCCCGACGCCACAGATCAGTCGAGATTGTTCTAGCCTTCATGGTGAATGTCCCATGGATGGAGCCAGGTAGTTGCCTAGGAGATGATGATACATGTTCCTATATTGCAATGGCTCTAGCTGTTGCGTTGGACCTATCATTGAACAAGATTGTGCTACCATCCACAAGCTTTGACCATGGTCTACTCAAAAGGCTTGCCAAAGCCGAGTCCATCGATGCAAAGAGAGCCCTGTATGTGGATGGATTTGATGGCATAGATCCAGACTCCGACTGGGGCCGGAGACTACTTCGGAGGCGAGAGAGGACCTGGATAGCACTCTTCGTTCTTGAAAGAGGGTGGGCGTCATTCCCGAAGCTCGGTTCATCCACATGAATTTGCAGCCATCTAATTCTTTCTCTAGCGTATGCCTGGCCCGCGGGCGAAGCTACACAGTGCCCTCGACCGCTCTTGTTGATCATTGTGATAAGTGGCACGTGTCTGACTTCGCAGACTCTCGTGATGGTCCGATGAATTCAATGGCTGTACTCCGACGGAACCTGGTAATTCATACCCACCTTTATCTTTCGCATTGATGGCGTACAAAAAACTCTCCTAATTTACGTCTTATAGGACGGCCTCTTCCAAAGGGTAAAGGCCAACTGCGATAGCCACCAGATCACTGATGTCGGGTCTGAAGTAGCCCACTCGTACGTGTGCATCCCATGATATGTTGATATGTCAATGGCTTACGAGGGATATAGAATCAAGAACATGATAGAAAGCTTCTATGACCAATGGTCTGAGGTATGGGCACCTGAGATTGGAGAAGGCCAATGTAAGTCAATTGCAAAATCGAGATAGGTCCCGATCTTCATACAATAGACGTAGCTGATTCTAAAAAGCATACTCTCTTCCGCCCTATGTTGAGATCCTGGTAACGCATACGAGGCTATCGACATACAGCGGTGTGATCAATCATCCTACAGCACCGGTCGAAGTTAAGCGTTTCTTCCGTGCCGCCGGTCTTTCTTCAGCACTGAATGTCCTGAGAGCAGCTATCCAAGGCGAGTCGCGATTGAAGTCTATGCCTAACAATACTGTTATCATGATATCCTTTGCTGCATGTTCCGCGCTTAGTCTCAGTATGATGCCAGCAGACTGCCGGTCCAGCCTGGCTCCGAGTGTTCACAATCTGATTGAAGAAACTGCCGGTGTCCTCGAACGGATCGGAGATACTCCCCGCCATAGAAATGGCGCGTCTGTCCTCTATGGGCGCTTCCTGAGAGCGCTTGTTAGACGCTTCCCGGTAAGCTCGGGCTCCCAGAATCCCAATGGGCCGCGAACGTTGGCCGACACGGGAACCCTACACCCTCCGTCGGACATGGATGGATATTGTCCCGTAAGTTCGGGGGCGCAAGCATCGTCGATCTCGCCCTCAATTATTTGGCCTGAGCCGCTCCGGTTTTCCACCATGTCCGATGACCAAATCATTGACGCAGTAAACCGAGCTGGCACTGCGTTCGGGACAAATGTACCCGATGTCCCACTCGACGATCTGATGAGTTGGGATTGGTTCGACGTCGGAAATGCGGCAGACTTTGGCTTCTGAATGATGGGAGGGGTCTTCTACGTGGGCTGGGTGGCTATCTACATGGTCACCCATGGGTCTCATGAACTAAGCGTAACCGATCGCATTCTGGTTCCGGACCGAAAGGCCCTGGGAGCTCCGGTCGGCGTCTAGAAGTAGCGCCGAGTGCCGAGGGTGCCGTAACCCCCAGCTTCCCATATTAACCAGCTCGACACCATGGTTTTCACAGCTCGGTCACTTTCTGTACTACTTTTCGACGGCGAATATTTGCCTCCATAGTCGCGAGAAAAATGGCAACGGTTCGACTGGCTGCGTTAGTCTCGTCGCGAAGGTTAATTGCTCAGCCGCGGCCTCATCTAGCAGTGCCGCAACTTTCCATAAGCCTGTTCCCTTCCTCTACGAGAGTTGTTGCTCGCGCCAGATCCACGACTTCTACAAGTGAGCAACCTCCGAGGGCTCCAAAAATTGACAGGAGTGCTTCAAAATTGTTCAAGAATGCGGACGCTGCCGTTGCTGACCTGAAGAGCGGGTCAACCATCTTGAGTTCAGGCTTTGGTTTATGTGGTGTTGCAGGTATGAACTCACCGTGTACACCGTACACTGTCAACTTATGCTGCAACATTATCGGCTAACCTATTGGCTGTAGAAACGTTAATTTCTGCACTCCACCGCAGAGGAGCGGCCGATCTGCATTCTTTGACGGCAGTTTCGAACAATGCTGGCGCTGCCGGGAAAGGCGGGCTTTCTAGTTTAACTGAGGCCGGACAGGTCAATAGGCTGATCCTCTCCTACCTTGGGAACAACAAGGCGCTGGAGAAGAAGTACTTGACAGGAAATATTGCCATTGAACTGTGCCCTCAAGGGACATTGGCCGAGCGCTTACGTGCCGGAGGGGCCGGAATCCCCGCGTTTTTCACTCCCACGGGGGCTCGTAAGTCTTAATCATCATCTACAGATTCATCGTTTTGATTATAGCTTTGCGGATCTTTCTGATTGGGTTGTTTTTTGCAGATACCTTGCTACAGGATGGAGAGATTCCGGTCCGCCTAGACACATCTGGGAAGGTGATCGAGCGTGGCAAGTCCAGAGAGACGAGGGTTTTCAATGGCAAAACATACCTGATGGAGACTGCACTTAATGGAGATGTGGCAATTCTCAGAGCCTGGAAAGCAGACGCGGCAGGAAACTGTGTTTTCCGGTGGGCATTTCCATGCCTTTTGTTAATGTAGGCCGACATGCTAATATTCTATGATGAAAGTTACACCACGAAGGCGTTTGGCCCTATCATGGCCAAGGCGGCAACACTTACCATTGTTGAGGCTGAGAACATCGTCCCTGTCGGCTCAATCGACCCCAACGACGTCGATTTACCGGGGATATTTGTTGACAGGATCGTCCCTGCAACCGACAAGAAGAGCATCGAAGTCAAGAAACTACGGTCTGATGGTGATGACAAGGCGATCAAGGCGGCGGAGGATGCTGCGACAGTCCTTCGAAACCGAATCGCTAAAAGAGCTGCTAGAGAACTCAAGCAGGGCTTCTATGTTAACCTGGGTGTTGGTACGTTAATCATCAAAAGCATGAGCGCTGGATGCTGAATGACTTGACAGGAATTCCCACACTCGCCCCCTCATTTCTGCCTGAAGAGGTAAAGGTTTGGATACAATCCGAGAATGGTATTCTGGGAATGGTAAACCAATCCCTCGGCTACGCAGGAGGAAGGAGACTGACAGTCATCCAAGGGGCCTTATCCGACAGAAGAGCAAGTCGATCCGTAAGTACCTCGGTGCCATCGAAACCTCACCAATAGCCTGTGTGTTGGCTTAACCGGTTCTGACAGGGATATCATCAATGCTGGCAAAGAAACTGTCACTCTTGTCCCCGGCGCTGCAACCTTTGACAGCAGTGAGTCGTTCGGCATGATCAGAGGGGGCCATGTAGATGTCTCGATTTTGGGGGTACGAGATACGCCTACGTTTCCAATATTGTTTTGGGTGACTGAAACTGACTGGGCGAGTAACACAGGCTTTACAAGTAAGTGCGAACGGCGACCTGGCGAACTACATGATCCCCGGAAAGGTCTTCAAAGGGATGGGGGGGGCCATGGACTTGATCTCCAACCCCGAGAAGACCAAGATTGTGGTAGCTACCAGCCATACGGCTAAGGATGGGTCTCCAAAAATCGTGGCCGAATGCAGCCTTCCTCTGACTGGGGCAAACTGTGTCAGCACCATCATCACCGAGCTCGTGAGTGGAATACCTGGGGATGACGGCGATGGTGAACATGCCGAAGGCTGACTCTGGGCTCTAGTGCGTATTCCAGGTAGACCGGATGAGGGGCGAGCTTCTGTTGACGGAGCTTGCTCCAGGCGTGGAGGTTGAGGATATCCAGAACAAAACTGGAGCGAAATTCACGGTTGCAGAACACCTGGAGCTAATGGAATAATGTGGGGTAGCTAGATGTACCTATACGAACCGAGTTCTACCTGTCAATACTAATGATCTTCCGAAATAAATACATCAATATGTCTTTTCAGTCGTACATACGCCAAGCGTTGGGGCCAAAATCAGGGATCGATCAATCTCCTTCATTCCTTCACTCCTTTATCCTCATTGCTTTGCGGGTAGCAGAATCACCCGGCTGCCTTTGGTCATAGACGTTGTGAAGCCTCATAATGGGAAATTTAATAATATACGGTAGGATCTTTATGAACTCGCTGATGGCCACAATTCTCCCCGCAGACTGGCATGAAGCATCTTGCTCGGGTTGGATATCAGGTAAGGCATCAATCATATCTGCTAGTAGATACAACCGGGTTAACTAACGTAATCGGTAAGCGAGCGGATCACGCAAGCGAGCGGATCACCTCTTACCATGGTTAAAATTTAAAAGCGATCTAAAGCCACCAAAACATGTATTTCTAGATAAAAACTAAATACGATCACGATTTAGACACTGGAACCTTCTATGCCCAATAACATGGTAATCACTACATCGTGGGGGCGCCCGTACGCGAGGCTGTAATATATCTAGTGTATCTGGTTCTTGTATAACAAGCCTGGTCTATATAACCTCTTCTATCTAATTCCTGCTTTGTACGAGAGCATGCCCTTCTTTAATTAAGAGGCCTTCTGTAGAAGCAATCTGTGTTTTTAATTATTTTCTTTTTTAAAGCTTTTTTTTTTATATATAGTCCATAAATCCTGGTTTTTCTTTACAAGAATAGTAGCTCCATTAAAAGCTATTTCAAACTTCTTAATAAGCTGATTTTATATTATTTTTATTAGATTAGAAGAACTTTATATATAATTTCACAAGAGTTTTTCAATTATAGATACTTACTTATCTAACTACTTAAGATTATACGGTGTTTTAGATGCAAAGATAGTTAATCAATTTAGAAATAGTGTAAGAATCTTTAAACATATATTCAGCTATGATAGTACATGTTCTAGCTATAAAGGAACTAGTCTAGTTACTGCAAAGCTATTCTGAATATTCTTTAGCTTAAAGTCTTCTGTACGGGTGTTAAAATAAACTTTAAGAAAGTTAAGCTTGTTAATATAGTTAAAATCAAGCTATATCTGATTTTTAACTAGTTGCCTGTACGCATGCTTTAAAGGTACAAAATATCTAATATTAAGAGACTATAAAAGATATAATGAGTATATTAATATATAGATTAATATGATATCATGTTTTATATATATCTAGTTAAATTAGAGAGTTAAATAACTTCTATAATCATTAAGAATTAATAACCAATATCTACCAGTTATATGGCTAGTAGTTACTAGGATACAGAGTTTTTAAAGCCATTTGTCAAACCCTAGGATCGCTTCTCCCTGTTCCTGTTAGCTTAGCTCCCGTTCCAATACGTACCTTCGAACTGAATCGAGGCAAGTCAGGCTAATGACTATCTAAGGTGACTGGTCCTGAACAAGAGAAGAGAAGTAAGGCCAGATAGTGCCGCGTAGCTATCCGTAAGTAAGTACAGATGAGTATTATTATTAAGCTTTACCAAAATATATGGTTACTTAAAGACAGTGTTATTGAGCACGAAGAACAGAACTAGCTAAGTATATGAAAGAGTGTTCTTATATCCTATTTTTTATATACTATATCATATATTATTCAGGATAGATTAAGGATTAATCTAATCATGTTTCTAGATTCCAGTATACCTTCCATATACTCTTGATAATAGATCTGATAGTAGATGATTATATAATACAGTGCTACTCCGGACGTTACTCAGACCGGGATTCTACTTGATAAGAGCTGTTGATTGCCTGAGTCCTGTCTTATTATCACTTTTCTGCTTATCCAGTCTGTTCTACTAGTAATCTGGCTAACAGGGATCTGTAACATCACTCTTCCTTCTTCAAGGTTTCTTATTCTTAAGAGATATAAAGATACATGTCTCTTTTATATATTGGTTAAGTTTTCTCAGTCTTTCTTTTCTTATGATGAACCAATATATCTTATTATTATACTAATCATGATCGGGTGAAGGAGTGTATTTGCTAGTTTAATAAGATCTATAAGAATAGTTTCATTATTAAGAGTTTCTATAAATATTATTTTCTAAAAATTATTTCTTATATTATAGATTTAAAGAGTTGAAATTATACTATCTATACTCATCGCGGTCAAAAATATAAAAAGCAATTTTATAATAATAGAGAATAAGATTAGTAAAAATAAAATTAATTAAATATATAAAATAAACTTGCTAAAGCTTTTACTAAACCGGCCTATATTATTATCAAAATAGCTTATTTATTTAAGTAACAACAGTTCCTAAAAGATCATGATAAATAGATATTAGATCATAACTTAAATATATTAGAGTAATTAGATAAGAAGGATTCTCCAAGCACTGAGAATCTTTAAGAGCTAGAGTGTCTGATTAATAAGTATGATACTACTTAACTTGCTGCTGTGTCAGACAATTCTAGCCTAACTTAGTTAGTTAGTTTCCCTTCTTTCTGGACAAACTTTAACCTGTTTATTAATAATATTACTCCATAAACTGATAATAGCCTGTCAAATTCTTGATAGGTTTCTACATGTTTTCTGAGATATTATATCCTTTTTATTTTACTAAGTATTATAATCTGCCACTAATCTTCTTGTGATTTAGGATCTTTTTAACTTTATATTCTTATTCTGTATTGTTGTTAATCTTCATATTTTCTGTAATTCTAGCATTCTTTAGTACAGGTTTTAATAATGAAATATAAAATACTAGATGAATTTTATTTATTAATTTTAGTAATCTTAACTTATAGTTGACCAGTCTCTTCTTATCTTTAATAAAAATAGTCCTAGCTTGTGATAGTCAAGTTTCTGACTTGATTATGTTATCTTAATATTTCTGTAAAGTAAGAATACTTTCTTTCTCTTTTTTAGATCAGGTTTCTGTCAAACCCTAGGATCGCTTCTCCCTGTTCCTGTTAGCTTAGCTCCCGTTCCGATACGTACCTTTGAACTGAATCAAGGTAAGTCAGGTATTGACTATCTAAAGGTGACTTGATCTGAACAAGAGAAGAGAAGTAAGGCCAGATAGTACCGCGCAGCTATCCGTAAGTAAGTACGGACAAGTGTTATCACTAAGCTTTACCAAAACATATAGTTACTTAAAGACAGTTATATTGAGCATGAAGAACAGAACTAACTAAGTATGCGAAGGAGTGTCCTTATATATCCGTTCCCTGTATACCTTTCTATATACCATCAGGTTTATCGTATACCCACTTAGTAGTTATAGATCATGATGGTATGTTATATATTACATACTTGTCTGTATACTATGGTCACATGATCCGTGTCATCTGATAGTTTGGGTCAGGATTTTCTTTGATAAGAGCCCCCTTCTGTCTAGATATGGCCTTCTGCCTGATATACCCGCCTTACTAGTTGTTCAGCTAGCAGGGGTCTGTAACACCATCTTCCCTTCTTCAAGGTTCTTATCCTTAAGAATATAAAGGTACGTGTCCTTCATCCAGGTCAACTGAGTCCTTTGGTTTTCTTTTTTCTCAAGATAGATCATTATATCTCTGTATAATTATTATAAGAAGTACTGTTATTAGACTGACTGGATTATTTGTAACAGTATCCAGGTCAGCTTTTCTTATACTTAATATAATTTCTACAGTCTTTCTTATTTTATAGATTCTAAAAACCGAAATTATGCAGCCTGCACTCGTCATGGCTGAAAATATAAAAAGTAATTTCACAATGATTCTGAGTGGGATAAGCTTTAATATAATAAAGAAAAGATAGCTCAAGAGATTGAAGAGATCAAAGAGTAGATTAAGCTATTATTTACAAAAATGAAGCGGTTGCGAGAACATTACAGATTTCTGAAGGATTATGGTAATTAGATGTTAGATCATGACTTGAATGTGTTAGAGTAACTAGATAATGAGGATTCTCCAAGCACTGAGGACCTCTAAGAGCTAGAGTGTCTGACTAATGAATATAATGTTACTTAACTTACCGCTGCGTCAGACACTCCTAGTCTAACTTAGTTAGTTAGTTCCCCTTCTTTCTAGACGAACTTTGACTTGTTTGTCAGTGGTACTGCTTTATAAGCTAGTAATAGCCTGTCAAATTCTTGATAGGTTTTTATGTGTTTTCTGAGGTATCATATTCTTCTTATTTTACTAGATATTATGATTTATTACTAATCTTTCTATAGTCTAGGATCTTTTTAACTTTATATTCTTGTTCTGTGTTGTTGTCAATCTCTATATTTTCTGTGATTCTAGTATTCTTTGGTATGGGTTCCAATAATAAGATATAAAATACTAGATAAATCTTGTTTATTAATTTTGGTAATCTCAACTTGTAGTTAACCAGTCTCTTCTTGTTTTTAATAATAAATGATTCTAGCTTGTGATGATCAAGTTTCTGATTTAGTTGTTTTATCTTGATGTTTCTGCGGAGTAGAAACACTTTCTTTCTTTTTTTTAAATCAGATTTTCTTTTATATTTATAATTATAGTATATCTTACTATACAAGTTTATAAACTTAATATTTTAGAATAACTGTAGATATATATTTCCTGTAAATATAACAATATCTTTAGCTATATCAGTAACTTGCTACTTCTCTAATGGCGTTTCTAGAAATCTTGGATGATATCTGTAATTAGTATAAAATAATAAGACCCTAAAAATTAAGTAACTAGTATTATTATATAAAAATTGTGTTATTAATAATAGATTTATTTAATTATCTTACTGATAGTTTATATAATGCTTCAGATATTGCTTAATTATCTGATTAATTCTTTCTATTTATCTATTTATCTGTAGATGATAAGCTGTTATTATTTATTCTTTAATTTTCATAAGATCTGCGAGTGATCTCCAGAACTTCAAGATAAATAACTTGTCTTAATTTAATATGATGTACTTTGATATCTTATAATATATAATAATATTTTCTAGAAATAGTTCTGTCATCTGTATTACTGTTATTATTATCTTACTCAGTATAAGATAGATGTATTTAGTAAGATAATTAATGATGACTGTAATAGTATTAAACCCTTCTAATTCTGGTAGTGGACTGATAAAGTCAATTATTATCTATTTTCAGAATTATTATAACGCCTTCTATACTTGTATTTGTCTGTAAGGTTAGTACTTTGTAGACTTATTTCTAATATAAGTCTTGTATTGTTTTATATAATCATATACTTTCTATCTGAGGTTTGGAATATAGTAATTTCTTATGATTAGTTTAATTATTTTTTCCATTTTTAAGTAATCCTTGAGTGATCTATCATAATATTTAGTTATAATCTTTATTCTTATTACAGTTAGTATAAAGATTAATCTATAAAAGTATGCTAGTTTATTTTTGTTAATAATAATCTTGTCTAATGAGTCCTTACTTATTTCTTAAAGTATTTTATTATTTTTCATGTCTTTAGCTAATCATTTGATTAGGTTATTATCTATTTTCAATATTGCTGCTAGATTAGTCTTATTATAGCTGATCAATCCATCCGTGTTCTGCTTCAGAATGGCTGGTTTAATAGCCTTTTTATTTAATTTATAGTCTGGCCTACGGCTCAGTGTATTTATATATTTATTCTCTATTTCTTTATAGTGTATGATTCTGAAGTTATATTATAACAGAATCTTAATTTATCGTGTCTATCTTCTAGTCAACTCTTTAGTTATTGTAAAGTAAATCAGGTTCTTATAGTCTGTCTTTATAATAATAATATGCTTTGTTTTTTTAAGATAGATTCTTTATTATTTAAATATTATTATTATAACTAGCAATTTCTTATCATGAATGTCATAGTTAAGTTCTACTTGAACTAACTTTCTTAAGTGAAATATAATCAGTCTTAGTTTTCTATCTTCTCCAGGTTGTGTTATACGCATACCAACAGCGTAGTCTGATACATTGGTTTTAATGGTTATTTCTTTTTCTAGATTATGTTATATAAGTATTAATAATATGATAAGTTACTGCTTGATGTTTTTAAACATGCTCTGCTGTGGTTCTTTTTACTGATACTTCTTTAATTTCTTTATAAGCTTGAAGAGTGGTATTATATGGATAGCGTATCCGTCTATAAATTATTAATAGTAGTTAACTAATCTAATAAACTGCTGTAGCTCTTTCAGATTCCTAGATTGAGGCTAATCCTGTATAACTTATACTTTAGCTTACTTAATATAAATTCTCTTTATGAATATCCAGTGTCTCAGAAACTCTGTTTTTTATATATGGAATTCACACTTTTTTAACTTATATTATAACTGATATAAATATAATTTATATAGAACTAGTCTTACATGTCTTATATATTCTTTCTCAGTCTTTAAGAAGATTAATATATTATCTAAGTAAGTAATTATAAATCTATCAAGATATTCTCTAAAAACTTTATTAATATATTACTAGAATGACGCTGGTGCATTAGTAAGTCTAAATAATATAATTAAGTATTTAAAATATCTATATTTTATTTTAAATACAGTTTTCTATTCTTCACTTTTTATGATGTATATATGATAATATGTATTTATAATATTAAGCTTAATAAACTATCTTATTCCTTATATCTTGTCTTGAATTTCCAAAATCAAAGATAATGGATGTTAATCTTTAATCATAATAATATTCAGTGACTGATAATCTATATATAACTGTAAACTACTGTTCTTTTTCAGTATAAATAGGACTCCATGTTTTACTGGTAACTTTAAAGGCCTGATATTATCTTTAGCTAGCTAGTTATTAATATATTCTTGTAGTATTTATAATTTCTTTTTAAATTTTAGATAAATCTTTTTATATATTAGTAACTTTTCTTTCTTTATAAGAATAATATGGTCATGCTTTCCGTGCTAAGATAATTTAGATTATTCTAGCTATTTAAATAAATCCTTAAATCTTTTATACTGTGGTAAAATCTGTATGTTATTCTTAACCATAGCTAGAAGTTCCTATAAATCTTCTAGTCTCTGGATAGTTGTCTTGATCTTTATATTAAAATTATTAATATTATACTTACAGTATTCTTTTATTATTATTAGTATCTATCCTGATAATTTTATAAGTTAATCTTTCTGTGATAACTTGATTACTGCTATTACTTATATAACTATACTTAAGATATTATTTTTCTTTAAGTTATCTCTAATACCTGGCACGTTAGGCTTTTATAGCAATCTTAATCTTTTTTTACTAGATTACTTAATCCTTGCTTCAGCTCCTTGCTGAGTAGCAGGCTATACAGATCCAGATCCTATATCTAGTTCTTACTAGTATTATCTTGGACAATCATAATTCATGAATTAAAGATTCTTAGTCTTTTAATTAATCTACAGATTATGATTCCTGAGTCATAGAATCCTTAATATAATATTATACTATCTTAAAGATATTATATTAAAGTTTATATACTTATAATGACTCTTTACAGTTATAAATATAGTTCCTAACTTGATTATTAATATAAGAATTTTCAAATTCTCTTTATTTAGTTCTGTGATTAGTTTAGATTCTTCTTTCTATTATCTAAGTATCTTAAGTTATTATATAAATCACGGGTTCATGAAGTTTCTAGTCATTCCAAAATCTACCAGTACTTGGGCTGGTTAATCTAATATGATTATTTAGATCTTCAGATATGGTCCTGACTCTATAACTACTAATTACTATTCTAGCCAGTTAGGTTCTAACTGCTGTGGATATCTTCTTAAAAATCTTAAGCCTTCTATTTTTATCATGTAATATATTATACACTGATTATTAAAACATGCTAGTCAATATATTGATCTGTGATAAGAATGTTTTTAGTATTTTTTATACATACAACCAAAGATAGAATATAAATAATAGCTTATTTTAGTCTTAACTACTTTCAGTATTTTAGATTGATAGTTAATAATATACTTTTAATCATGATATATTAAGCATGTATTTATATAATATATAAGTCAAGAGAGTTTATTATATTTTTAGTAATCTCTACTTTCTTTAAAATAAATATATAGATATGGTTTATTATATTAAGACTTTATTCCAGTAATGTTTATCTTCTAATTAATCTTTAATAATTGATAATAATAGTCTATATTATCTTATCCACATGTTAAATAAACTTCTAGGTAATAAGGATATCTCTATAAATATTATTTTTAAGTCTTATTCCATGATTTCCAATATTTTAAATCCTAATATAGGCAATGCTGTATAATTATCTTAAGCTCTGGGCAAAATCATGCTGGATTCTCTGAGATCTTTTTCAAGATACGGTCTAACTAATAAATAATATTTTTTTGATTATTTTTCTGGTTCTCCTTGTCCTTATCTTACTGTAATAAACAAAGTTTATTAATTTCTGATAAAGGTTTTTCAGGGATATTAGATATCTTACTAAGTCTCTTCTTACTAGATTTAAAGTCTTTAAGTAATATACTGTATTCTTTATTTAATAATTCATCTTTATTCCAAACTATACTAGGATAGTCGTTTCTTAAAACTGGCTTATAACTGTTATTATTAACTTCTATGGTCTAAACTAATAATACAGATAATCATCAATCCTCTTATTGATTAGATAGTACTATTAACTTATCCAGAATAATTTATTATCTTAACTAATTACAGTATATTCTATTCTCTGATAACTGATCATGCTGAATAATATATAGCTTCTTATTATCTAATATCTGTATTGCAGATTCCGTCCAAACTTCGTGCTGAATAGTAATAATATTATAGACTTCTCTGTCTTGATCTTGGTTTGTAGTGCTCAATTGCTTTTAAGACTGTTTCTAACTATAATTTTTTAATTAGTGACCTGCTTTGCCGCAGCTGAAGCACAAGTAGTCTTGTTTACACTGTTTGAGTTCCTTTTTAGACACTTGAGTCTGTTAAGTCTAATACTGTGCTACATCCAGCTCCATGGGTTTCAGCCTATAGGGATCTTCGTATCCCAAGCTTCTAGATTATACTGATCTTCTGTTGTTAGCTTAGTAATCTAGATGATTATTATATCAAGATATAGACCTGCTGGTTCACTGACCTTCTTATCATTTCATATTAAAGTTGTACAACTTATTATCAATCTTAATAACTGTTTTAATTATCTTAGCTAACATGTCTAGTCATTCTTGCTAAATGATCTTTTCTTGGATCTTTATCTTAAGTCCTTCTTTAAATTATAAGATATAAGTATTATCATCCCAGTCTAGATAATTAATAATTTACTAAAACTTTAAAATATATGCAGATATTGATCTTATCTATTTAAATTATTATAACTTTTATTTAATATTCTATACCACATTAATATCTCCAAACATCTGTTCAAGATATTATTTAAATCTGGCATAACTGGTGAAAAGTTGTTTTATATTATTATTCTAGTTACTTACTAACTTTTCTTATCACTCACGGATATACAGTTTAAACTAATTAAATATTATTCCAGTAAGATAAGTAGATATAAAAAAGATCTTATTCTTCTTATTCTTGAGTCTTTCTTTATTCATGTTAAGATACAGATTTAACTGGGTCAAGAAAGCTCTGAGCCGCGCTCATTTGCTGTCAAATAGCTCGGGTAGTCAGACCTTAATAGATTTAACTAATAAGCAACCTTCAAGTAACTGGTTCTATTGTTTTAAGACAGTGACGCTTTCTTATAACTGACTAACCATGTCCATCAGTTCCTTGGTCATCAGGCCCTGCTGCTGAGGCGCTCGCGATGTGTTTAATGCAGTCAACATAATGACTGGTTATTACTAGATAACACTCGTACTGACTGGTGCTCAATGTGTCAAACCCTAGGATCGCTTCTCCCTGTTCCTGTTAGCTTAGCTCCCGTTCCGATACGTACCTTTGAACTGAATCAAGGTAAGTCAGGTATTGACTATCTAAAGGTGACTTGATCTGAACAAGAGAAGAGAAGTAAGGCCAGATAGTACCGCGCAGCTATCCGTAAGTAAGTACGGACAAGTGTTATCACTAAGCTTTACCAAAACATATAGTTACTTAAAGACAGTTATATTGAGCATGAAGAACAGAACTAACTAAGTATGCGAAGGAGTGTCCTTATATATCCGTTCCCTGTATACCTTTCTATATACCATCAGGTTTATCGTATACCCACTTAGTAGTTATAGATCATGATGGTATGTTGTATATTACATACTTGTCTGTATACTATGGTCACATGATCCGTGTCATCTGATAGTTTGGGTCAGGATTTTCTTTGATAAGAGCCCCCTTCTGTCTAGATATGGCCTTCTGCCTGATATACCCGCCTTACTAGTTGTTCAGCTAGCAGGGGTCCGTAACAGTTTCTTTCTATATCTATAATTATAATACATCTTACTGCACAAGTTCATAAACTTAATATCTTAGAATAACTAGATATATATGTTTCCTGTAAATATAACAATATTTTCAGCTATATTAATAATTAGCTGCTTTTCTGATAGTGTTTCTAGAAATCTTGGGTAGTAACTGTAATTAGTATAGAACAGTAAGACTCTAATTATTAAGTAATTAGTATTGTTATATAAAATCTGTATTATTAATAATAAATTTATTTAATTATTTTTACTAATAGTTTATATAATATCTCAGATATTGCTTAATCATCTGGTTAACCCTTTTCATCTACTCATTTATTTATAGATAGTAAGCTATTATTATTTATTCTTTAATTTTTATAAGATCTACAAGTAATCTCTAGAACTTCAAGATAAATAATTTATCTCTATCTGACATGATATACTTTGATATCCTATAATTTATAACAATATTTTTAAGAAACAGTTCTATTATTTATATTACTATCATTATTATCTTACTTAATACAAGATAGATATATTTAATAAAACAATCAGTGATAATCATGATAGCATTAAATTCTTTTAATTTAGATAATAAATTAATAAAGTTAATTATTATTTATTTTTATAATTATTATGGCACCTCCTGTACTTATATTTATCCATAAGGCTAGTATATTACAGACTTATTTCTAATATAAGTCTTATATTATCTAATATAATTACATATCTTTTATCTGAGATTTGGAATGTAGTAATTCCTTATAATTAGTTTTATAGTCTTTTCAATTTTTAAGTAATCCTTAAATAATTTATCATAATGTCTAGCCACAATCTCTATTCTTAAAGTAGTTAATACAAAGATTAATCCGTGAAAATACACTAGTCCTTCTTTATTAATAATAACCTTGTCTGGTAAATCCTTGCTTATTTCTTAGAATATATTATTCTTTTTAATAGCTTCAGCTAATTATTTAATTAGATTACTACTTATTTTTAATATTACTGCTAGATTAGCCTTGTTATAGCTGATTAATCTATCTGCATTCTGCTTTAAGATAGCTAGTTCAATAATCTTCTTATCTAATTTATAGTCTGGCCTGCGGCTCAGCATATCTATATATTTATTTTCTGTTTTTTTACAGTATACAATTCTGAAATCATACTGTAACAAAATCTTAACCTATCTTCTGGTCAATTCTTTAATTGTCATAAAATAAGTTAAGTTCTTATAGTCTGTTTTTATAATAATAATGTGCTTTACTCTTTCAAGATAGATCCTTCATTACTTAAATATTATCACAATAATCAGTAATTCTTTATTATAGATATTATAGTTAAGTTCCGCTTAAACCAATTTTCTTAAATAAAATATAATCAGTCTCAGCTTTCTGTTTTTTCCTGGTTATGTCATATGCATTCTAACAGCATAGTCTAATATATTAATCTTAATAATGATTTCTTTTTTTAGATTGTGCTATATAAGTACTAGTAACATGGTAAGTTACTGCTTAATATCTTTAAATATGTTCTGCTGTGGTTCTTCTTACTTATACTTCTTTAACCTCTTTATAAGCTTGAAGAGTAATATTATATAAATAGTATATTTATCCATGAATTATTAATAGTAATTGACTAATCCGATAAACTGCTGTAGTTCTTTCAGATTCTTAAGTTAAGGCTAATCCTGTATAACTTGTACTTTAACTTGCTCAGTATAGACTCTCTCTATAAATATCTAATATCTCAGGAACTCTGTCTTCTATATATAGAATTTACACTTCTTCAGCTTATATTATAACTAATATAGATATAGTTTATATAGAACTAATCTTACATACCTAGTATATTCTTTCTCAGTCTTTAAAAAGATTAATATATTATCTAGATAAACAATCACAAATCTGTCAAGATATTCTTCCAGAACCTTATTAATATATTACTAAAATAATGCTGGTATGTTGGTAAGCCTAAATAGTATAATCAAGTATTTAAAATATCTGTACTTTATTTTAAATATGGTCTTCCATTCTTTACCCTTCATAATGTATATATAATAATATATATCTATAATATTGAGCTTAATAAACTACTTTATTCCTTGTATCTTATCTTGGATTTCTGAAATCAAAGATAACGAGTATTAATCTTTAATTATAATAATATTTAATAGTTAATAATTCATGTATAACTGTAAACTGCTGTTCTTTTTTAATATAAATAAGACTCTATGTTCTGCTGGTGACTTCAAAGTCTTAATATTATCTTTTATTAATTAATTATTAATATATCCTTATAGTGCCTGTAATTTCTTCTTAAATATTAGATAAATCTTTTTATATATTAGTAACTTTCTTTCCTCTATAAGAATAGTATGGTTATACTTTCTATATTAAGATAATTCAGGTTATTCTAGCTGTTTAAACAAGTCTTTAAATCTCTTATACTATAGCGGGATCTGTATATTACTCTTGACCATAGCTAGAAGTTCTTATAAATCCTCTAGTCTCTGTTTTAATATCTTGATCTCTATGTTAGAACTGTTAATACTATACTTTTAATACTTTTCTATTATTATTAGTACCCATCCCGATAATTTCATGAGCCAATCTTGTTATAATGACTTAGTTACTGTTATTATTTATATAACTATACTTAAGATGCTATTTTCCTCTAAGTTATTTCTAATATCTGGCATATTAGGCTTTTATAGTGATCTTAATCTCTTTATAGATTACTTAGTCCTTGCTTCAGCTCCTTATTAAATAATAGGCTATACAGATCCAGACCCCATACCTGGTCCTTGCTAGTATTATCTTAGATAATCATAATTCGTGAACTAAAGACTCTCAGTCTTTTAATTAATCTATAGATTATGATTCTTAAGCTATAGAATCCTTAATATAATATCATATTATTCTAAAGATGTTATATTAAAGTCTATATACTTATAATAATTCTTTACAGTTATAAATATGATTCCTGACTTAACTATTAATACAAGAGTTCCCAAATTCTTTCTATTCAGTCCTATAATTGGTTCAGATTCTGCTTTCTATTATCTAAATATCTTAAGTTATTATATAAATTGCGGGTTCATAAAGTTCCTAATTATTCTAAAGTTTATCAATACTTAGACTGATTAATCTAATATAATTACTTAAATCTTTAGATATGGCCCTGACTCAGTGGCTGCTAATTACTGTTCTGGCTAATTAAGTTCTAACTATCTTAAATATCTTCTTAGAAACCTTGAGCCTTCTATTCTTATTATGTAGTATATTATATACTAATTATCAAAACATACTAGCCAATATATTAATCTATAGTAAGAGTATCTCTGGTACTCTTTACATACATAATCAAAGATAAGATATAGATAGTGACTTATCTTAGTCCTAACTACTTCCAGTATTCTAGATTGGTAGTTGGTGATGTACTTCCAATCATGATATGTTAAACACATGTTTATATAATATATAAGCTAAGAAAGTTTATCATGTTTTTAATAATCTTTACTTTCTTTAAAATACACGTACAGATATGGCTTATTATATTAAGATTTTATTTTAACAATATGTATCTTCTGACTAATCTCTAATAATTAGTAATAATAATCTATATTATCTTATCCATATATTTAACAAACTTTCAGATAATAGAAGTATCTCTGTAAATATTATTTCTAAATCTTATTTCATGATTTTCAACATCTTAAGTCTTAATGTAGGCAATGCTGCATGATCTTTTTAAGCTTTAGACAGAATCATGCTAGATTCTTCAAGACCTTTTTTAAAATATGGTCTAACTAATAAGTAATATCTTCCTGATCATCTTTCTAATTCTTTTTATTCTTATCTCACTATATCAGACAAGATTTATTAATTTCTGATAAAGGTTTTTCCAGAGTATTAGATATCTTGCTAAGTCTCTTCTTACTGGATCTAAGATCTTTAAGCTAAGTACTGTACTCTTTATTTAACAGATTAAATTTATCCTAAACTATACTGGGATAGTTATTCCTTGGAACTGGCTTACTACTATTATCAATTTTTATGGTCTAAGCTAATAATACAGATAATCATCAATCTTCTGATTAACTTAGTAATGCTGTTAGCTCATCTATAATAGTCTGTTATCTTAATTAATCATAGTACGTCTTGTTCTCTGATAGTTATCCATACTAAATAATATATAACTTCTTATTATCTAGTGTCTGTGTTACAGATTCTGTTTAAACTTTATGCTGAATAGTAGTGACATTATAGGCTTCTCTGTCCTGATCTTGCTTTATAGCTCTTAACTACTTTTAAGACTATTTCTGACTATAGTTCTTTAACTAGTAACCTGCTTTGCTGCAGCTAAAGTACAAGTAGTCTTGTTTACACTGTTTGAGTTCCTTCTTGGATATTCTACTCTATTAAGTCTGATACTATGCTGTATCCAGCTCCATTACTTTTAGTCTATAAAGATCTTCATATTCCAAGCTTCTAGGTTATGCCAATCTTTCATTGTTGGCTCGGTAACCTGACTAGCTATTTTATTAAGATATAGACCTGCTAGTCTATTAATCCTCTTATTATTTTATATTATATTTATATAACTTATTATTAATTTTAATTATTACTTTAATTATCTTAAACAATATATTTAATTATTTCTGTTAGATAAGTTTTTCTTGAATCTCTATCTCGAATCCTTCTTTAAATTGTGTAATGTAGGCGTTATCATCCTAATCTAAATAATTAATAACTTATAAAACTCTAAAGCATACTTAAATATTGATCTAGTTTATTTAAATCATTATAACTTTTACTCAGCATTCCGTGCTATATTAATGTTTTTAAATATCTATTCAAGATACTGCTTAAATCTGGTATAACTAGTAAAGATTTGTTTTATATTATTATTCTGGTTATTTACTGACTTTTCTTAATACTCGTGGATATATGGTTTAAACTAATTAAATATTGTTTCAGTTAGGTAGATAGACATGAAAAGAATCTTATTAATCTTGTTTTTAAGCTTTTCTCTGTTTATGCTGAGATATAAGTCTAACTAGGTCAAGAAAGTCCTGAGCTTTGCTTGATTGCTGTTAAATGGTTCCGATAGTCAGACTTTAACAGATTTAATTATTAAGCAATCTTCGAGTAACTGGTTTTATTATTTTAAGATAGTGATGCTTTCTTGCAACTGACTAACCATACTTATTAGTTTTTATATCATCAGGCTCTGCTACTGTAGGGTGCATGATAAGTTCAAAGTAGTTAACATAATGAATAGTTATTACTGGATAATACTCATACTGACTGATGCTTAATGTATCAAACCCTAGGATTGCTTCTCCCTGTTCCTGTTAGCTTAGCTCCCGTTCTAATACGTACCTTCGAACTGAATTGAGACAAGTCAGGCTGATAACTATCTAAGATGACTGGTCCTGAACAAGAGAAGAGAAGTAAGGCTAGATAGTGCTGTGCAGCTATCCGTAAAGTAAGTACAGATAAGTATTATTATTAAGCTTTATCAAAATATATAGTTACTTAAAAACAGTATTATTAAGCATGAAGAACAGAACTAGCTAAGTATATAAAAGAATATTCTTATAACCTATTCTTTATATACTATATCATATACCATTTAGAGTAGATTGAGAGTCAATCTAATCATATTCCTGGATTCCAGTATACCTTCTATATACCCTTGATGGTAGATCTGATGGTAGATGATTATGTAACACAGCGCCGCTCTGGACGTTACTCAGACCAGGATTCTACTTGATAAGAGCTGCTGATTGCCCGTCCTGCCTTGTCGTCACTTTTCTGCCTATCCAGTCCGCTCCGCTAGTAACCTGGCTAGCAGGGGTCTGTAACACCATTATAGTCTAATTTTATCAGTTATCCAATTATTAGTATTAACTTTAATCTTCTAGTTATATGGTAAGACATTATCTTCATACCATTTCTTAATATGGATCTTATCTTTAAAGATAATATATAATAAAAGTGCCTATTCTGTATAATTAGAATACTTAATAAATATAATCTATTCATGATTGTCTGGTTATATAAGAAATAGCTAACCAACTATCTTAATTCTTATAACTACTTTTATAGTAATTATAAGGCTTATAGTAAAGCCAGTCTTATTAAAGTTATAGATATTTTTATCAGTAATTCCATACTGTATTCTAATAATTCATACACAGTTAAACTGTTACAGACCCCTGCTAGCTGAACAAACTAGTAAGGCGGATACGTTAGGCAGAAGGCCACGTCCGGAAGGCAAGGACTCTTATCGAGTAGAATCCCGATCAGAGCAACCTACAAACCGGGACGGTTACACAACACGTGACCACGACGGACATGTCACCGACACGCTATAACATGGCAGCGCTACGACAGGACATGGCAGCGCTACGACAGGACATGGCAGCGCTACGACATAACATATCGACGACATGACATATCATGGCGACGCCATGACGAAGGATAGGATATAAGGACACTCTTTCATGTACTTAGCTAGTTCTGTTCTTCGTGCTCAATCCAATTGTCTTTAAGTAACCATACGTTTGGTAAAGCTTAGCGACAACACTCGTCCGCACTTACTTACGGATAGCTGCGCGGCACTATCTGGCCTTACTTCTCTTCTTCTGTTCAGATCAAGTCACCTTTAGATAGTCAACAACCTGACTACCTTTGATTCAGTTCACAAGGTACGTATCGGAACGGGAGCTAAGCTAACAGGAACAGGGAGAAGCGATCCTAGGGTTTGACATAAACCACTTAGAAATTATCTTAGAATCCTTATACTTTGTATGCTGATAATTATACCAGCAAGAGAAGCAAGTTTTAAGTTTATTTTAATATTAAATAAAGTTATATGCCCATTTTTCTCTAACAGTCTAGATAAAAGTTATATTATACTTTATTAATAAAATATTAGCTATTTTTCATATATGAGATAGTCAGGGACCTGTACTATATTAATCTAGAAAAAGAATCTATTATATAAGTAATTTCTCTTTATTTTAAATTAGCTTATAGAAATTAGTATGTGTCTTAACACGAGAGGTAACTCCATTAAACCGCTGTTAAAGAATTATAAAGGGAATATTATAGACACGTACTGCTTTACAGATACTAGAGATTTGTTTCTTTTATAAAACAGAAATTATAAGTAAAAGCCGGCCCTCCTGCTCAATAGATTCTTTTGAATTCGTACGCGCTTTTGGTGGCATGGTTTCTGGTTAAATTTAGGTGTGTAATACAATCGCGACCAGAACGCGTGAGGTGATCCGCTCGCTTGCGTGATCCGCTCGCTTACCGATTACGTTAACTAATTAACTAGTTAATCGACAGAAATTCAATAGGATCCTTCCTATTTTGTCAGTTCTCTTCCTTTGCTCCTTTCTGGATCGGACCAAGGTAAGGGCTGCTTAGATCATCGGTCGCGAGGATAATCTCCCTATCACCAGCCATCAGTTTAGAATAGGCCTAAGTGTATTCTACCCCAGGTCGAGCGGAGCTAGCAATACTGGAGCAGAGACCTTCAAGGACACCATCTTGGGCGGCCCGGCCATAGATCCATAACAATCAACCCGCCAGTCACGCGGTGGAATATTGGTGCCAGGGAAGGATGGATAGCGGCGTGAATATCTACATATTTACGACCACCAACATCGAATTAGGGAGTCAAGGCTAATAAGCCACGATTTTGTACGACCGAGAAGGTCCTTAATGCCCATATTGGATCCGGACACCTGAACCTGTCTTATCCGCAGGGGATGTCTGGACCTCGATGTTCCAATTAGTTTCCAGCTCCTGCTGTCTTTGTTCGGGCGCCAGAACAACGCTGCCTATTGGGCTGCATTCCGGCCCCAAAATCCGTATTGACTTGTATGTGCACCTCATTCTTACTTCTAATACAGGCGGAAACCCTGCCAGTTTCTATGTATGTACATAGGGTTTATATAGCAGATGATCTATATAAGCCGGGGCTTCAGTGGTGGCCCCAAGTTGGAAAGCCTCGTATTGCCGATGGGCTAGCTCCAACGGCGCCTGGGACATCTAAGCAGTCTCTTCCCCTTGATCTGCAGGTGCCGGCCGCCTGGCCTGCTTCTCCTTCCCAGCAAAACTGAGCAGCATGCCAATATCATAGACGGCCTTCAAGATACCCGCAATAGTGAATGAAAGCCCGAAGTAGCCTCGATCGGCTAAAACACCGGTCAGAAGGGGCCCGAGACTCTGAGCGCAGGTTTTAACGACATTTATAGAGCCCATTATGGCTGTACGGCGGTCAGAAGGCAGTGCTGCGGCCAGGAAAGCCGATCGCGGCGCCACTTCCATAGTCTGACTGCAGGAGCGGAGGACCAAGAAAGTCAGGGCTAGGGGGAGAGCTGCAGGGACAGGAATGAGCGCCAGACACACGGCGGAGGGGAGATGAGTGAAGACCATCGTCTATTGGAGTCAGCTCGACTGGTATGGCGAGGGCCAGAGGGTTGATTGGATAAACAGACCTTGACATTGCCGATGCGCTTGGCAATAGACGAGGCAACTAGCACAGACGCCGCCGAGATGAGGCTTGTTGTGAAGAATATGGACCCGAGGGTCCCTTCAGGAAGGGAAAACTTGCGCTTGAAGAAGTATGTCATCCACGACCTGTCACGTGTGTCAGTATCAACGGACCATAACCCCCCAATCTGGTTGGAGTAAAAAAGCTGCTGCCCTTTCGAGGGGTGGTACATACAAAGATGCCAACCCAGAGGCGAACGAGTCCAGGCCAAACAGAATCGCAAGTCTAATGACCAAGGAAACGAGCTCTGCGTCGCCCACAAAGGAAAGTAGTGATTTCTTCGGACGTCGCTGGTCTGGGCTTGTGGGGTTGCTCGCTCCATTGGACAGCAGAGGTCGTGTCTCGCCCTCGCTAGTCTGTTGAGCACACGTAGGTTTCTTTTGCTTCTCTTCAGCTTCAACTGCCGAACTCAGTGCGATAGACAGAAGAAGCTTGAGTGCGCCAATAGCAGCGTAAGCGAAAAAGATGACTCTACACGCGGGAATGTAGGGCCATTCCCAGATGACCTGGAGAAGATTGATGGCCCACCCCCCGGTCATCATGCCCAGGGCAGTGCCCGCATTGCCGATTAGCGAGTACCAGGCGAAAATATCGCTCAGGATGTCATGGGGGGTCAGATGGGCCAGGGTCGATTCCTCAACGGCCCGGAAGGGACCAATTTCGTTTCCACTGCGAAGTCAATTTTGTAAGCGTACCGCGGCCGGTGGTGATGAGGAGCTATTTATAGCCGGACGTTTCTCTCGGAGGTCGGAGCACCCACCTCGGACTTATCACGCCAAAGACGGCGGCAGCCAGAAGAACCCAGTAATTGCCGACCGTGGCGAAGAGGATGCCGCTCCCGACCATCAAGGCTGAGCCCAGGGCCAGGACGGCCCGACGACCCATGGCATCGGCAGACAAGGTAAGGAGAAAGCTGATGGCGACATCCCCCACCAAGGTCAAGGTCATAAACAGGCCGATGCGGTTGTCGGCGATGCCCAATGCCGAGAGATAGGATGCTAGAATCAAGGTTGAGCCCCCGTAAGCAAAGAGCCGGACAAAGCGCTGGGCACAGAGCAGTTTCACATCGCGAGGGGATTGCCAGACCGAACTGAGGCCGAGTTCGGCGAGGATCTTGTGGTGCAGACGCGTTTCTCGCGGAGACGGGGGAGAAGCACGCGATGGGTCAGATGGGTCCATTGGGTCCATTGGCAATGGCGCGGTGGAAAGAACGGGGAAAAGAAGGAAGGGAAGGAGGGAGGGAAAGAAGGAGGAGAAGAAAAAGAGAGAATGAAGAGGAGGAGGTAGAAGAGGAGGTAGAAGAGAAAGGGAAAAGGCGGAGTTGATTTCCTGCTTCAGGCAGCGAGGCCGCAGCGACCCTCCCTCTCTCACAGTCTTTCTCACAATCTCATCTCACACTCACTCCCGCTTCATATAACAAATTGGGCGGAGAGAGGAAAAAAGGGTCATCAACCACCAAACCGAGGATCTCGTTCTTATGCCCATGTCCTGCTCACCCTCAATCCCATGGTTGGCCACCCTCATCATCATGTTCAGTCCATTCGGCCAACATGACATGGCCATGCCCTAATCATCCATCCTTTCCTTCCACATTCCCTGCATTTTTTCTTTCTCCCCTCCCTCAATGTCCCTCCCTCTCTTGCCTCCCCTTCTCTTGCCTCCTTCTCCTCTCCATACCTCTTGCCAAACTCCTAATCCCTCCCATATCCTTACATGACCTGCTTATTCCTTACCATGGTGCGCCTCCTCTCATTGCTTCCACTGGCACTTGCCACCATCCCACCACTCCCCAACCTCATCGTCCCCGAAGTCAGCCATACCTTCTACGGCTACCCGGACAACGACCCTCCAGGCCCGGCCATCTCCTATGACTGCGGTCGTGGCCTAACCGCGGCTGGCACCGGCACCTACGCCGATCCGTTGACCTTCGCCTCTGCTCCAGACGAGTTCGACTACTGCGAGATCATCTATGACCCCTACCTACGCAAGTACCTCCGTCATGAGGACTACTGCGTCCAGTGCGTTGCAGACTGGGAAACCAAGAAGTACCACATCGATGTCTGGACGGGCAGCAACTGGCTCAGTGGCGATGATGATCAGATCGATTGCGAAAAGAGCCTGACTCCTCAGGCAGAGTCGCAGAGTGTTATGCGATATCCTAGTTCGAACCTAACGGTGGACGGTAAGTCTTTCTCCACTCAATGCAAGGTAACCGCCGTGAGCATTATGTTGATACAAAGTCGGCAGTCACGCCTCTCTACACCGTGTCTGTCGACGACTCTTGCGAGGTGATTGCTCTATGCAATGTGGACCATGTTTATCCGGACTACGACCTAGACAATTAGTTTTAACATTGAGGACCCCAATTTGCTGCGACCTTCTTGAATCTTCCTGTTCTTCCGTTCATTTTTTCGTGACTAGTCTTTCCTATCCTTGTTTGTAGAACTAATGTTGTAGACTGAATGTAGATACTTACTAACCTCGCTGCAGTTCCCCCGGTTGTAGCTTCCACATTTCAGCCAGGTCATATGCACCAATTTAGTCACCCATCAGTACCCGAACGCTGAAATCAGGCTTAGAGTACCCATTCGTAGAGGTGTCCTATTTACTGGTATATCTACCTTTTTGTAGCCTCCGCGTCCTATTTTTCGTTCCCCTGCAACTGTGGAGCTAGTACTAAGTACATCGATAGGACTAGTAACGGTGGCCCACAAATAGGGCTGATACCCCCAACCAACCATGGACTAATCCATGAACCAAAGCCAAGCAGCACACACTTCCGTCTCCTTGACACCTCACTCTAAAACTTATCCCATGATGGGTATAGTAGCTGGCGTAATAGTCTATCTACCAAAGAGTCAAAATTTTAGCCTGTTCCCCACATAACCCACCCTCAGCCTTCTCCTTAATCTTTTTTGTTCTAATCTTTTGATTTTGTTTTTGGCGCGTTTAGGTAGATTCGCGTAAACCGGTTTCGCCAACTTTAAAAAGTCAACTGAGCCGGCGTCTGTTTCCATGACCTAATAACACGTCAGAGTAATACAAACTCTGAAACGGCGATATCATATTACATCCTCGATGGTCTAACGGTCATGATTTCCGCTTGTCAATCCCATTCGGAAACAAGCGCGGGAGACCTGGGTTCGACTCCCAGTCGGGGAGGTTTCTTTTTGGCTTTTTTTCTTTGCTTCCTCACTTTTTGGTGTTCATTTGGAGGTAGGCATTTCGCAGGCAGTGCTGATGGGGATAGATAGATATCCTAGGAAGTGATTGGGAAGAAGACGGCGGGAGGAAACCTTTGATCCCTGCCATCCTTATTATACCCAAGGTGAACCCAGCGAAGAATAAGAGGAATTGTGATCATAATATGGAACAGAATAAACGCAGATTTATTTACAAGGACCGACGCACTCAACTAGGCCCCCATCGCTGCCTACGGTACTTTAATTCCCGTCTATAGTGACGCCGTCGACATGGGACCTTCCGTCTTTGGGGGCCATTTGACGCGCCGCTCGGCGCGGACATACAGGTTGTTCGGCCGGATCAGCTGGAACATGGGATCGTACTCGATCGGGCCCTCGGTCTCCTTGATGAACTTGTATCGGTAGACGAGTTTTGGCAAAAACACCTTAACTTCCTGCAGAGCAAAGTTGAAGCCGATACACATCCGAGGACCGGCTGCAAAGGGAATGTAGGCCGACTTGTGTCGGTTCTTGACCTCTTCGGTATCCCACCGGTCAGGGTTAAACCGCGTCGGGTTATCCCAGACGTTGGGGTTGTTGTGAAGGTGGTGAAGCGCTCCAATGACAACAGAATCTTCAGGCAGCTTGTAGCCACCGGGCAGGATCATGTCCACTTTGGCCGTACGCCCAGGCTGGTAGGACGGGTTGTGTCTGCGCTGGGTTTCTTTGATGAATTTATCCATGAACGTAAGACGGTCCGTCAAATCAGCAGTGATCTGCGTGTCCGCGTCGATGTCATTGTCCACAAGCTCCTGCAGTAGTCTATCCTGTACTCCAGGGTAGGAGACAAGACTATAGATCAGCCACGACAGTAAGGAGCTGGTGGTGGTAAAGCCGGCTCCAGTAGCCACCACCAGAGCCTGGATCAAACTGGTTTTGGGCAACTTTTCGCCTTTGTTATCCGTCGCTCGGATGGCGTAATCTGCCCAGGTTAGTGAAAGTTTGGTAGAGCGTAATAGCCACCGTGGGGATTTACATACCAATCATGTTATGCGCTTTCAATGCGGCATCCTGAAGTGGAAGATCCTCGATGCCACCTCGGCTAGCATTTTGAATGGATTCATCGACAATGGCCCATACCTGGCCTCTGATATCTTTGAGACGTTTGGGGTCTCCAAAGGGCAATTTGGCATACCAATCACCCCTGGCAGTGATCTTTTTATTCAGCTCAAGTGACTCGGCGATCAGAAGAATCAATTTATGCGGGGGGGCGTTCATGGTCGAAAAGTGTTGGAAATCAATGCCCAGAACGAGCTTTCCAACTGCTTGTGACCCGAGCTTCAACATGTATTGATAGACATTCCACGCCTCACCTTGCTCGTCGAATGCATCGAATACCTTGAATGCATCCTCCACCGTCTGCTGCATGACTGGGGCATAATGACGGACGGCCTTTGGACCGAACGCAGGCGGGAGGAACTTGTGCGCAGTTCTCCATTCAGGCGTGTCGGTATCGCCAAGGAACACGCCCGCTTCTTTGTTTTTGATTGCGTGGAGAGGATGGGACTCATTGATTTTCTTGGTGAAGAAGTCGCTTTCTGAGAAAATGATCGCACTGAGCTCTGGGTCGTTGGTGTGGTATACAGTACGGCCATAATTGGTGGTCTTGAAGATGGGACCATATTGCTCAAAAAGGCGTTGATGATTTCCCAAGTGGTCGGGATAGATCTCAAAAAAGTTTCCCAGTATCGGGAGTCCCTTTGGGCCAGGAACCTCTTTCACCGGGTTCCCATCGATCGTAATGCTGATGGGTTCTGCCGAAGCGGCAATTTCGGCCACATTGGTGAAGATGGTGTACTCAGACTGGAACCCAATGCCTATGAAGGACATGCTGTCAGACCCCAAGAGATAATAGAGACAGAAGGAGGGGGAAACAATGCTTCGTACCATTGGGGTCGACTATCGCAAAATGCGCAGCAATCAGGTGTTTGAGCGCATCACAGTCCAGCGCCAGATCTACTTCGATCTCCCGTGCAGTCGCAACAGGTTCGCCTAAGAGATAGAAAAGCTTAGCCGGCATGGTAGCAACGATGTGTGAAACTTGATTGCCGGATAGATGGGGACATGGTGATTGCTAAGGGCCATTGTACAGCTTTATACGTGCCATCTGTAACAGAGCCAGGACGACGCGACAGACAAATCAGGGCGAGTGGCCATGTTGACGACGAACCCACATCAAGTGGTCGTGGATTCCACGTAGCGATAAATGGTATGGCTTGGGGTTTCAGTGATAGTGCACGAATCGCGTTCATTTCAAAGCCGTTATGTGCATAGAGGTGGAAAGCCTCGGTGCCTACCTCGGCTGTCTCGTAGAAAAACTCGAACTAGCTGCAGGGAAGACAACGATCGCCACCCCTCCCGACCCACTGGCTAGAACGTTTCTGCGGAAAGGGGGATGGCTTGGGTACTCCATATAGCCTGTCACTCGGTGGAAGTGGTCGCCGAGCAATAATCTTGAGCTTTTGTCGGATACGCCGTGCCGACCTTCCAGTCGGGCCGTTAGGTTTTAGCGTCAAACCTGGCCAATCTCCGAGGCGATTCTGCCAAGCCTTGCAAGCCTTTTAGCAACAACGCAACTGTGGATATCATGTTGACGTTTATGTCTCGTTTCATTAGGCGCATATCGTAGTTGTACCTCGGAGCACAAAAAAGAAGCAGTTATAATGCAACGGTTCAGGGTAGTTTTGTGTTTCCCGGGAATACGGTTATCCTCCACAACCATCTCAACCAGATTTCCTTCAGCAAACAATGGCCCAGACTATGCTCTCAGAGTCAAAATTCGACATAGGAGCTGACGCTCAACTTGCTGAGTATACATTAGCCGATGTTGCAAAGCATAACCGCAAAGGCGATCTTTGGGTTGCCATCCACGGGCAAGGTAGGACATCTTGCGGCCTTTAAGTGGTAGAAATCGGATACTAAGACTGTTGAATAGTTTTTGATATCACGGATTATCTGCAAGACCACCCAGGAGGTGCAGATGTTCTTATTGAGACCGCAGGCTCGGATGCCACTGCAGACTTTGAGGATGTTGGGCATTCCGAGGACTCCCGCGAGATTTTGCAGGAGTACTTGATCGGGACCCTGAAGGATGCAAAAGAATACGTTGCTCCAAAAGCAGTCCGTGTGATTGCCCAGAAGTCTGAGAAGACTGAACAGCCGACAGCCAATCGTTCAATCCCAGCGATCACCGGGGCCCTGGGAGCGGTGGCAACGCTGCTCTACGTTCTGAACCGGGGAATTCCCGGCGTGTTGGACATTAGAAGGATTCTCAAGGGAGTTACGCCACGAGAGTTCGGTGAATTCAGACTGGCGGGTGGGGGTTTCGCCAATGGATTCCTTGCAGCTACTCTCATCTCTTGCGCTATCGGTAGTGTCGTAGCGCGTCAAGCCTCCAAGTTGATGAATATCGAATCTGGGTTCATGCGCTACCCTCCGCACGTCAAGGCGCGAAAAGTGACCCGGGCAGACCCTCACATGGCCAAAGGGTTCCTTGACTCCAAAGAATACCAGCATCTACCTCTGGTTCAGAAGGTTATGTTGTCGCCAAGTGTGTACCGATTTGTGTTCGCTTTGCCTGATATGAAGGGGGTGATCGGTCTTCCTATCGGACAGCATGTTGCCATTCGCGCCAACATCAATGGCAACAGCGTGAGCCGATCCTATACCCCAGTGTCGAACAACCTGGACTTGGGTCGACTCGAATTGGTCATCAAGTGTTACCCGGACGGTTTATTGAGCGGCCAGTACCTTGCCAACCTGACTGTGGGTGACGAGGTGGAGTTTCGGGGACCCAAGGGGGCCATGCGCTACAGCCGAGGGCTCTGTGCCAAGATAGGGATGGTGGCTGGGGGAACAGGCATCACACCCATGTACCAACTCATTCGCGCCATTTGCGAGGACGAGCGGGATACAACCGAGATTAGCCTGATTTACGCTAGCCGGGCGGAGGGAGACATCCTGTTGCGCGAAGAGCTGGAGGCCTTTGCACGCAAATATCCCAAGAACTTCAAGCTCTGGTATATGCTCGACACGGCTCCCGAAGGGTGGATGTACGGGACAGGCCACGTGAACCCAACTGTGCTCGGCGAGCGGTTGCCTGCCCCATCGGCGGACACGAAGGTCCTGCTTTGTGGGCCCCCGGGCATGGTGAACGCGTGCAAAAAGGCCTTGGCTGGAATGGGATTCCAGGCGCCAGGGTCGATCTCCAAGATGAGCGACCAGATCTTTTGTTTCTAGGCAGTAGACAGTATTATTGTTAGCCCTAATCTATGTTTATTCATATTGCCCCGTACAGAAGAGGACCATTGGATTACCGTGGAAAGATCTGCCAGTTACTATCACTTTTACAGTATGGTGTACCGACTACCGGATACGCTGCTAGGAAATGATATATGATTGGTGCAGATGAAACTAGTGGATAGGAAGTACTACTAGGTAGGTACTCAGTGTTATGATTTATCAAGGGTCGAAACTCGAAAGGGGTTCAGGTCTCAACGTCCAACGGTCCACCTCTGATGTGACCGACTGACCGTGTGAGGTGTCAGTGTCAGTGAGGTCGTGGTTGGAAAAAGGCAAGCGCGGTCCGCGGTGGAGGCCGCACTTGCCCAGTCGGGACTGGCGACTCCCTCGGGGTTCCACTCCTTTTCTAGGAATTCCCATCCTTGATCCATCCTGGATTTCTGGACCTCGGCTGTTCACCCTTTCCCTTCGGATTAGTAGTTGGCTAATTTATTCAAACATCACCCGTTATAACGGGAATCCATTCACAATCGTTCATAAAAGCTATCTGTCACCACTTCAATATATCTGATTACTACTCCGTATCTACACCGAATTGGTTGCATCTCCACCAGCGATAATGCACCAATCAGCCGAGGTTCAAGACCCCCTTCCTTAATGCCTCAAATCAAATTGGAGCCCTTTTTCCGGGCTTACGACTCCCGGCCGGGTACTCGCTGTATCGCATCCACCACCACTGAAGCCCCAGACGGTTTGTGTGCGATGAGTCGGGATCATACTAAACAGCGGTCAGCGGGCCCCTGATTGAGTGTACCACCTCGGTGCATGCTTGAGTCGATAGTGTCGTTTGTCTATTGATGGACTAGTCTACCACCTGCAAACCACGTATTTGACGGGTATCAGCCATGGAAGCCACGATTTTCCAGGCCGCCTCTGGCAAGTCAAAAATATTCACGGGTTGGCCCAAATTTTGATGTGGAGTACCCGGAGTCTGGCAGAGGCTTGCCCAATTGCCACTCGTTTCCCGGGAGGTCAAGATGCGCGCAGAGATGTATCCTCGTTTTTGCGTTAGTCTCTGCAAGTTCGAGTGCGTTACTTAATGTTCTTCGGACTCATTGAACTGTCATGCTGCGTTAGTTATATACCAATGTATGCTCTCAACGTTCGGTTGCTTCCTTAGGGATGCCTGTGTCAGGCGACAAATCAACATTTCGGTCTTCTCAAGCCCTCTCTTGAACGACGACCAAAAAGCTGTAAGTATGGGGGAAGAGAGGCCCGTTTGTTGCTTCGAGGATTATCAAGGACCCCAAGTTGGCCTCACCCGTCAATCTCTTAGTGGCAGCAAGCGCGACTCGGCCAGCCTCAGAGGATAACAGTAGATATATGAATCTGGGGAAGAGCACTGGCAGTCCGCTCTGGCAGTCCGCTCTGGCCGCCCCTGGGACAAGCAAGCAATCGCCGTCGGGGGCGCATAAGCTTATGCGGCTTGGCGGACCCACCTCCCTTCAAGCGTTCAAGGTGGTCGCGTCGGACTTCTTACCTGCTTACACAGTACCTTCATCGCATGATCTCAAATTGTTACCCCTACCATCATCACATTGGAGACGAGTGTACAGCATTCTACTCGGTCGCTTTTTCTTCGGCGCAAACGATAACAATCAAGGGACCTAGGTAGCCAGCGATCGAGCGGGTCATAATGAATGCCAATGAAATGACACCGAGACCAACCAATTCTCCCTCATCACTTCATTTCCATATCCGCAGTTGTTCTTCCTGTCGACAACGAAAGGTGAAATGTGACCGGCAGCAGCCTTGTACCAACTGCATTCGCTCCGGCGTGGAATGTGTATATCCGCCTGGGCGGGGTAGGGCCCCCAAGCGACCCCGCGGTGCTTTGAATGCGCAGCTGTCGCAACGGTTGTCCAGGTTGGAAACTATTATCAGAAGCTTTGAGACCTCGGAAAACCAGAGAGGCTCCGCGCCCAACTCTATGGAGCCAACCTTGCGATCGTCAACGACGGAAAGTGGAGCGTCACAAGATCACCGACTCCGGCCTGGTCCCTACACGAGCAGTTTGGATGCGGAACTATCCATCGAGCAGCGCCTAGGGCGCCTACTTATCAATGAAACGCAAAGCTATTATGTCAGTAACGTGCTCTGGGCGAATCTGGGGGACGAGGTATGTCGGTGGCTCCGTGCGCCCACCAGAGGGCCCATCGAAAATCTCATTGTATAGCCTTTCAGTTAACGATGGTTCGTATAGATTGCCGAACTACGAGATCTGTTACATGAACCCGAACTGGAGGAAGACGACAATGCCCTTTCAGAGGGGTCCGTTCTGGAGCGACCTTTACCCTCTGGATCCAATGCCGCCATATTGGGGTTTCGGGCTCTTGCTCATTCGCTTCGTCCCTACCATCCACCGTTAGCGCAGTCAGTCAAGCTCTTTGAATTGTTCAGAGAGAATGTTGCGCCGATGGTGCGTATCTTCCACATGCCCACGTTGGCTCAGGGCCATTGGGATGCCATTGCATCTCTGGAGTCACTTGGTAGGGAGACCGAAGCCCTGTTGTTCGCAATATATTACTCCACGGTGATAAGCATGGACTCTGAGCAAAGTATGAGCACTTTAGGTGTCTCCAAGGCATATGCATCCGAGACCTATCTCTTCGCCACTGAACAAGCTCTGGCCCGTGCCGACCTGCTGAATACGCAAAGCGTAACGTTATTGCAAGCCGCCGTGCTTTTTCTATTTGCATTACGCAACGAAGACGATTCCCGGACTGTCTGGTCTCTAACGTCCCTCATCTTTCACATCGCACAGGCTATGGGTCTCCATCGTGATGGCATCGTGTTTGGGCTGAAACCCATGGAAACAGAACTACGGCGCCGGCTATGGTGGCATATTTGTCTGCTAGATGCCCGCTCGTCTGAGTATCATGGATGTGAGCCAATCGTGCGCGACTCCGCGTTTGATACGAAATTGCCGCTGAATATCGAAGATTCCGACCTGACTGCCGAAATGACTGAGCCCCCAGTTGAGCGGGAGGGGGCAACTGACATGTACTTTTGTCTCATTAGGTGTGAAGTCATGCGGACGATGTGGAAGCTTAGTTGTGTTTCTCTAAGCATGGGTAGTCCGGGGCTCTCGACTGGCAGACTGTCCCTGGAAGAACGAGAAGCCTTAGTCCAAAAGCTGCACGATCGGCTTGAGACACGATATCTGAAGAACTGCGATATCTCCAAGCCCTTCTTCTTGGCTTCGACCTTTGTTGCACGTCTAATGGTTGCGCGTGCGTGGCTCATTGCACGATACCCCCTGGGCGAAAAGGAATGTGGTGTTAACCTATCGGGTCCTGTGCGCGATCATCTGTTCTCGTCCTCCGTTGAGGTTTTGAAGTTATCCAGCCTGGTGCTCACAAATGAGCAGATTGCCCATTGGAGTTGGCACTCAAAGACCCACATCCAATGGCATGCAGTTGCTTTTGTGCTGTCTGAAATCTGCACCCGACCCCCTTCGACAGACTGTGACCGCGCATGGGAGTATGTCAACATCATATACAACAACTGGAAGATGAAAGAGAGTGGGAGAAAGGGTACCCTATGGCGGCCTATCAGGCGGCTGATGGCCAAGGCGCAGTACGTGCGAGAGATGCAAAAGCTCGACCCGCTCGGCCGATGGAAGCGGAGAGTGGCCCCAACTGATGAGATAATACAAGCAGTCCCAGGCCCCGAGACATCCTCGGGCACGGGCATGGTATACGACCTAGCCTGCCCCGGGATGGGGGATCTTCCAAGTAGTCTCCTGATGGAATCACTGGACCCCTTGCAGGAGCTTTTTCCCGGCGTTCCGCATACAGAGGGCTCTGTAGATGAACGAGAAAACATTGTCGGGTCAATGCTGCATCTCGATGCTTATTCCCAGATTCCTGGGTGGCTGGTACCAGAGTGGATTAGCGAACCACCAGGGGACCAGGCGTAGATCAAGCAGGGGACAGCGCTTCCCTTGATCACATAGTTAAGTCACAAGGTGGTTTCGCACCTTTTCCAGAGAAGTGCCACCATCAGTAGACTCCCAGTCCAATTTACTGGGAGGGGTCGGGGTCGGGTAAGCCTATGCGAGCGGAGCCAAATCTCCCTCAACTCTCCGGCCCGGCCATCGCTTGCGCATAAGTCAGGCTGGCCGAGCATCGGGCAGCATGGACACCTTTTAAATGAGGAGCTCCAATTTATTCATGGCAAGGCTTCTTACTATGTTCCTATCGCCGACTACCATCTTCAATCTCTGCCATGTCTCAACCCCACGGCCCAGAGATCACCAAAAGCGACGCAGGTTTTACGCACCCCCTGCTCTATGAAGCAACCTCGCCAGATACTTTGGTCGACTTTGATGGTCAGGATGACCCATACCGTCCCATCAACTGGCCCTTTCGAAAGAAGGCCAAAACTACGATTCTATACGGAATGACAACATGTTGGATCACCTTTGCGTCGGCCGTCTATTCAGCGGGGATGCAGCAGATTGCACAAGAATTCCACGTCGCTACAGAAGTATCCACTGCAGGAATCAGCTTGCTCGTGTTTGGCCTTGGGCTGGGCCCATTGATCTGGGCACCATTGAGCGAGGTCTATGGGCGGAAAATGGTCGCCATCGTGGTAGGCTTCTTCTCATGCGCCTGCTGGGCAGGCCCAGTGACTTGGCCGAGCTAATGAGGAATCCAGCCTTATTTTATAGCCGCAATCTTTTCGTTTGGGACAGCAACGGCCAAGGACATCCAGACCCTGTTGATAACCCGGTTCTTCTCTGGATTTTTCGGTAGCTCTAGTGTGGCGATAACGGGCGGTGCTATGGCGGACATTTGGAAGCCAGAGCACCGCGGTGTAGCTATCGTCGTCTATTCGCTCACTCTCGTCGGCGGGCCATGTCTAGGGCCCATCATTGGTGGCGCGATGGCATCCAGCTATCTTCGTTGGCGCTGGACGGAATACCTGACGGGCATCATGATGATGACTCAGTTTGTGCTGGACTTATTCCTGCTGGAGGAGAGCTATGCGCCCGCCTTGTTGGTTCACAAGGCACGCCAACTGCGACTGGAAGGCAAGAACTGGGCTTTGCATGCGAAGGTAAGCAAATGCGAATACGAGAAGACACCAGGCTGCGTCAGGCTAACAGCGGCATGATACCGATAGCACGAGGAATGGGACGTGTCCATCTCCGAGATGTCGCAGAAATATCTCATTCGCCCTTTCCAGACATTGGGCACCCCCATTGGCCTGCTCATGTCGTCCTACGGGGCGTTCGTTTACGGTTGGTAGTCACTACAGTTGCCGGGTTCTTCAATCGACAAGTATTAACTGCCTGCCAGCGATTCTTTATGTGAACCTTGAAAGCTTCGCGATTGAATTTCAAGAGATCCGCGGCTGGGGACCGGTTACCGGGAACCTCCCTTTCATTGCGCTCCTCATCGGAATCTTCTTCGCCGCCTTGTTCAACGTCTACAACAACAAATTCTACTTCAAAAAGCTCCGTGAGAACGATGGCAAGCCCGTACCCGAAGCCAGACTGCCTCCGATGATGGTTGGCGGGTTAGTATTCACTGGAGGCTTATTTCTCTTCGGATGTCAGTTCAGGCACGTTCCTCAGTCTCGTTCCTCCACTGACTATTTCAGGGACCTCATCGCCCAAAACCAACTACTGGCCATCCCTAATTGGCATCGCATTCACTGGGTTCGGGTTCACCACCATCTTCCAAAGCTCGCTGAACTACCTGGTCGACACTTTCCTCCGCTTCAGCGCCAGCGCTATCGCAGCCACCACTCTACTGCGATCCATCCTGGCAGGCGCCTTCCCGCTTTTTGTGGAGCCGATGTTCCGCAACATTGGGGTAGACTGGGGCATCACGGTGTTTGGCTGCATTGCCGCGGTCTTGATTCCAGTTCCGTTTCTCTTCTACGCGTGGGGACGGAGGATCCGCGCAAAGAGTCGATGGAGCAGCCATGCTGTATGATGTAGATCCTTGAGCCATGCCCATCTGGCAGCAGAAACATGGCTTGGGAGCATCTGCGGCTAGTCACAGTTATGCCTCCATACTCTTGCAAGTTGCGACTTCATAAATCCTAGACATACTAATCCGCTTCGGTTCATCTTTATTCATGTTCCCTGCTCTGTAGATGACTAATAAGTCACGGTCATTAATAATTGTTGGGGCCAACCACCAGGTACTTATTTAGCCACAAACCCATGAGTTTATAACCATATCTATAACTCACTAAGTATAGATGTCATTCAATCTTGCTCATGAAACAGCAATGAATCAGAAAGGAAAAAATTTTTTAAAAAAAAAAGGCAATCAGCGGTTGTTTCTGCGGGCAGATCCGCGTTGAATATACTGTAATACATGTCATAAAGATTGTAAGTAGGCCTCAGATAGCAATTCTAGGCACCCCTTCCGCCTTTATACCGCTTCCCCTAATAATAAGGATCTGAAACCATACATATCATGTCATCATGTTTAACGTAATCCACAAGCGAGTGGGCCCCACAAGCGAGTGGGCCGGCGCGCCCGGCCAAACATGCCTCCATGAAAAGATGAAGCTTATATAGTCCACTATATCAACAAAATAACGTGTTTAACTGGTGTTTTGATGTGTTAGACATCTTTGTCAAACCCTAGGATCGCTTCCCTGTTCCTGTTAGCTTAGCTTCACTGGTATACGTACCTTCGAACTGGGTCGAGGTAGTGTCAGACTGATGACTATCTAAGGACAACTGGTCTTGAACAAAGGAAGAGAAGTAAGGCCAGATAGTGCCGCGCAGCTATCTGTAAGTAAGTATAGACGAGTGTTGTTGCTAAGCTTTTCAAATATATGGTTACTTAAAGATAATTATATTAAGCACGAAGAACAGAACTAGCTAAGTATATAAAAGAGTGTCCTTATATCCTATCCTCTATTATAACATCATCATAATATATTATACTACTAATATATTATTTCATATCACTGCCATGTCCTGTTATAATGCTGATATGTTATAGTATGTTGGTAACATGTCTACTGTGGTCACGTGCTGTGTAACCATTCCAGGCGTTGATTACTTAGATCAGGATTTTACTTGATAAGAGTCCTTGTCTTTCCAGACGTGGCCTTCTGCCTAATAAGTCCGCCTCACTAGTTATTCAGCTAGCAGGGGTCCGTAACACTACTTCTCCTCCTTCAAGAGTTCTTGTCCTCAAGGAACATAAATCTGCGGTGCCTCTCTTTAAGATAAGTGTCTGGTATTATCTTTCTCAAAATTCTATCCAGATCATTAATCATGTCATCTAGTTCTTCTGTTCATAAGAAGAGCCTTTGCTGACGGATCGAGAATAAGGATTTTCTTGTGATTTTCCCTTACGAGCGCTGCATTCGTCTATACAAGGTGTGTATCAAATCTGAGAGTTCTGATCACTGTAGTGAGTGTGTTAAAACAAACAGTGTTTATTATAAGATGCCTAATCTTTCCTTCTCTGATGCTGAGTGGAAGCGCTTGGTTAAGGCTCAAAATTCTATTAAAGAAGAGGAGGAAGTTATTCTGGTGAAACTTCTTCAATTGCAGAAAAAAAAGTGGTTATTATAAAGATAAGCTGGCAATTTCATAGCACGTGATATAAAGGAAATTGAAGAGCTAGAAGAGCTTAAGAAGTAAGAGTAAAAGAAATATGAGATGTAAGAAAGATTGCATGATTAAAAAGCTACAATATCCGAGGCTGAGACTAGTACTGTTATGAGTGATAATGTTAAACTAGTTGCTATGTCCGAGCTTGATCTTAGTTTGTCCTAACTGATTAGCTCTCCTTCTTTCTGGGCAAATTTTGACTTGCCTGCTGATAGTATTGCTTCATAAGCTAGTAACAGCCTGTCAAATTCTTGATAAGTTCTTATATATTTTCTGAGGTATTATATTTCTCCTATTTTACTAAGTAATATAACTTACTGCTAATCTTCTTATAATCCAGGATCTTTTTAACTCTATATTCTTATTCTATATTATTATTGATCTTTATATTCTTTATAATTCTAGTATTCTTTGGTACAGGTTCCAGCAATGAGATATAAAATACTGGATGAATTTTGTTTATTGATTTTGATAGCCTCAACTTGTAGTTAACCAGCCTCTTCTTATCTTTGATAATAAATAGTCCTAGTTTGTGATGGTTAAGTTTCTAGCTTGATCATTTTATCTTGATGTTTCTGTAGAGTAGAAATACTTTCTTTCCTCTTTTTAAATCAGGTTTCTTCCTGTGTTAGTAATTATAATATATCTTGCTTTGTAAGTTCATAAACTTGATATCTTAAGATAACTAGATATATATGTTTCCTATGAATATAATAATATTCTTAGCTATATTAATAACTAATTACTTTTTTAATAGTATTTTTAAGAATCTGGGATGATAACCATAATTTACATAGAATAATAAGACTCTAATAATTAAGTAACTGGTATTATTATATAAAAACTGTGTTATTAATAGTAGATTTATCCAGTTATTTTGTTAGTAATTAATATAATATCTCAGATATTGCTTAATTATCTGATTAACCCTTTCTGTCTGTCTATTTGTCTGCAGGTAGTAAGCTATTATTATTTATTCTTTAATTTTTATAAGATCTGCGAGTGATCTCTAGAACTTTAAGATAAATAACTTATCTTAATCTGATATAATATACTTTAACATCCTATAATATATGACAATATTTCTTAAAAACAGTTTTATTATCTGTATTACTGTTATTGTCATTTTACTTGGTATAAGATAGATGTATTTAGTAAGATGATTAATAATAACTATAATAGTATTAAATCCTTCTGATTCAGGTAGTGAACTAATAAAGTTAATTATTATCTATTCTTATAGTTATTATAGTGCCTTTTGTATTTATATTTATTTATAAGATTAATATCTTACAGGCTTATTTCTGATACATGTCTTATATTATCTAATATAATCATATATTTTCTATCTAAGGTTTAGAATGTAATAATTCCTTATAATTAGTTTTATAGTTTTTTCAACTCTTAAATAACCCTTGGGTAGTTTATCATGATGTTTAGCTATAATCTTTATTCTTATAATAGTAGATATAAAGATTAATCCGTAAAAGTAGGCTAGTCTATCTTTATTAATAATAACCTTATCCAGTGAGCCCTTACTTATCTTTTAAAGTATCTTGTCTTTTTTAATAGCTTTAGCTAATCATCTAGTTAGATTACTGCCTATTTCCAATATTACTGCTAGATTGGTTTTATTGTAACTGATCAATCTATCTGTATTCTGTTTCAAGATGGCTGGTTTAATAGTCTTTTTATCTAGTTTATAGTCTGGCCTGCGGCTCAGTATATCTGCATGTTTGTTTTCTGTTTTTTTATAATATATAATATAAAAGTTATACTGTAACAGAATCTCAGCCCATCTTGCCTGTCTTTTAGTCAACTCTTTGATTATTATAAAGTAGGTCAAGTTCCTATAGTCTATTTTTATGATAATAGTGTGTTTTATCTCTTTAAAATAGACTCTTTACTGCTTGAATGTTATTATAATAGCCAGTAATTCCTTATTATGAATTTTATAGTTAAATTCCGCCTGAACCAACTTTCTTAAGTAAAATGTAATTAATCTAGGTCTTCCATCTTTTTCTGGTTGCGTTATATACATTCTAACAGTATAGTCTAATATATTAGTCTTAATAATGGTTTCTTTCTCCGGGTCGTGTTATATAAGTACTGGTAATATAATAAGTTACTGTTTAATATCTTTAAACGCGTGCTGCTGTGGTTCTTGTTACGGACCCCTGCTAGCTGAACGAACTAGTGAGGCGGACTCATCAGGCAGAAGACCACGTCCGGAAAAAGCAAGGACTCTTATCGAGTAGAATCCTGATCTGAGCAACCGATGACTGGAGCAGTTACACAGCACGTGACCACGTGGACATGTCACCGACACGCTATAATATGTTAGCGCTACGATAGAACATGGCAGTGACATGAAATAATATATTAGTGGCATGATATATCATGACAACGCCATGACAAAGGATAGGATATAAGGACACTCTTTCATATACTTAGCTAGTTCTGTTCTTCGTGTTTAATAATACTGTTTTTAAGTAACCATATGTTTTGGTAAAGCTTAGCGACAATACTCGTCTGCACTTACTTACGGATAGCTGCGCGGCACTATCTGGCCTTACTTCTCTTCTTCTGTTCAGGACCAGTCGCCTTTAGATAGTCATCAGTCTGACTTGCCTCGATTCAGTTCGCAGGTACGTATTGGAACGGAAGCTAAGCTAACAGGAACAGGGAGAAGCGATCCTAGGGTTTGACAGTTCTTTCTACTTATACTTCTTTAACTTTTTTATAAACTTGAAGAGTGATATTATGTGGATAGCATATCCATCTATAAATTATTAATAATAATTAACTAATCTAATAAACTATTATAGCTCTTTCAGATTCTTGAGTTAAGGTTAGTCTCGTATAGCTTGTACTTTAGCTTGCTCAGTATAGACTCTTTTTATAGATATCTAATATCTCAGAAACTCTGTTTTCTGTATATAGAATTTATACTTTTTCAGCTTGTATTATAACTGATATAAGTATAGTTTGTACAGAACTAGTCTTATATGCTTAATATATTCTTCCTCAATCTTTAAGAAGATTAATATATTGTTTAGATAGGCGATCATGAATCTGTTAAGATATTCTTTTAAGACCTTATTAAAGTATTACTAAAATAATGCTAATATGTTGGTGAGTCTGAATAGTATAATCAAGTACTTAAAGTATCTGTATTTTATTCTGAATACGGTTTTCTATTTTTTATCTTTTATGATGTGTATATAATAATATATATTTATAATATTAAGCTTGATAAACTACTTTATTTCTTGTATTTTGTCTTAGGTTTCCGAGATTAAAGGCAACAGATATTAATTCTTAATTATGATAATATTAAGTGATTGATAATCCATGTATAGCTGTAAACTATTATATTTTTTTAGTATAAATAGGACTCTATATTCTGCTAGTGACTTTGAAGATCTGATATTATCTTTTATTAGTTAATTATTAATGTACTTTTATAGTATCTGTGACTCTTTCTTAGATATTAGGTAAATCTTTCTATATATTAATGATTTTTCTTCTTTAATAGAAATAGTATAGTCATGCTTTTTATGCTGAGATAATTTAGATTATTTTAGCTGTTTAAACAAGTTCTTGAATCTCTTATACTGTGATAAGATATATATATTATTTTTGACTATAGCTAGAAGTTTTTATAAATCTTCTAGTCCCTGTTCTGGCATCTTGATCTCTGTATTAGTATTGTTAATACTATATTTTTTAATATTTTTCTATTATTGTTAATATCTATCCTGATAGTTTTATAAGCTAATATTACTGTAATAACTTAGTTACTGCTATTACTTGTATAACTATACTTAAGATATTATTTTCTTTTAAGTTACTTCTAATGCCTGATATATTAGGCTTTTATAATGTTCTCAACCTTTTTATAAGTTATTTAGTCCTTACTTCAGCTTCTTGCTGAGTAGCGGGCTGTATAGATCCAGACTCTATATCTGGTTCTTGCTAGTGTTGTCTTGGGTAATCATAATTCATGAATTAAAGATTCTCAGTCTTTTAATTAATCTGTAAATTATGATTCCTGAGCTATAGAATTCTTAATATAATATTATATTATCCTAGTAGTGTTATATCAAAATCTATGTATTTATAATAATCTTTTATAATTATAAGTATAGTTCCTGACTCAACTGTCAACGCGAGAGTTTCTAAATTCTCTTTATTTAGTTCTGTAATAGATTCAGATTCTGCTTTCTATTTTCTAAATATTTTAAGTTACTATATAAATTATAGGTTCATGAAGTTTCTGGTTGCTCTAGAGTTTATCAGTACTTGGACTGATAAATCTAATATAATTATTTAGATCTTTAGATATGGTCCTGATTCGGTGACTGCTAACTGCTATTCTGGCTAGTTAGGTTCTAATTATCTTGGATATCTTTTTAAAAATCTTGAGCCTTTTATTTTTACCACGTAATGTATTATATACTGATTATTAAAATATGCTAGTTAATATATTAATCTATGGTAAGGATATTATTAATATTCTTTATATATATAATTAAAGATAGAATATAGATAGTAACTTATCTTAGTCCTTACTACTTCCGGTACTCTAGATCAGTAGTTAATAATATATTTCTGGTTATGGTATATAGAGCACGTGTTTATATAGTATATAAGTTAAAAAAGTTTATTATATCTTTAATAATCCCTGTTTTTTTTTTAAATATATATACAGATATGGTTTGTTATATCAAGGCTTTGTTCCAGCTATATATATCTTCTAGCTAATCTTTAATAACTGATGATAGTAGTCTGTGTTATCTTGTCTATATATTAAACAAACTTCTGGATAATTAGGACATCTCTGTAAATACTGTTTCTAAGTCTTATTTTATGATTCTCAATATCTTAAGTCTTAATATAGGCAATGTTGTATGATTTTCTTAAGTTCTGGATAAAATCATGCTGGATTCTCCAAGAATTCTTTTAAAATACAGTCTAATTAATAAGTAATATTGTTTTTATCATTCTTCTAGTTTTCTTTATCCTTGTCTTACTATATTAGACAGGATTTATTAATTTCTGATAAGGGTTTTTTCAGGGTATCAGGTATCTTATTAAGTTTCTTCTTACTAGGTCTAAGATCTTTAAGCTGAGTACTATACTCTTTATTTAAAAGATTGAATTTATCCTAAATTATACTGGGATAGTTGTTTCTCGGAACTGGCTCACTACTGTTATCAACTTCCATGGTTTAATCTAATAGTATAAACAGTTAGTGGTCTTCTTATTAACTTGGTGGTGCTGTTGGCTCATCTATAGTAATCTGTTATCTTAATTAATCACAGTATGCCCTGTTCTCTGATAGTTGTCTATATTGAATAATATGTAGTTTCTTGCTATCTAATATCTGCGTCGCAGATTCTGTTTAAACTTTATATTGAATAGTAGTAATATTATAGACTCCTCTGTCTTGATCTTGGTATGTAGCTCTTAACTGCTTTTAAGACTGTTATTATTTCTGATTATAGTTCTTTAATTAGTGATCTGCTTTGTTACAGCTAAAGTATAAGTAGTATTTTTTATACTGTTCAAGTTCCTTCTTAGATATTCTGCTTTATTGAGTCTGATGCTGTACTACATCTAGCTCCATTAGTTTTAATCTATAGAGATCTTCGTATCCCAAACTCTGAGATTATGCCGACCTTTTATTATTAGCTCGGTAATCTAGTTGGTTGTTTTATCAAGATATAGATCTACTGGTCTACCAGCCCTCTCTTTATTTTGTATTATATTTATATAACTTGTTTTTAATCTTGATTATTACTTCAATTATCTATAATAATATATTTAATTATTCTTATTAGATAAGTTTTTCTTAGATCTTTATCTTAAGTCCTTCTTTAAATCATGTAATATAGGCGTCGTCATCCTAATCTAAGTAATTAGTGATTTGTAAAAACTTGGAAATATACTTAGATATTAATCTAATCTACTTAAGTTATTATAATTTTTATTTAATATTATATACTACATCAATATCTCTAAATATCTATTTAAGATACTGCTTAAATCTAGTATAACTAGTAAAGATTTATTTTATATTATTATCCTGATTATTTATTAACTTTTCTTGATATTTACAGATATATGGTTTAAATTAATTAAACACTATTCTGATCAGATAGGTGGATATAAAAAGAATCTTATTAATCTTGTTTTTAAGCTTTTTTCTATTCATGCTGAGATACAAGTCTAACTAAGTTAAGAAAGCCCTGAGCTTTGCTTAATTACTGTTAAATAGTTCCAGTGGTAAGATCTTAACAGATTTGACTATTAAATAATCTTTGAATAACTGGTTCTGTTGTTTTAAGGCGGTGATACTTTTTTATAACTAATTAATCATACTCATCAGTTCTTATATTATCAGGCCCTGCTACTGTGGGGCACGTGATGAGTTCAAAGTAGTTAATATAATGAATAATTATTACTGAGTAACACTTATACTGTATAGTACTTAATATATTAAATCCTAGGATCACTTCCCTGTTCCTGTTAGCTGTTACGGACCCCTGCTAGCTGAACGACTAGTGAGGCGGGTACTGTCAAACCCTAGGATCGCTTCTCCCTGTTCCTGTTAGCTTAGCTCCCGTTCTAATACGTATCTGTGAACTGAATCACGGTAGTCAGGTCATTGACTATCTAAAGGTGACTTGATCTGAACAAGAGAAGAGAAGTAAGGCCAGATAGTGCCGCGCAGCTATCCGTAAGTAAGTGTGGATGAGTGTTGTCACTAAGCTTTACCAAAATATATAGTTACTTAAAGATAATTTGATTGAGCATGAAGAACAGAACTAGCTAAGTATATGAAAGAGTGTCCTTATATCCTATCCCTTGTCATGGCGTCGCCATGATATATTATATTATCGATATGTTATATTATAGTGCTGCCATGTTCTGTTATAGCGCTGCCATGTCTTGTTGTAGCGCTATTATGTTATAGTGTGTTAGTAACATGTCCGTCGTGGTCACGTGTTGTATAACCGTCCTGGTTTGTAGGTTACTCAGATCAGGATTTTACTTGATAAGAGTCTTTGTCTTCCGGACGTAGTCTTCTGCTTAATGAGTCTATCTTACTAGTTCATTCAGCTAGTAGGGGTCCGTAACACTACTTCCCCTCTTTCAAGGTTTCTTGTCCCTAAGGAACATAAATCTGCAGTGTCTCCCTCCTGAGGTGAGTGTTTAGTATCATTTCTCAAAACTTTGTTCGGATTGTTGATTATGTTGTCTAGTTCTTCTGTTTGTAAGAAGAGCCTCTACTGGTGGATTAAGGATGAAGGTTTCCTTGTGGTTTTTCCTTATGAGTGCTGCATTCGCCTTTACAAGGTTTGCATCAAATCTGAAAATTCTGATCACTGTAGTGAGTGTGTTAAAATAAACAGTGTTTATTATAAAATACCTGATTCTTTCTTCTCTGACACTGAATGGAAGCGTTTAGTCAAGGCTTAAAATTCTATTAAAGAAGAGGAGGAAGTCATCCTGGTGAAGTTTCTTTGATTACGGAAATAAAAACAACTATTATAAAAACAAGCTGGCGATTTCATAACTCGTGATATAAAGAAAATTAAGGAGCTGGAAGAGTTTGAAAAGTAAGAGTAAAAAAAATATAAGATACAAGCGAGGCTGCGCGATCAACGAGCTGTGATATCCGAGGTTAAGGCTAATACTGTCACGGATAATATTGAACTAGCCGCCGCATCTGAGCTTAATCTTAGTTTGTCCTAACTTATTGATTTTTCTTCTTTCTGGATGAGCTTTGACTTGCTTGCTAGTAATACTGTTTCATAAGCTGATAACAGTCTATCAAATTCTTGATAGGTTTCTACGTGTTCTCTGAGATATCATATTCTATCTATTTTATTAGATACTTTGACCTGCCGCTAATCTTCTTGTGGTTCAGGATCTTTTTGACTTTATATTCTTCTTCTATATCATTATCAATCTCTATATTTTCTGCGATTCTAGCGTTCTTTGGTATAGGTTCCAATAATAAGATATAAAATACTGGATGTATTCTGTTCATTAATTTTAGTAATCTTAATTTATAATTAACCAGTCTTTTCTTATTTTCAATGATAAATGGTCCTAGCTTGTAATGGTCAAGCTTTTGATTTAGTTATTTTATCTTGATGTTTCTGCGGAGTAAGAATACTTTCTTTCTTTTTTTAAGATTAGGTTTCCTTCTATATCTATGATTATAGTATATCTTACTGTACAAGTTTATAAACTCAATGTTTCAGAATAACTGTAGGTATATGTTTTCTGTGAATATAATAATATTTTCAGCTATATTAGTAACTTACTGCTTTTTTAATAATATTTTCAGAAACCTCAGGTGGTATCCATAATTAGTATAGAATAGTGAGACTCTAATGGTTAAGTAACTGATATTATTATATGAGAACTGTATTATTAGTAATAGATTTATTTAATCATCTTACTGGTAGTTTATATAGTGTTTCAGGTATTGTTTAATTATCTAGTTAACTTTTTCTGTTTATTTATTTGTCTGTGGGTGGTAAGTCATTATTATTTGTTCTTTTATTTTCATAAGATCTGCGAGTGATTTCTAGAACTTCAAGATAAATAACTTATCTTAATCTGATATGATATACTTTGATATTTTATGGTATGCGACAATATTTTTTAAAAATAGTTCTACTATCTGTATTACTATTATTGTTGTCTTACTTGGTATAAGATAGATGTATTTAGTAAGGCGATCGGTGATGATTGTGATAGTATTAAACTTTTCTGATTCTAATAGTAGACTAATAAAGTTAATTGTTATCTATTTCTATGATCATTATAATGCCTTCTGTACTTGTATTTGTCTGTAGGGTTAGTATCTTACAGACTTGTTCCTGATATAAGTCTTGTATTGTTTAATATAATCACATATTTTCTGTCTGAAGTTCAGAATGTAGTAATTTCTTATGATTAGTTCAGTTATCTTTTCAACTTCTAGATACTCCTTGAGTAGTTTATTATAGTGTCTAGCCATAATCTCTGTCCTCATCTCGGTCAGTATAAAGATTAATCTATAAAAGTATGCTAGTCTATTTTTATTAATAATAATCTTATCCGGTAAGTCCTTGCTTATTTTCTGGAGTGTTTTATTATTTTTTATATCTTCAGTTAATTACTTAATTAGGTTATTACTTATTTTTAATATTGCTATTAGGTTGGCCTTGTTATAGCTGATCAACCTATCCGTGTTTCGCTTCAGGATGGCCGGTTTGATAGTCTTTTTATCTAATTCATAGTCTGGCCTGCGGCTCAGCATATCTGTATATTTATTCTCTACTTCTTTACAGTATATAATTCTGAAGTTATATTATGACAGAATCTCAGCCTATTGTGCCTGCCTTCTGGTCAACTCTTTGGTTGTTGTGAAGTAAGTCAAGTTCTTATGATCTGTTTTTATAATAATAGTATGCTTCGCTTTTTCAAGGTAGATCCTTTATTACTTAAATATTATTATTATAGCTAGCAATTCCTTGTCGTGAATGTCGTAGTTGAGTTCTGCTTGAACTAACTTTCTTGAGTAAAATATAATTAGTCTTGGCTTTCTATCTTCTCCGGGTTGCGTCATACGCATATTAACAGTATAGTTCAATATGTTGGTTTTAATGGTGGTTTCTTTCTCTGGATTGTGCTGTACTAGTACTGGTAATGTGGTAAGTTATTACTTAATATCTTTAAACACGCTCTGCTGTGGTTCTTTCTACCAGTATTTCTTTAACTTTTTTATAAGCTTAAAGAGTGGTATTATATAGATAGTATATCTGTTCATGAATCATTAATAATAGTTAACTAATCTAATAAACTGCTGTAGTTCTTTCAAATTCCTAGGTTAAGACTAATCTTATATGGCTTATATTTTAGCTTACTCAGTATAGATTTTTTCTGTAGATATCCAGTGTTCCAGAAACTCTGTTTTCTATATATAGAATTCATACTTTTTTAACTTGTATTATAACTAATATAAATATAGTTTATATAGAACTAGTCTTACATGTCTTATATATTCTTTCTTAGTCTTCAAGAAGATTAATATATTATCTAAATAAGTGATTATAAATCTATCAAGGTATTCTTTAAGAATCTTATTAATATATTGCTAGAATGATGCTGGTGTATTAGTAAGTCTAAATAGCATAATTAAGTATTCAAAATATTCATACTTTATTTTAAACACGGTTTTCTATTCTTCATCTTCTGTAATGTGTATATGATAATATATATTCATAATATTAAGTTTAGTAAACCACTTCGTTCCTTATATCTTGTCTTGGATTTCTGAAATTAAAGATAACGGGTGTCAATCCTTGATCATAATAGTATTTAGTGGCTGATAATCCATGTATAGCTATAAACTTTTATTCTTTTTTGGTATAAATAAGACTCCATGTCCTGTTAGTGACTTTAAAGACCTGATATTATCTTTAACCAGCTGGTTATTAATATATTCTTATAATATCTATGATTTTTTTTTTAGATATTAGATAAATCTTTTTACATACTAGTGACTTTCCTTTCTTTATAGGAATAGTATGATCATGTTTTCTATGCTGAGATAATTCAGATTATTCTAGCTGCTTGAACAAGTCTTTAAATCTCTTATACTATGATAGAATCTGTGTGTTACTCTTGACCACAGCTAGAAGTTCCCATGAATTGTTACGGACCCCTGCTAGCTGAACAACTAGTAAGGCGGGTATGTCAGGCAGAAGGCCACATCCGGACGGAAGGGGGCTCTTATCAAGGAGGATCCTGACCCAAACCGTCAGGCGACACGGATCACGTGATCATGGTATACGGACAAGCATGTGGTATATAACATACCATCATGGTTTATAACTACCAAGTGGGTATATGATAGACCTGATGATATATAGAAAGATATACAGGGAACAGATATATAAGAACATTTCTTCGCGTACTTAGTTAGTTCTGTTCTTCATGCTTAATATAACTATCTTTAAGTAACCATATGTTTTGGTAAAGCTTAATAATAACACTCATCCGTACTTACTTACAGATAGCTGTACGGCACTATCTGGCCTTACTTCTCTTCTCTTGTTCAGATCAAGTCATCTTTAGATAGTCAATACCTGACTTACCTTGATTCAGTTCAAAGGTACGTATCGGAACGGGAGCTAAGCTAACAGGAACAGGGAGAAGCGATCCTAGGGTTTGACATGAATCTTCTAGTTCCTGGATAGTTATCTCAATCTTTATATTAGTACTGTTAATACTGTACTCGCAGTACTCTTTTATTATTGTTAGTACCTATCCTGATAATTCCATAAGCTAATCTTTCTATAATGGTTTAGTTACTGCTATTACTTGTGCGACTATATTTAAAATATTATTTTTCTTTAAGTTACCTCTGATGCCTGGCGCGTTAGGCTTTTGTGGCAATCTCAACCTTCTCTTACTAGATTACTTAATCCTTGTTTCAGCCTTTTACTAAGTAACAGGCTGTATAGATCCAGACCCTATATCTGGTCCTTGCTGGTATCATCTTAAGTAATCACAATTCATGAATTAGAGACTCTCAGTCTTTTAATTAATCTGTGGATTATGATTCCTGAGTTATAGAATCCCTAATATAATATTATACTATTTTAAAGATATTATATTAAAGTCTATATACTTATAGTGATTCTTTACAGTCATAAGTACAGTTCCTGACTTGACTATTAATGTGAGAGTTTCCAAGTTCTCTCTATTCAGTTCTATAATCAGTTTAGGTTCTGTTTTCTATTATTTAAGTATTTTAAGTTATTACATGAATCGCGGGTTCATAAAGTTTCTAGTTACTCCAGAATCTACCAGTACTTGGACTAATCAATCTAATATAACTGCTTAGATCTTTAGGTGTGGCCCTAACTCTGTAATTATTAATTACTATTTCAGCTAGTTAGATACTAACTACCGTGGGTATCTTCTTGGAAATCTCGAGCCTTCTATCTTTATTATATAATATATTATATACTAATTGTCAAAACATGCTAGTCAATATATTAATCTATGGTGAGAGTGTCTCTGGTATCCTTTATATATGTAATCAAAGATAAAGTATAAATAATAACTTATCTTAGTCCTAACCATTTCCGGTATCTTAGATTGGTAGTTAATAATATATTTTTAATTATAATATATTAAGCATATGTTTATGTAATACACAAGCCAAGAGAGTTTATCATGTCTTTAATAATCTTTACTTTCTTTAAAATAAATGTACAGACATGATTTATCATATCAAGATTCCATTCCTGCAATATTTACTTTTTAACTAACTTTTAATAGCTGGTAATAATAGTCCGTGTTATCTTGTCCACATGTTAAGCAAACTTTTAGATAATAAGAACATCTCTGTAGATATTGCTCTTAAGTCTTATTTCATGATTTTCAATATTTTAAATCTTAATATGGGCAATACTGCATAATTATCTTGAACTCTGGGCAGAATTATGCTAGATTCTCTGAGATCTCTTTTAAGATATGGTCTAATCAATAAATAACATTTTCTTGATTGTTCTTCTGGTTCTTCTTGTCCTTATCTTACTGTAATAAATAAAGTTTACTAATTTTTAATAAGGGTTTTTCAGGGATATCAGGTATCTTGCTGAGTCTCTTCTTACTAGATTTAAGATCTTTAAATAATATATTATACTCTTTATTTAACAGTTTGTTTTCATTCCAAACTATACTGGGATAATTGTTTCTCAAAACTAACTTATAACTATTATTATTAACTTCTATAATCCAAATTAATGGTACAGATAATCATTAATCCTCTTATTAACTGGATGGTACTGTTAACTTATCTAGAATAGTCTGTTATCTTAACTAATCATAATATATTCTGTTCTTTAATAGCTGATCATACTGAATAATATGTAGCTTCTTATTATCTAATATCTATATTATAGATTCTGTTTAAACTTCATGCTGAATGGTGGTAATATTATAGACTTCTCTGTCTTGATCTTGGTTTATAATACTCAATTATTTTTAAGGCTGTTACTGTTTCTGACTACAGTTCTTTAACTAGTGACCTGCTTTGCTGCAGCTAAAGTACAAGCAGTCTTATTTACACTGTTTAAGTTTCTCCTTAGATACTTGAATCTGTTGAGTCTGATGCTGTGCTGCATCCAGCTCCATTGGTTTCAGTCTATAAGGATCTTCGTATCCTAAGCTCCTAGGTTATGCTGACCTTCTGTTATTGGCTCAGTAACCTGGCTGGTTATTGTATTAAGATATAGACCCGCTGGTCTACTAATCCTCTTATTACTTTATATTAAAATTATATAATTTATTATTAATCTTAACTACTGTTTTAATCATCTTAGTCAATGTGTCCGGTCATTCTTACTAAATGATCTTCTCTTGGATCTCTATCTTGAGTCCTTCTTTAAATCATAAAATATAGGTGTTATCATTCCAGTCTAAATAATTAATAACTTACTGAAACTCTGAAGTATATATAAATATTAATCTTATTTATTTAAGTTATTATAACTTTTACTTAGTGTTCTATATTATATTAATATCTTTGAATATCTGTTTAAGACGCTGTTTGAATCTGGTATAACTAATAAAAAATTGTTTTATATTATTATTTTAATTATTTACTAACTTCTCTTATCACTCGCAGATATATGGTTTAAACTAATTAAATATTGCTTTAGTTAGGTAAGTAGATGTAAAAAAGATCTTGTTCTTCTTATTCTTAAGCTTTTCCTTGTTCATGTTAAGATATAGATCTAACTGGATCAAGAAAGCTCTGAGCCTCACTCATTTGCTGTTAAATAGCTCGGGTAGTCAGATCTTAATAGATTTAACTAATAAACAATTTTTAAATAACTGGTTCTATTGTTCTAAGACAGTGATGCTTTCTTGTAGCTGACCAACCATATCTATCAGTTCCTTGATTATCAGGCCCTGCTGCTGAGGCGCACGCGATATGTTTAATGTAGTTAACATGATGACTGGTTATCACTGGATAATACTCGTACTGACTGGTGCTTAATGTATCAAACCCTAGGATTGCTTCTCCCTGTTCCTGTTAGCTTAGCTCCCGTTCTAATACGTACCTGTGAACTGAATCACGGTAGTCAGGTTATTGATTATCTAAAGATGACTTAATCTGAATAAGAGAAGAGAAGTAAGGCTAGATAGTGCTGTGTAGCTATCCGTAAGTAAGTGTAGATAAGTATTATTACTAAGCTTTATCAAAACATATGGTTACTTAAAGATAATTTGATTGAGTATGAAGAACAGAACTAGCTAAGTATATGAAAGAATGTTCTTATATCCTATCCCTTATCATGGCGTCACCATGATATGTTATATTGCCAATATGTTATGTCGTAGCGCTGCCATGTCCTGTTGTAGCACTGCCATGTCCTGTCATAGCGCTGCCATGTTATAGCGTGTCAGTGACATGTCCGTCGTGGTCACGTGTTGTGTAACCGTCCTGGTTTATAGGTTACTCAGATCAGGATTCTACTCGATAAGAGTCCTCGCCTTCCGGACGTAGCCTTCTGCCTAACGAGTCCGCCTTACTAGTTCGTTCAGCTAGCAGGGGTCCGTAACAGGTACGTCAGGCAGAAGGCAACGCCCGGACGGACGACCACTCTTATCGGGTAAAGTCCCGAGCTGAGTCATCACGTATCACATGTCATGTGACCATGGTATACGGACAAGCATGTGGTATACAACATACCACTATGGTCTATAACTACCAAACGGGTATACGGTAGACCCAATGGTATATAGAATGGTATACGAGGAATAGGATATATAAGGACGCTCCTTCTTATACTTAGCTAGTTCTGTTCTTCATGCTTAATAACACTGTCTTTAAGTAACTATATATTTTGGAAAAGCTTAGCAACAATACTCATCTGTACTTACTTACGGATAGCTGCACGGTACTATCTGGCCTTACTTCTCTTCTTCTATTCAGGACCAGTCATCTCTTAGATAGTCATTAATCTGACTTACCTTGATTCAGTTCACAGATACGCATTGGAACGGGAGCTAAGCTAACAGGAACAGAGAGAAGCGATCCTAGGGTTTGATACATTGAGCACCAGTCAGTATGAGTGTTACTTAGTGATAATTATTCATTATATTAACTATATCAAACTCATCATGCATCCCATAGCAACAGGGCCTAATAATACAAGAACTGATAGGTATGGTTAGTCAGTTGTAAAAAAGCATTACTATCTTAAAATAATAAAATCAGTTACTTGAAGATTGCTTAACAGTTAAATTTATTAAGGTCTGACTATCTGAGTCATTTAACAACAATTGAGCAAAGCTCAGGACTTTCTTGACTCAGTTAGATTTATATCTTGACATAAATAGAGAAAGGCTCAAGAATAAGATAAATAAGATTCTTTTTATATCTATCTATCTGACTAGATTAGTATTTAATTAATTTAAGCCATATATTTATAAGTATTAAGAGAAGTTAGTAAATAATTAGGATAATAATATAAAGTAAATCTTCACTAGTTATACTAGATTTAAGCAGTATTTTGAATAGATATTTAGAGATATTAATATAGTATAAAATATTAAATAAAAATTATAATAATTTAAATAAACTAGATTAATATTTAAATATGCTTTAGAGTTTTTACAAGTTATTAATTACTTAGATTAGAATAATGATATCTACATCGCACGATTTGAAGAAGGACTCAAGATAGAGATTTAAGAGAAACTTATCTAGTAAAAATAATTAAATATGTTGTTAAAGATGATTAAAATAGTAGTTAAGATTGATAATAAGTTATATGAATATAACATAAAATAATAAGAGGGTTGATAGACTAGTGGGTCTATATCTTGATAAAATAATTAATCAGGTTACTGAGTCAATAACGGAAGGTTAGTATAATCTAGAAGCTTGGGATATGAAGATCTCTACAGATTGAAACTAATGGAGCTGGATATAATACAGTATTAGACTTAACAGACTTAAATATCTAAGAAAGAACTTGAATAATATAAATAAGACTGCTTGTACTTTAGCTGTGGCAAAGCAGATCACCAGTTAAAAGACTATAGTTAAAAACAGTAATAGTCTTAAAAGTAATTGAGAGCTATGAATCAAGATTAAGGCAGAGAAGTCTATGATATTATCACTATTTAATATAAAGTTTAGACAGAATCCATAATATAGATAATAAGTAATAAGAAGTTATATATTATTTAATATAGTTAGTTGTTAGAGAACAGGATATATTATGATTAGTTAAGATAACAGGCCATCCCGGATGAGCTAACAGTATTATTAAGTTAATAAAAGAATTAATGATTATCTGTACTATTAGTTTGGATTATAGAAGTTAATAATAATAATTATAAGCTAGTTTCAAGAAATGACTATCCTGGAAAAACCTCTATCAGAAATTAGTAAATCCTGTTCATCGTAGTGAGATGAGGATAAGAAAAACTAAAAGAATGATAAAGAAGATGTTGTTTATTAGTTAGACTGTATCTTGAAGAAGATTTTGGAGAATCTAGTATAATTCTATCTAGAGCTTAAGATAATCATACAGTATTATCTATATTAGGATTTGAGATGTTAAGAATCATAGAATAAGACTTAAAAATAATATTTATAGAGATATTTCTGTTATCTAGAAGTTTATTTAATATATAAATAAGATAATATAGATTATTATTATCAGTTATTAAAGATTAGCTAGAAGATAAATGTTGCTGGAATGGAATCTTGATATAATAAACCATGTCTATATACTTATTTTAAAGAAAGTAGAGATTATTAGAGATATAATAAACTTCTTTGGCTTGTGTGTTATATAAATATATGCTTAATATATTATAATTAGAAATATATTATTAATTACTGATTTAAGATACTGGAAATGGTTAGAGTAAAGATAAGCTATTATCTATACTTTATCTTTAATTACGTGTGTAAAGAGTATTAGAGACACTCTCACCATAGATTAATATATTGGCTAGCATGTTTTAATGATTAGTATATGATATATTACACAGTAAAGATAGAAGGCTTAAGATTTTCAAGAAGATATTTATAGTAGTTAAAACTTAATTAACTAGAACAGTAGTTAGCAGTTACTGAGTTAGGACTATATCTAAAGATTTAAACAGTTATATTAGATTAATTAACTCAAGTATTGATAAACTTTGAAGTAACTGGAAACTTTATAAACCCGCGATTTATATAACAGCTTAAGATATTTAGATAATAGAAAACAGAATCTGAACTAATTGCAGGACTAAACAGAGAGAATTTAAAAACTCTTATATTAATAGTTGAGTCAGGAATCGTATCTATAATTATAAAGGATTATTATAAGTGTATAGACTTTAATATGATATCTTTAAGACAGTATAATATTATATTAAGGATTTTATGATTCAGAAATCATAATCTATAGATAGATTAGAAGACTAAGAATCTTTAATTTATGAATTATGATTATTTAAGATGATATCAGTAAGGACTAAATATAGGATCTGGATCTACACGGCCTGCTAATTAGCAAGAAGCTGAAGCAAGGACTAAGTAATCTATTATAGGAAGGTTGAGAATGTCATAAAAGCTTAACACGCCAGGTATTAAAGATAACTTAAAAAAAATAGTATTTTAAATATAGTTATATAAGTAATAGCAGTAACTAAGTTATTATAGAAAGATTAGCTTATAGAATTATCAGAATAAGTACTAATAATAATAGAAAAGTACTGAGAGTATAGTATTAATAGTACTAATATAGAGATTGAGATGACTATCCAGGGAATAGAAGATTTATAGGAACTTCTAGCTGTAGTTAAGAATAATATACAAATTCTATTATAATATAAAAGATTTAAGAACTTGTTTAAGTAGTTAAAATAATCTGAATTATCTCAGCATGGAAAGTATGACCATACTATTCTTATAAAAGAAGAAAAGTTACTAGTATATAAAAAGATTTATCCAATATCTGAGAAGAAATTGCAGATATTATAAGAATATATTAATAATCAGCTGGTTAAAGATAATATCAAGTCTTTAAAGTCACTAGCAGGACATGGAGTCTTATTTATATTAAAAAAGGACAGTAGTTTATAATTATACGTGGATTATCAGTTACTAAATATTATTATAATTAAGGATTGATATCTGTTATCTTTAATTTTAGAAATCTAAGATAAGATATAAGAAATAAAGTGGTTTACTAAGCTTGATATTATAAATATATATTATTATATACGCATTGCAGAAGGTAAAGAATAGAAAACTGTATTCAGAATAAAGTATGAATACTTTAAGTACTTGATTATACTATTCAGACTAATTAATATATCAGCATCATTTTAATAATATATTAACAAGGTTCTTGAAGAATACCTTGACAGATTTATGATTACTTATTTAGATAATATATTAATTTTCTTAAAGACTAAGAAAGAATATGTGAGGTATATAAGACTAGTTTTATATAAATTATATCTATATTAGTTATAATATAAGCTAAAGAAGTGTAAATTCTATATACAGGAAACAGAGCTTTTAGAATACTGGATATTTATAGAGAGAATCTATATTAAGTAAGCTAAAGTATAAGCCATACAGGATTAGTCTTAATCTAGAAATCTGAAAGAACTATAGTAGTTTATTAGATTAGTTAATTATTATTAATGATTTATAGACGGATATACTATCTATATAATACTACTCTTCAAGCTTATAAAGAAGTTGAAGAAGTATTAGTAGAGAGAATCACAGTAGAGCATGTTTAAAGATATTAAGTAATGATTTATTATATCACCAGTGCTTGTACAGCATGATCTGGAAAAAGAAATTATTATTAAGACTAATATATCGGATTATACTGTTAATATGTGTATGATGCAATCTGGAGAAGATAAAAAGTCAAGACTGATTATATTTTATTTAAGAAAGTTAGTTTAAATAGAACTTAATTATGATATTCATGATAAGAAATTGCTAGTTATAGTAGTAGTATTTAAGTAGTGGAGGGTCTATCTTGAAGAGATAAAATATACTGTTATTATAAAGATAGATTATAAGAATTTAACTTATTTTATGATAACTAAAGAGTTGACCAGGAGACAGGTAAGATAGGCTGAGATTCTGTTATAATATAATTTTAGAATTATATACTGTAAAGAAGTAGAGAATAGATATGTAGATACACTGAGCTGCAGGTCAGACTATAAACTAGATAAAAAGATTATTGAACCAGCCATTCTGAAGCGGAACACGGATAGGTTGATCAGTTATAATAAAGCTAATTTAGCAGTAATGTTAAAAATAGATAATAATTTAATTAGATGATTAGCTGATGATACAGAAAATAATAAAATACTTTAAAAGATGAGTAAGGACTTACCAGATAAGATCACTATTGATGGAAATGGACTAGCCTATTTTCATGGGTTAATTGTTACAGACCCCTGCTAGCCAGGTTACTAGCGGAGCGGACTCGTCAGGCAGAAAGTGATGACCAGGCAGGACTCGGGCAACCGGCAACTCTTATTGAGTAGAATCCCGGTTGGAGTAATGTCCGAGGCAGCGCTGTGTCACGTGACTATCTACTATCAGATCTACCATTGAGGATATATAATATGGTATACGGGATCCAGGAACGTGATTAGCTTGACCCTTGATCTACCCTGAATGGTATATGAAATGGTATATGAAGAATAGGATATGAGGATACTCTTTTATATATTTAGTTAGTTCTGTTCTTCGTGCTCAATATAACTGTCTTTAAGTAATCATATGTTTGATAAAGCTTAGTGACAATACTTGTCTGTACTTACTTACGGATAGCTGCGCGGCACTATCTGGCCTTACTTCTTTTTTTCTGTTCAGGACCAGCCATCTTTTAGATAGTTATTAGTCTGATCTATCTTGACTCAGTTCAAGGTGCGTATTAGAACAGGAGCTAAGTTAATAGGAACAGGGAGAAGCGATCCTAGGGTTTGACACATTGAGCATTGTCAGTATGAGTGTTATCTAGTAATAATTATTCATTATATTGACTATATTGAACTTATCGCGCGCCTTACAGCAGCAAGGCCTAATAATACAAGAACTGATAGATATGGTTAGTTAGTTATAAGAAAGCATCACTACCTTAGAATAATAAAACCAGTTACTCGAAGGTTGCTTAGTAATTAAATCTGTTAAGGTCTGACCATCCAAGCCATTTAACGGCAATTGAGCGAAGCTCAGGGCTTTCTTGACCCAGTTAGATCTATATCTTAACATGAATAAAGAAAAGCTTAAGAATAAGGAGAACAAGATCTTCTTCACGTCCACTTATCTGATTGGAACAGTATTTAATTAGTTTAAACCATATATCTGTAAATGACAGAAGAAGTCGGTAAATAATCAAGATAATAATATAAAACAAATCTTCACCAGTTATACCAGATTTAAGCAGTGTTTTAAATAAATGTTTAAAGATATTAATATAACACAGAACACTAAGCAGAAATTATAATAATTTAAGCAGACTGGATCAGTATCTAAATATGCTTTAGAGTTTTTATAAGTTATTAATTACTTAGATTAGGATGATAATGCCTACATGTCAAACCCTAGGATCGCTTCTCCCTGTTCCTGTTAGCTTAGCTCCCGTTCCGATACGTACCTTGTGAACTGAATCAAAGGTAGTCAGGTTGTTGACTATCTAAAGGTGACTTGATCTGAACAGAAGAAGAGAAGTAAGGCCAGATAGTGCCGCGCAGCTATCCGTAAGTAAGTGCGGACGAGTGTTGTCGCTAAGCTTTACCAAACGTATGGTTACTTAAAGACAATTGGATTGAGCACGAAGAACAGAACTAGCTAAGTACATGAAAGAGTGTCCTTATATCCTATCCTTCATCATGGCGTCGCCATGATATGTCATGTCGCCGATATATTATGTTGTAGCGCTGCCATGTCCTGTCGTAGCGCTGCCATGTCCTGTCGTAGCGCTGCCATGTTATAGCGTGTCGGTGACATGTCCGTCGTGGTCACGTGTTGTGTAACCGTCCCGGTTTGTAGGTTGCTCTGATCAGGATTCTACTCGATAAGAGTCCTTGCCTTCCGGACATGGCCTTCTGCCTAACGTATCCGCCTTACTAGTTTGTTCAGCTAGCAGGGGTCTGTAACACCACATCACACAATTTGAAGAAGAACTCAAGATAAAGATCTAAGAGAAACTCATCTGGTAAGAATGACTGAATATATTGTTAAAGATAATTAAAACAGTAGTCAAGATTAATAATAAGTTGTATAAATATAATATAAAATAATAAGAGAATTGATAGACTAGCAGGTCTATATCTTGACAAAATAGCTAATCAGGTTACCAAGCTAATAACAGAAGATCAGTATAATCTAGAAGCTTAGGATATAAAGATCTTTATAGACTAAAACTAATAGAGCTGGATGCAGTACAGCATTAGACTCAATAAACTCAAGTATCTAAGAAGAAACTTAAATAATGTAAACAAGACTGCTTGTACTTCAGCTGTGATAAAGTAGATCACTAGTTAAAAAACTGTAGTCAAAAATAGTAACAGTCTTAGAAATAGTTAAAAGCTACAAACCAAGATCAAGACAGAGAAGTCTATAATATTATTACTATTTAGTATAAAGTTTAGACAGATACTGTAACACAGATACTAGATAATAAAAAATTACATGTTATTTAGTATAGTTAGCTATTAAAGAACAGGATATATTATAATTAATTAAGATAATAGATTATTACAGATAAGCCAACAGTACTACTAAATTAATAAGAGAATTAATAATTATCTGTACTATTAATTTAGACTATAAAAGTTAATAATAATAGTTATAAGCCAGTTTTAAGGAATAACTATCCCAGTATAATTTAAAACAAATTTAAACTATTAAATAAAGAGTATAATACTTTATTTAAAGATCTTAAACCCAGTAAGAAAAGACTTAGTAAGATACCTAATATCCTGGAAAAATCCTTATTAAAAGTTAATAAACCCTATCCATTACAGCGAGACAAGGATAAGAAAAACTAAAAAAATAATAAGAAAGATATTACTTATTAATTAGACCATATTTTAAAAAAGATCTTAGAGAATCTAGCATAATTTTACTTAAAGCTCAAGATAATCATACAGCATTGTCCATATTAAGATTTAAGATGTTAGAAATCATAAAATAAGATTTAGAAACAATATCTACAAAGATATTCTTATTATTTAGAAATTTATTTAATATATAAACAAGATAATACAGACTATTATTATTAGTTATTAAAGATTAACTAGAAGATAAATATTGCAGGAACAGAATCTTGATATAATAAACCATATCTGTATATTTATTTTAAAGAAAGTAGAGATTATTAAATATATAATAAACTTCTTTGGCTTATATATTATACGAATATATATTTAATATATTATAATTAAAAATATATTATTAACTACTAATCTAAGATACTGGAAGTAATTAGAACTAAGATAAGTCACTATCTATACTCTATCTTCGGTTACGCGTGTAAAGAGTACTAGTAATATTCTTATTATAGATTAATATATTAATTAATATGTTTTAATAATTAGTATATAATATATTACATAATAAAGATAAAAGGCTTAAGATTTTTAAGAAGACACCCACAGCAGTTAGAACCTAACTGGCCGAAATAATAGTTAGCAGTCACTGAGTTAGGACCACATCTAAAGATTTAAGCAGTTATATTAAATTAACTAGTTCAAATACTGGTAGACTCTGGAATAACCAGAAACTTTATAAACCCGTGATTTATATAATAGCTTAGGATACTCAGACAATAGAAAGCAGAATCTGAACTAATTATAAGACTAAATAGAAAGAATTTAGGAACTCTCATGTTAATAGTTAAGTTAAGAACTATATTTATAACTGTAAAGAGTTATTACAAGTATATAGACTTTAACATGATACTTTTAAAACAGTATAATATTATATTAGAGATTTTATAACTTAGAAATCATAATGTACAGATTAATTAAAAGACTGAAAATCTCTAATTCATAAATTATGATTGCCTAAAACAATACTAGCAAGGACTAGATATAGGGTCTGGATCTATACAGCCTGCTATACAGCAAGAAGCTAAAGCAAGGATTAAGTAACTTATTAAAGGGAGGTTGAGATCACCATGAAAGCCTAATATACTAGATATTAAAAGTAACTTAGAGAAAAATAGCATTTCAAGTATAATTATATAAGTAATAACAGTAATCAAGCCATTATAGAAAGATTGGCTTATGGAATCATCAGGATGGATACTAATAATAATAAACAAGTATTAAGAATATAGTATTAATAGTATTAATATAGAGGTCGAGATGACTGTCTAGAGAATAAAAGATTTATAAGAACTTCTGGCTGTAATCAAGAATAATACACAGATTTTATTATAGTATAAAAGATTTGAAGACTTGTTTAAGTAGCTAAAGCAATCTAAATTATCTCAGCATGGAAAGTATGACTATACTATTCTTATAAAGAAAGAAAAGTCACTGATATACAGAAAGATTTATCTAATACCTAAGAAAAAATTACAGATATTACAAGAATATATTAATGACTAGCTGGTTAAAGACAATATCAGGCCTTCAAAGTCACTAGTAAGATATAGAATCCTATTTATATTAAAAAAGAATAGCAGCTTACAGCTATACATGGATTATCAGTCACTGAATATTATCATAATTAAGAATCAATATCTGTTATCTTTAATTTCAGAAATCTAAGATAAGATATAAGAAATAAAGTAATTTATTAAGCTTGATATCACGGATGTATATTATTATATATATATCATGGAAAATAAAGAATGGAAAACCGTATTCAGAATAAAGTACAGATATTTTAAGTATTTGATTATATTATTTAGACTTACTAATACACCAGCATCATTTCAGTAATATATTAATAAGGTTCTTGAAGAATATCTTAACAGATTTATAATTACTTATCTAGATAATATATTAATCTTCTTAAAAACTAAGAAAAAATATATAAGATATGTAAGATTAATTTTATATAAATTATATTTATATTAGTTATAATATAAGCTAAAGAAGTATAAATTCTATATATAGAAAACAGAGTTTCTGGAATATTAGATATCTATAGAAAGAATCCATACTGAATAAGCTAAAGTATAAGCCATACAGGATTAGCCTTAATCTAGAAATCTGAAAGAACTATAACAGTTCATCAAATTAATTAATTATTATTAATAATTTATAGACGGATATATTATTTATATAATACCACTCTTTAAGTTTATAAAAAAATTAAAAAAGTATTAGTAGAGAGAACCACAGTAAAGCATATTTAAAGATATTAAGCAGTAACTTACTATATTATTAATACTTATATAACATAATCTAGAAAAAGAAATAATTATTAAGACTGATATATTAGATTATATTATTAATATGCGTATGATGCAACCCGGAAAAGACAGAAAGTCAAGACTGATTATATTTTACTCAAGAAAGTTAGTTTAAGTAGAACTCAACTACAATATTTATAATAAGGAATTGTTAATTATAATAGTAATGTTTAAGCAGTAAAAGATCTATCTTAAAAAAGTAAGACATACCATTATTATAAAGACAGACCATAAGAATCTGACTTATTTTATAATAACTAAAGAGTTGACCAGAAGGCAGGCATGATAGGCTAAGATTCTGTTATAATATAATTTCAGAATTATATACTGTAAGAGAGTAGAAAATGAATATGTAGATATGCTGAGCTATAGGCTAGACTATAAACTAAGTAAAAAAGCTATTAAACTAGCCATCCTGAAGCGGAACACAGATGGATTAATCAGTTATAATAAAGCTAATCTAGCAGTAATACTGGAGATAGATAGTAACCTAATCAGATAATTAACTAAAGTTATTAAGAATAATAAAATACTTTAAGAAATGAGTAAAGGCTCACCAGACAAGATCATTATTAATAAAAATAGACTAGCCTATTTTCATGGATTAATCTTTATACTAACCACAATGAAAACAGAGATTATGGCTAGACATTATGATAAACCACTCAAGGGTCACTTAGAAGTGGAAAAGATGACTGAACTAATCATAAGAAACTACTACATTCTGAACCTCAGACAAAAAGTACATGATTATATTAAGCAATATGAGACTTATATTAAAAATAAGTCTATAAGATACTAATCCTATAGATAAATACAAGTACAGGAGGTGCCTGTCAAACCCTAGGATCGCTTCTCCCTGTTCCTGTTAGCTTAGCTCCCGTTCCGATACGTACCTTGTGAACTGAATCAAAGGTAGTCAGGTTGTTGACTATCTAAAGATGACTTGATCTGAACAGAAGAAGAGAAGTAAGGCCAGATAGTGCCGCGCAGCTATCTGTAAGTAAGTGCGGACGAGTGTTGTCGCTAAGCTTTATCAAAACATAGGTTACTTAAAGATAATTGTAATTAAGCATGAAGAACAGAACTAGCTAAATACATGAAAGAGTGTCCTTATATCCTATCCTTCGTCATGGCGTCGCCATGATATATTATGTCATCAATATGTTATGTCATAGCACTGCTATGTCCTGTTGTAGCGCTGCTATGTCCTATTATAGCACTGCCATGTTATAGCGTGTCGGTGACATGTCCGTCGTGGTCACGTGTTGTGTAACCGTCCCGGTTTGTAGGTTGCTCTGATCAGGATTCTACTCGATAAGAGTCCTTGCCTTCCGGACGTGGCCTTCTGCCTAACGTATCCGCCTTACTAGTTCGTTCAGCTAGCAGGGGTCTGTAACACCACTCCCCCTCTTTCAAGGTTTCTTGTCTGGTGAGCCCTTGCTCATTTCTTGGAGTGTTTTATCATTTTTCGTGCCTTCAGCCAATCGCTTGGTTAGGTTGCTCCCTATTTCCAATGTTGCTGCTAGGTTGGCCTTGTTGTAGCTGATTGACCCATCCGTGTTCTGCTTCAGGATGGCCGGTTTGATAGCTTTTTTATCTAATTTATAGTCTGGCCTGTGGTTCAGTGTATCTGTGTATCTATTCTCTACTTTCTTGCAGTATATAATTCTGAAGTCATATTGTGACAAAATCTCAGCCCATTGTGCCTGTCTTTTAGTCAACTCTTTGGTTATTGTGAAGTAGGTTAAGTTCTTATGGTCTGTCTTCACAATGACGGTGTGCTTTGCTCCTTCAAGGTAGATTCTCTACTGTTTGAATACTATTACTATAGCTAGTAATTCCTTGTTGTGAATGTCGTAGTTGAGTTCTGCTTGAACCAACTTTCTTGAGTAAAATATAATCAGTCTTGGCTTTCTGTCTTCTCCGGGTTGTGTCATACGCATATTAATAGCATAGTCTAATATATTAGTTTCAATAGTTGTTTCTTTCTCTAGATTGTGCTGTATAAGTACTGGTGATGTGGTAAGTTGTTACTTGATATCTTCAAACATGTTTTGCTGTGGTTCTTTCTACAGATACTTCTTCAACTTCTTTATAAGCTCGAAGAGTGGTGTTATATAGATAGTGTATCTGTCCACGAATCGTCGATAATAGTTAACTAATCTGATGAACTGCTGTAGTTCTTTCAGATTCCTAGGTTAAGACTAATCCTGTATGGCTTATACTTTAGCTTACTCAGTATGGATTCTCTCTGTGGATATCCAGTATCCCAGAAACTCTGTTTTCTATATATGAAATTCATACTTCTTCAGCTTGCATTATAACTGATATAGATATAGTTTATACAGAACTAGTCTTACATGTCTCTTATATTCTTTCTCAGTCTTCAAGAAGATTAATATATTATCTAAGTAAGTAATTACAAACTTATCAAGATGTTTTTCAAGAACTTTGTTGATATATTGCTAAAATGACGCTGGTGTGTTGGTAAGTCTAAATAATATAATCAAGTATTTAAAATATCTATATTTTATTTTAAATATAGTTTTCTATTCTTCACCTTCCACGATGCGTATACAATAATAAGTATCTATAATATTAAGTTTAGTAAACTACTTTATTTCTTGTATCTTATCTTGGATTTCCAAAATCAAAGATAACAGGTGTTAATCCTTAATCATGATAGCATTCAGTAACTAATAATTCATATATAGCTGTAAACTACTGTCCTTTTTTAGTACAAATAGGACTCCATATTCTACTAGTGACTTTAAAGGCCTGATATTATCTTTAACTAACTGGTTATTAATATATTCTCGTAGTGTTTATAATTTCTTTTTAAATATCAGATAAATCTTTCTATATACTGGTGACTTTTCTTCCTCTATAGGAATAATATAGTCATGCTTTCTATACTGAGATAATTCAGATTGTTCTAACTACTTAAACAAGTTCTTAAATCTCTTATACTATGATGGAATCTGCGCGTCACTCTTGACCGTAGCTAGAAATTCCTATAAATCTTCTAGTCCTTAGACAGTCATCTCAATCTCTGTGTTGGAACTGTTAATATTATACTCGCAGTACTTTTTTATTATTATTAGTATCCATTCTGATAATTCTATGAGCTAATCTCTCTGTAATGACTTGATTACTACTATTATTTATATAACTATACTTGAGATGTTATTTTCCTCTAAGTTATCTCTGATACCTGGCGCGTTAGGCTTTCATAGCAATCTCAACCTCCCTTTACTAGGTTGTTTAGTCCTCGCTTCAGCTCCTTGCTGAGTAGCGGGCTGTACGGATCCAGACCCCATACCTGGTCCTTGTTGGTGTTGTCTTGGACAATCATAATTTATGAATTAGAGACTCTTAGTCTTCTAATCAATCTGCAGATTATGATTCCTGAGTCATGAAATCTCTAACATAATATTATACTATCTTAAAGATATCATGTTAAAGTCTATATATTTATAGTGATTCTTTACAATTATAGACATGATTCCTGACTTAACTGTTAATATAAGAGTTCCCAAATTCTCTCTATTTAGTTCTATGATTAGTTCAGATTCTTCTTTCTATTATCTAAGTATCCCAAGCTGTTATATGAATTATGGGTGCATGAAGTTCCCAGTTATTCTAGAGTCTATCAATACTTGGGCTGGTTGATCTAATACGACTGCTTGGATTTTTAGATATGGTCCTGATTCTGTGGCTGTTAATTATTATTCCGGCTAGTTAGGTTCTAACTGCTGTGAGTATCTTCTTAGAAATCTCAAGCCTTCTATCTTTACTGTGTAATATATTATACACTAATTATTAAAACATATTAATCAATGTATTAATCTATAATAAGAATGTTTCTGGTATCCTTTACACGCATAATCAAAGATATTGCATAGACAGTGACTTATCTTAGCCCTAACTATTTCCAGTATCCTAGATCAATAATTAGCAATGTACTTCTAATTATAATATATTAAGCATGTGTTCGTGTAGTACACAAGCTAAGAGAGTTTATCATGTCTTTAATAATCTCTACTTTCTTTAAAATAAATGTATAAACATGGTTTATCACACCAAGGCTCTGTTCCTGTAATATTTATCTTCTAGCTAATCTTTAATAGCTGGTAATAATAGTCTGTGTTGTCTCATCCATATATTAAACAAACTTCCGGGTGATAAAGGCATCTTTATAAATATTATTTCCAAGTCTTATTTTATAATTTTCAATATTTTAAATCCTAATGTGGGCAATGCTGCATGATCATTTTAAGCTCTGGGCAGAATCATACTAGATTTTTTAAGATCTTCTTTAAGATACGGTCTAACTAATAAATAATATCCTCTTAATTATTCTTCTAGTTCTCCTTGTCCTCGTCTCGCTGTGATGGACAGAGTTTATTAATTTTTGATAAGGGTTTTTCAGAGATATTGGGTATCTTACTGAGTCTCTTCTTGCTGGGTTCAAGATCTTTAAGCAGTGTACTATACTCTTCATCCAACAGTTCATCTTTATTCTAAACTATATTAGGATAGTCGTTCCTTAAAACTGGCTTATAATTATTATTATTAACTTCTATAGTCTAAACTAATAGTACAGATAATCATCAATCCTCTTATTAATTAAATAGTACTGTTGACTCATCCGAGATGGTCTGTTATCTTAATTAATCACAGTATATCCTGTTCTCTGACAGCCAACCATGTTGAATAGTATGTAATTTCTTATTATCTAATATCTGCATTGCAGATTCCGTCTAAACTTCGTGCTGAATGGCGGTGATATCATAGACTCCTCTGCCTTAATTCTGGTGCATAGCCCTTAATTACTTCTAAGGCTGTTACTGTTTCTGACTACAATTCTTTGACTAGTGACCTGCTTTGCTGCAGCTAAAGCATAAGCAGTCTTGTTTACGCTGTTCGAGTTCCTTCTTAGATATTTAAGTCTCTTGAGTCTGATACTGTACTGTATCCAGCTCCATTAGTTTTAATTTATAGGGATCTTTATATCCCAAGCTTCTAGATTGTACCGACCTTTTGTTGTTGGCTCGGTAATCTGGCTGGTTATTATATTAAGATATAGATCTATTAGTCTACTGACCCTCTCATCGTTTCATATTAAAGTTATATAACTTATTATTAATCTTCACGGCTGCTTTGATTATCTTGGCCAAGATATCCGGTTGTTCTTACTAAATGATCTTTTCTTGGATCTCTATCTTGAGTCCTTCTTTGAATTATGAGATATAAGTATTATCATTCTAATCTAGGTAACTAATGACTTACTAAAACTCTGAAGCATACACAGATACTGATCCTATCTATTTAAGTTATCATAACTTTTATTTAGTATTCTGTACTGTATTAATGTCTCTGAATGTCTATTTAAGACGCTGTTTAAATCTGGCGTAATTAGTAAAAAATTGTTTTATATTATTATTCTGATTACTTACTGACTTTTCTTGTTACTCGTGGATATATGATTTAAACCAATTAAATACCACTCTGGTAAGGTAAGTAGATATGAAAAAGATCTTATTCTTCTTATTCTTGAGCTTTTCCTTGTTCATGTTAAGGTACAAGTCTAACTAGGTCAAGAAAGCTCTGAGCTTCGCTCATTTACCATCAAATGGCTCAGGTAGTCGGACCTTAACAGATTTAACTGATAGACGACCTTCGAGTAACTGGTTCTTTTGTTCTAAGGCAGTGACGCTTTCTTGTAGCTGACTAATCATGTCCATTAGTTTCTTGGTTGTCGGGCCCTGCTGCTGAGGCGCTCACGATATGTTTAATATAGTCGACATGATGACTGGTTATTACTGGGTAACACTCATACTGACTGATGCTCAATGTGTCAAACCCTAGGATCACTTCTCCCTGTTCCTGTTAGCTTAGCTCCCGTTCCGATATGTACCTTGTGAACTGAATCAAAGGTAGTCAGGTTGTTAACTATCTAAAGATGACTTGATCTGAACAGAAAAAGAGAAGTAAGGCCAGATAGTGCCACGCAGCTATCCGTAAGTAAGTGCGGATAAGTATTGTCACTAAGCTTTACCAAAACATAGGTTACTTAAAGACAATTATAATTAAGCACGAAGAACAGAACTAGCTAAGTATATAAAAGAGTGTCCTTATATCCTATCCTTTATCATAGCATCACCATGATATGTCATGTCACTGATATGTTATATCATAGCGCTGCCATGTCCTGTCATAGCGCTGCCATGTCCTGTCATAGCGCTGCCATGTCCTGTCATAGCGCTGCCATGTTATAACATGTCAGTGACATGTCCGTCGTGGTCACGTGTTGTGTAACCGTCCCGGTTTGTAGGTTGCTCTGATCAGGATTCTACTCGATAAGAGTCCTTGCCTTCCGGACGTGGCCTTCTGCCTAACGTATCCGCCTTACTAGTTCGTTCAGCTAGCAGGGGTCTGTAACAGTGCCACAGCAACTATAGAAATAGATAATAATTAACTTTATTAGTTTACTATCTAAATTAAAGAAATATAAGATTATCACAGTCATTACTAATCATCTTATTAAATACATCCATCTTGTATCAAATAAGATAATAATAATAGTAATACAGATAGTAGAACTATTCCTAGAAAATATTATTATATATTATAGAATGTTAAAATACATTATATTAGATCAAGACAAACTATTTATCTTAAAGTTCTAAAGATTACTTGCAGATCTCATAGAAATTAAAGAATAAATAATAATGGCTTACTACCCGTAGATAAATAAATAAATAAAAAGGATTAACTAGATAATTAAACAATATCTGAAACACTACATAAACTACTAGCAGAATGATTAAGTAAATCTGTTACTAATAATACAGTTCTTATACAATAATACCAGTCATTTAATTATTAAAGTCTCACTGTTCTATACTAATTACGGTTACCACCCCAGGTTTCTGGAAATATTACTAAAAAAATAACAAGTTACTAATATAGCTGAGGATATTGTCATGTTTATAGAAAACATGTATCTATAGTTATTTTAAGATATCAAGTTTATAAACTTATATAGCAAGATATACTATGATTATAAATACAGAAAGAAACCTGATTTAAAAAGAAGGAAAAAAGTGTTCCTACTCTGTAGAAACATTAAAATAAAATAGTTAAGTTAGAAGCTTGATCATTATAAGCTAGGATTATTTATTATCAAAAACAAGAAGAGACTAGTCAACTATAAGTTAAGGTTGCTAAAATTGATGAGCAAAATTTATCCAGTGTTTTATATCTTATTATTGGAACCCGCACCAAAAAATACTGGAATTATAGAAAATATGGAGATTAATAACAATACAGAGAAAGAATATAAAGTTAAAAGGATCTTAGACTACAGGAAGATTAGTAATAGATCATAATATCTAGTAAAATAAAAAGAATATAATATCTCAGAAAATACATGGAAACCTATCAAGAATTTGACAGGCTATCACCAGCTTATGGAGTAATACTATTAACAGACAGGTCAAAGTTCGCCCAGAAGGAAGAGAAACTAACTAACTAAGTCAGGCTAGGATTGTCTGATACAGTGGTAAGTTGAGCAGCATCATGTTTATTAACCAGACACTCCAGCTCCCGGAGATCCTCAGCACTTGAAGGATCCTCCTTATCTAACTGCTCCAAAATAGTTAAGTCGTGATCCAACATCCGCTCGCCACAGTCTTTTAGGAACTGCTGTTGCTTAAACAAACAAGTCATCTTGGCAGCAATACAGGCCTGTTCAGCAAGGGCCTTAGCAAGTTCATTTTGTATATCTAATTGATTATGTTTTAACTTATTCCACTCCCTATCACTGTGAAATTGTTTTTCATATTTTTAACTACAACAAGTATAGGTAGCATAATTTTGGCTCTTCGAATCCATAATGTAAGGAATACCTCTCAGAAAATAATATTTACAGGAACTCTCAATAATAAAGCTATTATCACGGATCTTGTTAAACTAATAAATATATTTCTTTACCCGATCATGATTAGCGCAATAACAAGACATGATAGGCCATCATAAGGAAAAGAGAAATTAAGAAAACTCAATCAATACAGAAGAAACACGCACCTTTATATCTCTTGAGAACAAGAAACCTTGAAGGAGGGGGAGTGATGTTACAGACCCCTGCTAGCCAGGTTACTAGCGGAGCGGACTCGTCAGGTAGAAAGTGATGACCAAGCAGGACTCGGGCAACCGGCAACTCTTATTGAGTAGAATCCCAGTCAGAGTAATGTCTGAGGCAGCGCTGTGTTACGTGATCATCTACTATCAGATCTACTATTGAGAGTATATAATATAGTATACGGGATCCAGGAACATGATTAGCTCGACCCTTGATCTATCCTGAATGGTATACGAAATGGTATATGAAGAATAGGATATAAGGACACTCTCTCATGTACTTAGTTAGTTCTGTTCTTCGTGCTTAATATAACTGTCTTTAAGTAACCATATGTTTAGTAAAGCTTAGTGATAATACTTGTCTGTACTTACGGATAGCTGTGCGGCACTATCTGGCCTTACTTCTCTTCTTCTGTCCAGGACTAGCCACCTCTTGGATAGTCATCAGTCTGACCTATCTTGACTCAGTTCAAGGTGCGTATTAGAACGGGAGCTAAGCTAATAGGAACAGGGAGAAGCGATCCTAGGGTTTGACATTAATCTTTATATTAACCATAATAAGGACAGAGATTATGGCTAGATATTATAATGAACCACTCAAAGATCACTTAGGAGTAGAAAAGATAATTGAATTAATTACAAGGAATTATTACATTCTAAACCTTAGATAGAAAGTACGCGATTATATTAGATAACATAAGACTTGTATTAGAAACAAGCCTGTGAGGTACCAATCTTATAGATAAATGTAAGTATAAGAGGCGCCATAATAATTATAGAAATAGATAATATTTAACTTTATTAATCTATTATCTAAATTAGAAAAATATAATATTATTATAGTTATCACTGATCGCCTTACCAAATATATCTATCTTATATTAAGTAAGATGATAATAACAGTAATATAGATAGTAGAATTGTTTTTAAGAAATATTGTTGCATATTATAGGATGCTAAAATACATTATATTAGACTGAGACAAGTTATTTATCTTAAAGTTCTGGAGATCACTTGCAGATCTTATAGAAATTAAAGAATAAATAATAATAACTTACTACCTGCAGATAAATGGGTAAATAAAAAGGATTAACTAGATAATTAAGTAATACCTGAGACACTATATAAACTACTAGTAAAATGATTAGATAAATCTATTATTAATAGTGTAGTTCTTATATAATAATGCTAGTTACTTGACTATTGGAGTCTTATTGTTCTATGTTAATTACAGATACCACCTCAGGTTTCTGGAAACATTATTAGAAAAGTAGTAAATTGTTAATATAGTTGAGAATATTGTTATATTTACAGGAAACATGTATCTCTAGTTATTTTAAGACATTGAGTTCATGAACTTGTATAGTAAGATGTATTATAATTATAGATACAGGAAGAAACCTGACTTAAAAAAAGGGGAGAAAGTGTTCTTACTCTGTAAAAATATTAAGATAAAATAATCAAGTCAGAAACTTAACTATTACAAGCTAGGACCATTTGTCATTGAAGATAAGAAGAAACCAGTTAACTACAAGTTAAGGTTGTTAAAATCAATGAACAAAATTCATTCAGTGTTTCATATCTCATTATTGAAACCTGTACCTAAGAACGCTAGAATCGCGGAAAATATGGAGATCGATGATAATATAAAGAAAGAATATGAAGTTAAAAAGATCCTGGACTATAAGAAGATCAGCAGCAGATCACAATATCTGGTAAAATAAGAAGAATATAATATTTTAGAAAATATATAAAAACTTATTGAGAATTTGACAGGCTGTTACCAGCTTGTAAAGTAGTATTATTGATAGACAGGTCAAAGTTCGCCCAGAAGAAAGGGAAACTAACTAATTAAGTTAGACTAGAATCATCTGACACAGCGGCAAGCTGAGCAGTGTTGTGCTTGTCAGCTAGACACCCTAGTTTCCAGAGATCCTCAGTGCTTGGAGGATCCTCATTATCCAACAGATCTAATATATTTAAGTCGTGATCTAACATCCGATCACTACAGTCCTCAAGGAATTTTTGATGTTTTCGTAAATGTTTTACTTTCGCGAATAACTGCTCAATCTGCTCTTTAGTTTTTTTAATCTCTTAAGCTATCTTTTCTTTATCACATTGAAGCTTATCCCACTCGGAGTCACTGTGAAATTGTTTTTCATATTTTTGGCCATGATGAGTACAGGCCGCACAATTTCAGTTCTTGGAATCCATGAAGTAAGAAAGACTGTGGAAATCATACCAGGTGTAAGGAGAATCAACCTGGACACTGCTGTGAATGATTCAGTCAGCCTAGTGATAATGCTCTTTGTAGTGATTACGCGGAGGCATGATGACTTATTCTAGAAGAAAAAGGAACTGAAGAACCTAGGTCAACGCACACGGGGACACGCATCTTTATGTTCTTGAGAACAAGAACCTTGAAGGAAGGGAGGTGGTGTTACGGACCCCTGCTAGCTGAATAACTAGTGAGACGGGTATGTCAGGCAGAAGGCAACGCCCGGACGGACGACCACTCTTATTGGGTAAAGTCCCGAGCTGAGTCATCATGTATCACATGTTAACGTATTCCACAAGCGAGTCGGCACCACAAGCGAGTCGGCACCCCAACGCGTTTTCACCGCGATCAAAAACCTCACTCAATTCAACCACTAACCATGCCTCCAAAAGCGCGTCAAAAATCAAGAAATTCAGCCGAGCAGGAGGGGAGAATTTTATTAGCAATCTCTGCTATAGAAAATAAACAAATTACCCAAATTACTAAAGCTGCACGTCATTATAATGTGCCTCGTTCTACTCTACAAGATCGACTACGCGGAAAAACAAATCGCTCAGAAACACGTGCCAATAATCATAAAATGACTCAAAATGAAGAGGAATCGCTTGTACAATGGATTCTATCGCTAGATCAACGTGGAGCGCCTCCCCGACCATCTCATATATAAGAAATGGCTAATATTCTTCTTGCTGCGCGCGATACTACCCCAGTTCAATCAGTCGGAGAGAACTGGGTCTTTAACTTCATTAAACGACAAGATCGCTTGAAAACTCGCTATACTCGACGCTATGATTATCGGCGCGCTAAATGTGAAGACCCCAAGATTATCAGAGAGTGGTTTAATCGCGTATAAATCACTATAATACAACATAGGATTGCACAGGAAGATATCTACAATTTTAATGAGACTGGCTTCGTTATAGGCTTAGTAGCTACTGCTCAAGTAGTTACTAGAGCTGACTACTATGGAAAGGCCTCTCTTGTACAGCCAGGTAATCGAGAATGGGTTACTTCGATTGAGTGTATTAACTCTACCGGTTGGGCGCTTCCTCCATGTGTGATCTTTAAAGGCAAGGTCCATATAGAGGGTTGGTATCAAGATATCAAACTCCCACGCGATAGTAGGATTGAGGTTAGTCCTAATGGATGGACTACAGATGAGATAGGCCTTCGCTGGCTTCAAAATCTCTTCATTCCTACTACTACTAGCTGTACAACTGGAAGATATCATCTTCTTATTCTTGACGGCCATGGCAGCCATCTTATGCCTTAATTCGATCAGATATGCAGTGAGAATAATATCATTCCTATCTGCATGCCAGCTCATTCTTCTCACAAACTTCAACCTTTGGATGTGGGTTGCTTTGCACCTCTAAAGCGAGCATACAGCAGCTTAGTAGAGGAACAGGCACGTTTAGGAATCAATCATATCGACAAACTTGATTTCTTAGAGGCCTTTCCACAAGCTCGTGAACGCGCTTTTTAAGCAGATACTATTCGAAATAGCTTCGCAGGCGCTGGCCTAGTTCCATTCAATCCAGATAGGGTACTCAGTCAGCTGAATATTCAATTAAAGACCCCTACACCACCAGGCAGCCGGTCAACTAATTTAGCGCCAAAAACGCCTTATACAACTAGGCAGCTTGACAAGCAGGTATCTACAGCAAAGAAGCTGCTTAAAGCGCGTACGCAGAGCCCTTCATCTTCACTAGAAATATGATTTGATAAGCTTATTAAAGGTCATGAATTACATCTTAATGAGCTTATTCTTGCACGCGAAGAAATCCGCAAATTACGCGCTTCTCATGAAAAGAAGCTTCAAAAAAAGAAACGCTCTACTAGACAGCTAGCTATTACAGAGGGATCAGCTATTAAAGAAGGCCTAGAGCGATTTCAGCGCGAGAATGAGGTTGATGAAGCTCAAAATACGCTTCCTATAGATCCTGCACTTTCTGCAGTTGAGCCACGCGTACGAGCGCCACCACGCTGCAGTAATTGTCATATTCTAGGACATAGACGGCTACAATGTCCTACTCGAGTTCCTAATTAGTTTTTATATAGAAATGCAATTATTTTGTTGATAAAGCCTTTAGTATTTGGCCCGCGGGCAGAAATTGGAGCGGGGGTGCCGGCTCGCTTGTGGTGCCGACTCGCTTGTGGAATACGTTATGTGACCATGGTATACAGACAAGCATGTGGTATATGACATACTATTATGGTCTATAACTATTAAACAGGTATACGGTAGACCCAATGGTATATGGAATGGTATACAAGGAATAGGATATATAAGGACGCTCCTTCTTATACTTAGCTAGTTCTGTTCTTCGTGCTCAATAATACTGTCTTTAAGTAACCATATGTTTTAGAAAAGCTTAGCAACAATACTTGTCTGTACTTACTTACGGATAGCTGCGCGGCACTATCTGGCCTTACTTCTCTTCTTCTGTTCAGGACCAGTCATCTCTTAGATAGTCATCAGTCTGACTTACCTTGATTCAGTTCACAGGTACGCATTGGAACGGGAGCTAAGCTAACAGGAACAGGGAGAAGCGATCCTAGGGTTTGACATTAGCTTAGCTTTACTGGTATACATACCTTTGAACTGGGTCAAGGTAGTGTCAGACTGATGACTATCTAAGGATAACTAGTCTTGAACAAAGAAAGAGAAGTAAGGCCAGATAGTGCCGTGCAGTTATCTGTAAGTAAATATAGATAAGTATTATTATTAAGCTTTCTGAATATATGATTACTTAAAGATGATTGTATTGAGCATGAAGAACAGAACTAGCTAAGTATATGAAAGAGTATCCTTATATCCTATCCTCTGTTATGGCATTGCCATGATATATTATATTATTAATATATTATTTTATATCGCTGTTATATTCTATTATAGCGCCGATATATTATAGCGTGTCGGTGACATGTCCACCGTGGTCACGTGCTGTGTAACCGTTCCGGACATTGGTTACTCAGATTAGGATTCTACTTGATAAGAGTCCTTGTCTTTCCGGACGTGGCCTTCTGCCTAACGAGTCCGCCTCACTAGTTGTTCAGCTAGCAGGGGTCCGTAACAATGGTGTCCAGTAGTAAGACTGTTCCTTACCTGTAGCTGATTCTATAAGCTGACTTTTATTAACTTAATTAGTCTTATAAGTCTATTTGAACACGATTTTAGTCTCTTTAATAGTGAGGCCGTTAAGGCCGGCCATTTAACAATAAGTCCTTTTTTTCTTAGTATTTTGTCTTTCTAATCTAGCCTGTAATTTATTAACTTCCTGCTCAAGCAAAGCAGCCTGGTTGAAAGTGATTTCATATTCTTTTATAACATAAAATAATATTGCTTTTATCTATAAAGATAGACTAATTATATATTTATAAAGAAGTCTTTTAATAATAGTTTCATGTCTCCGCAACTATCTTATATTTTTAAATATTTTTAATATTATTAATATAATAGAGATACTGCTAGTTAGAATAGGCTTATGGAGCTATATAACCAGCTTACTAAGAATCTTATCTAGCTAGAATAGAACCAATCCTAAAGTCTTAAAGATATTGTATATAGTTGATTTTTTAAAAACAAGAAAACATGTATCTGGATATATATTTAAAAAATCAATCTTATTAATATAATAAATACTCTAATAAATTAATTCTTCTATTAAACTTCTGTATATTTATTTTAATAATATAAAGTAAGTAATATCAAGTAATTAATAAAGATATAAAGAATATAGAGACATATAGATAAAAATAATATTATTTTAGCTATATATATTTTTAAAATTCTGGAGTTAAATAAGAGTTATGTTTATCAAAAATTAGAAGACTATATTATCCAATCCACCAGTCCTTAATAAAAGAAATAAAGTATTTATAAAGCTAATATAAACTAATCTTATTAAAAATTTAATTATTTAGTAATAAATTGATATGTTAATCAGATAGAATAAGATCTTAATATTATATCTTTATATGAATCTTTTTCTTAAAAATCAAGTACAGTACTAATATCATACTAACAGTATTAATATATTTAATTAAGATCATCTATTCGCGGTTGCTAGATTATATAAGAAACAGTTTATCTATACAGTCAGATCTTATGATTACATATACTGTAACTACTATATCTATAATAAAGCCTGTTTTATCAAAGTTTCAGATATCTTTATTAAAAATACTGTATTTCTTTCTTATAGCTTTAACCTGATCAAACCACTTATCTAAGAACATAGAATCTTTATATTTTATACGTTAGATATGATATCTTCAAGAGAATTAACTCTTTAAAACCAGTATATGCTTAACAAAGTTATATATCCAGTTTTCGCTGACAGAGACTGCGTAAGTTGAGGCACGTTTTTAAAGAAGAATAAATACTATATTCTAAATATATAACAGCCGAGGATGAAGCCTATACTTAATAAGTAAGAATATCCAGTCCTTTAAAGCCTCTTCTTCAAGAAGAGTCAGTTTTATAGACTTGACCCGTATATCTAAACATGATTTGACTCCTTTAATATATCGTTACAGAGTTAAACGCGGAACATTATAAGCGCTCACAGCTTTATTTATATATAAAATTCTGCCACTTTGAATAGCCTCAACAACTAGGCAGATACGGCCTTCTTGTTCCACCAAAGATTTTGACGATTGAGGCATGTCTGGTAGAGTTGTTGGTGGTTGAATAGCTTCAAGTTGAAGAACGCGAGAATAACGCGCGCGCCGGCCCACTCGCTTGTGGATTACGTTAACTTGACTTCCTTGAATAGCTAACGTAATTCCCAACCGAGTCGACCGCCCGGTCGACCCGCTCACCTCTTCCAAAATTCATCGCTTGTTCAACGCGTGACTATTCAAACAACCACCATACCACCAGTATCGCGTCATCTAAACCAAAACTCAGTAGAACAAGAGAGAAGGATTCAAATCGCTATATCCGCATTAAAAAAACTTGAAATCTCGTCAATTCATCACGCGGCAGAGGTTTTTAATATACCTTACTCAATATTACACAATCGAATGAAGGAAAAGCAATATCGACTCAAGCAGCATGCAAATAGCCACAAGCTCTCTAAAAATGAGGAAGCATCTCTGGTTAAGTGGATATTATCAAGAAATACACGTGGAGTTCCTCCTAGACCATCTTATATGACAGAGATGGCTAATATTCTACTTGATTCCGCAGCTCAACCTCTTAAAAAGAACTGGGTCTCTAGCTTTATTAATCAAAATCCTGAAGTTAAAGCCTGATTTGCTCGGCAATATAACTATTCACGCACAAAATATAAAGATCCAGAGATTATAAAGAGCTGGTTTCAGCAACTGCAGAAGGTTCGGTCAGAATAGAGGATCCTTGACCAAGATATCTATAATTTTGATGAGACAGGCTTTGCTATAGGTCTTATAGTAACTACTAAGATAGTTACTAGGGCTGATATACCTGGAAAGCCTTATCTTATTTAACCAGGCAACCGTGAATGAGTTACAACAATTAAATACATAAATTCAAGTGGTTGGATGGTCCCTTCATATATTATCTTTAAAAGTAAGCACTATATTAAGGGCTGGTTTGAAGAATACAGTATACAACCTGACTAGTGAATTAAATTAAGCGCAAACAATTGGACTACTGATGAGATAAGTCTCCGGTGGCTTTTAAAGGTCTTTATTCCTGTAACTACTTCTCAAATGATTGGCCAATATTGATTACTAGTCCTTGATGGCCATGGAAGCCATCTTACACCTTGATTTAACAAGCTTTGTAAGTAGAATAATATAATTCCTATCTACATGCCTCTTCACTCATCTCATCTTCTACAACTGTTAGATATTGGTTACTTTGGCCCGTTAAAGCGCGCGTACGGAGAACTAGTAGAGACAAAGATATACTTAGGATTCAATCATATTAATAAGTTTAACTTTCTCAGTGCTTATCCTAACACTCACCACAAAGTCTTTACAGTACAGAATATTCAAAGCGGCTTTGCTGCCGCTGGGATACTTCCATTCAGCCCTCAGCGTGTGCTTGATAAGTTGAATATCTTACTATCAACACTGACACCCCCCCAGAGCCCTGGTGGGAACTTATCTAGTTCCTCTATATTAATAACGCCTCAAACAGCTCACGAACTCTTTAAAAAAGCATCCTCTGTTAAGAAGATGCTTTGAAAACACTCTTAAAGTCCTTTAACACCTTCAAAAAAAACTTACAATGAGTTGCTTAAAGGTTGCAAATTAATAATGCACCAAGCAGCCTTCATAATAAAGGAACTACATGATCTCCGCGCAGAACATGAGAAAGTGAAGCAGAAGAGGAGACGTTCTAAGCGCCAGATAACTCCTAATAATGGACTATCAATACAAGAAGCGAGAGACTTAATTACGCAGAGGAATGAGCGATTGAATCAGGAAGGTGGTAGTAGTAGTAAGCCAAGTATTTCTACTTCAAATACTTTAGTTCCTCAAAAACGTGCTCCACCAAGATGTTCTGACTGTCATATCTTGGGGCATACTAGAACTAGATGTCCTAATCGCCATATTGCTTAGTTTTATTAATTTAATAAAGGTTTTAGTTGTTGGCGATAGCTTCAAGTTTAATGAGTATTGTCCGAATGGATGGGGTGTGAGCGGGTCGACCGGGCGGTCGACTCGGTTGGGAATTACGTTATATAAGAGCGGACTCTGATATTGTAAGAACGGCAGAAGCATGATTATATAAGTTGACTTACTTACAATCTTTTTGATATGTATCACAGTAATGGTGAATCTGTAATATCAGCTAGTATGCTTATCCACCCACCCACCCCACCAAATCCAAATACTTATATATCATTGTTGAATGCTGCTCTAACCCGATCCCATGATTTCCCGCTATCTAGGGATTATACCACTATCTTGATTGTTGCAAGCCAACCGGGGTACCTTATATGTATATCTATATTAGTAAAAGCACCCGATCTGAATATTTCGGGCGGTAGTCGGCCAAAACAGCAGACAGTAGAAGTAATATGAGGAATTATTTTCTGTCCGGACTGTGGTGCGTATCATCCTGTATATTTTATGTTATATATTTGGGAAGACGGAATGGAATCAATCTCTGGTATAGTACTTCAGATAATAGGTACGCCGCTTTTTGGACGGAAAATTAAATGTATTGAATGGGGAGAATCGAGGAGATTACTACTATGTTTTGTCCGGGCGGGGATCTTTGATGATGTTCGGATTTTGAATGATTGGAAACCGGTCGCGGGGTTGTTTGTATACATAGTACATAGTACTGGTAGACGGTTAAAATGGGTGGGTCCTGTGAAGGGGGCGGGGCAATTTAGGGGTATGTTGCCGCTGTCGAGATCGATGTCTTGACTCTTGAGGTTCTTGTATGGGGTCGGAAGATGGGAGTTGAGCAGATGCTGAATTGGGTGTGGAAGGTTACCACCAAGATAAACCGAATTTATCTTACTACTATGTTGTACTATGTAAGGTGCTCTTGTCGACCACTGTCCGAGATGGCATTCATCAAGCCGACATTCAAGCCGAACAAATGGTGCTGCATTTGGTTGATAGGTCCGAGGAAATGGTTCCTTTTTTCTTTTCTGGTAGCCTTGTGGGGAACAGATGTTGTCATAACCCCAACGGTGGCAGGGCTCGGCCGGATTTGCGTATCCGGAACTCTCCTGCCCCATCGATAGAGTGTGGCGGGTGGCTGTTCGGAACCAGTAGTTTGGGAGTATGGGTACACAGGATGGGGATGGGAATGGGGATTATTAATAGATCCCAGGGGTCTCGGAACTAAGTATCACTTAGTGCACATCGTTGAATGATGGGGGGTGCATGTTGAAGATGTAACCGGATGAAAAATCAGTCGGTTATGTCACAGCCAGGTGATGACGTTACTGGGCCAAATGCAGTGGGAATCTCCCCTCGGGATGCCGATCGGATCCAATCTTATCCGCGGCTCTCGATCAATCATACTCGTTGAAGTCTGAACTCTGAAGATGCCCTGGGAGGTCAACTCCACCCCAACCCCCCGGGGAATGGGATCCACCGCCCCGGCTGGTCGGCAGTGATCGCATCATTGCCGGTTCTCAGAGCCCTTCCAACTCAGGTACGTCATTGGAATCCGTCCGGTCTCGCCTCGCCACGGCTTCCCCTCTTCCTCCCCGAAGATATTTCACCAAGCCCATATCCGCCTGGCTCGGCTGTCGCCATCTGTACATCATCATCACCCTCAATCGGTCCCTAACCCATCCACTAAACCTCAGCCAAAAATGTCCACCGGTGCCACGACGAGAAAAATTGTCTGCTTCTCAGGTAGGGATTTCCGGTGGATCGCCCTCCACTGCGGCCGCTGCTAATCAACGACCTACAGACTTCGACGGTACCATCTTCATGCAAGATTCGGGCCATGTCCTCTTCGACAATCTGGGATGTGGCGCCAAACGCCGCCAAGTCCTCGACGAGCAGATCAAATCCGGCGAGCGCTCATTCCGAGAAGTCTCCGAGGAGATGTGGGGGTCGCTACGGATACCCTTCGAGGATGGCTTTGATGTGATGAAAGAGGAGCTAGACATTGATCCGGGATTTCAAGAATTTCACAAATTCTGTATAGATAATGGCATTGTTTTTAATGTCATCAGTGCAGGGCTGAAGCCAGTCTTACGTAAAGTGCTGGACACTTTCCTCGGGGAGCAAGAGGTACAGTTGCATCTTTCTCGTGGGGGAATCCACTCACCAGTGGTCATTCACTAATCATTTATTTGTAGGCTTCGCGCATTCAAATTGTCGCCAACGATGCGGAAATCAAGTCCGATGGGTCAGAATGGAAGCCAATCTGGAGGCACGAAACAGAACTAGGCCATGACAAGGCGCTATCCATTCAGGAGGGCCGCGCGCAGGCAGCCGAAGAAGCCTTGGAGAGCGAGATTCCCCTTATTATCTTCATTGGCGACGGTGTGTCGGACCTTCCGGCTGCCCGTGAAGCGGATGTCCTCTTCGCGCGCAAGGGGTTGCGGTTGGAGCAATACTGCATTGAGCACAAGATTTCCTACATTGGCTTTGACTCATTCTCCGACGTCAAGCGGGAAGTACAAGCCATCATGAAGGAGGATCAGCAGAAGACCGGGGGCGTGGGCAAACCCGCCCGGTTCAATCCCCGAGCCAATATGTGGCGGCGGATTTCCAGCAGGCAAGCTGTAAGTCGGCGGTCCGGTGTTGCAGAGAGATATCCTCAGAGCTGACATGATGATCCCAGGTTCCCAAATTTGTTGCGGCGACCCCATCAAGGGAAGACAGGATATTCCTCTGGCCAGAGAGCTTTTCCGATTACCAACCCCGGGGTGCGTCGGGAAATATTTCGGCTTGAAAGACGGGGTAGTGATGTATGAATGAATCATTTTCAGGCGTTTGGGGGCAGCGAGCTGGATACATAGATCTAGGAAGTGTTCGATGAATGTATAGGGTTTCAGGATGACTTCATGCGTGTCAGCTTATGCGCTAGGATTGCGACGGTGTCGGGCTAGGCGTATCTAAAATCTGTAGGTTTGTGCAGCATTGAATCTAGTTAAGAAGAGGGCAGTGGCCGAATAAGAATTCACAATGATAGGCAACCGATTGATGGTCGCGCCTGATCGCGCGACCGGGCAACTTCTCAGAGTTCAGTTCGCAGAGCTTGCTCCACGTGGAATGCTGGGTTCGGGATTTAAACAATTGCCAAGGACTAATAAGCTTGTCCATGGATGGCAGAGGTAAAGGGAAACAACATGGGCAGGTGATTAGCCCATCTGGGTGGAGTAGGGACAATCACCATTCTTCTATATACTGGCTTAAGAGAAGCAGTTCTGCTTCAGACGGTCAAGAACCATGCCCTCCAGGTTGTGTTTCGAGGTGATGCATACCTTGAGAGGTCGGTATATATTTGATGAGATGAGTGCTGTACCTCGGGCTCTATTTTGTGGATTCAGACCAACTCAGGCGGGCCTAGTCACGAGTTCTTCGGGTTAGTGGCCAGAGTCGGTAGATAGGAGACAACGCTATAGGGAAGTGGTCATATAGTATGGGGAGGAAGAATTCGCCGTTCTGTCGCAGATGAGTACTACATGGAAAGTGAAAATAAAAATAAACAGGGTATGGAAGAGTGGCTCAGCAAGGAAAATAGACAAAAAGCAAAAAGGAAATCTCCCCGACTGGGAGTCGAACCCAGGTCTCCCGCGCTTGTTCCCAATTGGGATTGACAAGCGGAAATCATGACCGTTAGACCATCGAGGATTGGATATTATGTGGGTTTGATGTTTTGCTCTATGTTCTAGACAAGGAAAGTAGTGGTTGAATGGCCGCTCTTATATGTTTTCATGTTGTTGGCCTCTTTTAGATGCGAATGTTTGATTTGCGTTGATATTTTATACAGACCAGGTGGTTTTGCTTGCGTAGATTTTCCAATATTGTGTGCTTCTCAGTCTTATCCCTTGCTTTTTTCTTTTCTTTCTTACTATCGCTGTCGGCTATCAGTATATATTTATTGTAACTATTTGCATCGGGCTGTTATAGTGGAACTACTAATACCAGAACCGCACAGGATCGAAATGTAGATAGAGTATCGAAGTATCTGACCGAAGTCTCGGCCACCATGCTATATGAAGACAAAGAAATATTCTCATAGACAGGGAAACAGTATAGACAGTGACCTGGTCACATGTTTGAGGAACTCTCTACTACTAGGACCCCTCCAAAGGTAGATTCATCACTCAAACAATGAATCGTACTATCAAGACTCAAATGCCATTGTATATGCCACATCAATTAACAGGCAGTTTATCTGACCATAAAGCATCGTGTTCTGGCTGATAGAAAAATGATGGTTGCGCCTGGGCGGATTCGAACCGCGACCCTCTCCTAAGAATATCGAGTACTACGGAGTACTCTGTGGCCCACAAACGACCCACTTAGCATACTGCGCTTCTTCCCAATGTATGCCTCAGGCCCCAAGCCTCAATTTCAAGTGAAGGCGTGCTGCCCAGCCATTGCACTGTTTCTCTTCATCGCATCGATGCATACCTCATCCTAGCTGGTCGACTAAATCCCACCGAGGACGCCCATACAAAGTCGTAATCTACCTTTAATAAATATTAGCTGTCTGATCGCTCTTCTTGTCTAGAAAGCGGACTAATCTCTCACTCTCACCTGGTTTTCAAGGTTCTTCAGGCCGCTAGGAATCAATGGTATTTACTCTGGACTTCTAGTTGCATTCTAGTCTAGACCAATTGCGTGAGTTGTACCTTACAGATTGGGCTTCTAAACATCGGTACACGCATGTCTCAGTACATCTATGATCTTGCACAGCACCATGAACTGACTGACAGTCCTGGACAGTTCCTGCATGCCTCTCATCGCCAGGGGTCTCGATTCACCCAACATACGTCAGCCTGCATTCACTGTCTCGGATAACCTCCGGAATTAGGCGGCCAAATTTTCCGAGTTGTCCAAGGCAGAAAGTAATCAGAGGTAAGATACCCGACCGCACGGCCTGCTTCAGACTGTGTTGAGTAAGACCAAGAAAATCGGGATAGCGGTCGGTTCTGCCCGCTCGCTGAAGAACCATAATTGTGCAGCCCAGTTTAGATGGTGGTAGAATCTACTCAAAGTTTGGGGTAACCACGGAACCACGACGGGTCAGGTACATGCCTGCCAATCTGCCATGCATGCAAGGTTCCAGGGGCTGACACGACTGAATCAAGAACACTCGTTCATCCGGGGATCCTCAGGGTCCCGCCGGGGTTTTCCCTGCTCGGGCCTTTGATGCGGAGTAACAAAGAGGGGAAGCGCACGGACAACGTCACAGCCTCGCCTGGTGGATCTTGAATCTCGAGACCACCCACCAAGCTAAGGATCTAAAGTTGGGCTGGCACATGGATGATGGTGCCAATTGGCAGCTGCGTGCAGTCGATGGGTTGACTCGGACTCGGGTGCGGACTCGACCATCAGTTGACGACTGCCTGATCTGACATCTCTCAAGCACACCACACACCCAAGTCCTCCAGTAGATTGCTGGCGGGACACTGGCGAGAGAGTCAATACTCAATAGCCACGAAGCTTGTCACATTCCACCAGTCTACCCAGGCACATGAGAAACGTGACTCAGTATGCCAGAGAAACACTGTTTTTGCCGACAGAATGGTGGGAATCTTCGAAGGACCAAAATTTCCCCCCCCCCACTGCCTCACAGAGGAATGGAACGGATCGGCATGTCGTACGACCGGACAAGAGTCCTAAATCTGGGTGGCCCGGGGAATAATGCTGGGGAAGCCCAGTCGAGGAATGTGTGATGCCGGTTAAAACGTGGGGTGGACAAGCCGGAGGTGGGAGGTCCCAAGACATCCGCGCAGCCACGCTCCCCTTCTCCCATCTCTCTCGTTCGACTCTCCTGCCCTCCCTCGGTGGTTGTTGTAGAGACCCACCCTTATCCTGCCTTTGAAGGCCAATTGATCGGTTAATTCCAAATGGATCCCCATTATAAAAGGCCTCGAATCCTTCCGTGGTGACAATGGCATCAATACCAGCCTCCTCGAGTGAGCCTGCAACATGGTGGCCTTCTCGACCCTTTCGGGCATCAGCGCCCTCCCTTTATTGCTCTCCTTAGTCCAACATGTCCACGGTATCTCGTTGGAGGTATCTACCCAGGGGGGCAATTCATCCAGCTCGCTACTATATGGGTTCATGTTTGAGGTATGCGCATGGCCACGACATCATCAGTCATTGGCCTTCCAGTAATTGACAGTGAGCCAGGACATCAACCACTCGGGAGATGGCGGTATCTACGGCCAGATGCTGCAAAACCCTGGTCTTCAGGGAACAACACCTAATCTGACTGCCTGGGCTGCTGTCGGGGACGCCACTATCGCCATTGATGGGGACAACCCGCTGACCTCAGCTATTCCGAGTACCATAAAGCTGAAGGTGTCTAAAGACGCCACCGGTGCAGTTGGGCTCACCAACGAGGGTTACTGGGGTATCCCGGTTGACGGGAGCGAATTCCAGAGCTCTTTTTGGATCAAGGGTGATTACTCTGGCAACATTACGATTCGGCTGGTTGGAAACTCCACGGGCACAGAATACGGATCTACGACCTTCACCCATACATCTACCGCAGACAGCTTTACCGAAGCCACCGCCAAGTTTCCTACGACCAAGGCTCCAGACGGCAACGTTCTGTACGAGCTCACGGTCGACGGCAGCGTGGCCGCTGGTTCCCCGTTGAACTTTGGGTATTTGACGCTTTTTGGCGAGACCTACAAGTCAAGGTTGGTTCTGCCGGTACCATGTAAAGGGGAATATGTACTGATTGTGTAGAGAAAATGGCCTGAAGCCCCAGATCGCCAACGTTTTGGCTGATGTCAAAGGATCCTTCCTGCGATTCCCTGGTGGCAACAATATGTAAGTCCTGGCCGGTGCTTATGTAGAACGGGTGCTCACTAGAAACAGCGAGGGATACAGTCCAGAAAACCGCTGGAAGTGGAACGAGACCATTGGCCCTCTTGAAGATCGTCCTGGACGCGAAGGTACATTTTATTTCTCTAAAAAACAATACCGTTTGCTGATCAGATATAGGCACTTGGACTTACTACAACACCGATGGATTAGGTAAGAACGGAATCTGATATCGAGAGCCTCGGTCTAACATATGCAGGTCTTGCCGAATACTTTTATTGGTGTGAGGATCTGGGACTTGCACCGGTGCTGGGTGTCTGGGATGGGTTCGCTCTTGACTCGCGTGGCGGTACTCCCCTGACGGGCGATGCGCTGACCCCTTACGTCGATGATGTCTTGAATGAACTCGAGGTATGTCGATTCCAAACGATGAAGAACTGCAGCTAAACCGATCCTAGTACATTTTGGGTGATACGAGCACCACCTATGGAGCAATGCGCGCCGCAAACGGACAGGAGGAGCCCTGGAAGCTCACCATGGTTGAGATTGGCAACGAGGACCACCTGGGTGGAGGCTGCGATACCTATCCCGAGCGCTTCACCCAGTTCTACGATGCGATTCACGCTGCCTACCCTGACCTCATCCTCATTGCCAGCACCAGTGAAACGGATTGCTTGCCCGACTCGATGCCCGAGGGAAGCTGGGTGGATTACCACGACTACAACACTGCCGATGGGCTCGTCGACCAATTCAACTACTTTGACAATCTCAACCGCTCTGTCCCGTACTTCATTGGCGAGTATTCTCGCTGGGAGATTGACTGGCCCAACATGCAGGGCTCGGTTGCCGAGGCAGTGTTCATGATTGGATTCGAGAGAAACAGCGATCTGGTCAAGATGGCAGCCTACGCTCCATTGCTTCAGCTGGTGAACTCGACTCAGTGGGTGGTGAGTCCCGGTGAGAGGGTGGATTTGAAGGCGAAGATAAGCTGACGTGTCGTAGCCGGACCTCATTGGATTTACGCAGTCGCCCGACATGACCTTTCTGTCGACCAGCTACTACGTCCAAGAGATGTTCTCAACCCACCGTGGTGATACCATCAAGGAGGTTACCTCCGATTCCGACTTCGGCCCTGTGTACTGGGTTGCCTCGAGCGCCGGGGACGCGTACTACGTGAAACTGGCCAACTACGGCTCCGAATCCCAGGACCTGACCGTGAGCATCCCGGGAACAACGACCGGAAAGTTGACTATCCTTGCGGACAGTGATCTCGAGGCATACGACTCGGACACGCAGACGCTGGTTATACCGTCCGAGTCCACCGTGCAGGCCAGCAATGGGACGTTTACGTTCAGCCTGCCTGCATGGGCCGTGGCCGTTCTTGCTGTGAATAGGGTTGAGCATTAGTGGTGTGAATGGATCTGACGTATCTGTTGGCTTTTAGATATTTGAATGAATTGCCCCTTTTTTTTTGTTGTTGTGGTCAGCATCCAGGACCTGACATAGCTTTAACAGTGAGGTATAGATCCAGGCTGATGCATCTCCCACGTATGGATGCACTGGTCCGCCAATGAGAGCGAACGCCACACCACGTGGGGAGCCCGGGTTGGAATCAGCCTGGAAGAACTGAGCGCCCCCAAGTGATATCTAATTTGTGTTCGCCACGTATAATGCGTAGGGATTTCCTTGCACTCGCACGATGCGCAGTGCCTCAGGCAGCGGGGCGTGTTTGTGCGGGCGGGCATGGAAGGTGTTCCTCAATCCATTTCTTTTGGTTGGTTGTGCTTGGATCCTCAACAGCTCACGAAAATTTTTGCAGCAAGTCGAGGAATTCTGGTACGTACCACGACCTGGCTAGCACTGTGTAGCTCCAACGGCGGTGGCCCCACCAGCAAGGCACGCGAAGGGAAAAAAAAATGGCCGCCAAGTTTGACAGACGACGGCCGTGCACGTTTTCGGGCGGCTTCCGCCTGCAGCTCCCCACGCATGGTTGGGCGTCGAGGAGGGAATATATTCAGGACCTTGGCTTGGATGGACCGGTCCCTGGTGATGTGCAGGCCTTTGTTGATTCTGTCCGGGTCGAGTATGAGGAGTATCAAGAATGAAATTCTGGTTAGGTGGAAACTGGAAAGAGGATCGGGGATCCCCGCCCGGTCGGGATGCAGATGGCTGGCGGCGTTGCGATTGGCTGCGGCGGCCCACTCCGGCGATAAGTTGATATCCAAGTTTTCCCCCGTTTGGTCTGGCCTCGTCCGGCCTTAAATTCCCCTCTCTTCCTGCCACCCGTGCTCTGCTTTATCTTTTTCTTTTTTTCTTCTTTGCGCCCTTTGGTCTTAGCAGTGAGCGACTTTGGAGCTTTGCGCTCACTTTTGCTGGCGAAAAGCTCTATTTGATACCCTTAATCTGCAGTATCTTGCGTCCTCGTCTCTTACAGCTTCCCCGCCATGTCAGCCGAGAATGAAAAGACCTCGGCGGTCGCCGACGTGCAGCCTCAGCCTCAGCCCCAGATCCAGGGCGAGAAGAACGAGCAGGTGCATACCGTGACGGAATCGCCCGATAATGTCAGCCAGGCGCAAGAGCAGCAGCAGCAGCAGCCGGCACAGAGTCGCGCGGCGAGGCTGTTCGCCTATATGAAGACCCGCGATTTCTGGATCGTCCTGATCTTGGGGTGAGTGAGACCCTTGCGGCAGAGATAGGCACGATGCTAACCAGATACCAGTCAAATCATTGCGCTGGCCGATATCAGTTCCTCCACCTTCTCTTCCCTCTTGTCCAACGCGGGAAACAGTATCCCGGCCTTTCAAACCCTGTGGAACTACATCCTGCTCAATCTGGTCTACACGAGCATCACCATCTACAAGTACGGCTTCAAGAAGTGGTTCCGGATGCTGTACCGGGACTGCTGGAAGTATTTCATCCTGTCCTTTCTCGATGTCGAGGGCAACTACTTCATGGTGCTGGCCTACCGCTACACCTCGCTGCTGAGCGCCGAACTCTTCAGTTTCTGGACCATCATCTGCGTCGCCATCATCTCTTTCGTCTTCCTACGCGTCCGCTACCACATCACCCAATACATTGGCATCTTCCTCGCATGCGGTGGACTGGGCATGCTGATCGCCTCGGATTACCTGCGCGGTGCCAACTACCCCGCCGAGGACCAGGTGAAGGGTGATCTGTTTGCGCTCCTGGCCTGCACCATCTACGCCTTCAGCAACCTGTTCGAGGAGTTCATGGTGTCGAAGCGCCCGATGTATGAGGTCATCGGCCAGATGGGTTTCTGGGGCATGTTCATCAACGGCGTGCAGTGCGCCATCTTCGACCGGGGCTCCTTCCACGGCGCCACCTGGAACAACAAGGTCGGTGGCTACATCGCCGGGTACACCATCGTGCTGTTCATCTTCTACACGCTGGCTCCCATCATGCTGCGGGTGTCGTCGGCCATGTTCTTCAACATCTCGCTGCTGACGATGAACTTCTGGGGCTTGATCATCGGTATCCAGGTGTTCCATTACTCGGTGCAGTTCCTGTATCCGATTGCCTTTGTGCTGATTGTGATTGGGCTGCTGGTGTACTTTGTCATGGAGGGCGAGATGGGCGAGGCCGCCAAGCCATGGCTGGGTGCTAACCAGGAGGCCGGTGTCGATGGCGTGGGTACTGGTCGTCGGGCGCAACAAACGGGACATGCGATTGTCTAGAGGGTGTGGTGGATATGATATGATATGAAGCAATATGGGCATGAGAGTAATGTGTACGAGGACAAAAGTTATTCCTTTATCTTAGATCTTAATATATATTAGACCGGCTGCAGTGCAAGACTGGTGGAATTAATCTATTATCTATGTGCAGTTTTGAGTAGTGCTATCTAAGCATTCACACGACTTACCACTGGTCAGTCAGTCCTTGTATGTCAACACTTAATAGTACTTTGTCTCTTTTACTCAAGTAACAGCGACATACAGTATCAAAGAAAACAGACCCCACAAAATCCCAACCCCAACCCCGACCCAAAAATAACACCGCAGAATAATCCAATCCCATCCCATCCCTCGTGAATGAACCCAGAAAACCAAGAACTCGCCAATCAATTTACTAGAGCCATAGTGTTTCCCTAATAAAACAAAATATTTACTCATCTTTCATCAAATGGGGCTGTGGTTTAGTGGTATAATATTCCCTTAGCATGGGAGAGGTCCGGGGTTCGATTCCCCGCAGCTCCATTTTTTGGGGTTTTTTTTCATCTTTGCTTTGTAGATGGGGGTAGGGGTGTGGGTTCCACTTGGTTTCTTTTTTACCCGTACTGTTATGTTGCTGTGTCCTATGGTCGATATAGTCTAGTGCATACTAGTACTACTATCTTCGTTTCATATATATAGTTTTAGTCATGCAGGCTTTAGCAGGGGCATGTTAGTTGTATTGTATTAAGTTTGGAAAAAGTATGAGAATGTGTGTGTTGGCTAATAACGGGTAAATTAATAAATAAGAATGTCACTTATACTTGCAGGACAAGATACCTAGATACATCGACCGTTTACAACTCTGTCCTTTCCTCCCCTCTCACCCAAGAGAAATCAGCCCTGATAGGTGTCTCCTCCACACCAAGAGGATGTACATCAGTCTCACACTGCGTCCCGGGTGTCGGGAGAGTACCGGTTTGGAAGTACTTCCGGATATGGTTCTCTGTGCAAATCGAACGGGATGCAAAAGAGCAGTGCTATTTCAGCCAGCCCTGTTAGAAGAGATACTACCGAGTAGGATAAGATAGGCAGGAAGGGAGGGGTAGACATACGCCTTCAGCGAGTTGTTCCAGAACCACGGACCCATTGAACAAGGCAGACATGGCGTGGGCGCTGATTGCTGTTGTTAGTATATAGGTCCCACGTGTATGAGGTGTATGGAATAAGTAGGCTTGAAACATACTCTGCAAGAGGGGTTACCGGATCTAGAGAATTACTGACGAATAAGATCGGCGTGGACATGCTCTCCGCTCCGATGGGTCCATTATCTAATTAGTATTCCAGAGCCAAGAGACAAAGAGGGAGAATATAATATAGATAGGAACCTACCATCAAAAGAGCCAGGCCCCCTCCCCTCCCAACTAGCACACGGCATAGCAAAATCCGCAAACGCATCCCCTACCCAATGGGTACTTTGCACCACGGGACGGAGATACTCCTCCCAGTATGTCTCCTTCGCGACATTAAGCAGTTTCTGATTCAGATCTAAGCATGCAATACCCGCAGTGACTTCAATTCGGAAGATATATTGACAGGATTCGCGACATGCTGGCTGGGATTGACATTCAGGATGGAGACAGTGAGGGGGTTGCATTTCGTTACGTAGCATGGATTTCCATTCCGCCATGCTGGTTGCGCTTCCCTGCTCGAGGTCGGAGAGGATGGTGGCGAGGATGGGGAAGAGGTCGATGGGGGCATATAGGGCGACTTTGAGGAGGCGTTTAACGTCCGAGTAGGTGATTATTTCGGGGCTTGGGTAGCCAGTTGAAAGAGGGGTGGTTTTGAGGTCGGTGAGAATGTTGGTAAGGCGTTGTTTGAGGTGGGTGGTTGCTTGGGTGTTGGTTTCGTCGACGGGGGCGGGATGGCTGGCGAAGGCGCAAGTGGGATAGCCTATTTGATGGCAGTAGTGGAAGAAACTGTCGACTACGCGATCGGCGTCGCGGAATGAGGTAGAGAGATCACTCAAGTACCATCCTGGTGCATCTACTACCCCGTCTAGTACCATGCGTTGGACTTGGTCGGGGAAGAGGCTTGCGTAGGTCATGCTGAGGAGGGTTCCATACGAGTAGCCCCAGTATTGTAGCTTCGTGTCTCTATGGGAATCCGGTCGGAGTAACTGGGTAAGATGGCGCAGATCATGTGCCGTGCTCCAGGTATTCATATACGGACCGATATCAGCACCCTGCTTGTGGGAATCCGTACACGCGGTGCCTAGGGCCTGCATGCGAGACCAGAGGTGATCGCCCGCACGGTCCGAGCTATCCACTAGACCTTCGGCCTGCACGGCTTCGTCCCAGAGGTAACTGGAAAGCAGATCCGGGAAGCATGTCAGTGGGGGGTGGGTATTTCCCACACCCCGGGGATCAAAGGACACGATATCGAAAAAGCGGGCTTGGTGCGCATCATTGGGGCTGTCAATGATTTTCTGGACTTCTTTACCTCGGACGAGTAGGTCCTGCACGCCGGAATCACCGGGGCCACCTGTTTGACGAGTGAGTAATCATGGGGGATGATAGCGATAGTACTGCAGTACCTGGGTTGATGATGATGGAGCCCCCGTAGCGCTCGTCGGTAGGATCAACCTGCGCGGACAGTTTGATGATGGCCAGGATGGCCGTGTCATTGGCATCGTTGGGTATTGGGGAGGCTGACCAGTCCAGGGGTACCTCGAGGCGTGCGCATTGATAGTCCTGGTAGCAGGGGACAAAGTTCAGGGTGGAGGCCGAGACGGTCTGGGGGAAGCTGGTTAGATTAATCCCGACAAATGACAGGAGGATGAAGAGGAACCCATACATTGCTCTAGGAGAAGTCTCCAGCTTGTACCACGGCGGGAAACATGGTGGATGGGCTTCCTGGAGGGAGAAAAAGAGGGTAGAAAGGAAGTTGGACAGAGAGGCGTAAGACCGGAGGATATCAGGACTCCGAGCCACGGCCGATTTAGCGTCATCCATGACCAGGATGGCATGCAGTATCAAGCCAATCGGCGGCTACAATAAGGGCCGAGGCTAGGCTGGAACGTGGCTACCTAGGGTTAGCGGAGATAGATAAAATATTTGAACAAAGGAGACGCGCAATGAACGGACGTCGGAAAAATCAAATGGGCAGTCAAGAGCGTGCGACAATCACAGTCAAGGGCGACGGATGCCTGTGTCTATGGGCTTTCGAAAGGGACCGTCTACCATATCCAACAACTCACTTGGAGGGGGTGAGGAGCTGGGTTCGAATAGAATGGCGGGTGAAGCCTGTAATGTATTCATTCCCAACGGTCACGATGCCCTGTTGGATGTCTAAGCCACGAAGTAGCGTTCTTAAGAGAACAAACTTGCCACTGTAAAGCAACATCTGCGATCAGTCATTTGCAACAGCTTTCTCGATTGGAAGGTCGGCTTCAATGGCTTACCTGCAACTTCGGCCACATGCCACTTCCTGTCCTGCCTGGATAGTGAAGCTGACAATTTTTCCGCATCGTGCTAGCACCTGGCCCAGAAAGGAGAAAGAGCTGTCTGTGCTCTAGCTTCTGGGGTTCCCAGGATATGCAAATGAAGGATGGGTCCAGATCCTAGTGACAATTCATTGCCGCTGTCTGCCGCTCAAGGTTGAGCCTTCATAGCTCACCACCGTCTGGTCTCTCGCCGACAGGGCATCGAGATCGGGAAGCAGAAGTGCGGTCTCCAGCACCTGACCATACTACTCTGGTTCCATTGCCTGACCACCGAGGATATTATTGTGGATGAACTCGTTGAGAAGCTAATGCTTCGGGGCACAATAGCCCATGCGTAGATGGAAACGGATATGGGTGCTCCCCGACACCAAGCAGAGCTCGCCAAGGATGGCTTTTAACAACGAAGACTTCGCCGAGCCCAGTACTGCAAAATTACGAGTCAACGTTTTATACACTGCGGATATGCGCACCACGAAACTGACCTTCCTTGTATGATGACCGCGCTGGCCGGTTGGATCTCGAGTGTGACATCGGACAGTATGGCTTCCTCCTGGGTACCCGCCCACACATCGCGAATATTGATGGCTGAGGTTCTCTAATTTGCATCCCCTGGTGTAGTCCCATTCGAGACGCGAAAGCAATTGAGCTCAGCCATGCCCTTGTCGGGGACATTATCCCTCTCGCAGAAAAAGCAGTTCAAGGCACCTACCCGGCGAAAACCCTGGTAAACTAAGCCTGGGATGCAGTATTCTACCACATTCCTGTAACCACGACGATGAACACCTTGTATCTTGATCTCTGGGCTGATGAAATGGCCGCCGCTACCTTAATGGACGTATATGCCCGATACGGGGCGAGTCTCACTCTGGAAAATATCCTTCAACATCTACCAAGAACCTGCAAGCGATGCTGTACTTGAAGATCCTCGCAGATGGACCAGGTAGTGGCGATGGTGGCACCGCATCCTTCCTCCTGCAGAAGACCGCTGTCGACGATGGTTCTTTCGATCCCTCGGTGGAGAGGATTACTCCAGCCACCTCCATGAATCATTGTTGGGGCCGGCCCAGAAGAAATCTCGCTGCTTTGGATGTACCGAGGAACTGAATTTCTATTCGTGAGTATCCTAATGGAATGGCGCTTCATGCTTGGTGAACTATGCAGCAACGGATCTCCAGCCGTTCAAAAGGGTATTCTTCATCTGTTTATGCTTCTTATATTTCCTTCTGCTCTTCCTTTGCGCTCTCGTTCTTATTTCTGACTTGCTCTGTAAAATCAAACCTGTTAGATCTCCAAATGCCAGTTAACCTCTGTACAATACCCTCACCTCGTATGGACGCACCTCACCTCTCAGTCTCTAGCCTGTAAGATGAACAGAATAGTCAGAAAAGACAAGCATCATAACATCCAGACACTGTTGCATTAACTCAAGGACGACACCAAGTGAGATGAACGAATCCCACCATGGATGATAATGACAGCAAAAGTGAAGCAGAAGATGGAGGATCTCAGCAAGAGACAAAGCCGACGGCATGCGATCACATGACTAGAGGCGATAGTGACCATCAGGCAAACAACAATCAGATCAATTGACGCTCAACGAGAGGAAAATTATGGAAATCAAACCATGAACGTCATTTAAATACCCAATAAGTTTAGTCAGGATGCAATGCCTAAACTTAATCCAGCAAATCACAGCAGGAGAATATCATATGGGTTTGTTTTGTGAGGGGTTATGCGATTAACTTGCGAGCAATAACGCAGTCTATGGGAATTTTATTTACTCTCTTGAGTATGCATAGACAGAAAAGTAGCCGCAGTTTATCTAGCTGAGAGTGTTGAAGGGGGAAGAGAGAGAAGAGAAGGACGGAGGAGGGGGGGGGTGGTGTGAGATATAATTTGGCGCCCTGCACGGGGATTGATAGAAAAAGACTCCAAGGTGAAGGAGGGAAGACCACCGAGAGCAAATCGACTCATCTGATAAATCATGTGCTCAGGAGACGACAAGTGGCCGTACAAGCACAAGTGAATAGCGAGGAGAAAATGAAGGAAGCTTGAAATCACAGAATTTCATGGTATAAGGCGTAATAAGACATAGCATATGCCACCTGCCTCGACAAACATTCCTTTCTCGCGTCTAGACCTTGGCAAATGACCAATTCCGCCTGGATTAACCACTGAAGCAGCTTTCACTGGAGCGGGGGGTAAAAAAATGGCAAGAACGGGGTTCGAACCCGTGCATCTCACGATAATGGATCTTAAGACCATCGCCTTAACCACTCGGCCATCTTGCCTTGTTTCCCTTGCTAGAGGAGTATTTTCCTCTCGCAAGGTTGCAATAGATTGGAGCTGAAGACACCTGGGAGGAAAGTGCGGTGTAAGGAAGCTCTACTTCTCGACGAGAGGGCCAGTGTATGAGCCATTTACGAGCATGTGCGGGAGGGATAATGTAGTTGGTGTCGGGGTCAGCTGCGGGGATCCTGCAGACTCGTGGATGGTGTTATGAGAGGTATCTAACAATCCGGGCATGGAGATAGGATCAGTCTACGGATAAGCTGGAAAATCACTCAATTGTTCCGACCTGTCTTGTCTGGGGTCACTATTCAAGCCATAGAACCGGGGCAACCCCGCTTAGGGCCGGGCCGCCTGGAGGAGGGAAGGCAACAATCGGAGATGAAATAATGGCAATGGGATACCTAAGGAATAGGACACTGCGTAATCGGCTGATAAGAAGGCAACAGGGACGGATCGGCGGACCAATGGGCCATTGGCGGTGGCAGTGACCAAGCCTCGGGAAGCGCAGCCAAGCTCGCCGATCCGCAGCGAAGGCAGCTTAGCACTTTGCAGAGAGGGGATGAATGATGATGTGATCCGTGCCTAGCGTGGCGCCGGCATTGACAGGTCGTACGACCTCGCCACTTGACAGACTGCCGGCATCCAATTCTGGCCAGCCGAGAAGATAAGTCTCGTGGGTCTCTTTGGGTCCGTCTGCTTTATCGCCCGTCTAGCCTGGAGAGCGACCGCGTACTTCGCGTCATCGCGCCGATCTCGCGATCAGCTGGGGCCAATCACCCGACATGCCTCACGACCCTACGCGCTGAAGAGGGTCAGGGCCAGCTGAAATGGTCGTCTGCCGGGCCGCAGGTGGGGACCTGGTAGATAGGCATGACGTCTCAGCTTCAGGTTCACTGGCAGTCTTAAAAGCCGGGGTCGTGCCCTCGTTCCTCTCTCCCCAGTTCTTCTCGGAACATCTTCAGGAATCTCACTTACCCATTGAACACTCACTGCTTCACTTGCCCATCATGGCTACCAAGATCAAGCTCATCCCAAACCTGAACTTTAAGCGGTCGGGGACCAAGTCCTATGTGCACATGATGCGCAAGTACCGCTTCAAGCCAACCAAGCCCGGTCCCTATACCCTCAGCAGCACGCTCCAGCAGACTGGTCGGCCATACACTGACAAGGCAGTTGGTGGACGGGCCCATATTCGCCAGGTGATGCGAAAGACGACCTCGGCCAGCGGCGAAGTCGGCGAGGTCCCTGCTGAAGACGTGCAGAACGACTCCGAGTACCTGGCGACAGTCGGGATCGGAACGCCTGCGCAGAACCTGAAGTTGGATTTTGACACAGGATCTGCTGATCTCTGGGTAAGAGCATTGATATTTCCTAGATAGATTCGGGGTAGCTGACATGCGGACAGGTCTGGTCGACAAAGCTCCCGTCGACAATCTTGTCGGAGAACAAGACTCACGCGGTCTTTAACCCGTCTGACTCCAGCACCTTCAAGACCCAGGAGGGTGAATCATGGCAGATCTCGTACGGGGACGGATCGTCTGCCTCCGGTAGCGTTGGAACCGATGATGTCAACATTGGTGGACTGGTCGTCAAGAACCAAGCCGTCGAGTTGGCAGAGAAGATGTCGACGGCGTTTGCTCAGGGCGAGGGTGATGGGCTGCTCGGACTTGCATTCAGCAACATCAACACCGTTCAGCCCAAGTCGGTGAAGACCCCGGTCGAAAACATGATTTTGCAGGATGACATTCCCAAGTCTGCGGAGCTGTTCACAGCGAAGCTGGACACCTGGCGGGACACCGACGAGGAGTCGTTCTATACTTTCGGATACATTGACCAAGACCTTGTCACGGCGGCCGGCGAAGACATCTCCTACACCCCGATCGACAATAGCCAGGGCTTCTGGCTGTTCAACTCCACCTCGGCGATGGTAAACGGCCAGACCATCAACCGGTCCGGCAACACGGCGATCGCCGACACCGGTACCACCCTTGCGCTGGTTGACGATGAGACCTGCGAGGCCATCTATGGTGCCATTGAGGGAGCTTATTATGACGAGGAAGTGCAGGGATACATCTACCCATCCTCAACATCATCCGACAACCTGCCCGTTGTCTCATTTGCCGTAGGAGATAAGCAATTTGTCGTGCAGAAGGAGGATCTGGCCTACACCGAGGCCAAGACCGGATATGTGTACGGTGGAATTCAGAGCCGTGGCAGCATGGACATGGATATTCTAGGCGATACCTTCCTGAAGAGCATTTATGCGGTAAGCCAATGCCCCCGAGGTAATGAAGTGGACACCTACTGACTGGATTGTCTCAGGTCTTCGATGTCGGTAACTTGCGGTTTGGAGCTGTGCAGCGAGAGGAGCTGCGCCAGAGCCTTGCGCAGTAAGTGGGCTGGCTCACCATGATGGTTGATGACTTATGTGACTTTATGTACTTTCAGTGGGTTATCTTGTCAGTTAATTCGGTCTGAAATACGATGCAACTTATAACGTAACCCATCTTGCTATTGGGAGAGTACAATGAGGAGCCATCTGATGGACGGGAATGTAAATGTTGGATAGACTTTGGATGACGTTCACGACACGACATACGGATACAATTCAGTTTAGCATTCATCTCGTTATATCAGATAATACAAATGATATTACAAGGAACAACTCCCTAGGCAGTCAAAATCCTCCTCCAAGAGACCGAGAAATTGACCAAAACAAAGCCATTGACAAGATCTAACAAGGTCGAGATAATGCCAAAGCAAAAGTCAATTTCTTGCCCGTGACAAGATCACATGATACTGTTCTCCTTACTATGAATGAAGCAGCTAGAATTCGCTCGCGACCAATCTCAATCTCGCCTCTCGAGTCCTACAAATAAGACAAGCTTAAGCCCTTTCACCAGACAATCGTGCACCGGGTAATAGAAACTAGGGCTGTACCTATTGACGCCACACTTGGCGGAACCTATTAGTTTCGTGGCTTATTTCTACTTCATATAGGGTGAGGAGAGAAGTCGAGCCCGTATATCGAATCTTTTGATCTTTTGTGTATTACTGGGCTATATTTACTGCCTCTATGACACCGGCTTTGTACGATGGCGAGGAGCCAAGGTATAGATAGGTATGTCGTACAGGCAGTGGGGATTCCAGAACCATGGATAGTTGGGATGGCTTGTAACCGTGAGACAGGGGGGTTGGTCGAGCGGTGGTATCGCGAGTAATGGTTCGATTTTTTCTTTGTGAGATTCATAGCAGAGGCCAGGACATAATGGTTCACTTCTCCAAGGCTTTGGGAGCAGATGACTCTAGTCAGTAAGTCTTCTCGGGTTGCTGTCTTGCTCCTCGCTCCGTTCGCAACACCGGTTTGCGTAACGTTTGGCGAAGGCTATGGACTGGGGCTCCATGCGATACTGATGAGAGACTGGAGAAGCACGTGAAGGATATCGAGAGATTATTGGAGGAATTCCAGGTCTCAAGCGACTGCTAGCAAAAGGATGTTCGGACGAAGGTGAAAGTGATTTGGGAGCAAGGCTAGGAAGTGTAAAGCGACACGCAATGTGCCAAGCAGCAACACATTAATGCCTTGCGTTTTAGCCTCTCGTTGCAGATGGCCATGCTGAATATGCAAGAGTATCTTGAGCTCTTTGGGAAACAAAAAGGTTGACCTGGGTCAGGATCTGCTTGCGCGATGGACATCACCTTGCTGATCTCGGATTTCCTGGAACACCTTCCAAATATAATAGGGAATCCACAGACCAACTTTTAACCTGAAGGTTCAAGTGGAGGACCAAGCTGTTTGGTTTCACAAAATTTCGTCTTTGGTGCGGAGCACGGTTCAGGAATACTTTCCAATGCCATGAAGGACAGTTACCAAGCCGGAGTACGACAGGAAGGCCCGGATTCTGTGAGACTTCGCAATGATAGTGCGCATGACCATGGCTCATCCATGCGAACCAGGCCTTGTTGCGTAACATGTCCGCATCCAAGACCAACTCCGCGCTATTTCTGAGACCTTGATCTACCGAGTAGCCTGACAAGATTATGTACGTCCTGGCTTTAATCAGATGGACACCCTCGATTGTTCCGATGTGGTGATCTATACCAAATAATTGCAAGCTCTGACTTCATGGTGTGACAAGGCAAACACGGAGATCCAGCGCTTGGTAGATTAAGTACGTTATATTTGGAGATCCGGTCATCGTATGTCATACTAATTCTTCCAATATGGCACCAGAGACATTGAAGTGAGCAATGATACCAGCATCAGTGCTATTGTGAACGCTGCGATCGAACAAAAAGTCTTCTGGCTTTCGCCGTCGCGGCAGGAAACAGATAGAAAGGAGGTGATGGACTGTGCGGTTTCCACACCACACAGATATTGCTCTATTGTTCCGGGAATCCCTAGTCTGTTCGTCTGTGATTTCCTTCGGTTGGAGCCAACAATACATAGATGGCTTCTTCGGCGCTTGTGTTATCTTTTCAAGCGCGTAACTTTGTCCAATAGGCCCTTTCTCTTGCGACTATGCATGTATCTATCCGCATCATGTGCGATGCTTGGCTTCCTGGCAAGGGTTGTTCAATTGCAATACACATTTCTGCAATCTGGTTAGCGCCGGGTGAGAGGAGATCAGAGCCTCAGACACCGATGACAGTCGTGGGACGTCAGGCACCGATATGATGGTTTCAGCAGTCGGATTGGCGACATGCGACCGAGGAAATGAAACGTGGGGAAAGGAGGGAAAAAATGAAAAGTTTCTGCGGCCGCCACGGACGGCCGCTGCCGAGCCGTTGATCGGTCGGTCGCGGGTTCGGCCATCGGCATCGGGCCCTGCAAGATGCAAGTTGCAACAGTGCAACTGGTCCGTATCCGTATCGAAACGCACAATCCTAGCAGGAAGTTGAACCTCCAAAATTCATTTCGCCCTCGGAATCCTTTCGGACCCACTGAAGCTGTTAGACCGCCGTGGGTCTATACTAGTTGACTTGATGCCTCCAACTGGTCCAAAGATGTCGTGATTTTGGTGGGATTCCATGATAGACATCAAGAAATTCTCATCTATCGCGTAAATAGTTGGAGTCTAGTCACCCTCTCATGTAATACGAGCCATTTTCGCGTGGTTACACATACAGCCCGAAGATGCCATGGATTCTGTTTAGGGGCTTGGAAGTTGGAGTAGCACCCAGGGTTATTGATTTCGATCGACACCCCAAGGACGAAGACAACGACTGAGAAAGTCCCTGCATGTCCGAAAGATATCCCTGCAGGGTGAGCAGGACACCGGCAGACTACCGAGTCTCTAGATACCCACCGGGGTGACGGGCTACTGCATGAGAATGTCCACCACTGAAAAGGAGTGAGTCACAGCTCACGGGGAATGATCCGGTCGCATTCGGTTTCGCATTCAATGAACAGGACCCGCTTAATTGGTGAGAGCTTTTCCTAGTCAGATCCGCTAGTGGAATGATAACGGAGGATCAATATTCCTTGACACTGGTCCTCTTCAGCAAGAGTAAAGGCTTCGGGCGATGCCCAAGGCTACCCGGGATGATATGAGTCGCGCATGGAGAGATCAGTTGGCCTCGAAGACCGATCCAACTGAAGGACGTCCTCCATCTCCATCCCGAGAAGGATGAGTCAATTCTAGAACAATGGCCGACTGGGATCGATTACGAAGTTTGGCCAGGCCTTCGGGGATAGGGTTGGGACCCCATCCTCAGGCGAATCCACATCCGGGCCTGGAAGAGTCGGCCCCAAATCTACAGACGGTTGACGTCCTCATTTCGGCGGTCAATGACCCAACCGTGTCATCCTCCCATTCGCGTGATATGGGCATTCCTGATTCTGGAGGGTGCCCTCGTCCGGTGATGTTGGGCCAGGCACGTGGGTGTGGCCACGCCTATCACAGCAGCAGGAATTTCTCCAGGTACCGCCGTAGACCGGTCATTATCACAGGGAAATTCTAGACCAGTCAATCGAACATTGATGCCTACTGTTGTCTGGGTATGCCGGAGTGGTTATGGCAAACACACACCCAGTCGGTCCGATAAAGTTTTCTTACCCGACACCTCCGGCTGGGAAGCATCCACGCAGCAGTGGCAAGATAGCATCCGGATGCCGGACAGGACGCCATGTAAACACCAATGGCAATCAAAGCGAATTAGCTCAATGAAAAGGATTGGTGGACTCGGAAACCTTGAGGTTATTTCTCCCCCGAGGTTGAGAGAGGGGCAAAGGAAAAGGGGAGAGGGGCAAGGATGGCGACCAGAAGGGAAAATGGCAAACAAAGAAGAACCTTGGAATCCCACTCACTATTGCACCCCCAGCCACTTCCCTAGAGTTTTTGCCCCTTTTTTGTCCATGGTCCGGGCGCATTGGCAGGAAACTACACAAGAGAACTCAGAATGAAATAAACGTGGTCCGTGGGAGGGGGATGATTTGGCCAGAGGAGTGTCAATTTGAAACTGGCATGGGAAAATGGACGATAGCTCTGGAAAATGGAGAGCGATGAATGCCCGACCAGGAGCTATGGCCTCTGGTCGCGTCGCGACAGCATCATGTGCAGCGAGTGGGTAGCTCTGTCCATCGATAACCACATTGGAAGGTTCTAATTGGCGAGGGCGATCCCGACATCCAGGTGATGGCCAGTGGATCCTCTGCAGAGCAGGGATGCGACGCATTGACGGTGTCCCTCGCCAGCTGCCCGAATGAGTAGTAGCAAGTAGATAGCTACATCATCATATCTATACCCATTACCTAGGGGATACGGTGTACTCCTATACTCCCACCGCTCTCTGCGACCGAGTGATAACAGGGATTGTCAGGGTATTGGATCAACCCCGTTAGCGTCTTATCACGCAAGATAAGAGCGTCAGCGCATTTGCCACAGATGTGACGGGATCTGCAGATAGCACCGGCAGTGGTTGGAACGATCGTCACCAGTGTACGTACGATGAGCGAAGCACGTCATGGGTAATGCAATGGTACGAAATGGATGTGTCACTCGAGCCACTTTTTTGAGGGGAATGATGATGAGTGAGGACAATCGATGGAGGGGGGAGAGTACGAGTCCCTGGGGGGGGAAGAGGGGAAGTCGGCTGTGTGAGTGTGACAGATGAGAAAATCCCCCCCACCGACCAAGAATAGAAAAATCCCAAACATATTCCCAAACCGGCGAGCTTATCAATTCCACGTGCCCGTGCACGGACTGCCGTCAGCTTCTCGAACGTCGCCGCCCTCCAGGTTTATTCAATCTCTGGAACGTCTCAACACTTTTAATTTACTTTGATTGTCTGATTTTCCAGAGGAACCACCCAGGTGGCCAATGGGAGGCGGCGAGGACCTTGTCCAACGCGTCTCAGGAACTGCAAAGCTAAGTTCGTCAGGACGGACCCGCGATTGGGCTGTGTCTGACTGTTTGTCGGCCTGAATCCCGGGCTGGACCAGCCGGTCTCCACCGGTCGATCCACCCCGACGGCGATTTGGCTTTTCAGGCCGGTTCTAGAGCGTTCGCCAACAAAGTTCTGCGCATCCCATGACCTTCTGGCTATCATGGTCTTTGCTCGCCTTCCTCCCGTATATAGACCAGCTCTCCGACAGATTTCAGACATGACGGCCAGACACAAACCAGCCAGTTCTCTATATTCCCCTCGGACTTCTCGCTCTCGCCCTCTCCCATCCTGGGAAGGCATTCTGCAGCTGCCCTTCCAATAGCTCGCGCAGAACCCACACCATACAATGTCCTACACTTCCTCCTCCCGCTTTTCCAAATCGACTTCTCCCGCCCCTCGTACCCGACGACCCTCCCCGTTGGAAAGAACCTCGTTGCATCTCCGCCTCAGTCTGCTCTCCGGCGAGAAATATGAACAGGAAAGCAGTGCCAAGGAACCCGATCTCCGTCGCTGCCTCAGTCATGCCCACATCCACGCCAAGTCCATGGCCATGGTCAAGCGCGACATCCGAGTCCACATCCGCTCCATGGGCATGCCCATGGACGATGACAGCGACGAGGAGACCATTGACCACGAGATTCTCCCTCCACCCCCTCGCCGATCGACGCGCAGCTCTTCCAAGTCCGCGCCTGCCCCACGGGTGACGGCGTCATCCCCCAACTCCAGCGAGAAATCGAGCCTGCTTGACAAGGGCCGCAAGTGCTTGGAGAAGATCTTTCCCCGCCGGAACGGCGCGCACTTGGCTCAGTCCCGAGTCACGGTCGTCGCCTGATCCCAGCCTTGATCGCTTGCTTGTCTCTCTCGGTTAGACATATCCACACCACTACTCATCGGTTTCGTCACCAACACCAATTACCAATGGTTCTTATCCAACCTCGGGGTAATCACGCCATGTCGCGTACCCGCACCCATCCATCCTCTTGGAGTTTGGCCACGTTCCAGACTGCGTCAGAGTCTCCCATCATCCTCCCGCCAGTCCGTCCGCGACTAGCGCGCTCTCCTCCGGTCGAGAGTCTGACCTGACGCGTCTGGGATCCCGAATTCCATCATCCACCATCCACTACTCTTCACATTCTTCCATTTGTGTCCTTGAAGCAGGCTTTGATGATCATATTCGGAAGTTGATATGTGCCTGTCTTTATCTTTGTGTTTTCTTTTGTCTGGGGTTATTTAGCATGCTGGGTTTCTGCAACAGCGATACCAATTTAGAATTTAGAACTTATAGATTAGAATCTTCTCGGCCCGGGGCCTACATTATGAGAATATCATCCAAGCCTCAAATCTATTCCCTTCCAGTGACGTTCATTGCTTATTTCTTAGAACTGCGGACTTCACATTCTCCACCAATCATATTAGCGCGATTCGTTCGGAAACAGAACCATCCAATAACCGCCCACCACTCGGGCATGCGATCAACGGTCGCACTCCTCACCGGCCGGACCTTCATGCCCAATGCGTGTGTTTGATCCTCCAATTCATCACACTGCAAACAACCCGCCGATCTTTGACACCATTGGTGCGCCACCTGGCGCCGACCAACTCAACGGACTCGGGCCGGGGGGGATTATTGAGGTGCTCTTGCAGCGGCTACGCGATATTCACCCGGATGGCGATAGGCCGAGGGTTCCTATCGATGGATGCCGGCACAGCTGCATCATGCATGCAACCCCCTCCTGGCCTGCGTTAACCGAGACGACTGTCGGTCAGAATGATGACTGCCTTTCCCGGAACACGTTGCGGTCGGACCGACATTCTCGGTGCAGGTCTCGCGAGAGTCGATGAGTATCAAAGCGCTGGTTAGGGAAGATGCCACTTCCCTTCATATGACGCGTCTATAGCGGAATTGTTTATTTCCGTGGACCAATAACTCCCAGCAGATAACATTGCCTACACACATAAAATAAACGCTAATCTGAAGGATACATCCAAATATCAACATCCAAGGCAAATGAAATGTCACGGACTGATTGATAGGGCTGTTTGAAAAGTATGGTATAGCATTTGGATGACTCCGCGCTATCCGCCAGCGGTCGCGCGGTGTGAAACATCAGTCGGTCGCATGCTACCATGGTTATATGACATCTTGGAGTTCGATAAAAGGTCCGTCAATGAAAACGACGAGCCAACCGGAGAAGTGAAGTGTGGCATGGGCGGTTATGAGTAGTACATCAAGAGCATCCTCGGTTTGTCTTCAGAGGTGGGGAAGAAACGTCCAATCCACAGTGCGATAAGCGCTCGCGTCGAGGGCTCTCAACCCGACAAAGGCCTCGACAATCAAATAAAGTCTTGCAGCCGCATATGTGCAAGCGAGGGGAAAGATGCTCCAGAACTCAGCTTTCAGCGGCAGTTCTTTAGGAGTCTTGACTGACTCTCTGGCCAGTCGTGCTTGCTCCACGTCCGCCAACTTGGACTTCCAGAATATCATACAGAAGAAGCGCTGCCAGCGTCCTATGCGGTACCAGGCAGCCGACGTTTCAAAGACCCAAAAAGCGACCGTGTTTCCGAACAAGAACATGCTGCTTACCCTCCACAGGATGAGCTCGATCGGTGTTGGGAATTCAAAATTCCAGCCAATGAGATGGATGGACGCATACAGCAAGGTTGCCACGCAGAGGATTATTTCCTGATAGCCCTTGAGGTCAGGAAGTCGGTCGTTTCCAAGTCGTGGGATCGGTCGCTCGAAGGGTGCGACGGGCATCTTCATGAAGGGCTGGACATTCAAAGACCAACTCGGAAGCAGGTCATCAATGAAGTCCAGTGGTGTCTGTTTGTACGGTCTCATGGCAAGCTCACCGGCTTCTCTGCGTATCTCCTCTAGGCTAAAGTGAAGCTCCAGCCTAATCGGCGTCCGCACATCGCTGGGCTTATGGAGCCAACAGAGACTCGTCATAATCGAACAGACCACAATGGCAAGAGCCGACAATTCTAGTGTTGTGATGGTGAGACCCTGAGCTGAGCGACCCAAACACTGAAGAAGCATCCAGCTGGTCTGCATACAGCTAACTACTTTCGCAACTGTATCTTGCTTGGACCGATCGGTTATTTCTTCTGAGGTGACCTCTGGGAAAGGGAGGTAACCATGGACTACCAGCCAATGTATGTGCTTGGCGGTTATCGGAAATGGAGGGCTGTCCGGCGACACGAGATAGAAACCACCCATGTCGGCAAAAAGCCCATGTCGCATTGTCCATTGATGGTATCCGGAAGCCTTGAAGGCCCGAACCGAGTCTCTGGCCCTGCCCCATTGCGCACTGGCATAGGTAAGGACAAACTCGGGACCAGATATCGCTACTGCCATCCAGAACAGGCGCCGACGAATGATATCCCACGGCTTCTCATTTTGTGCAGGCACGTTGAGACACAACATTGTGTAAGTGCAGATGAAGATGGTGAACAAGCCCGACCATATGATATCAATAGTTCCCCGACAGTCCGGTTGATAGACCCATCCATAAATGAGTCTATGGTTGGTTGCAGTCACAGTAGTAGAAGTCGTGACGCATGTTGTGTTGTTTGACATCGGACCCACCTTTGCATGGAGAAGGGCCCCTTGTCATGTGATATCCTTGGACTAAGAGACAAAGCAAGAGGAGAGATAGCACGAGAGCATGAGATATATTTCGAAATGTGTCTCCGAGTATAACGCAGGCGATTGAATAGGACGCCGTGTCAAAGCAGCTGAGAAGTCGCTGTTTGGAGATCTTTGCATCCATGTCTGGGGCGCCGGTTGGAAGGACTTGATATAACCACATGGTAGGGTCGCATGTCCAATATGTTGTCGCAGCTGAGAATCCATCCTTGCCAGGCATGAATCGTTCCCCTCCATGGCGCACCTATGGCCGGTGCAGCTGGTGTATGATCCCGAGCCTTAGATACAGATGCGCTACGTGGGAAGCACCTGTTTGGTGCCAACGACAAGGGGAAGGATAAATTTAGCTGAAACCGAGCACCCCAGAGAGTTCTGTCGACAAACACGACCTCCTTTAGCGCCTGTGGGACAGGAAAATGAATCCCATATAGGGCTGGATGTTGTAGAGGGGGGTTGACCCCCCAACAAGTGGCTCGGAACGGCCAGGCAAGCCCGTGCACTAACCCCGGTTGAGCTCCTCCAGGCGGGGGCTCGATCGCCAATTCGCCAGCCTCAGCGGCTAACTTGCTCAGGGACCCCTGTCGGTTCCCGTCCCTGGCGATGCGTGATAGGCCAATGGTTCTCATCCTTGGGCGGCAAAGCTGCCCTCATGCATGCAACCCCCAAAGCCCCTCTTCGTGGGCGCGGTGGACACAGCTCGATCATTCCGGTCAGACAAGTCTCCCCAGAATCACATCTCCCCAAGCATTCAGTACATCTGAACAACAACCACCCCCCATTCTGTTCCCATCATCCCAAGCAGGAAACACCCAATATTCAACATGCAATCATCTTTTGCCGAAAGTCCATCAATAGCGGAAGTATTGCCGCGGCATCGGAAAACGTCCCCATTCCCACCGGTAGCGGTGGTGGAAGAGCCAGCAACACCGGAGAAGATCCGGTTCGGGGACAGTGACCCAGTCCTGCTATCTTATGAGGAGATCCCCGAATGGTACCAAGACAATGAGTCCATCCAGCATGGCTATCGCCCCGTCTCCAATTCGACCCATGCATGCTTCGCCAGCTGGCTGTACCTGCACAATGAAACGGTGAATATCTATACCCATTTAGTCCCGGCCGCTTTTTTCCTCGCAGCGGAAGGCATGTTCTATCAATACCTCCAAGCCAGGCACCCCGAAGCCACATTGGGCGATCATGCGGTCTTTGCCTTCTTTCTTTTGACAGCCGTTATATGCCTTGGCATGTCGGCGACGTATCATACCTTGATGAACCACTCCCTCCATGTCTCCGACTTGTGGTTGAGACTCGATTTCGTTGGGATTATTGTACTCACTATGGGGGACTTCGTCTCCGGAATCTATATGGTATTTTACTGCGAGCCTATGCTAAGACATATCTACTGGGGCATGGTATGTTATTATCGCGGCTCTGACACATCGGCGCTAACCGATCCTTGCGAAGATCATCACCCTCAGCTGTGTGACCATCTTGATCCTTGTGAATCCAAAGTTCCAAGGTCTTCGTTGGCGTACCTTTCGTGTCTGCACGTTTGTTGGTACGGGACTGTCAGGTTTTGCGCCTCTCATCCACGGTATCAGCGTCTTTGGGTTTGCCAAAATGATGGAGCAGTCCGGCATGCCATATTACCTCGGTGAAGGGGTCCTTCTTATATTAGGTGCATTTTTCTATGCGGTCAGTACTTCACTCATGAAATTAGATACATCTAGGACAAGATACTCATGTTATCTTGCAGATGCGAATTCCTGAATCTCTGAGGCCTGGGAAATTCGATATCTTTGGCTCTTCTCATCAGATCTTTCACATTCTCGTCGTCCTCGCTACTGCGGTGCAGCTGATTGGTATTCTGTCCGCATTTGACTACAACTATAGGCACCGAGAATGTAGACACCCGTAAAGTGGTGCGTGTTGTACCCCAGGGTACCGTTGACTTTTAGGTCATGCTTTATGGTGGTTTGTATGTTTTGGAGTGCCTCAAGGCCATGCTATCATTTTCTATGTGACTTTTTTGTGCCTTTATATCCTGCTAGATCTCTCAGTACTGTCTAGATGTTTGATTCTGATGCAAGCCAGGCTAGCTCTGATATGTTCGTCCCTGTTTACTTCGGCTAGATGATGGCATACAAATAGAACAGTCAGTCATACAATTAGCCTCTCTGATCTGCTACACATATATACCAAGACTAGACAATCTATCCCACGAAGTGATTAGTCCCGCAAGAATCTACCAATAACTCATGCGCAGCGCATACTCAAAATCCAACGTCGCAAACCCATTCCTCGTCTCCCTTTCAAACTCCTTCAACGTTCGCGGCCCGAAATACAAATCCAACTGATCTTGGATGCCCCCCTTAAACTGCACCGCCTGTTCACGTATTTTCTCTAAATCAAACCGCTCCGGCGGCACTGAGCCCCCCGAATGAGCTCCATCCAGCAGAATAACATGAGAAATCACATTCTTCAAACTTGAATAAATTTCAAATGCCATAAAGATGCCCATGCTGTGTGCGTAGACTACCTTTTCGGTCTGATCGTGCTGCAGACCAAAGCAATCGAGAACCTCGGCGCATAGTCGGAGGATGAGCTTGGGGATCCCGCCTTTTTCGGGTTCCGGGAGAGCTGATTTGGGGGATTGGCCATGTCCGGGGAGGTCGATGGCGATGTACAGGTCTCCGGGGGTCTCGGGGGTGAGGCTGTGGGTAGTGAGATGGGTGATTAAGGGGATGTAGTGGGTTGCCTGGCAGCCCCAGCCGTGGATCATGAGGGAGAGGCGCTTGATCGGGGCATTGTGAGAGGGGATGGGAATGTTGGTGAGATAGGAGAGGTGGGTGGAGGGGATACGGTGCGATGGATTGCCATGGTTAGGATTGAAGTGCGTGCCTGTAGGCTAGTTTGTTGAACTGGATGGATTAAATGTAGGACAGATTGGCTAGTTCATTACTAGCTTAGCTGCCTGGTGGAAATCACTTGATCTCGGCCGCCGGAGATCCGCCGGTCGCCATCTTTCATATCATTCGGCTTCCATCCATCAACTCAGACGCAACTTCATCACGCGCAGAAAGGTATACAATCAGAGCACCATTTGCCATTTCACTTTCTTCTCCTTTACCATGCCCAACACCCCCACGGGCAAGAACTTCTTGTCCACCAGGTTGATGCCTCCCAGACTGTCCATCACCTCGCCCGCATACAGTTGCAGATTCCACCACTCTTCCTCGTCCAAGTCATCGATCTGCTCATAGGTAAGGTTCTCGCCGATGGCACTCCTGATTTCTCGTGTTGGGCAGATTCCCTGGAGGCGCGGGACTTGCATCAACCTCTCATATAACTGTTGGAGACGACCACTCCTGGATTCGCGAAACTGAACGAATTCCTCAAATGACATAAATGTGCTGATTTCCCTCTCCGTTACCAAGGGTGGGTTGAAATCCCTCTCGGCAATGCATATTTTCAGGGTCTGACGGCGTTTCTTGTCGTTGAGCCCTTCGAATTCTTTTTTCCTCTCCGCGTACGAGATCCGCTCTTCCGCCAGAAATTGTTCGGTCCTCTTGCGTGGCGGGTCACTCATGATATTCTGCACCAGGAAAACGGATACAAATGGGTTGCGTAGGCCGAGGCCACCCAGTTCTTCGGGGAAGAAAAAGAACGCATCCGGGATGTTGATCGCCCCAAATCGCGACGTGATCATGGTCCGCAGGTGCTCGGGAATACTGGTGCCCCCTGTTTCTGGGTTCCCGAATATTGTCTCTTGAATCTTTCTATAGGTGGTGAGAATGGCCCGAACATGGGGCTCCCCGAAACAGTAGGCGGGCTGGCCGAAGGTGTTCTTGAAGAACCGTCCGATGCAGCTATTCCAGGTGCGCACCCAGGAGATCACGCTATCGCAGCGCTCGAGCTGCTGCCTGAGTTGTTGGACGTGTGCATCGACGGGGCCCTCGTCGATCACCCAGGTTTCAGTGTCGGCGTCGAGTTTCAGAAACCCAAACGTAACCGCACCCTTGGGTAGTCGAGCAGCAATTTTGGGGTCTCTTGACTTCGCCAGATAGGCCGATCCTGTCTTGCTGTGGTTGAACTCCAGCCTTGTTACTTGGGCAAACTCATTCATCACCTCCCAGGCTTGCACACACTGCGCCGGCTCACCACACAGCCACAGGTCGTCATGCAGACGGTATAGGAGCATCCCCGTGTTGCGATTTACTGCCAGGTCCATGAAAAAGAGAATCAACTCACCAAGTAGCTTTTCAGAAGCATGAGAGAAGGGGATGCCTCGCTTCCGGATGCGCGGTCCGACCGGTTCACGTCCTTCGCAGGAGCTGTCCATGTTCAGGGGTGCTTCCAGGTAACGGTGATAGAAGTCGATCCACTCTTGTGGAAACCAAATATACTTCATAACCGCGATAATCGTGCTGTGAGGGAGACAGGTAGCGTACCACTTCATGTCCGACTGGACCACCGCGGCTGCCCCGTGCATATGTCGATGGAGAAGCGCCTCCGTGGCGATTTTGCGCAACAGCAACTGTCGAAAATTATCTGGCCTGGATCCCGCTGGACGGCTCCCAGTGTCTTCATCGTGGTCGTCATACGAATTACCCTTCTCACTTAACGTTGTCTCAGACGTTGGAAGCTGAGACAGGAAATATTTCTGCAGATAATCCTCTTTTCGCGTTCTCTCAACCGTTGTCCGGGGTATATCAGAGGGCACATAGTATATCCGTCGAAAGTGATCGCGCGCCGTCGGCTGAGCCTCGGGCCTCCAATTCCACACCGATTCCAGTTCAATAAATCCCGTCAAAAGTTCCTTCAGGCGGTTACAGAGTCGTGTACCAATGTACTGCAGGAAGATCAGCTGCAGGAGATCCTCATCCATCCAAATTCGATATTTGCCATTTGCCTGCTGCCGGGGTACCACGGGAATACCTTCCTCGCGGGCATGCCAGGCCCAGTTTTCCAAGTCCCCATATCTCATATTCAACACATCAGCAATCTCGGTCAAGGCGACGGGTGTCTTGAGGAATGACTTCATGATGGCACGCTTTTGCTCGCTGAGGAGGTCTGCGTTCAACAGCCCGCGCACACAGTTCGCCACCGCGCCCGGGCTGAACGGTTCCTCCTCTCGCCAGAATGTCAGGGTATCATCCGTGACCTGCTTGCGAAGCTCATTCAAGGCGTTCATACTCTCCTCATCCGGGAAGAGCTGGTCGAGGAACGTCCGAATCTGCGACTCGCTCGTCTCCAGCGGCTCAAATACGGATGCATCGAATGGATCGCACAGTTGCTGCAATCGCTGCTTTTGTCGCTCATCAACGACCAAGTAGTCATCGTCGATTGCCACGTCTGGCCCTTCTTGGCTGGGTGCAGTGGGGTCCACCCATTCTGTCAATAAGCGCGAGTATAAGTCGGCGAGGTCTAGCTTCCGGCTTTGAGCATTGAAGTCTATTGAGGAGCTGAGTCTCGAACTCCTGAAGTTTGGTTGGTGGGATTGACGAGTCATAGGTGGACTGATGAATCCAGCGCTCAATGTTGGCTATCGTTAAGTCGGTGGATGCTGACGGGTATAGCTCCTTTGCTCCGTCGAGGAGGCGTTGGAGTCGCTGCTGGGGGTTCTGGGTGACATGGGCAGCCTCCAGGACGGCTAATTTGCGGGTTTCAATGTTTCGGCGCCGCTTGTCGAGCTCACGAATTTTGCTCTCAGTCAGGGACTGCAGGGTCTTCGAGAGAGCGGAAACAGCGGGGGCCATGATCGATTGCACGGAGTATTTTCAGAGGATTGGTTCAACTTGAGAAAGGCTGTTTGTTGGCTGTGTCCATGTCATTTGGACGGCCACTATATATTTCTCCCCACGGCTTGGCAAACACTTCTGCCGCGCTTCTGCCTGCGCTTCTGCCTGGCGATCGGCATGCCGCTTGGACCTGCAGCGCATTCTATTCCATCTCTCCCCCCCATTGGTCGGTCTGCAAGGGATGGTAGCATCGATTGGGTTTACTTTTAGTTGATAAAGAAAGATTTGAGGACCTGGAAAAAGACGACATCCATAATGACGACTGCAACGAGGATCCTACCCTACTTCTCGATACTATACTTGGCCAGTCCCTCTACCCATTCCTGATGCCCCAATAGCATCGGATTCGGTTTCTTCCCTGCCAAACCAGCCGCCGGTTTCCCCGCCTGCACCTCCTGGGTCAAGATGCGCACCACCCCCCACTCCATATCCTCGATAATCCACGCATGATAGACCTCCAGTGCTGTCTCCTCGTCACCCTCCTGCCACGCGCGCCACGCCAACCGACCCGGTGAATTGGATGTCGGCGCCACCGATTCACACACTTCTGCTTGGAGCGGCGGGAAGCCGAATGTAGCGAAAGTGAATCTGTCGCCCTTGTTTTGAATGGTTGGGCCAGAGGAAGGGGGTGTTATTTGGTCCACGTTGGAGTAGTAGGATGTCCAGCGCGCGGGGTCGACGAGGTTTGGCCAGACGCGGGCGGCTGTTAGCTGGGGGACGAAGATTTCGTTGGACACGAAGTTTTCGGTGGTGCCGGGGAGGAAGCGATGGGGCCAGGTGATGGTGGACATGTTGATGGTGCAATCCGTACAGTGGTGTGCTATGCGGGTCGATGATTCTTTGGTGTTGGTGGAACGATGAGGTGGTAAAGGCGCGGATAACCAGAAGACTGAACTTGCCAGCCCGCTAAACTTGCATGGTTTGATGAGGACGGGGGAAGGGGGATAATATATGTTGGTGGAGGATATTGCGTCATGATGGTTTAACCCGGTGGCTGGCTGACTGTCATGGATGCGATCAATCCGAGGCTGCCGATCCGTGGATCTGCCACGGCACCAGAGCTTAACAGTGGCACCATACTGTCTGTTCAACTATATTATTGACAACTAAGTTAACATGCTAACACAGGTATAATACATTCATCATCGGTCATGCCAAAATTATACCAAGAACTGCTTAATCAACACATTCAGCTGCGCCGTCATGCCAGCATACATCTCCTGGCGCTTGGGCTCAAAGGCATCAAAGATCTCCTTGGCCGACCCGACGGCAATCTGCTCCTCGCCCTGCTGCAGCTGTCCCCAGACCTCTCCAACAAACTCGTTTAAGGGCATACCAATCAAGTGGCCGTCCTTCAGGTCGGGCTGGTGCTTCGCATCATGCAGCTCCGTCTGCACCGCCGGAGGGAAAATCTCAAACACCTTGACGTTTCCGGGTCCCTCGCTAACCTGGGTGCGCAGCGCAAGGATGAAGTGGTGCAGGGCCGACTTGGAGGCGCCGTAGTTGGGGCAACGCATCATGGGGACCAGCGCCATCTGCGAGGTGGTGAACATGAGGCCGGTCGGCTTGTTCTGGGCCTGGAGGTGAGGCAAGAAAGCCTTGCTGAGGTAGACGGGGGCGGTGTAGTTGGTGACGAGCTCTTGGTCGAAGATGCTGAGGTCGACGGTGGCGGGCTGGGAGAAGTCAAAGGGGCGCTGGATACCCGAATTGACGAAGACGAAGTCGATCTGGGGGTTTTCGGCAAGGACTTCGGAGGCAAATTGGGGGATCTGTGGGATTAGTTGGATCAATAATTATGGAGGTAAAGTGGGAGTTACCTTCTCCAAGTTTGTCACGTCAAACACCTTGGTCTTGACCTTATCCGGGCCGTACTGGGCGGCGAACTCGTTCAGGTTGGCGTCGCGCCGGCCGGCGATAACGACAGGGATGTTGTTTTGCACGAGAATGGTAGCCAGGGCATGTCCAATGCCGGAGGTGGCGCCGATGATGAGGACTTGGGAGTAGTTGAAAGGCATGTTGAGATGAATTGAAGGAGGATGAGAAGGGTTGGAGGTAATGGGGTGGAAGATGAAGGAGATGGAGGCTGATGGATGCAAGGAGACTGACTATTTAGCCGGTCCTATGGCCATATTTATGTCCGAGAGACCTGTGAGAGATTTCTGGATGGGGGCGTTCTGAATAATCGCCATCGGATGAGACTTTCGGGAATCTTCTCGGACCCTGCCTCAGGCGGCCCCAAGCGATGGGACTCGTTCCGCTCCGGGTTTAGTCTCCGTCAGTTGCTCAACTTTAAATCCGCCAGCGGACACTAGTCCTATTCAGGCTAACTGGTACTGGTCGATCAGGGCTTGCCAATGTGACATCATGGTCAGGCAACCCCGAGTCGACATGAAAAGGTGAGCTGCATGAGCATTGGCTGTTTTATCGCTTATTAGCTAACTATAGAAAACCAATTAATGTATTCTGCGGCTATACGACAAGTCTTAAATGGGACGTTTGAATGACAGCAAATTGGAGCACTCACCACCGATATGCCGAGCGGCCCTGACAAGATCCCCATACTCCACCTTCCCCGACCACTTCTCCATCAAGCTCAGTCCTGATAATCAATTCCGTGGTTTCCGACAGGCTTTTTTTGCATTATTCAGCCGAATTAATCATCGGCTTTGGCTTTTCGAAGATGCGGTCCTCCACAGCGCGCAGAACGGGCTGTCCAAATGTGGTTTAGCCTCCGCTCGGGAAAGCTTGGGCGGACTCTAAACTCTTTCCGGCCGGGCTGGCGGACGCTCATTTGTCATCGGTGTCTGCCTTATATCCATCATCTCGAACAGCATATAAATACTGGTAGACTATCATTCACTTCAATCCTCATCAATTCTTCACCTTGAAGCTCTATCCACCATCTTCCCACATACCACCCCTTCACTTCATCCTCCACAATGGCTCCTCAACTCGCATGGCTTGGCCTCGGCAACATGGGCAGAGTACATCCCCCTCTCCCATCTCCTCCATCGAATCCATACTAACCACCCATGAACAGGGCATGGCCAAGAACCTTGCAGCAAAGGGCACCCCCAGCCTCCCCCTAATCATCTACAACCGCAGCGTGGCCCGCGCACAAGACTTCCAAGCTGCCACCCCCAACACGATGGTCGCTCCCACCATCTCCGAAGCCGTCACCAAATCGGACATCATCTTCACCTGTGTCGGTGATGACGCTGCCATTCAATCCATCGTCGACGCCAGCATCGCTAGCGGCTCCCTCCAGAACAAGCTCTTCGTCGACCTCTCCACCGTCCACCCGGACACCACCACCTCCATCTCCACCAAGCTCCAATCCCACGGCGCCTCCTTCGTGGCCAGCCCCGTCTTCGGCGCTCCTCCCATGGCCGCCGCCGGCCTCGTCATCGCCGTCCTCGCAGGCCCCCGCTCCGCCGTCGACCAAGTCAAACCCTACACAACGGGCGTCATCGCCAAATCCATCGTCGACTTCAGCGACCAGCCCCCCGCCAAGGCCTCCCAGCTCAAGATCCTCGGCAACACCTTCGTGCTAGGCATGGTGGAGAGCATTGCGGAGGGTCTGGTCGTGGCCGATAAATGTGGTTTGGGAACCGACGCCCTGCACCAGTTCTTCGAGGCCGTGTTCCCCGGTCCGTACGTGGCTTATTCGGCCCGTATGCGCTCCGGCGATTACCATGAGCGTGCGGAGCCGCTCTTTGCAGTGGACTTGGCCAGAAAGGATGCTCGTCATGCACTCGACTTGGCTGCGAAGTCGGGTGCTACCATGAAGGGCGTGGAATTGGCGGATACGTATATGGCCAAGGTCAAGGAGCATATGGGTACCCGGGGTGATGTGGCGGGGATGTACGGAGCTGTGAGACAGGAGGCGGGATTGAAGTTTGAAAATAAGGAGTAGACATAGATACCATGACTATGGTAGGTTAGATTCGGTTATGAGTTATGTTTGAATTAGATTAATTCTTTGAGATGTACCTATCTACCACTTCCCTTTCCATAGGGACATTCTCCACAACAGCAACTATGCTCAAACAACAAGCACAACCCCCTACTTAATCCATCTACCAAAACAAACCGACACCCTAGATATCAAACCACATACAGAATGTTAAAAGCACATCCCTAAATCCTACTCCCAAGTTCTGCGCATAGTTATTAACCATATACCAGACCCACAGTACGCGACCTACCTACCCACCTACATCCATCCTTACGAACCGAATCAAATCAATTCAAGCGGCGAATGATAACAATGAAATAAATAACCTATCTATCCATTCTATCAAACATGCAAAACCAAAAAAAGGAAAAAGAAAAAAGAAATCTCCCCGACTGGGAGTCGAACCCAGGTCTCCCGCGCTTGTTCCTGTTAAGGATTGACAAGCGGAAATCATGACCGTTAGACCATCGAGGATTAGATATTATTAGGGCAGTATATTGTGATATATTACAGGGGAGGAGTGTTTATAGAATATAGAAAGGACATTAATGGAACTGTGGGTTTGGATTGTTTGGATTGGGATTGTCATGGGTTCGGTTGTGTAAGTAGTGTTAGGAGGGGTCTCTCGCTTTCTTTGTATCTACTTATTTTTTATAAAGTGGGTAGGGGTTTGGTTTTTATTATTTGGTTGTAAAAGGTGATTGGGTTGGGGAGATGATAATTATGGGATATTATGTAGATGATTTCACTGAATGCATTCTCTGTGAAGTATGTAGAATGGAAAATCAAATAAGAGTGATAATCACCATATCTCAACCATCTCCTCATCGTACAACTCCAACCCCAAAGAGCGGAACCACGCATGCATCATAAAACTATTTGCGACTTTGCCATTGAGCTCCGGTGGCAGAGTAAGTCCCCATAGCCGCTCTCTCATTCGGAGGTGGGTCTCGAATTCTTGAACGTCCCAGTGGCAGGATTCATCAAGGGATGGTCTCTGATCCAATCCATTTTGCGGCGAACCCATCCTCACAGCATCGCAGAAGTTGTTGTAATGAGTGGTCCACCTCCCAGCCAGTTGGCTACCCGGAAACGATGTCCAGCATCCCCTAAACACAGAGTCAGTGTATTCGAACATCCTCAATAACTGCTCTGTTGTCTGTGCCCATTTTAGGATATCTGGGAGATGCGCCAGTATCTGATTGAGAATAGGAGACCAATGGGGCGAGGGTGGTGTGTGTTCGGGGTTGATGCGATGCAGAAATGACCAGCAGAATTGACGTAGATCCCATGTATATGTGGATGGGAAATCTCTGCCGCAGTATTTTATGAGTAAGTTTCCATATCTTCTCATAATGGATTCGCCTTGTCGGTCGGTGGCATCCAATCTATTGACTTCTTGGAGAAGTTGCCAGATGGCTTCCTGATCGCGAAACATCCAGCCGAGTTCGCGGCTCAGTGTGTTCCATGTTTCTCTTAGTTTAGCTTCATGCAATACTAGAGGTGATAGCGATATCATTGAGAAGCTCAGGACCCGGTCCCGAATGGTCGAGAAGACAGGGGGTGTGTGATCGGCCGAAGCTTCCTGGATAGCTTGTTGTAGGATTAGGTGAAACTCCTGGATCAAATTATTCTCTTCCAGGGAGAGCGGCGAGACGGTATGATGTATATCATTCGAATTAGGCCATGGCACTAACAGACTCCGAGTAGGAGGCGCCCCGAGCGAGAGAGTGCATGCCGTTACAAGAGTATACCCCCCCGAGACAGGATTGTTTCTGAGAATGATGGGACTGCCACACCCACCCAGGATAAACAATCCGTCCTCCTCAGGCTGGTATTCCGGATCCGGAACAGTGATTATCAGGTTTGTTCTTTGTTCAAGTAATGAACTGACATGCGCATAGCGCTTGAATCGCTGGACTGTTCCCTGGATATTGCAGAGTCTGATGGCCCGTGTCCGCAGGACTGACGTATTCGTGCTCTTATGAACATCACATTCATGGTCAAGTAAGCCAGTAAAGAGCACATGCATTAAACCCGGTAGCACATTATCTTCCTCATCGAGCAAATCTTCGGATTGTGTGAGTATATCCGGGGTGCATGCTTGAGACCAGTCCGGAACCCAGGATGGAAGGTCGAACAACTTCTTCCGCCCAGCTAACCTGAGCACGTCCATGGCGTCACAGTATTTGACAAGGTATTCAGTGAGTCCAGTATATACCCTCTCAATAGGAACCGTATAGTCAGGGACGAGTCCACTTTCCGCTATCAAGCCAAGTACGGCAAAGATTTTGTCACGCGGGTCGAGGCACTTGTATGGTAATGCCTGGATTAGTATCCCTGAAAGGTCTCGATCAGTAAGCCCATACCACTTCTGATCTCGGAACAGCCAGTTTGGTATAGAAAGGTCTGGAGAGGCTTGTGTAAAAGGCATCTTGGGCCATGGCGCAAATTGCCTGCCACAGACTACTTCAAACTCCCGAGCTAACAGGACTTCTTGAACGGCCCATATCCTGAAAAAATATGGCCGGTTTAGAAGGCTTTTCAAGGCGCTTTGAAGATCCTTGTCAATATGCATTTGACCAACTGTCACGCCTGGTCCAGCCATTGCAGTGCTCTTGAGAAAACCCATGGCTTCGGCACTGTCTGCTGTTTCATCCCCTAAATAGGCTATGACGCTGGTCGCTCTTTGATAAATATGGCTTATCAAAGAGACTTGCTGGCTCTTCTCTTGCAGGTCTGCTGGGTTGATACATAATGAGTCCACCCAGAGTAGTCGGTCCACCGCCTCATCCCGAATGGATCGCAGCGCTTGCTCGCAAGTGTACGGCACGTAGACAACGTCCCAGTAGGTGCCCACAAACACCGGACGAAACTCGTCTCTGTCCCCCGTTTCGTTGACAGACGTGTACGATAAAGCCTCATATAACGGCACTGGAGAATGATTAATGCGCACAACTTCCAGCTCGGCATGCAGAGGACTGTCAAAAGTGCCAGCCTTCAGCCGTATTAGGCGTATACCGTCTTTAGACGTGATCTTTGGGAACCCCAGTCCTCGTAAGTCCGAGCTTGGCGAACCATTTTGGTGCTCAGTCTGGCCTTGCTTCGAACTTCCCTCGGGTATTTGGCCCTTCTGGCTAACGACTGATGGCCAGGCTAGATCGTAACTGTAACTTTCCAGTGGAGAAGAAGTAGGCAGCGTCGGACTTTCTTCAAATGTGGGGACAGCGAAGCAGTAGTTACAGCATATTATGCCGCTAGCGGCACTGACGTCTGGTCGTCGGCATCCGGACTCGTGCCATCGGTTCATTATGCATTTGATCAGGGAGGCAGAGGTGAAGGAAGGAAGTTGAGGCTGAGGACGTGGGGAATGGAGGGGTATGGAGGGGCGGATCTTTCACGCGCCCGCTAGTGTCAACATGTGACGCGTCAGCCTTGTGGCTCTTCATCGGATCAATGCGAAGCTTACAGCTCTCTATTGGATCAGTCCGAGGCAATGAGCCATGTCATAGGCAAACCACTATGCAATGAGACCGTTCACGATTAAATCGTCTCTCAGTAGACCTCGAGCAATCTGCACCCCTCCCACCTATAGGAAGAAACACCAATAATACTACGTCCGGTAAGGTCACACAAAAGCCCGCCATCTCAGCAGACTAATTCGCAGCTAATTCGACTCGACTGACCTCTGTGAAGAGATCAGCAGCTCAATGATTACAGTTGGTGCATTCCTAACTGTTGTAGACGAAGGTGAACCCAAGTGGATCTCTCGCTATTTTCTCGTCCACGGTAGTACTCCTTCTACCGTATATAGATAAAGAGAAGCCTCCAGTGACGGGGGATCATCTCAGTTTAGGAACGCAAGTTCTGTTCAGTGTTTGCTGGTTTCAAGTTGCTTCTGTAGTGCCGACCAATTAATCCTTCCAGATAGAATACCTTCCACACCGACTAATTGCTCATGTGGACTTTCACTCACCGTCCTCTGATCTTCAGCTGCACTGTCGATCCTCGTCATTCAGAACAGCAGATTGCCCTCCTCAGACAGGAGTCTCGGTAGAGAGAGCGTGGAATCTCAAGCCGGCAATAGTACCTTGAGCTTTGAGTTGTTTAAGATATGTACTCCGGGGCCCCGAGAAGCGCCGCCCGCGGAACCCAGACCTCGGAAGCGGCAGGCACGCTATATGGATATATAGAACGGTCATGCCCTAATTATTATTATAGTGTACACTTGAGTTGGTTTTACGTCGTCTTGTATCATATCAAGTAGACACATTTGTCGAAGATTATCGTTGATACAAGGTCGCGGTTCTTATCATAGTAAGAAGCTATGGCTCGCCCCAATGGAAGATCCATTGGTGTCATCTTGTTGCGATATACATGCTGTACAGACATCGAGTCAGGATTGGCCTGTGGGAAGCGATATCTTGAGAGCAATCAGGACCACCCTCTGAGTGATGGTAGATATGCAAAACCATCACCACTGGGTAGTCGAATACTTAGCAAACGACCATGGCTTGACAGGAAAATGGAATTCTCTCGCTGCTTCCCCATGCAATTGATTCCCACACAGCCCAAAAAGTTGGCCAATGAGTGTACTAGTACTGCCACCCGTCTAAATCGACTGTCATCAAAGCCGTCAATCTCAAAAAGCCTGAGACGCGCCGCCGGGTCGACACTTCGAACAGTATGGAAGTTGTAGCGGGGTATTGGGCGGTTGGACCAGCAGTTTAATATCGGAAACCCCCGCTACTGGCGGTCTAAGTATGCTTTGCCCCACACTTATGGACACTAGTATGGGTCAGATTCGTTTTCAGTACTGTGTATTATCGCCGTAAGAAGTGGGTGGCTAACTGGGTTATGGCATGTTGGTTATGGGAGACTGTTTTACTATCAACAAGAGTTAGCTTTTGTCCGGGTCAGCAGAGAGCAAGGCATGGGGTAACCGAGATTGTAAGGGACAATCAACGAAGGCCTGCTAAGTGCTAGCCAGTCATACCATCCGAGCCGATTTTCCAGATTGAGCAGTGGGCCCCATCGGATTCGAGGCCAAGATAGTCCGCATTGGCCTGGCAACTATCCCTGCAAGTCCACGTAGAAATTTACCCCAACCGATCTAGACCCGACATCGTGTCAAACAATCTACTTTGGCGGCTAAATCGGGGAAGCATTTTGTGACCCGCGCATAGAAGTTGGTTGTTGGTCGATTCGTCAGGGCTGTATAAATAGCCGCCACAGTACCTTTTCTTTGTCCAAAGCGGGCTTCTGACTATCTATTTCTAAAAGTGGGCCAGGTAGTGACCATGAAGGGATACTTGTCTTTAGGCCTAGCCACCTCGCTGGTGGCATCGGGCACGTCTGCACAGAGTGCCTCGAGTGTTGGAATCTCGTCAAGTGCAGCAGCGGCGACTGTTACGAGTCCCTCTGCTGCACCACCCTTATTCCCGGGTGAATCGGTCCAACTGACCGATGATGTCTTGACTAAGGCTACTACCGCCCTGAACAATGAGACTCTGTCGAGGACGTTTAGTTTCGGGGTGTCCAACACGACTAGCGTCAACGGAACTCGCGGCCATGTTTGCAAGGTCATGCCAGGCGATGCGGCGTGGCCTACTGAATCTACCTGGGAAGTTTTCGATCAGTTGCTCGGTGGAAGTCTGATCAAGCCTGTGCCTTTGGCAGCCTACTGCTACCCAGACTGGCCGGAGTATGATGTGGAAAAGTGCTCTGAGGTAGTATCAGATTGGCTTGATTCTTATCTGCAGGAAGTTGATCAGTTCCAAACCCCACATCAAGGCATAGTCACGTTAAGATGCACCAAGCTACGATGACCCTACCTCTATCATGCTACCCCTGTATGAGGGCCGCTCATGCATGCCCACTGGGTACAATTACACCAGTACATGTACGCAGGGTGCGTACCCAACGTACGTTGTCAATGTGTCCACCGTTGCCGAGATTCAGCTGGCCGTGAATTTTGCCCGCAACCAAAACCTTCGCCTGGTGGTCAAGAACACTGGTCATGATTTCAACGGGAAGTCGTCTGGTAAAGGAGCTCTGTCCATCTGGACACACTGGTTCAAGGACAAGGCATTTTACCCTGTATTCAAGGCTGACAATGGCTATTCTGGGCCCGCCATGAAGCTCGGTACCGGTATTCAAGCCTGGGAAGCGTATGAGTTCGCAAAAGTTTCCAATGTGACCGTCATCGGAGGTGAAGGTGCTACCGTTGGTGTTGCTGGTGGCTACACATTTGGCGGAGGGCATTCGCCACTAAGCAGCATGTATGGCATGGCAGCAGATCAGGTCTTGGCGATGGAAGGTTTCTTGCCCTTTGACTCAGACCTCACCCACCAGGATCAAACGCTGATAATTGATAGTTGTTTTGGCTGATGGTCGCTTTGTCACTGCAACTTCCAAGCAGAACTCGGATATTTTCTGGATGCTTCGTGGTGGTGGAGGCAGCACAATCGGTGTTGTGACGTCTCTGACGATCAAGGTATATCCGAAACTTCCCACGACAACAGTAACTTTCAATTGGACGATAAGTGACACGCCCAATGCAGATGCGTTCTGGGCATCTTTTCGGTCCTATCTGGACAACCTTGAGGCCTTTGTCGATGCCGGAACATACGGATACTATTATCTGGGTGCTTCTTCTCTCGAGATGGGGACAGCCTATGCTGGCGACACTGACTATTATTTCCGCATGGAGTCCTTTATTGCGCCAAATATGACAATTCCTGAGACGAAGAAGCTCCTCAAACCTTGATTTGATGTTCTCGATAGCCTAAACGTCAGCTATACTCCGTGGTACAACCACGCGGATAACTTGTATGATTCGTCGTTCACTTAATCATACGTGGATAAATCTGCTGACTTTACTAGCCACGACGTCTGGAAGGTCGCTTTCCCTCTAGAGGCTGGGGGATCAGACGTGGTCAAGACGGATTCGCGTCTGCTGCCTCGGAAGGTATTCCGCAGCCAGGACCTCCGGCACCGGAACTTCCTTGCCCAGAAAGATGCCATCGAGAAGGTATGTAAAAATGCAACACATTTATCCTATTATGAAACGACTAATCGATGTAGGGGCTGTTCATTGCAGGCTTCCACATCAGTGGCACAGGCATCGCTGTCGAGCCGCCGACCGACAACGCTGTCTTGCCAGCCTGGCGTGACGCTCTTCCTCACGTCATCGTCGGATCCGAATGGAACTTTACCTCCAGCTGGGGGACCGTCCATAATTCGTCCCTCTTTGTGACGAACTGGATGAATGCCCTGCGGGAAATCTCCCCCGACTCTGGTGCATATATGAGCGAAGCTGACTTGCTGGAGCCTAATCTCCAGGAGGCCTTTTATGGGGCCAACTACCCCCGCCTTTATGAACTGAAGCAGAAGTACGACCCGACTGGGTTGTTCTTTGCTCTTACTGTTGTGGGAGCTGAGGACTGGGAGGTCCAAGTCACCGACCCGTTGCCTTATTCGTGGAATAACAATGGGCGGTTGTGTCCGAAATCTTCCTGAGAGAAATGAGGTCAGTGCACAGAGCCCGTGTATATAGATGTCGAATACATCGGAATTGTTGAAGTCACGGCTTCAATGAGCCATTCCTCAACCAAGACAAAGTAGAGTACATCTTGGGTGTGTTAACAAGGAATGAGTAGACCAAATAGAAACCGAAACAAAGCAAAACCTACCACGACTGAAGGTGATTTGAGGATAAAGCTGCTACCAGGAAGAGGCAGGGAATGGGCGAGGGGAAGGAAGAACATCGCCGGGACAACATCGGGTGATGGAGGCTGCAAACCAAGAGCGTGACTTCTCAATGCAGCTAGCCCCGATCTCCACGAACTTCATCTTAGGCTTCAATTACAGTAAAGGCATTCCTCCAATCGAAAATCGCATGAAACCCCATTACTTACTCATCCTCAAACCCCATGATGACTCGATAATTGAAAAACCTGCACAGGCAATGCAGCCCATGCAGCGCCATCCCAAGCCCACCATGAGACGAGAGGCAAGTAACATTAAACCCCGGCGCGTACTTTTGCACCACCAGATAAATGACTCACTCTCCACGACGACCGAATAGATCTGCAGCCGCGACAATCGCGAAAATCCACATCTCCCCAGAAAACCACCTCCAACAAAAAACCAACGCGCCGACGCGAATTATGGTGGCCCGCAGACCAGCCCGACTAGTCAAGAGTCGCCAATCTGCGGTGCATCTGCCCTGCGTGTCAGCAACCTCGGCAGATCGATCATCCGGCGAGTAACTGGTGACTTGCTGACCTCGATCTAGAGCAACTAAACCAGTCACTAGATCGATTTTAGCGCAGACATGTTGCATCATCAGTCATATGAGCAGGGGGGAAAAAAGAAAGAAAAGAAAAAGAACATGCAGGAATTGCAGGACTTGCCAAGCAACAGACCTCCGAAACCAGTTACTGGTCGGCGTACTTTATCCCAAGACCGCACGGTACTTTTGTCAACGGATCGGATTTGACGACTACCGGGAAGGGAGGGGGGGGAGAAGATCGGCATGGCTCATCTCTGGTACGGAGGTCTCCGTGGCGAACGGCACTGCAATCGTACTTTTGGGCGCAGCAGATCGGGAACTCCCGGTCGAGCTAATGTTTCCATTCCCATGGGGTCGAGGTGACTCGTCATAGGGTTTGGTTGGGTCGATCTGGTCCTACGTGTCGAAACTCGAAAGACTGGTACTGGGCTGCCCAGTGGGACAGTTATTGATTTTTGTTTCTGTTTATATACGTATAGGTTATATTGGACCTGCCTGTGCGGTTTGTACGGTATTCATGCGACTGGTCGAGGGTGGCGAGAGTAAGACATTCGAACATTCCATCGGGGATGAGGAACTATCGAGCTGGGTTCCGTGGTGCTGGTTCGATAGGGGCAGACGTCATTGTACAGATCATCCTGGCCTTGCGACGCCGAACACCAGCTGAGCTCTCGTATGATTAGGTGAAGAAAGGGACAGCGGCGGCGGTGACGTCAGGGGGTAATATAAGTTATGGCGCATGGACAATGTCCCCCCACGCTATTCTCTTAGCACAACAACGGCTGGGATTAGGGGGTTGAAGGATCGACCACAGCCCACACGTAAAAGACAAAGTAAATAGTTCATCCTGGCATTCACCTGGGTCGGGTAAATGCATGTTAACCACTTTTGAGGTATCAACAATCAATAAAAGGTATATGATGAAGCAACGCTGGAAGCAAATCTATTGGCAAAACAAAGGCCATGAGAATAGAAGGGAAAATCAAGTAATGGCCAAAGAAAGTAAAAGAAGTGACACAGTTCCGATAAACACCCGATATCGCCATTCTTCCGATTGCTCATCACTGCTAGCTCGATGGGGATTGCTTGGACCGGGTGGCTATGCGCTTCTTTTCTTGTTCTAGAAAAGCCAAAGCGTTAGGGCCAAGGACTAGAGGAACTCTTCTAGAAATACACACCTCTAGCTTCATTGATCTGGCGAACGGTATCGTCATGGATTTTGGCCCATTGTGCTTGGTATGTAGCCAGGTCTGGTAATTCAGAGGCAGAGTGGTTGCTGCCATGGCTATTGGTTCCAGTAGTCCTGGTGGAGGTATTCCGGTCCATTGTGAGTCTTGTACAGTGGAAGCTCAGAGGCAAGGAAGAGGAAGAGTGATGTGTAAGGCAGGAATAAGCTTCACAGGTGAGGGATGGACGCGAGATAAGCTCCAACTGAAGGGCGGTTGTTGAAGACAACTTCTAGCAGGCCGTCGAGCATATTTATAGACTACTGGGCCTCAACATCGACCTGGGTCATCCATCCGATTCCATCGACCTGATAATTCACTCCGTGCCATGTGGCCGCCCCTCGATGAAGAGTCGACGGCTTGTGTATCGGCCTTGTTCGCCAATTCCCTTGCATTCCGTGGGATGAGCGAAATTCCGGAATCAAAGAAAACGAATGAATGACCCGCTGCAGATGGGGGAGCTTCCCCGTCGCAACGGAGTGGACGGGCGATGGAGATGCAGGTTAGGTTCGTTGGATACCACCGTCCGACGGAGGTGCGCCAGGTCCTTTTTCCTAAAGTGAACCAGTCGTAGCCGACGCGGCCTTGGGACTTCAGATCGCTCGACCCCCGATTGGCCGGGGAAGGCCAGAAACCAACATCGGAACAAAGTCGAAGGGCGGGACGGAACACGTAGTTCGCAGGGTGAGGGTTTGTGTGACGGACTGTCGGGATCAACGGTTTTGGTGTGATTGGCCTCTTACTCTCCGATCCGCTCACGCGGATGGCCTTCCGGGCTCGCTAGTTTGATCCGGGTATTGGGCACCGATGGGCCGGTTAGGCTATAGCAATGAATTCGATTGTGTGACGAGTGACGATGATGGTGTTGGATTTGGAAGGGTGGGCCTGCTGCGATGGCCGCGGAATGGGTTTTTGGTGAGTAAGAAGAAGGGAGGACGAGAGCGAGTGACAAAGAAGACGCCAGACGGCCGAAAGAAAAAATAAAATAAGAAAAGAAAAAAGCAAAGAAATGCAGATCGACACATCGATCCCATATGGAAGTTTCGCCCTTTCTTCTTCCAGTTGCCCCGTTTGCACTTGCAGACTCCACCGTGGATCCGTTTGCGAAGAAGTCAAACATGTTTAATTTGGTGGGTATCGTGATTGATCGTGTTCCGATCGGCTGGACCGCCGCGGATGGAGTCCGTCAGCCCGTCTATTGACCCATCCGCGCCAAAATGGCTGGGAATGGCTTCAGGCGATCAATAGTCCAATCGGGGAACGGGTTCCGCTGCCATCTTGCAGGACCCTGAGATCCACTGCTCATGGCTTCATGGAGTCCAGAGAAAAAAAAAGAGCACCATTGGTAGGTTAATTACGGGACTCTTCTAGGCCTTTCTTTTCACCGCCACTTCCGCAGCCCATTAATTAGCCCTCCAGCCTCAGAGGGGAACAAAGACGGCTTGTGTCTGCCTGTGAGGATCGGGTTCACCGCTAGACGAGTCAGCACCAACGGGCGCTGATAACCTTCTGGTTTCGGTGGATGGCCATTGGATCTGGCACTGGTGGAACCCTGCTGGGTTCGAACAGCTTCCCAGACGAACACAAGGTAGACATCGGTCGGAAACCATGGCAGACCAACAGGCATTACCTGATTCCAGGTACCAGCTGTCGTCGCATGCAGTCCCATCATATGACAGGATACATATCATTTTCGTTTCACCCGAAAATCCAGAGCGCAAATTTGATACGCTAGACGTGGCCTGTCATGTCGGTTTGCCTAGTGACGAGTGCCCTGTTTCGTTATAAGCTCTGCTTCCCACAGATACAGACAGGTATGTTATGCTGCTGTGTCACAGCAATGCTATAAGGCAGCGGGCCCTATTCGCATATTTTCCTTGGCTTTGGCTTCCTTTGTCTTCCTTCGTCACTTGCTAATTATAGGCAGTGTCGAGCCCACGAATCCCGTGTCTCAGCCTCCTTTTTTCTGGCTCTTCCCTGTCATCTCTTCCTCTGCCCTGGCCTACCTGTACGACCCCAGCCATTCCCTGAGGTGCTTCATGGCTCTCCCGTCCATACCCCTGTTGAGCCTGCAGTAGTTCCCACATCACAGCATCGCCAGCAGAACCTTGATCGAGTGAGGCATCCATTGTCCTTCTTGGGATCGTATCGAAAGTGTTGGACAAATCCGGCCTGTCGAGCAGCCCAACGAGCCACTGGCGCTCGGTACCAATGTTTCCATGGTCTGGACTAGGTCGGTAGTTGTAACCCACTTGTAGTGGGGCAAGGACAAAGAATGTCTTCAAGCGCGCAAAGTCTATTAAGATCTAATCGGGAGGACGTCAATCAGAGTGGGCCATTGGATGTAGCAACTAGCAAGGGGCGTACATACGCGTTCCACTGGAATTGGAAATGAGGCTGTAGGGAAGAAAATCAGTAGGCACAATGCTTACCTTGGTAGCCTAGACTGTGTCTTGGGAATTGCTCGACAAAACCCAGGTATGAAGGAACAGCAACCGGTCTAGGACTTTGGCACACGTCAACCACTGGAAATGGGTCCCGTGACCCCGGGCACCTGATCTCGGCTTAGAACCTCCTCTGTTTACACTGCCTGCCACTACAATACGCTCAACAATCGATTGTTCGGTGGCATCAATACTGTAATAGTGTCAAGACCATATCTGATGGGTTCTGATTTATAACATTATGTACGTAACATGCGTCCTATATTCATCATTTCCAAAAACTTACACAGGGAGGGACCGACTACAGCAATCCCACCTTCGTCCCATTCCTCGAACAAAGCGTCAACGTCAGACCCTCCTCCCATGGCCCGGGGTCCCTGCTTTCAAGCACGGAATACTTCTGGGCAAGTCGCACAGTGACATATCCCGCCTCCGTGAGGGCATACTGTTGGCCAACGCAAATACGCGGTCCCCCGTTGAACGGAAGATACTCCCATCCCGGACGAATGTCGGCCCAACGCTCGGGTCGAAACTCATTGGCATCCGGGCCGAAAAACTCCTCGCGACGATGCATCGCATAGACATGGTATGCAACGGTGCAGCCTTTGGGTACGAAGACAGGCGACTTGCCGTCGGGTCCGCCACCAACGGGAAGGATTGTGTCAGTATTGGCAAAGCGTGCGTTTGCCGGGACAACAGGGTGCAAGCGAAGAGCTAGATACCAGTCAGTATGGTTCCTGAAGTCGACTTTCTGTCTCTGGATGACTTACATTCGTTAAGGCAGAATTTCAGGTACTTCAGGTTACGCAGTTGCTCGTACGATGGCGCGCGACCTTCCAGGCTGGCAACCTCCTCGCGCAACTTGTTCCAAATCCGGGGGTTCTTCGCCAACATGAAGAATAGGTTGCTCAACAAAGAGGCGGTGGTATCCCGTCCAGCCAGAAGGACATTCATGAGCTCGTCGCGGATACGCCTTCGGTCACCTGTCTGTTGGGCTAGCCCGTGGAGGAAGAGGTATTTTCTCTTTTCTTTCGCACCGTGGCTATCCCCTGCCGTGAGCGCCTTCTCCTCGTCATACCGCCCTCGCACCCTTAGTGCGCTATCAACGAATTGCTCCACCAAGTTATGACAGATACGATTGCACTCCTCAGCCTTGCGGTCGCGACGGAAATGTCTGAGCTTACCCAGGCGTAGGTTCGTTGCAATGGCCTCTTGTGCATAGTTGAATGCCCCCGCGAAGTCCTGTTCCGTGCTGTCGCGGATCCCAGCGCGTCGCTTTTTGAGACTATGCACGCTGTGCCCAAAGAGGAACTCCGTCGCAGAGTCAATGGTGAACTCAAAAAATAGCTCTTGCAAATCAACGGTTCCCCCGTCGGTGGGGATAAGCGGGAGCAGATCGTCCATGAGTTCCTCAAAGATATCCAGATGTGCAACTTGGTCCTTCACAAAGTTCGGACGCACCATAGCACGCGATTGCGCCCAATGCTCACCGTCAGTTGTAAAGATGCCATGGCCCAAAAGCGGACCGGCCGCATTGATGCGACCAGCTAGGCCATAGTCTTTGAAGCGGAGTGACAGGATCGTCTTCACATTCTCTGGCTCGCACGTTATGATGATGGGGGTGGTGAGTCGTCGTCCTTGGTAGGTGTTGCCATTCTCCTTGAAACGCTCGACGATGCGCTCGAGAAGCTTGTGCTTCCTGGCGTACGTCAGCTGCTCGTGTATATTGTCGAGGGCAAAAAAGGGGTCCTTCCGAGGGTAGGTGGGTGGCGGTTGACAGTTGTTTGCTTTGGCGATGCGGCGCTGGGTCCATTTTCGTTGCAGGTAGGTCGCAGTATACCAGAGAAGGAGGACGGCGCTGGCAAGCGCCACGACTGGATAATGAGATTTGCCGGGATCCATGGTGACTTGTGATCTTGTCTGACTGTCAAAGGGTCCCTGAAGCTATGTCCACAGGGGAGCACCGACTCCTTTTAAGCTGTGCGTGGGGGGTGGATCAGATGATGGCATGCCGCGGTTCAGACGGAGTCCGGAGGGATTGGCACCGACGATGAATGGCGTCTCATGGCAAAAGGCTGAGATCATTGGCGAGCAGGGGTGGAGTACAGCCTCGGCGGCAGGGTTGCTGGGCTTGACACCAACCGCTCGTTCTCTTGTTTGCGGATCCCTTGCTTGATCCAAACAACGCGAACATGCTTGCAGGAAGAGCGGCCCGATTAGGGCACCCCGAGCTGCAGAAGATCCATCTCTCGAGTACGGTATTTCGACCCATGCATGGCGACCACACGACGAAGGACGATGGTATACCGTTCCAGCGTGATGCACCGATGATGGTCGTGGCCAAGTTCTCAACCATATCTGCCAAGGCACTGGTGAGGTTGCTTTTTCTCCCCTGTTTTACTCTATTTTTTCTTTTTCAATCGCGACGATCATGTTCCGATCGTGAAGATGACTTGAGTCCGTGACGCATAATTCGGGTACTTACCAAACCAGCCAAGCTAGTTACTCAGCGCGAGGGTGGTCCGGGACTGCGTCATCCCCGCACAACCGTGCACTCTCTGATCTGTACGTACATAATGCGGCATAAGAATGCGTCCAACGGACGAGTTGGTGTAACCGTCGAAGCTTGCTCGTGGAGGTGGCCTTGAACAGCCGCCCGTGCTGGCCAGCACTAGCCTCGGGTGCTGGCCATGTGTATCTTGCTGCCTGTCCTTTCCCACGTACGGAGGACGAGTGCCGACTACCGACTACCGGTATACGTTCACAGAGGACTGAATGCCGGGAGTAAAAATAGCCTAAGAGAAGCCACCCAATCCGACGCAACTCCACCACGAGCTCAACAAACCCACGACCCACAACCGAGGCAGGAGATCACCGCCAGTGCCTATGATCGTTAATCATTCTGCAAGATCGCAGCCTAGGTAGCTGAGCACTTCGTACTCCGTAGAATTGATCAAACACCGAACATACCTCTTCAAAAGGTTAAAAAAACCATGATCAAGTCACCACAAACTGATCATCCCTGGCCTCCAAACAAGCATCGGTCATCTTATCGATCGCCTCCGCCCTCTCCTCCTCGGTCACCCAGCCTCTTTCAACCAATCTCCCCAACGCATCCCCCACCCAGTGCTGACAGTTCCACTCCAGATCCAAATAACCATTTCGCACCGGGGTTCGCGCCACCGTCTCCCGAATTGCCTCCTCCTCTGCTTCGACGGACCCCGACAAGTCCGTCACCGGCACCACACGCACCAAATCCCCAAGTTCCATCGGATCGGCCCCCACGTATTCCACATACCGGAAGAGTCCCTGGGTGCCTATAATATGCAGGACGCTGCGGCCTTGCGCGGCAAATTGCACGTATAATGCGGTGTGGCGGTATTCGCTGTAATCAAGGGGATCGCCACGATAGACGAGGATGAAAAGTTTGTGGGACATGTTTATTTTTTTTTCGTCTTAGATTTGGGAAGGGACAGGTTGGTGTGATTTGAGCTAGAAAATTTCTGGAATATGGAGGGGGTGGTTGGTGAGGGGGTGGACGGGCGAGGTTAAGATGGGCTAGTAAGTGGTTTCCCGGTCGGTCGCGCTAATCGCTTCGGGTCGGGTTGTGCCTTGGAGCCTTGGGGTACCTGACGACGCCCGAGGGGGTGGTATATGTCACGCAGCCAGAGGGCGTGTGACCAATCAGTTTCTTCATTCATTACTCAGATTAATCCATCGAATATAGGTAGCTAGGTGGTGGTTTGTAGGTAGATAGCTATTGTTGAGAATTGTGGCGTTTAGACTTTGTTCTATTTAGTTATGTGTGAAGTGCATGCCATTGTTACCTACCTAGTAGGTTTGGATTACGGAGTATAGGTTTGGACTATTAGCTATTTATCCCGATTTTGGAGTTAATTTGATATATATTGAGGTAATATAACGCCATGGATGTGGCGAATTGCAATATATGCCTAGGCAGGTAGGTAGATTCCTTATCTATATGGCATGGCAGCTGTGATATCATCAAGGAGTGACCCCATCTGAGTTGTCGATGATTACCTAGTATATACATAGTACTACGGAGTACGGAGTAGATACTGTCTATGATATCAACATAGCCACCAATCCCCCCCTCCAACCACCCAAACAACAACATCCCACGGCCAAATCCACCCCGCCAAGCCCAGCCCAGCCCATTCCCACTCCGCCCCCAAAAGCAACTAAGTACCAACCTCAGACCCTGAAAATAGGAAGTATCCACAATCGCAAACTCAATCGCTTTCCTCGGGGAGAAAAGATACCCCGATCTGAATTTCATACTATCATATATTAATAGAAACTTAAAATGAACTTAAACTCAAAGCTCCCTGCTGCCTTGCTGCCCTGCACAGCCACGGATTGCGACGCGTTGCGGTCGTGATGTTTCGGGTCGGGTAGATCTTGATAGTAGTGGGTAGGGTTTGGTATGGTTTGTTGGGATGGGTGGGTGGTAGTGGTGTTGGTGGGGGGTGGGGGGTGGGGCTCATTGGAAGGAGGGGTGAGGGGGGTGTAGGATGTGTGTCTATGTCGTGTCTGGAGGTGCCGTTGAGGGGATATTAGAACTGTACTGGGATTGGGTTTGATGGGTTGGGGATGGGAGGCTGGGTGGGTTATTGGAGGTGCGAGGGGTGGACTGTTGTTTGTGGGCGGGGAGTAGTGGTTTTTGAGAGTGTATGAGGGTGGAAGTTGAGAGTTTGTTGATTTGAATGATGGCCGCGATTATCGAGGGACGTATGCTAGTGAGGTAAACACCAGTATACATTTCCGTTCGATGAATGCAATGGACAAAGTTGGATGTAATCCCGAATACACACTTCTAACTATGGAACTGTCATCCAATCCATCTACTCAGCTACATCTAGATCGATCTACCTTTCTCTTATGCATAGCTTATCGCAAAGTATGTCAGAGACTACGGTGAACTTGGCAAGAAGCACTGATCAACGGAATGTAATTGATTCTCCTCCGGGGAGACTACATCCCCTTAATGGTATGGAAGCTTCAAGTGTGACAGCATTCCATTACCGATGCACCTAGGCATTAACTACCCAGCAGATGTGCCTTGCAACCCACGATCACCTCCATGCTCAGACAACATTGTGCACATGCTGCTTACTTCTTACCACCCGAGGCCGAGGGAGGGGTGTGGGTGGAGCCACCATTGCCATTGTTGTGGTAGGTGCTTCCATTGGGGTTGGAGTAATAGTACGAGCCGTCACTGAAGACCGTTAGCTTGATCCAGGCTTATTCTAACTCCGGGACATATGACGAACCTGTTCGAGTAGTGGTAGGAGTTTGGGTTGGCAGCACCGCTGCCATAGTCGCGGGAGCACCAGTGATTGCCCTAGAATCTATTGTTAGTTGGTTCTGATGAGGCTAGGTGCTAGGTTTATTTGGCTGTTGGTGCCAGAGCCCTTGTAGCTATAGTCCTTTCCAGAGCTAGACATGATTGTTGTGATGAGTGATGTTGTTGAAGAGATTGGTAGATGGAAACGTCAAGACTGGATGGATGCAGTTGATGATGATGGATGGTGGGAGGAGGGGAAATACGAGTGGGAACGTGGTTTATATAGTGGGGTTGTACGGGATGGCGGAAGTCACTGTGTGGCTCCCTTCAAGAAAAGGTGCGAATTCCCAGTGGGTTCGAGGGATGGACCTTTCCATGTATCAGATTCTCTACTCTGGAGTGTTCATTAGCTTAGTTGACGTGTGCTATCGCGGGGTACATCGACTGATAGCATCTGGATTCCCGAGACACTAAGATGTGGATCTTTTCTCTTTGTCCGAGTCTGTCAGCATTTGGGCAGAGTTGAAAGTGACGAAATAGTCTTCGTCTACCACAGGCTCGAGTAATCAAATCTGGGACATTCAATCAGATAGGCTTAGAGCTAACTTTATTCAGTCAGACATACGAGCTACTATGATGTCGGCATTCCATGTATCTCTAATACATCTATGACTTCCCATACAAGTTAGTGAATTGAAATAACGACCAGGAAGAGGTAAAATGCCATGCCTGGCCTCAATTACTAGCACCTTACCAGATCAGGAGGCATCATGCCTCAGGCTGCTTCATCAAGCTGACTGAATAAGCTCTTACGTCAGCTATTTTCATGACGCCATACACACCTTCCTTTTTGGCATGGCCATTGAAGTAAGGCATGGCCTTTACTCCTATGCACGACAGTATCTCAACCAGATTGGTCCCATTTTCCTGCATTGGCGTCTACTATTTCAAAGGTTTAATTGAATAAGCTCGCTGTTACTAGTAGTGACCATGTTGTGATTGCAAGAACCTTGTCAGCCAATCATAGGCTTTTGTCTAGTGGATTGTTTCGCTTCAGATGGCTTACATATTGCAACTTCTGTGTGCCTAATAAAGTTCGATATTATGGTATTTATCGCATGTCGCATTGGAAGGCCTCCGATTATCCTGTTCCCTAAGTATGTACCAGAAATAAGAGGTAAGTTGCTCTCATCGGCGGCAATAAAGACTGATGGACACCCGGGTGCTTCCGGTTTCGATGTGGGTTATACGGAGAAATACGGAAAACTCCAAGTAAAAATTATCTCCTACTGGAAATTGTAGCAGAGGTAGGACAAATCCAAGCCAACCATTTCGAGTTAGCACCGTAATCGCACCACCGCCAGGAGAACCTTGCCACTCGAACTATCTCCGAACAGAGGTTCTGTCATGAAACTAACTATTCATAGTCATGGCAGGGTTCGCATTCTATCTTGACAGCCAGTCAGAGTCAAAAAGGACAAATCTGCAATCGCAAGAGTGGGCCCAAGATCTCTGGCAGGCCAGATTTCCCCTGAATGGCACACAAGGAGTACGGTGGGTCTGATCAGCACTAAGCTATCCAGCATATCTGATTGGTGTTGAGGTCTCACTCATCATGAGTCATGTTGCACTCATTCGCACCGCCTCACCACCATGTGGGTCATAGATATACCCGATCGGGTAATCACTTCAGAACCATTTTGTATAAAAGAAGTACATTTCTCGAAGATTTACACCAGCATCAATTCAATATCTACAACTTGACGAGGAAAGATTTTCTCTCTTTAATTTCTCTAATTCGCCATCACCTTATTAATGCCACTTGCACACACAACCACATCCTCAACACACAACAATATGAAATCTATCAGCCAATATCCTCTCCCAGCAGGTGCACACATCATCCCAGAACACCTCCTGGACCTTCGCTCTGACTCCGAAGTTGACAATGACCTCCTCCACCCCCGACCCATTACCGACGAGAAAAACATTTGGCTCTTTTGGCACAGCGGCTACTCCACCATGCATCCATATACCAAGCGCAACGTGCGTGCTTGGCACCGTCGCTTCTCCAAATCAGGCTGGGCTGTCCGTGTCATTGACTGCCTGCCATCCTCTCCGCTTAACATCTCCAATTACTTCGACATCAATGACCCGGAATACTTTCCTCGCGCATTCGCTGAAGGTACCATCACCGGTACCTACGCAAAGCAGCACACATCCGATCTCGTCCGATTACCCCTCCTACTCAAGTACGGTGGAATCTACGCCGATGTCGGACTCATCCAAATCGGCGATGTGGATTGGCTGTGGCGCGAGACAGTCGGAAACCCGGACTCCCGGTTCGAGGTGCTCTCCTACAATGCCGGCGACGTCAATGAACGCAGTCTCACCAACTACTTTCTCATGGCGCGGCCGAATAACCCGCTGTTTGAGCGGTCTCATCGACTACTGCTGAAGTTATGGGAGGGAAAGACCTGCACGGAGGGGATGCACCGCAGCCCACTGTTAAAAGATCTCCCGTTCATAGAAGGGTCGGGAAATCTGACGGAGCAGCAGTGCAGGGAGTTGACGGATTATATCATCCAGGGACAGGTGATGACGCTAGTCATGGGGTTGGTGGATGAAAAGGATAATTGGGATGGACCGAAATATATCGCGGAGCATCTTTACGGTATTGAGTTCATGCAAGGATCGCAACTGATCAATGCCATGACTGCGTGGGATGGTCAGAAGGCGTTTGAGCTGATCTCGTTGTCGTTGCCGAAGGAGGGCGAGGAAGAAAGCCCGGAGCAGAAGCAAGCGCGGGAGATTGTCGAGGGGTGTCTGACGAAGAGTTTCGGGTTCAAACTGGCGCACGGATACATCTTGGAGGTGATGAGTGTGACCCTGGGGTCGCTGTGGAGGGCGAACGACGGATCGGACAATGTGCCGGGGACGTATGCGCATTGGCTGCGACATGGGATTGTGTACTGGAGTCAGGATGTGCTTCCACCGACGCAGCCATACACGGTGCTTGAGCCGGTCAAGAGGGGGGGGCTATTGAAAGAGTGATACTACATAGATAGACTTTATACTACCCTTTTATCAGCAACAACCCGATAATCCAAAGAAGACAAAGAAATACCCACCAGCCACACCACGTGCAACCATTTCACCAGCCATATTATATAATCCACAGCCACAGCACCGGCCGCGGCACCGCCATCCAAACAAGGCCACCTTACCATCCATACAATCAATAAATCAATCAACGTCACTCACTCACCACCACGCCCATCGCGACCATGCTCTCCGGGATTCAAAATGTGCGGCAAACCGCCATTCAGCTACTCAACTTCGGGCTGGTCCTGAGCACCGCATTCATGGTACGTCCCCGTCCCCTTCCCCGAATCCAATTCCCCAACAACCAAACACACAGCCCACCAACCACCAACTAACAACAATGAACAATGAATAGATGTGGAAAGGTCTCTCCGTACTCACCAACTCCCCCAGCCCTATCGTGGTTGTTCTCAGCGGCTCCATGGAACCCGCTTTCCAGCGCGGCGATCTCCTCTTCCTCCGGAATACCCAACCGTCGTTAAACGTCGGCGAGATTGTCGTCTATCAGGTCAAAGATAAAGATATTCCGATTGTGCATAGGGTAGTGAGGCAGTTTGGCGAGGGGTGCGTATACCCACACCTACACCTATACCCAATCCCAATCCCAATCCCAATCCCTGCAATAACCCACCCACCTGAAAGAAATCACCAAACTTGACTAGAGCAATAATACTAACTATGAATATATTTATATCCGATAGGGAATCTTCGAAACTCCTCACAAAAGGCGACAACAACATCGCCGACGACACGGAACTCTACGCCCGAGGACAAGATTATCTCGATCGGGAGGATGTCGTGGGAAGTGTGTTTGGGTATATTCCCTTTGTGGGGTACGTGACGATTTTGTTGAGTGAGCATCCGTGGTTGAAGACGGTGATGTTGGGGGTTATGGGTGTGTTGGTGCTTTTGCAGAGGGAGTAATTGTTTATTTGTTTAATGAAAATTGGGTTTGTTTGTGGGTCTTTTTTACTGTTTGGTTGGGTTGGTATGGGTTGGGAATTTCATCTTTTTATATGTGATTGTTGTTTTTAGGGGTTTGGGGGGTGGTGTGGGGGTTGTGTAGTGCTGGAATACGTAGTATGATGGTAGTATTAGATGAGGTGAGATGGTGGTAGTGGGGATAGTTGAGTGATTTGGGGATTGGTAGTAGCTGGCAATTATTTGGATGTGTAATGTAATCGGGCAGAGGGGATTCAAGATATGCTCTCTGGTATATCTTTACTGTACTCCGTATGGGGAGCAGTATCACTTTCCTAGCCCTTAATTTCCCAAGAAAGATGGATACCTATCAGTTACTACTACATCCCAACAACACAACCAACTCTAACAAAATCAATTCTATACATCTCATCTCCCCCATCTAATCTATATACCCCACCACCATCATCAGAAAATCAACCACTATAATCCAAAACACTCTTAATCCTAACCGCCCCAGCCGAAATATTCCCACCAATACCCCCCTCATCCTCCTCCGCCTCAGTATACGCATTATCCACACTCCCCGCATCAGCCGTAATACTCGAGCAAGTCCCGCCCAAAACATCACACATCTGCAACCCCTGCACGGTAGCGCTATTCTTCTGGGCCTGAATAGCCGAAACATCAAACCCACTCCAGTCATCATTCACCGTGGATCCGAAATCAAACTCGCCCCAGGTACAATCATAGATACCGCTGGAGCCCGTGGGCAGGGAACTTCCCTCGGCGGCACCAAACGCCCCCTGGGTGTCTTCGTCAAAGGCAACGTATTTGGTGTCTCCTGGGGACATGGTGAAGGAGAGGGCGGAGTAGCCGTAGAAGCCGTCCATTTTGCCGTCTGGACCGTATTTGTTCCAGAAGACGACGGTCCAGGAGTCTGAGGAGGAGGAGGTGGAGGGGAGGGTGAGTTCCATGACGTATTTGTAGCTGGATGCGGAGGAGGAGGAGACTTCGAGCATGTTGGAACCCCAGGGGGAGCCGACGTTGCCGATGTAGGTGTCTCCGCTGCCGGTGGAGTTGGTTTGCGTGCCGAAGCCGGAGGTGGATTCGCTGCCGGAGGAGGGGGTGGAGGTCCAGTCGCTGGAGGAGCCGGAGGAGGTGCTGGTGGAGGAGGCGGAGGGGATGGAGATGGAGATGGAGGCGCTGGCGCCGATGGAGATTTGGCGGCGGGAGTGGCCGTGGGTGTGGCCGTGTTGGGGTTTGGTGGGGGTTGGGGAGGAGAAGGTAGGGGTGATGAGGGCTGCTGCGAGCAGGAGGGGAGTGGTGAAGTGCATGTTGATGTGAGGGATGTCGCGTCGAGCGATGTATGTATATATGAAAGATAGTGAATGTATGTGTGTATGTATGTATGTAGGATGAAAGAATGGATGTAACCTGTCAAAGGTACAACAGTTCTAGTAAAGACTGTGGGTAGTTGGGACACAACTGGTGGTTGAGAGGATAGACAGAGGAGGAATAAGAGGAAGAAGAACAAGGATTATATATCCATCCCTCTGGTGACCGTGCCATGGCTGCCTCTGTTCTGGAACCTGCAATCGATGCGTCGAGAACAGGGAGGGGCAGGGTGCGTCAGCTACATGCCATGGATTGACATGGTGGGGGACCGTTGAGGTGGAGGATGCAAGTCAACCAAGCAAAGTATGCCGATTGACTGGGACATGTAGAGCATCCACTGGGCTTTTGGACTGTGCAGTGGATGGTGTAGGGGTTAGGGTTTGTGTGGGTGGGATCTGGAAGTACCTGTTTCAGGCAGCGGCAGTGTAGGGTGCTGTTTCAAGTCGGCCATTATTGACAACTAAAAAACTGGCAGAGGATGTCTTCATTGTCTGTCATGATGGGTTGTTTCAGATTCAAGAGAATGTCAGTGAGATCGTTGGCCAGCGGGTCAGGGGTCAAAGAATAGCCGATCTGGACTGACTGTTGAACGCGTATTGAGCTGAGTGGAGCACTGTCTAGTGCGTGTACTAGACTAGGTAGTAGTAAATGGCTCACGGCTAGAACTTTACTGTTGTGTTGACTGTGGTTGCTCTGCATCCCTCCAATACCCTATACCCTAGATACATTTTGATTTTACCATACCCCATTCCCCTCACTTAGAGACTCACTCTTCACAGACAACCACGACAGCCATACAAAGCAGGATGAAACCAACAAGAAAGAAAACCACAAAATAAACCATCCACGCATCCCTCCCCCCGAACCACGGTTCTATTCTCTGGTCCAGGGGCTCGAACCCAAGAGTGGTCCGGCTAAACCATCCCCTCCACTCCTATTGGGCGATGCTTTAAATAAATCCAGGAGAATTTCCGCGTCCACCAATCACATTACAATGAGCCTACAATCCAAGCACGGGCAACGCCCATTGGACACCCGAACCATGGATCTACCACACCTATATTTCCTAACCCGGCCACGCAAGTGACTCTTGGCGGGGCCGCACACGTTTTTCGGGCTCGGCCTGTGCGCGCGTTCCTGGTGACCCGGCTGGTGTTTCCGTGGGAGAGGAAAGAATTTTCTTTATGTTACGATTGTGGGTGGAGGGATGTCGTTTGTTTATCCTAGAAGGAGTAGGTGGAGTTGCTGCTGTAGGGTGGGTGTTGTATGCGGGAATTCTGGTCTCCACTTGACACATCCAATGTTGGAATCGAGCTGGCTGGCTGGGATTGAGTTCAGCCACGGAGTCATGGCAGGCTTGGAGTCAGGATTGTTGTCGCGGCCATGGGGGGTTAGTGATTACGCGGTATACTACGCAGCACAGTGAAGGATCATCATATACTTCCCCCATACGCAGGTGCAGTCGTCATGCGAAACATATAATGGTGATCTCCAGACTCTGAGTCAAACCTTGTATGGTGGCGAGAGAAGCTCTAGCAGACTACCTGTTGTAGAAAACCTGGAGAAAGCTGGTCGAATCGAGATTGACTCAAAGTCTGAGCATGTGCCGAGTCTGGTTCCGCTGTATCCGGGCTGCTGCTCTGGAAGTCTGTTATTCAGCGGTGAGTGATTTTATGCGTAGGTTGAGTGTTGATATCATTGATGTCGGTTATCTGTTGGAATCTATTCACCTTGGGATAGTCACACTAGCAAAGAGGTATCTCTTTTGGTCTAGTTGGAAGATTTTGTCATTGTCTACTGCGTCTTCGCTGCAGGTGTTAAATGTGAGGTTACTTCTGCAAGTGGTAATAACCCTGGCACAACCTGCCAAGTGGGATTAAACCACAGCTGGTTGATAATGCATCGTTGTCTATCAACCGGGCTACAATGTATGATGTGTGTTGCCGAGATAGATATCTTATCGGGGCTGATTGAGGGCGAGTGCTATGACCTGAGGCTAAAGACGCCACCACCACTCGTCGATCCGTCGATCGTAGTAATCAGGACCGCTGTGTAAAACGACTTCATCTCTGAAATGTAGTATGGTTGGGGCTTCCTCGGTAGTATTCCTGTGGCAGAAAACCAGGCGACGATGGTAGCTACTCAGTCAGTATCCAGCCAACAGCACTCACTCACCTATCACCGGAGTGCCCCGAATTGACCAGCTCTCCATTGCCATCGCGGTGTTTGCGATGTCTTTATCATCTTCCTGTAGAATGCCTCCGCGTATGACCAGTATTGTAGGAGAGAAGCTGAAGAGCTGAATCGAAATCACGGTAATCCCATCTATGAGAATCGACGTATTAGTACAACCCCAAAACATTGCCGGACACAGTCAATACCTCGTGACTGTCCCGTCCCATTGCCAGTTCAGACTGACTTTTGTAGCAACTCACCAAGACCTTCCAACAAAACTTCAAAACCACCAACAAACCGTGCCAATCCTCTCCCTTCACGGTCGCAAGACACAAGGTTGGCACTCCATGTCCACAGACAACCACGGTGCGCTGATCAACTCTGTAAGGCTCTCCTCACTCCTCACTTACTCCTCACCCCCCACGCCTGACTCAATCCCAACTCCACCAGGATTCTCCCCCCTGTCCATCCGAACCGACCTTCCCAGTCTGCAACACTCTGCACAGCACAGCACTGCAGAAGCAAACTCAATTCCCGAATCCTCCATCAAGGCCGGTCTTCCGCAGCCCGGCAAACAACGCGGAGACCCACGGAACCCCGTCCTACACATGCCAAACGTTATCAAGCACAAACAACGCATACCTAGAACCAGTACCTCCAGCATGATCCATGATTTCTCCGGGATATCGAAGCTGTTTCATCGGAGCACCGACCCAACTCCAAATTATCATTAATTGCAATGATAGCTATCACCCTGTCAGCATCTAGTGCCGGGTAACTGCCTCGGTAATCCGAAGACCTAGACTAGACCGATCGTCTACCTTCCTTGGTCAAGCTGCAGAAATCAGCCCAGGACTGCGTTGGACTTCGTGTTTTGCCACACAGATTATGGATATTGGATATGGTAAGGTATAATACTGATAGCAAGGATTAACTTGCATATCCGGCGCATACCGCGTATAGCCAACCCATGCCCCATGTACCTTGCATCTCCGATGGGATGACCCTACCCCTCAGGGCGATTCGTATACGGGATATCCGGCCACCTTAGTCAGAAGGATTCGCTGCCGTTCCCTGACACATGCATTGGATTATCGGGATTCGGACCATCATGATAAGTGTGGGGTGTGCATGGGAGATAGCCCCCTCCCTACGGAGTAGCAAGCTGGCTGCTGAGTACACCGCAGGTCCCGGAGAACCCCTGAAAGAGCATAACTCCCAGATGATCACTTTCCGAACTCGGAGACTTGGAGCGATTCAGTGTTGGGATCAGCCAGATGTTGGCTGGTGCCTGCAGAATGGGGCCCGGCTGGGAGATAAATTCGCCGACCAGCCAGCCAATCACCGTCTGTTATATGGTTGTCTGCTCGATGAAGAAGGGATCGGCCCGACGGCGATCCTGATTGGATCCCACAACAACATCCTTCACTGCGTTGGGGGGCTCTGATTGGCCAGTCCCCTGTCACCGGCATTATCTCTGCAGAATTAGACTTGCGGGTTTAATATACCTTCATTGTCCATCGCCCAGGAGGTACTAGAGTATCGAGGATTCCCCACCACGGCGTATAGGTAGGGAGGTTACATCCGACGTCGGCCAAGAAGGCTGGAATCAATTCGGACTGGATAATACTAACATGGTACTAGTAGCAGGGCATGATAGCTGGTATCCCCGGCCAATGGACGAGCACCCCCGCACACACCCCCTCAATCTGAATCCCGTCCAGTGCTTATCATTCGCCCACAAGGCTTATACGAAGCTTGTTGTGCCTGCGCCGGCGCCCATCCCCTCCCGCCGGCTGGCCCTAGTCGGCGCCACCCTTGTCATTCATCCGTGCACAATGCCATAGTTATCTCCCATACCTCCTGTGCCAGATAAGCCCGCGCAAGCCAAGCCGTCGGACTTCCGTTCCTCCTCCACTGGTGGAATGATGCTCGCCAGATCGAGGAGGGAGGCGCGCGCTTTTGTCCGGAAGGCGTCCGTAAGGCGCCCGTACTATTGCTTGTTCGTCTGGATCTCACCCGTCCCTCATCCGTCCCTTGCCGTGTTAGGCCTTGCCTTACCAGAGTGTCTTACCGGAAAGGGGCTTGAACAATGAGGGGGGAGCGGATATGGCTGGCGAGCCGGAGCTGTACGGCTTGGAGGGGAGCCACTACTGCAACACAATCTTGGCTGGTGCTGAAGCGGTGCTGGCTGAATGGCATGGCTCCACTGGATCCTCCCCGGGCCATTCGTGATTCTGCAGCTATGCACGAACTGCACCGACGGGGAACGACTCTGCACCCCCGTTGATACGACGTTAGTAGCGGACTTGGAGATTAAACTCCGTCGGACTAGCTGAGCTGTGGTGTCATAGTCCGGAGATTGCATGCTATCGGCAGAGCAGTGCGGATGGCTTCCATGAAGTTGATACCAGCTGCGAAGACATAAATAGAGGTTGGAATCCTCCTCAAACTGTTTCTTCTTCATCCAGCATCGCACAGTCTCAAGCATCGCCTGGCTCAATCTTCTCACTCAACCCAACTCGTCAATCAATCTTCTTGAAGATCCTCTTTCAGTCAAAATGAAGTTCTCCACCCTTCTCACCGGCTCCCTCTTTGCCACTGCTGCTCTGGCTGCTCCTCTCACCGAGAAGCGCCGCGCTGCTCGTGCCGCCAAGAGCCGCCACAGCAACCCTCCCTACAAGGCCGGTACCGACAAGGAGATCCTCAAGCTGACCAACACCACCAACGTTGAGTACTCCTCCAACTGGGCCGGTGCCGTCCTCATCGGAACCGGCTACACCAAGGTCACTGGCGAGTTCACCGTCCCCAGTGTCTCCGCTGGCTCTTCCTCCTCCTCCAGCGGCTACGGCGACTACGGCTACGGCTACTACAAGAACAAGCGCCAGTCCACCGAGTACTGCGCCTCCGCCTGGGTCGGTATCGACGGTGACACCTGCGAGACCGCTATCCTCCAGACCGGTCTCGACTTCTGCTACGAGGATGGCGAGGTCTCCTACGACGCCTGGTACGAGTGGTACCCCGACTACGCCTACGACTTCGACAGCATCTCCTTCTCCGAGGGTGACTCTGTCAAGGTCACCGTCGAGGCCTCCAGCGACAGCACCGGTACCGCCACCGTCGAGAACCTGACCACTGGCGAGTCCGTCACCCACTCCTTCTCCGGCAACGTCGAGGGTGACCTCTGCGAGTACAACGCCGAGTGGATCGTTGAGGACTTCGAGTCCGGTGACTCTCTCGTTGCTTTCGCTGACTTCGGCACCGTTACCTTCACCAACGCTGAGGCTACCAGCGACGGTTCCACCGTTGGCCCCTCCGATGCCACCATCATGGACATTGAGCAGGACAGCACCGTTCTGACCTCCACCTCCGTTGACGGTGACACTGTTACCATCACCTACGTCTAAGTGCATCTTTCGGGATGATGCTTGCCATGCCATCTTGGCACCGACCTGACCAACCCTGGGGATGAAGCAAAATGAGTGATGAGTTATCCGGATGATCTGATCTTGTTTGAGTTAGTTTGATTCTTTGATGCTGATGCTTTTGTTGAGTGATTGTATCTACTTTAGGTAGAAGAAAATAAGTGCGCGCTTGCTGAATTGCTTTCCAGTAACATGTAGATCAATCTCTTCTGGACACATTGCCAAGTAAACCCTTATCCTTCATCCACAGTCCCTTCCTTTCCCTTTCATTCCCTCCCTCCAAACACATTCCCATCCATCTAAACAACGCAACTCAACATCCCATATATATCCCAAAAACCAATACCCCGAACCCACCACACCCTCTATAAAAAGCCAAGACAGAACTTCAAACCAAACCCATACATACATACACTTTCAAGATAGATAATTAGAAATAAACCCCCTTTCCACTCCATTACTTCCCAAACTCAGTTTATACCCCACCACAACAACCTAATCCAGTGCAGTACATACAGTACAATGCATTAACCGACCACATAAGTAACAATAACATAGTGAATACCCCCCCACATTACGCATCACCACAGCACGTCCCTACTGGACCAGGACTAAAAGTGAAGTTTTGTGATTTCTTTGACATCTCGGTTAAGCAGGGCGGCTGATTGGTCTGTTGGTGTCGTATCTGATTGATATCACCGGGGGGTTCAACCGGGGAGTAGGTAGTTGGGTCTAGAATCTGCTCATTCATTACTATGTGTGGGAACTTGCATCGCTCATTGATCTAGTTTCTTTGAGGCTTTGTTTTGCGGGGTATAGGGGCTTGTGGTGCATGGGTATTCTACTTTATCGTTGTATGAGACCGGGGGACGGCACGGTTTGTTGGTTCTATTAAGAGTGGTGTGTAGTGGATGACGCTTGTGGTGTTTATGATATAGTGAGTATCATGGTGTCGTTCCAGGCACTGGGTATCCTATGCTAGTGCTGGAAATATTTTCTCTTGGTTTAAGTGATAAATGACCTAAGTAGACTGACACAGAAACACACCCGCTTCCAATATATATTTACCCACACAATACAGAATAACAATGCCACAACCACTAACCAAGCCAACTCCCCTTCCCCTTCCCCTAAAAAGCAAGACCCATATCCCAACACACCAAATAATCCAAACAACCCCCCCAAAACCCCCAGAACCCCCCTCTCCACCATCCAACAACCAAAGTCACATGACCCAACCCCCAACCCGAACCCAAATCCACCCCCCTAAGCTTTACCTTATAGCACCACAAATCCTCCCCGTTCCCACCAAGCAAGCCCGGCTAGCTCAATCGGTAGAGCGTGAGACTCTTAATCTCAAGGCTGCGGGTTCGAGCCCCGCGTTGGGCTTCAATGGCGAGTTGTCCTTTAGCCCGGCTAGCTCAATCGGTAGAGCGTGAGACTCTTAATCTCAAGGCTGCGGGTTCGAGCCCCGCGTTGGGCTAACTATCTCCCATATCTTTTTGCCTAGCTCAAAGATTCCTCCTGTGTTGTGCTGGATCATGGTGTTCTTTTTTTTTTGCTATGTGTGGTGGGTAGGTGCTGCGGGCGGTGAGAATCTGCCTGGTCGGTTGGCGCAATGGTATTGTCCCGGAGCACGTGACTAGAATAGGTCATCTGCATCGGCATATTCTATAGGGGCCAACCGGGATTGCCACTCGGAGAAATCCCGAAGTCCGTAGGCGTTATTATAAACCTAGATGAGAATCTGACCAGTATCTGTGCATCTCACCCAGCCCCAAAAATGCCTCCACTTGATATCTGAGTCACTCATACCCAATCAAGCTCTCTGCTTAGAAGAAGAGTAATAATATTACTCGCATCTCGCTCTCGGCCTCGGCCTTCGGACATGGCTTACCCGAAATACTCAAACCAAAACCCCATACGGATATACCACCCAGAACAAAATCCTATATAAGGAATCCATCCCGTCCCATTACTACTGTAGCACTCGTACAACCCACCACCATCATCACCCATCACAAAGACTGGCAACCACAATCATACAATACAATGACCCCCTCAATCGGCCTCATCACCTGCAGTCAGCGGTCCCCCCGCGCCGGACCCCAAATAACCACCTTCATCCAATCCACTATTCTACAGTCCCATCCTACCGCAAACCTCACTGTCATCGATCTCGCGGAATGGAATCTACCCATGTACAATGAGCCCGGGATGCCCTCGTACATTACCTCAGCGGATGAATATGTCCACGAGCACACGAAAGCTTGGTCGAGGGAAATCGCCCGTCACGATGCGTTTATTTTCATCACTCCGCAGTATAACTGGGGGTATCCGGCCAGTGTGAAGAATGCGATTGATTATTTGTTCCACGAGTGGAAGGGGAAGCCGGCGTTGGTGGTGAGTTATGGGGGTCATGGGGGTGGGAAGGCGGCGGGGCAGTTGAGGGAGGTGTTGGAGGGGGTGAGGATGAGGCCGTTGGCTTCGGAGAAGATGGTTCAGTTGAGGTTTCCGAGTAGGGATGAGGTGGTGAGGGCGGCGGGGGCGCGGAGTTGGGGTTGGAAGGGGAGGGGGATTCTGGGCGGGTGAGAGGGAGGGGATTAGGGTTGCTTTTGGGGAATTGGTGGATGCTGTTGGTGTGGTTGGAGAATAGAATAGAATAGATTGGTGTGGATGGCTGGAAGATGCGATATGTAATGAATGAGGTTATGGAATTCGACTTACTGTGTGTCACGGTACCAGGAATCGCCGTGTGATCCAACACAGCCTACATCAGATGCTCATGTATAAGCACAATAGGTAGCACAAATCGGCCCATCCTGACATGCAGTAAAGTCCCGCGATGGCAGATTGGCTCATGCCCCCAGAAGAATGAGATGCCACTGTGATGGAATCTGCCCCGCAAGAGGGCTCACGAGGCAGATAGATGCAGGTACCAGGTACCAGGCACCCCTGTATATTCATGTTTCACAACAGACAGTGATCATACGAGGGATGCATGTGATTCCATGCTAGTCATCGGATGCCGGGATATACTACCATCCTAGATGATTGCATGTCAGTATATAAGCCATACGAAAGCTGTGGAAGGCTGCACGTACTTCCAGCCAATATCTTATCTGCAGCCATATCAGCCATCGAACTTCAACATTCACCCAAAAGCATACACTGCATACCCTGCATCCACAGCAATCACTCTGATGGTCTGCTTCCCTATATTCCCTTTCGTAGGCTTGATAACAGCCGCCGCTCTCCCCTCAACCCCCCTCCACTCGAGACGATCACCTGCGACATCTGCATTCTCGGGGGCGGAAGCTCAGGGACATACAGCGCCGTGAGACTAAAAGACGCAGGCAAACACGTAGTAGTGGTGGAGCCCAACAACCGCCTGGGAGGTCACACAGAAACACTCTACCTCCCAGACGATCACTATGTCGACTACGGCGTCGAAGGCGTCTTCAGTGACGAGTTATCCAAGAACTATCTCAGACGACTTGGAGTAGAATGGAAGAGTCTGCTTCCGTCAAATAAAAAAACCGAATATGTTGATTTCACGACCGGTGAACGTGTGGACCCACCGGCAGGCGTTGTCAATATACTTTTGTCCACATTCCATTACCGCTCGGCTATCAAGCACTGGACAGGTCTCTTGAAAGGGGTATACGACCTCCCTGACCCCGTGCCCGAAGAACTCCTCCGGCCATTTGGCGAATTCGTCGAGAAACATTCCCTTGATGCCGCCCTGCAGTTGATATTTTTATTCGCCCATACTGTGGGAAACATCCTCGAGTTACCCACCCTCTATGCCATCCAATTCTTCGGAGTTCCACATGTCGATGCCCTTCTGAGGGGATATATCACGCCCCGGAACGGCATGGATGAGCTATACCAAGAGGCAGGGAAGGAACTGGGCCGCGACGTGCTGCTTCAGACGACGGCAGTTGAGACGAAGCGGTCTGATTCCGGGGTGGACGTGACAGTGCAGCATGCGAACGGCACTCGCAAGCTCATCAAGGCGCGAAATCTCCTGATAACATTCCCGCCGATCATGGAAAAGCTCCGAGGCTTTGATCTGGATGCGGTGGAAACGGAGATGTTCGAAAAGTGGGTTTGGAGGAACTATTACGTGGCGGTGCTCAACAATACCGGGATCCCGGACCAGATCTCAGTCATCAATACAGACCCCAAAGCCGGCCCTGGGGATCTGCCTCACATGCCCTTTGATTACCTGCTGCAGTATATGGGGGCGCCCGGACATCTCACCAGCAAGCTATTGGGTGATATGGATTTCACTGCAGAGGACGCGAAGAATCTCATGGCGTCAGATTTTGCTCGCATGAAGGCCAAGGGCACATATCCGATCGAGAATCCTCATATTGTGGCGTTTGGCGATCATTCGCCATCAGCGCCGATAGTGTCGCCAGAGGAAATTCGCAATGGTTTTTATCGGAAGTTGTATGCGTTGCAGGGCAGGCGGAGCACGTATTATACGGGCTTGACGTTTTGTTCAGATTATTCGTCATTGCTATGGGCGTATTCCGACACGGTAATCGAGAAGATGAAATGGGGGATGTAGTACATAAAACTCTGATGTGAAGAAAGCCTGCTGGACGAGTCATTTTATTTCACGGAGCATCCCCGTCAAACTTAATATTCTAAAGTGAGCAGCATCTTGGAAGCTTCCAAACTCTCGCCCATCCGTAGCGGACCACAGCAACTTTGGAGAGTCTGGCTCAAGCCATGAACAGCATCTACGCGTAGCAGTTAGCCTAGCTTAAGCAAGACCCACAGCCAAAGGATCAATTAACTCAACGAGTCAAAAACATGCCATTTTTAGATTAAACAACCCCGCGAAAAGCTCCGAAGCTTGTGTGTGACACTGGCTATCACCCAGTAGAGTTTTTAATGCAGTAGCATAGCCGTAACACCCAGTATAGTAACTCCGGTGATACAGATAGCATTGAAATGTGGTGGCCGAGACATAGCTGGCTGGCTGTCACCATCCTAATGGAGTTAGTGCGAGCAGCCATAGAATAATGCAGTTGCCCCAAGACCAGATGACAGGTCATTTAATTCAGTGGATGCCGACAGTATTGTGGCTGGTTTTGGAGGGGAGTGGCCCATACCCTGGTTTGAGGAGACATCACATCAGTGAGCAGTGTAAGGACGGAGGAAATAATTGAATTCAGGCTCGTTGCTCAAGCCCTTCAATGACGTCGATGAAGGAGTACGCGTTATGATTAAGAGGCAATCATATAGCCCACCACCATCGCATAACATGCCGCTATTTGTAGACAGCATGACCAAAGTGCATCAATGTGACCAGTGGCCTGACACATAAGCCTGACACATCAATCTCCCCATCCAAAAAGAAGCCTAGGCCAGCTGAAATGACGCACTACGTCAGCGCAATCAAGTCACAGCCGGGCGTCGCCGATCAAGGAGCCAAGTGCCGATGCACCTTCCAATGAACGAGCCCAGCACAGACGGGATCGATAGGTGACGATAGCCGGTGGGCGGCTAAGAAACGCTAAGCATTGAGAATTAGGGCTGGTTGGTTGCGGCGATGGGATCCCGCCCGCCATCGGCCTTGACGGCCTCTCCCGTGAAGGGCACGTGGGGCAAACCATTCTCCCGCTTGGCTTATCGCTGGCTTGAGAGCGTCGCTCGATTTGTTGATGCATCTGACATCGCTTATCTTCCGACGCGGCTGGTGTGACGATCATGGAGCCGGCGGGGTTTATAAGGGGGTCGCCGTTACCCCTCGGAGTTTGGCTATTGTCATTGTTAAGCTGCTGACTGCATTCCCACCCCATTTCATCAGTCTCTTCCACAGCATTCAAAAGCAATTCTCATCAAAATGACTATCCCCCACTATGGCGTCTGGATTGCCCAGCCAACCCGCTACACCGCTCAAACCGAGCAGGAGGATCCCAAGTCTCCTCACATCTACCTCTATTTCAAGGATGATTCCTCATCCCGCAGGAACCTCGAGGCCGCCATCAATGTCAAGTCCACGGGCCAGGATTCTCGCCTGGTGTACTGGTTTGACCAGAGCTTCACCCACCCGATCACCGAGAAGTTGACCAACTTGAACGAGGGCTTCCACCTCCTCAAGTCTTATGCCCACCGCCGGTATCGTCGCCAGGAATCTGATCTTAGCGGTCTTGACTTCATCCGCACACAGGGTCTCGTGGATATTGAGGCGGGGACTGTCCTTTCCGAGGCCGACACTGGGCCGAACAATGCTGTTTTGCAGAAGTTGGAGCCTATCCTTAACGAGGCGATCAGCCGAGAAGCGACGGTGTACATCTTTGGATCATCCTACGGTTCGGGTATTCATGATATCCATATGAACCAGGGCAGTTCACCGTCGTATGAGAATGGGATCTATGAGGATGGCGCGTTGCTGTTCCGCTTCGACGATGGGCATTGGGAGGCGGTGTTCTTGGCTTTTGCGTCGCAGGAGATCCCAACGAATGACAAGGGTGAGGCAGAGGAGGGTAGCAAATCCTTGGCAAGCATTCTTGGGCAGTAATGTACCGGCGTTGACATTGGAATGATGTACGGTCATGTCTGTGATGAACCGTCATACCTGGAAAGTAACGATTAGTACAATGTGATTTTGAAGAGACACTTACGATACCTCAAATTCTGTTCCTGGGCTCATCGTCCATTATTTCTGGCACAACACCCTCACACTTGTTCAAGTCAAACGGCTCCCATTTAACCTTGACGGAATCGCGGCTGCGACTGTGAATTCTTTCTCCGTCTTTATTCCAAAGCTCAAATCGAAGGTCCGTAGGGCTCACGACAATCTTCACCATGAAGGTTGCCAACAGATATACTGGGCCTCGGTTGTACCAATGTATGTTTCTCGGTTGTTTGTCAACACTAGTCATGTCAACCTCCAGGTTGCAAACCAGCTTGGCCCCGGTATGCGACATGCTGTGGGGAAGCTTCTGCTTCGGGAGCGTTGACATGACGATCTGAGCCTTCCATGGTTCTGTTATATCTCGGGGGTAAACCTTTCGCTGGAATTGCTTGGATACTCCTGTTCGAGGGACTGGGTCACCCTGGTACCAGATGACGGGTTAGGTGATTATTAATGCAAACCCAGGAACTGCAGGTACCTGAAGAATAAGCCAATCAATTTGCTTTACCGCATATGTCCGTTTGTCGCGCTCATCATAGCGGACAGGTTCCCCTGTATGTTGCCTGGCGTCATACACCTTGTCGCAGATGACGCCGTAACTCACCCGGCTGCAGAGGGTTTGAATAGGAACGGCTCCCTGCTTCAGCTCCTGGATCCTATTCATCACCTGGCCTTGAACCACTGCTAGCTGACTGTAATCTTCGAATTAACGTGAGCGGCTTTGTAACCCAGGAGGGGCTCTTACGGTTCATCTACTGTGAGTACTTCGATGATGTTTGGGACAACACCTGGGGTAGAATATCTCTCTTTAAGCTTTGCTCTCAAGTATGGAGAGCTTCCAAAACCTCCAGACAGTACCAGAAAAGACTAGATCGAGGGTTAGTGTTAAACAAGCAACCCTGCTGGAGATACTCACGATCTGTTCTAGTGGATGAGTAATTTTCAAACGACCAATCTGCTCGTCCAGCAGTTCATACGTATCCCGGACTCTCTCATCGAAGATTTGCTGGATTTCGTCCCTGGATTGATCAGTTGTGTGGCTTCTCCAGCATGTAAGAGTTCAGACCTGCTTATACACATATCACCGCCTATGATACCAGCCTTAGGAAATTGCGAATCGCGGCCAAGAGAAGGCACTTCGAGCATTAAGCCCGTCGGCTCCATCCCCGGGGCCCCGAAACCGCATTTGTACCGCTCAAACCGACGGCCAGCCATCATATCCCAAGCGATGTCATTAGGCTCACCTGGGAGAATGTCGCGAATTTGCTCCAGCCTATCACAAATTACCCGGTGAACGTTCATATCGATCAAGACTGACCAGATCGGTTTCCCTGTTCCCAGTCAATTCAGAACGTAACAGTGTCTGATTCCAAGTAGTCTACCTTCAACAAATCCAAGTGGTACGAACTTGGTAGGTTCACCTTCGGATGAGACTAATTTGAGGACATTGACATCCTGCGACAGGACAGTCAGTGCTGTATCAGTATAGTGGCAGTGTGAGTCTACCATTGTACCTCCTCCCGCATCGCATACCAGAATCACATCCCCCCTCTGTCATACCCCGTTAGCATAACCGTGGCTCGATTCGCAAGGATACGCACGCACCTGATAGAGCTGTGCGCTGGCATATACGGCTGCCGCTTCTGCTTCTGTTAGCCCGATAATGGCTCTATGGTTCGGAGACTGGAGCTCGATGGACTCTTTCAGTTGAGCCACCATCCGCGGATCTTTCCAGGTTGTCGGAATGCTGAAAACAAATTCCACCTGACGGGACGAGAATCGGGGGAAAGAAACAGCAAAGTGCGATAAAGTGTATTCGTATACGCATCTGATATAATCTCGGAACCAACCGACCGCCTCCTCACGACTAGGTGAATCGGGACGGCTGTCGAAGAAGTCGGGATCGAGGTTTAATTTGAAGTATTCCTTGATATCTCCATTATCGCCATCGTTGGCTAAACAATTCTCGCAGAGAAACCCCCAGCTCTTCACTATTTCTGACCCAGCGACATATCGGATTTGGCTTGGGACTTTGTTGGCGAGCTCAGCGCCCAAGATACCTGGCCAGCGTTGGATGGGTTTGGGAAATGACCAGTCTGGGGCGGAGGAATAGGCAATTCCTGATTGAGGTGACCGTTAGCTTTTCACAAGCAAAACCCAGAAACGGGCACAAGGTGAGAAATAATGTGAGGAATACCAGTGCAGGTCATGCCAAAGTCGACGCCGACCACAATGTCCGGGGTCCAATTGTCCAGCTCCATCGCTATTATTCCAGTCTTCCTGTTGAGGATTGCGAATGAGACTTCCGGGCCGACAGACCTAGTTGAGCAACAGTGTGACTTATTGTCCATTCCGTGTGATGAGACTCCTTTCAAGAAGTTGGAGAGGCTGGAAGGTTGGGGCCAACAGGAAGAGGGTGATACGGTATGGTCAAGGGTCCGTTTGTTCGGTAAATTACCGGTCGCTGTCACCCCCGCCAAGATTGGGTCGCTTCGACACCATTATTTCACCGAGCAAACCCGTGGGAGGAGAGTCATGGGCACACAAACAAAACAGCATAGACCAGTCCAGTTCAATGAGATTTTCATTCCCACTCTCTGGCTGAAATGGTAATGCGCTCTTCCCATCTGCCATCCTTGCACCGTCATTCTAACTCCGCCGCCTCCCCATTTTCTTTCACATCGTGGTGGAACTTTTGCTTACTCTGCCTCCAGGATAGCATCTGACTTAGCTCAGTACTGGAGAGTCTGGGAGTGTGGCGTTTTGCGTCATGCATGACCTGCTGATCCCTGAGGACAGCCTTGTCGGAAACACGGTCGATTGTGGCCTCACGGCTATGGAGGAAGGTGATAACAGTGACGAGGCTCTGGTGGCAGACAACCAGGCGTGAGTGATGTGCTCGCACTCGCTGCGCATCCTTCAAGGCCCAAAGCAAACGCTTTCCCACACTAAGCGTGCTTTTTCCAGCCCCAGTCTCGAGCCCAACCCGGCAAGGCTCCAGCAGCCGAACCACCGACTTGAGGGCGTCTTCCACATCCGTGACCGTATAATCAACCCAAATCCGCTCCTCCGGTTCTAACAGTGCATCCTTGATGTCGCGCAGACGTCGGGCTTCTTGGATCTCTCTGTCAATGTGCTGGGTGGTCGCGAGCATGTCCCGGGCTTCTTCGCCTGTGGGATCTAGCCGAAAGGAGGTTTCCATGAGGAAGGCAACCAATACGGTGTCTTTTGAATGTGCTTAGAGGGCTTGAAGACGGGCCAGAGGGTGACCTAAGAAGGTTGAAGCGTATATATCATGTTCTCTCACATCGCTAGCAAGGTCGCATCAAACGGAAAAAGTGGAATTACGATACGATACAGCAGGTCAGATCAGCTGCATGACGGCGAACGAGATTCCTTTCTGATCCGAAGGCCAGGCCAAAGCATACAAGCTAATGCAAGGCTGACAGAAGAGAGTTGGCTGAGCCACGCGTTTGCCTTTAACCGGCGAAGATGACTGCAATGCGTTCTCCGACTGGTTCTGAATTAGGGGTTGCATTTCAAAGGCAGGAGGTACTGTGCAGAGTGATTTGCTGGATGCTCTCTTATCATCTGGCTCAGCCGACGCAGTCCCCGCTCTCTGGGCTGAGGCTACTTTCACTACTTTTGCTTACATGCCCAGAGGCTCTCGGCGTGACTGGCGTCTTAGACTTCTTTGCGAAGGAACTCCAGTCTCTGATGCTTTATCCTACTGCCATCTCACTCGTCCTGATGCCCATGATCCAGTGATACCCAGATCAAAGTATTAGGGCAAGATATACAATTAATGCCGGGCTCCTGCAGGAACCACAAAGAGTCCATTAATATCCATGCCGCTTATTTGTCTCTTAAACTAAGATCCGACCGAAATTGAAGCGGCGAGCATGGCTACAAAAACAGCCGATAACACTGCAGAGGGCTCGAAGACGTCTGTGGTCACTGTCACCAGAATTGTCGAAAGTGTACAGTTTCGACGCGCAGGATATTATCAGGCTTAAAGCGCAGGCAAGTGAAGCTCTTAACTAATTGACTAGTGGGTCTGATGATTGACTAGAGATGCAATAGTGCAATTTGCAACGTGCGAAGGAAACCTTGGGTTTACGACGTCAGGGGCATATGCAGCCTGCTGTCCGACTTCAACGTCTGCAAGCTGTCTCTACGCGACAGAGTGTGCAACTAATGGAGACACAGTTTTCAATTGGTGAGAAAACTTTGTCCTAGAAGATAACGTCAATTTTTTAACAATCAATAATGCCGCAGCTCTTCAGATCGCGTATGCCAACCCATCACAATTAAGAAAGGTTCTACAGCCACCAATGACTGGAACGTCACTGGATACTGGTGCCTGCAGTCCAGTGCTCCGAATATCCTTTACCGAACCCTCGTCGGAACAATGGTGCAAGACGCAACCCCCCTGGAAACCATCGTTTTGAGCGCCCCAACCCGCACAGTCCACAACACAACCACAGGTACGACCTCGGGCATAGAACCAAGTTATACCTCAACGAGCTTTTCTCCCACCATAACTTCCGCGATAACTTCCGCCGTAACTTCCGCTGAAGGGACTACAGGAGGGTCCCCAGGAAGCCACAGCAACACTGGAGCGATAGCGGGAGGAGTGGTGGGCGGCGTTGTCGGTGCAGCATTTCTTGTTGCGGCCGGATTGTTTGTTATGAAAAGACGCAAGAAGAAGGAAGCTGAGATGCGGGAGATTGGAACCGAATACCGAGAGCTGGGCAATAGGTGAGCTGGTATCAGACTTGCTTACAAGTAAGTGAAAACTGTAGATTAATGCTCATATAAGGAGCTGGTTAATAATATCGCTTATTCTAGACAATCTATTGATATCCCACTAAAAAAAGCATTCGGTCCGATATACGGTAACTTCCTTTCTGATGACCTGACATTTTCGGATGTTGCATATGAAGTGGCAGGGATATATACCCCAGAATTCTGGCCACCCGAGTTATACCCACAGTTTTAACCCTGATAGCTGGTTATCCCCACTCAGGTACCTATAGCCCAAACCTTCTTATTTACATCATCTACGATAACCCACATCTATCTTTCTTAGATCAGTCCCCAACATGGCTGATCTGCAATGCATGCATCTCCCCAGGGGGAGATTCGTCAATACTCGAAGCATAGCCAGTGCCGGACAACCTTCAACCCACCAGAAAGCCACAAGGGAACCCGATGAACAAACATCAACCACTAAAACCTTCAAATTCATCACTCTACCCGTAAAGATCCGTCACCTCATCTGGGAGGCAACATTCCCCGAGCCCCGCATAATAGGACACCGCACAGCTGCAGTCGAGAACAACACAGCACGAGAACTAATCCACTACCTTGGCGTATTAGGGAGCGTGGAAACCTACTCCCACGCAAACTACCTTGACATCCTCAATCACTCCGTCATAGAGCGTTGTTCCAACCCCATCACGCTCCAAATCTGCCGCGAATCCCGACTTTTCACCCTAAGAACCTACATCCCCATGATGAATGGCATATATACCTATGGATCATTCTACTTCGACCCCAGACGCGATATACTTCTTCTATGTTGGGACTTCGAACACCACAGACCCACTCTGGAGTCATGCTACGGGACCCAGATGCGCTATTTCGAGAATGTCATGGTGGATGGCCATTTTTGGGTTCAAAGTTATTCTACATATTATGAGAGGGCAGTTGCGACCATTCGGCCAAATCCCGAAGGTGGTATTTCTTGGTTGTTTGAAGCGATGTATGATGCCTGGGGAGTTCATCTGGATGCCTGTCGGGTTACGGCCGCGGTGAAGTTTGTTTCGGTGATTCTGAGCCGCGTTGAAGTCTTTACTAGACTGCATGGACGGCCGATGTTGGTGGAAAATACTAGGAAGATGGTGGTTCAGGAGTTCTTTGAGGATGTAGAGTCGGAGGATGGTGTGAAGAAGGTCAGTCTTGGGATTAGGGGTAGAGAGATGGCTTTTTACATCTATCTTAGCTTTGTGGAGATGAATTTCTGGGATGATGGGGATGATTGCACGATTGATGCTGTTCATCTTTGTGATTGTGATAGGCATTCTATAGAGGATTGATGGTGGTTTGCTGGCCTGGAGGGTTGGTCTGATGATTTACAATGATGATTTACAATGATGATAATGGTATGATATTTGTGCAATGGGATTTATGACAAACGTTCATGGATGACAATATTATGTATTTATTGATTCAATCTAGCGTAGATTCATGAAGAGTGTATGTTGCATTTGAATCCGGATCAAAACCCCAGTATCCTCAATTAATGCATCCTAATTCAAGCCAATTCTACCAGTACTCTCCACGAAGCAAATAGAACGAGAACCTGTTTCCTCCCATAACATTAACATGCCACTTAAAACCAGACGAATCCCACACCACCGCAACCATCTCGTCCGTGAAGTTGAAAGCGCTCAACATATATTTAAAGGACCGTTCAATGAAATCGAGCCTCACTACACAACCAGGAGAATAACAAACCTAACACGTGGTTTTATCGCTAAAAGAGGGAACAATTCACCCATCTTTAAAAGACGGCTGTAAGCTTCACTGACTTCTCTGTCAGTTGTATCATACAAAACTGGTTGCTTGTATTATGTATCTCTGATTTGGGGGTACATGGATTCTTCATACGTGCAGTATCTGTAGAGATAAACTTCAACCTGTAACAAGTGATAGCAAGGGGATAATGTGAATGGTTAGGGAAAGATCCTTGGAAGACACCATCTCAGGCATATTCACCTTGTACATATAACAATGAAAGAAGTCTCGAGAAAAGAAGCAAGCGTGTTGTATTACTATTGGACATGACTGCTGGATCTTGGTGATAGGTAGTCACGAAGACGTGGCTGATTTTTCGGGAAAACTGGAGGCAATTAATGAGGCGAGTTGCTCAATTCCCGAGCTGTAGTTCCAGAACGTGATCTAATGAGCTTGTCACTTAATATCAGTGTCTTAGAAGAGTATGTCAAAGGAAACCATAAAAATTCATACCCAGATCAATCATCCGTGTACATGTATTGGCGTGTAAGGAAGGACATGAGATACCTCATTGACACTAGATGTTTGTGTTGTATGTCCAGGAATCACTTCCCGGCAATTGTCAAGGTGGATCTCCAACCAGCCGAATAAAGACGGGAATTTCCAGTCTCGAGACACAAATCTCTTTGTGAGACAATTGCAGACCATCATTTGGTTGATATGTTGTCCCCATATATCAATACAAGTCCTGGCGTTTTGGCAATATATGTGTGCTTATATCATGTTCGTTGTATAGGATTCTGCTATAAGTCCATGTATTTTAGGCTATAGCTAAGCTCTGGGTCCCTCATCTTACCCTCTCGCCATTGTCATCATCTGGACGGAACTCGGCGTTGGTGGAGGAAGGCGACAAGAGCGATCAAGGCGCTCAGAATGCTGAAAGTCAACCTAATAACCTCTTCATTGTTCATAAAGATAGAATGACAAATCAAGTAATTGAGTAAGGCCAACTAGCCAATCGGTAAATAATCTCCGCATAAGGAGACACATATATGGTAGACCACGGGCATGAAAGGTCGATATCAGATTTATGTAGACCGGGAGATGAATGTACCATCTCAACAATCAACATAAAGAGTCAAGTCAGTAGTTCTATACGGTCCATACGTATGTTTCTCCAAGAACCGGGTAGTTCGATCTGTATCTCCGTACTCGAGATAATGCCGATCTAGGGTAACAAAATACTCGTCTCTATTCTTAGAGACAATAAAAGGCTTTTGCAAAGTAATCGAACTTGTGCATTAGCAAGGATGGCACTGTATATGCTGGACTTGGTTGTTTGAGCCCGAATTTTGTAAATTTACCCAGTTAGATGAACTAAATATATGGTGACATTATTCCTGAGCTGGATGATCGGGCTTTCGTATGACTGGCTGCCACTGGTATCTTCTAGTAATAAAGATATCCAGAGACTATCGCACTGATGCATTGCAAGCGGGTTTTGGTCGCACACCCGTATTTCAATACCTTCGATGTTGTATGCGAAGATCAACTCTGTGTCGTAATAGTGTCATGACAGCCGGTTACTTAAAGCATAATGCTATATTTCTTGCTGAGAGAGTAGATATCAATTGATATCAATAATATGGGAAGATTTCTCTGGGATGATGCAACGAAAGCTGATGATGAAGTTGGTCTAGGAGACATCAGAGAAAGATTTCGGGTAGCAAAGGACATATTTATAGGCGAAGAGGATAGACGTGAATAGAGACCACGAATAGTAACACACCTGATTTCACAGGAAGATGTCCATTCCATATCCCAGTATGCAAAACCTAATATACTCATTCCCCATATAAACCTTATGACTGAAGCGATGAGTAAGCATCTGCAATTCATCAGCACTACTATTCCTTCACCTTGACCATTCCCATTTCCAAGGTCTAGAAGAAGATGACGCAGCTGGCCATAGGAACCGAATTTAATGATTATTTACCTGAAAAGAGTGATGTTGTAACGGCAATACATAGGCTCAGAAAGGTGGTCAATGACCATGCCCCTTGATGCAGCTTCCGGATATTGGCAAAGTACGCCGCAGTGGATGATATAAGGTAAAATCAAAAGGGCTGTAAAGATTTGTTAGTCCTTTATCTGCGGCGTAGACACGAATTAGTTCTTATGATTGCAGAACTTTCTCGCGCAGGGTTGTTAATGCAAAGTTCGTCAAGATAGAAAGCCCCTTAAAGTGCGGTAGTGTTCCAACCGGATTAATATCATAATAAGCTTCACAAGGCCGGGCAAAAAGGATAGCTCTTAGCTCTAGCAGCACGGGCCTCGCAATATAGTTGTAGGTGCATTCCACCTGCAGCATCCCTGCTCTAGTCTTACGTATGCTGCAGGAGAGAACACTTAGTGGTGTGATATGTCTTGCACAGTCATGTACGTCAATGTAGTCTATTGGTGTACCTGAGTCTTTTGCTTTCGAATAGGTAAGGACTACCTAGTAGTATACACTACGCGGTGAAAACCTAAGTTGAATTGTTGACTATCTAAAAGATGCTCGCTCACATACGAAAATTCGAAGTCCTCATGGATTCCCAAACGAAACTCCTGTGGCTACATATCTGTCTGGCTTTCCAGCGCATCTTTGAACAACTTTATCAGCTGCAGTGTGATGTGTGAGCAAGAGTAACAGGACATTGGCAATGTATGAGAAAGAAGAACACTCACATATGAAGAGTACTGACGATCTTTTCCGGCTTTACGAAACACCTCCCGTCGCTCATCCAGCTGGTCTGGACAGCAATACAAGGTCTCTTCTAGGTTCTTATTCATCATAAGGTTACTGAGAAATGTCTCTGCACCGGGGTCATTGCCAACCCGTGAGATGAGGAATACAGCGCCCGCGGAACCCCCGGAGTGTTCATCCAGCCTTCTCTTGCAGCCCAGAACAATTTCTTCAAGACAGGATGCGTCTTCACCTTGGGGCTTAAGCTCAGCTCGGGTTAGTATCTGCATTGAGAATCTTGGATAGAATTACAGGAATACCCACATCTCCATCAGTTATGATGATCGTGATCAGAGGCTTCTCGAGCTGGTCAGATTCGAGTTTATCGAGAATGAGAGGCTTGACGATCTTGCTGCTAAGCACAGTCCCCAGTCGAGTCAATCCGGAATATTTGACAGTGTTCATCTTGGTTCGGATTCCCTCACTGGTCAGTTTGGTAAAGGTTTCGTTCTCTGGAGTGTTTAGGAAGCGAAGATATACGCCCTGTTCCTGAATACAGCAGCCAATTTCAGCGACATTTTGGCAAGTATCTTCGAGAGCCTGGATGCGTATACCCCTCCCTCTCTTCATTGAAGTGCTGTTATCTGGCGCGAGAGGTCAGCATTACGCCGTGTATCTTGGGGAAGGGAAGAAGCATACCACAGAGTATCGCAAAGTCATACAAGGCCATGAGGGCCAATTTTGGTGTGACTTCGGGTTCCAACTCGTATTTCTGGGTGAGATTCTTAGTTCGGGCAGCTGCATTCTTCACCAATTCCTCCACGTATGGGTCTCCCGGCTGATAGTAGGCCTGTAGGTTTTGCTCGATGAACTGCCAGACGTATCTTCGATAGTCCTCTTCGGTCTCTGGTATCTTGGCTTCGGGGAAAGGAGGCAACGGCATGTCTTCTGGGTGCGGAATCCCGAGTCGTCGGCTGAACTCCATGAGAAATTGATCGACAACATGAGCGACAATGTCATTTATGGCATCGTCTTCCTCATCACCAACGCTTGAGAGCTCATCGTGCTCATCGTCGAATTCCGAAGCCATAACTAGTTATCCGATCGGCACGAGGAACTGTTGCAGTAGTCGCTGTGAAAGTGATGACGAATGGATAGGATGCGTGTTCTCTATGCTTTTGATCTGGCACATCGCCACCCCAAGCCGGACAGCGCATCACTGCGATAGACCCTGCTGGGGTGCATGACTCTTCACTTTCCAGGAGAGTTTAGAAGCCCAATATCCAGATATCTGTCCCCAAGTTGGTACTGAAAACGTAAGGCGTCAGTCATGAAGAGGTGATGAAGATTGTTTGTTGAACTGGCAAAGTGTCGAAGAGGCTGGCTGACAGGTGGGGTTGGGCGGGGCAGCTATGTATCATGGTATCGATGGCCTGTACTCGGTCCGGTATTCTATACTAGCTCCGTTTTCAATGTTGCGCGGCAACCGCGGCGGGCGAACCTCCCTCCCATCTTGAAACATCCTGGACCATCTAAACCATCTAAACCATCTAAACCATCCGGAGAAACTACATCCCTCGTAGGGCGGGCTTACAATCCAACGGTTCATCCCAAAAGATATCCAGGACGACAAGCTTATCTCCTAAAAGTCTGCCTAAATGTTGTGATATGATGCCTAATGTTCGGTTGTACCAGCGACGGGCACCCAGATCAGCCACCATGTACCTTTCTCCTTACGGATGAGGGAAGGGTACCAGAAACCACCCGAGAAAATCACCCATTTGACGATTCAAATACATATGCAGCTGATACCGTCGATATGCAGAACCACAAACAAGCATAACGATGGGCTGAATGGATGACATCACCGTCCTGCCCGAGCACTGCCAAGTCAAGCCAATGGGTGTTGTTGTCTAATGCATGTACAGGGATGCTATACCAGAGGACAAAGTCTCCGTGACCAGAGAGGCCCGAGACACGTCACTTGGTCGGCTGGCCATTCTTCGTTATTTCTCCGGTGCACGCGCAACATGCTTCCCCAACGTGCAACTTACCACCTGCATATGCCTGGCGTGAGGTCCAGTAAAGGGCTTCGCTTGCAGAACTCTTTCAATGAACTATACTGATCTACATTTTCCCTTCGATCACCTGTTACCCCCTCGCGTTTCATATTATTCACATTTTTTTACACGCCCGATGCCTAAGCCCCCCCTGCAAGGTGGAGAATATTGCTGACGAGCTAGAATGTTACAGAGAGATTTGTGCCCTAAGTCCCCCTCTTTACTGTCTACTTTGGAAATTAAGATGATTAGAGCCCAGTTCGGGTGAAGGAATCCGATATTCGGTCTGATAGTATGGATAATGATCCTGATGAGCCCCGTACACGCTGTCCGGTTGTTGGGCGCTCCTGCTTTGCTGGGCTGCTTTATCTGGCGATGAGGCTACTTCAGTATAAACCAGCTTCCCGTGTATACCCCATACTGTGAAGTGTATCTCCGATGGTAATGGCTATATAAATCTGGATATACTCGCACTCAGCAATCCGTATAGGCGTACAACAAAGCGACAACATCTACTCGCAGCTTCTTCTTAAATCAGTTTTCGAAACACCACTTCACCCTCCCTACCGAAGACACAATGGCCCCGAACACACCTGCCGCCCCATCCCCACCCCCTGGAAATGGGACCGTTGCCCAGAAATCTGAGGACAAACTCATCCAGGACATTGTCAAGGAGATTGGCAATGCATCCACCAACGAGAGCCTCAGAGCCCTTTTTCGGAGTCACCTCACAACAATCTGCAAGGGGAAACTGGATGAACTCAAAAGCGAGGGTCCTAAATACCAGCGACTTATGTTGTCACACGTTGCCTATAAAATGGTCACATATGTGTTTGAAAAATTCCCCCATGAATTGGTCGCCGAAATGGACAAGTAAGGCAATCTCATGTATTACCTGATAATCAATCAGTCGAGGTAAGTCCTTATGAGCAAGCAGATTTTGTGTGATGGTGACAATGACTGATCTGGCTGTCGCCTTAGGGATTGTGTAGGGCAGGGCCTGGTTAGCTGGGAAACTGGGCGGTGGATTGGATGGACGAAGTTTGGTCATACCCGCTTATTTGTTCAACGTTCTGCATGTTTTGAAACGGAAGCTTTGGATCTCCTTGTCATTTGATAGCTTGAGAATGGTTATCACCTCACGTCACTGCATCACAGCTTGCCAAGCCGCTAGAAATTCTGGTAGATCGCTTAGATGTTCGTCGCTACGTGATTCGTAGGTGGTAAAAGCCATCTTACAGCATGAGATAACAACCAAAAGAGACAGGTGGGCTGGCCTGCCAGTGAAAAGCCGAGGTCTGAAAGGCTTCGGCATGGCTTTGCAAGAGATTATTCGGGATCCCCTCACTTGGATCGCGTCAACCATTGGCTCAAAAAACCAGTGTTCCGTCAGTCGTTCCACGTATCTCAGGGTGTGCTAACAACATGGTTCCTACGCTACCATGGGACAGTTAATAGCAATGCAAAGGCCACGCTGCCCAACGTTCGGGGTAAAGTCCAATCCTGTCAATCGGTAGCTGACATTCAGTACTTTACGGGGTGTCTTGGATGGCTTTGCGGCCCAACAGCCGGGACAGAGAAACAGTCAAATAGTCAAAAGATGGTAGCCCCCCTCTGCTCTAGTCGAGAAGCATAATTTTCTTTCTGTTCCTCAACAAACACCTTCGTCCTCATATATTCTATCCCCATTGTTCTTTACTGGATAGTCATGGATGGATATGGCTCTGGGCAGCCGCTCCAATGCGCCGACTATCGAGTAGGCTGGGTCTGCGCTCTGTCACTCGAACTAGTGGCAGCGGCCGCCATGTTGGATGTTGAACATGGCCAGCCATCCGACTTCATCTGGCAACCAAGACTGGACCACAATCAATACGTCTTTGGTCAAATTGGTAGCCACAATGTCGTTTTGGTGGTGCTTCCCGAGGGTGTATATGGACTTACCCATGCTGCACTTACCACCAAATTGATGGCAAATGCCTTTCCTTCGTTAGGCTTCGCTTTGATGGTAGGAATAGGGGGTGGGGTACCGAGTACGACCAACGATATTCGACTTGGGGATGTGGTGGTCAGCACGCCGGTTCCGGGGCATCCTGGAGTGTTGCAGTACGACTTTGGCAAGACAGGCCCGGACGGCGAGTTGGCCACCACCCGCGCCCTCAACAGGCCACCGCTCGAGGCCTTGGCAGCCATTTCCGCTATGAAAAGGAGGTATTATATGAAGAGGAGTGTCTTGACGAATCTCATCCAGGACGTTCTTCTGAAAAATCCAGTAATGAGCGAGGAATTCTCCCATCAAGGTGTGGACAGTGATGTTTTATTTCCTGTGGATCATGATCATGTTGCTGGGAATGATTGTGCAAATTGCAACCGGGGCATGGCTACGGTTCGCCCACCACGGCTAACGAACGAACCAAAAATTCACTACGGACTTATTGGCTCAGGAAACCAAGTCATTAAGAATGGAAGGTTTCGGGAAAAACTGAGGGAGAGGCATGGCATCTTGTGTTTTGAGATGGAGGGGGCAGGCGCAGTGGTAAGTCGTGGAACCAGCACCATTGTGAATCTAGCTCTAACACCAGGTAATTAGGAGGCGTTCCCATCTCTTGTTATTCGGGGAATATGCGATTATGCAGACTCGCACAAGAATGACTCGTGGCAGGGATACGCAGCACTTACAGCAGCTGCTTACGCCAGGGATCTTCTGCTCTTAATGGGACCTCCACCTGTGCCTGGTCGTGAGTGCTATCCCGTCCTGGTATCTATTGCGCTTTAGGATTGTTCTGATAATGAATGTTTCTCTCTATATAGCACCCCCAGCATATGTTGCCGAGACAACATATGTCACAGCGCATGTTAGAATGGCCTCGCCACCCCGCAGAGAGAACTCGGAAGCAAGACCATCTTCCCGAAGCCCACCCATCCCCGAGATTCGGTCCAAGCAGCAGCCTATAGAAGCCCAGGTCCAGGGCAATGATGCAAAAACACGGCTTTACTCGGACAGTCCACCCATCGCAGATGAGAAGCCCATCCGGCAGACAACAGACCCTCGACCTCAGAGAAACGATGAAAAGGCACAGCATCAGTCGGGCAATCCACCCGTCCCAGATGAAAGGCCTACTCGCTGGACAACAAACCCTCCACCCTCGAGGAACTGTTCAGGACCAAACTCTTCTCCTCCTAGACCACAGGCCCCAAATCCACCATCCAATCATCGGCAAACCGATCCCCATCTTCGCGCGGACTATGGAAGAAGACTTCTCCAAGCAGCCAAAGCTGGCAATATGCCAGTCGTTAAGAGGTTTCTCGACAGAGGAGGTGACCCAAACATGACTACCGAAGATTGGAACCTCACGGCGTTGCATTATACCGCCGGAACAGGCCACAATGGAACAACCCAACTGCTGCTCAAAGCGGGAGCCAATCCGAATGCACAGGCCAAGTTCACAAAAAACACACCTCTGTATGAAGCGGCTTCCAACGGCCACGTGAAGGTCATTCAATGTTTACTAAGGCATGGGGCTGACCTTATGAAGCGTTGCAAGTGGGAGAGAACCGCGTTGCATGCAGCCGCAGAGAAAGGACATATGGCATGTGTCGAGATTCTCGTGCGGAACCGGGCCGAACAGGACGTTACCGACAGTAACGGATCTACACCTTTGGACTTGGCGAAGAAAGAAGGCCATTTGGACGTAGTGAAGTACTTACAGCAGGTTTAGAATTTGCTGCTCTTCTGTCTATTTCTTTCTTGGGAGGTTGCGATATAGTTTGATTACCATGCAGCACCAGAATGAGTTTATGAATTGGATTGATAGTTATGATGCAACGCTATAACCGCAGTCAAAAAAAAAAGAAAAAAAAAATAGATCGAGCTGTCTAGGAAAAAGGGGCCATGTTCAGAGATACCACATGCATCAGGTGACCGGGGTTTGTGCCTCTTCCGATCCCTGTTGTGGGATCTCAATCCCTCTCTTCCTTCATCCGCAGGATCATCCAGATCATCAAAATTCATCATGTCTATCATCAGGTAGAAATCTTCGAGGCAACATTGTGCTATGGAGGTAGTCTACTTCCATAACAGCACGGCCTTTAACGTCTTCCCACTCTTCATGTCGGTGATTGCTTGGTTATACTGATCAATCGGATAGGTCGTAATGAGTTCCTCGATTGGATAGTTCCCCAGGGAGTGCTGTTCAATGAGGTAGGGCAGGAACTAGATTTCTTTAGTAATGCTGACTTCGTTGTCTTCGATAGGGCGGTCCTTACCTTCTCAGCCTGCCCATCTCCCTCGCAACACCCTACATATTGACGACCAAAGACCAACTGTGCGAATATATCCACCTTGGCTGTCTTCCCGGGGGTTGGAGCACCGACAGTGGCCAGTTTTCCTCTTGCCCCAAGTGCCTGGATTGCCTTCTCGACAACCGCTGGAACACCGGTGCAGTCAACTGCATACTGCACCCCAAGCGGTGGATAAATTGTTTGGATCTGCTGGATGATGTCCTCATCAGACCCGATGATCGTATGTGTTGCTCCCAGCTTCTTCGCCAACTCGAGACGTTCCTGATTCAAGTCCACTGCAATAATACATTTCGCTCCGCGCATTTTCCCGGCCATAATAGCACTCATGCCGACCGATCCAGCTCCAAATACCGCCAAGCTGGATCCGGGTTGCACATCAAGTGTGTTTATCACAGCCCCAGCCCCGGTTTGGAATCCACAACCCAATGGTGCAAATCGATCCAGGGGCAACTCGGGTGCCACCTTTACGACACATGAGACATGGACAACGGCTAAGCTGGCAAATGAACTTTGTCCAAAGAAGTTCCCTCGCAGGGGATCTCCGTTCTCAAAAGATAAGGTGAAGCTTCCATCGGGTCTTTGCTGGCCAAAATTGCTCGGCACAAATTGATAGCAGTAAGCCGGATGACCGCTAACGCATTGATCACAGGTCCCGCAAGATGCGTAGCTTAATAACACTTTGTCGTTTGCGTGGAGATGTGTGACACTCGCTCCGGTTTTCACGATGGTACCGGCTCCTATATGGGACTTAGCAGGGTTTCATGGAGATAAGCTTCGTTCACCATACCTTCGTGCCCGAATACGCATGGAGCAGTGGCAGGAAGTTGTCCGTTCATGCAGGATATATCCGTGTGGCATATCCCTGTTGCATAGATGTCGACAAGCACTTCATCGGCTCTTAGTTCACCGAGCTGGACACTCTCCATACTGAGAGGGCCATTGACCTCTCTCATAACTAATGCTGTGGCGGTCGCTGCCATGGTTTCGGCTGTTCAGATAAGATCTAAAGAAGGGATAAGTGGTTTGCATGAGGAGTCTCCCACGTTGAAGAGCAAGATAACGAAGGCTTCCGCCCCTATTTAAGTCCCAAGTCTGTTGGAGTTCTACCCCATGGCCCAAATTAGGGTTGAACGGAGATGGCAGTGATGTTGATCGGTCATAGCTCCTAATCTGCCGTGATCTGGACCCGACGTTCGGCTATGCATACCAGGCAGCAACCCCAGGTTTTGACCTGCGGGGGACGCCGGGGAGAGCAAAATTAAACTTTAATAAGCACTCCACTAGCGTTCAGGAGCGAAGTTAATCAGTCGGGTAATTTACCAGACTTGTGTCACCAATTATGAGTTGATGGTTCATAATTATCCGGTGGCCAAAGCCCACGCCAACGCTCAATCGTGTTGTAATTGGGTAGGTAAATATGATTTGGATACCCATGCCACTGATTACTTACAGAAGTTTTTGATTGATTCATCACATCCTCGAGCATACTCGATTTGATCAATCATCGCCCTTCTCAACAGGCTCATTTGCAGCCGTGGCAACCCCGAGTGTGGGTCCCGTGGAGAGGGCCAAGCCTCTGTGACGGCGATCAGTTCGCAGATCGGAGGCGGGGGTTCACACAGGTCACAACAAACTTTCGGGCGTAAGGCAATGTAACTCCCGGTTTAATCTGCCGTCGACGATCCACCAAGCCGAATCCCATCCCGACAGCAGTTCATTGGAGTTGTCAGCCGCGGGGCCCCGCGAATCCCACCCCGATGTTTCTCCTTGATGGAATGCGGGGATGGCACCAATCCGGACAATGAGAAAGTGCCCATTATTCAGTCAACCTAGCCGGGCCAAAATGACTCCGGGACATGCTCAGGCCGTCACACGCGTCACACCTCTCGTATTTGTTATAGTGGGATGGGGCACGTTCCCACCTTCAGTGGGGAATATACGAGGGGTAAGACGCTCGCTTAGGGTATAAATATGGGGCTATGGAGGCACAGTTGGAATGCAGCATTGAACCAGAATTGGATCAATACCCATGTGCTTTCGTACTGCTTCACAATCGTATCTCCCGACACTTGATTGAGCTACTTTATTCCGCCAACATGGGCTCCCTTAACAAGATCGACTTCACTGTGCGTTCCATTCTCTTCTCATCACCCTTCAAACAGAATACCTGTCTAACATCTGTATAGACCTTCTACAACACTATCAACAATGAACTCACAACCACCTCCACAACCCGCCACAGCCTCAACCCAGCTACGCGCAAGCCCAATCCCCCGGTGCCCATCTCCACTGCATCAGACCTGGACCATGCCGTAACCAGCGCCCGCACCGCCTTCAAGAGTTGGTCCAAACTCTCCCCATCTGATCGACGTGCCAGAGTCATCGCCTTCGGGGAAGCCATTTCTCTCCACGCGGGGGAATTTGCCGACCTCCTAGTCCAGGAACAAGGTAAAGCGCGCACCCAAGCCGCCATCGAAGTAAACATGTCCGGAACATGGTGTAAACAGATCCCGCAATTAGAACTCAACGATGAGATCCTTCAAGATACTGCTGACCAACGTGTTATTCAACGCTTTACACCCATGGGTGTAGTCGCGGGCATTGTACCCTGGAACTTTCCGCTGCTGTTGGCAGTGGGGAAGATCGCCCCGGCGGTGTATACAGGCAACTGTATTATTATCAAGCCGTCGCCTTTCACACCATACTGTGCCTTGAAGCTCGGAGAGCTGGCAGCGAAGGTTTTCCCACCCGGAGTGGTGCAGGTGCTGAGCGATGATGGGAACATTGGGCCGTTGATGACGACGCATCCCGGAATCAATAAGATTAGTTTCACTGGGTCAACGGGAACCGGAAAGCGGATCATGAGAGATTGTGCGGAGACTTTAAAGTCGGTTACATTGGAGCTTGGAGGCAATGATCCGGCCGTTGTCTGCGAGGATGTTGATATCGACGAGGTTGTTCCACAGGTATGTCCACCAGCCTGCCATCAGACTAAATTTCCTGCGGCAAAGATTCAGGTACTAACCTTCTCCAGATCGCAACCCTAAGCTTCCTCGTCTCCGCCCAAGTCTGTATGATGATCAAGCGCCTCTACGTGCACGAATCAATCTACGACAAATTCCTCTCAGCCTTTGTCAACTTCACGAAGTCTCTCAAGACAGGCAACGGCGCCGAACCCGACGTATTCTTCGGTCCTGTACAAAACGAAATGCAGTACGAGAAAGTCAAAGATCTCTTCACCTCCATTCAGACCGAGAACCTAAACCCCGCTCTCGGCGGAACCATCACTGACTCCGAGGGCTACTTCGTCACACCCACACTCATCGACAACCCCCCGGATAATTCTCGAGTAGTGAAGGAGGAAGCCTTCGGTCCGATTCTCCCGTTGATGAAATGGTCTACTGAAGATGAGGTTATCGCGCGCGCTAATGACTCCGAATCGGGACTTGGTGCCTCGGTGTGGAGCAAGGACGTGGACCGGGCGCAGCGGATGGGCGCGCAGTTGGAGTCTGGGTCCGTGTGGATTAATTCGCATTTCCAAGTTGCGCCAAATATTCCTTTCGGTGGCGTGAAGAGCAGTGGGATTGGGAGGGAGTGGGGAATCGAGGGGTTGAAGAGTTATACGCAGTCGCAGATGATGTGGGTGAAGAAGGCTTGAATTATTTACTCTTGAGCGAGATTTCTTGTTTGAACCAGAAGTATACACCGACTGTAATTATGGAATTGATAAGTTCATCAGGTTCCATTTGTGGTGAGCACCGCAGTATTTGGTTTTAGATACTACGAACGTGGGTAGAACAACAGACCATGGAATTTTAATGTCTTCTAATATCCTTCTATCTAGTCCTTATGATTCTCATAAATCCCCGTAAAAGATAGGCAAGACCAGTAGCTTCCTAGAAATATATAGATAGGAAATGCGACCAAACTACCCCACATTCCACACCAACCACACTCCTAGCTTTCGGCTAAGAGATTTGTATCTTCAAACCTACATAAACCACGAGACAGATAAAAAAAAAGGATAAGAAAGCCAAAAAAAAGCATCGTTTATATATGGCTGCGGGCGGTATCTGACTAATCATCACCACTGTCACCCACGATTTTCTAGCCACCCACAGACATCCATCCCTACAACCCTTCAATCCCTAGCCATCCCCACACTTAATCAACATGTCACTAACCATCCATTCAAAAATAGTAGACCTCGATCATCTAATACCAAAAGTAGTAGACAGCGAACAAGTAGGTACCTACACCCCCGTCATCATCTCCACCCAACTAACCAACTCATCCCAGAATCCGACATCTCAAATCTCATCCCTTGGGTATACCAACATTCCGACACCGCAGACGAAGACAATGCACTCAATTGGCCGACTGAGCACAATAAGTTTAACTTATTCTTCACTGAACTAGTATCTTACCGCGCCGAGCTAGAAGCCTATACCGCCTCTAGCGATGATGATACTGGCACCGGTACTGGCACCGGTACTGGTACTAAAGTCTCAAAAACCATAAACCCAATCGAAACAATCACCTTGCCCTGCAAAAGCTGAAAAAAAGCAGGAAGAGATCGATACCGATATTTTATCCATTCGCAGTGTCTTTTGTTGAGGAAGTTAGTGGAGGAGGTTTATTTGGGTTTGGATATGGAAGGTCAGAAACGTAAAGTTAAGTACGTTGGTATCCTTTCTCGATTTGGATTTTATTCGGTGGGTGTGATCTAATATTCTAGTCTAGATTTACTACCTCAGCGCAAGATATCAAATACACCATCGGTGGAACCCGCTACGTCAGTAGACTAGAAGGTGCCGCGAATATTATCGATCCTGGAGGTCACTCTCTCCCGATTATTGCGTTTACAGGGGTATGTATATATACAGTATCTCTTTGTATACACATCAACAAACTAATCTATCACTACTTCTATGCAGTCCTTCCCAAACCAAACACGGGCTGAGTTCTTAATCGAAACATTCAGTTCCATGCTAGCCCAGCTTACTCAGAAGCTGGAGCAGAAGACTGAGTTCCACGATCAAGAAGTCTTCGTAGTTGTGTTTAATGGGTTTGATTTTCATATAGCGCGGGGATTCTTTCCCAAGGATGTTATTGGTAGGGTCCGTGCGGAGGGGTTTTCGGGGAATGAGATTCAGTTGGAGTTTACTCGGGGGTTTAGGTTGTGGGAGAAGGGGAATTGGAGTGATGCGGCGAGGGGGGTGGGGAGGTTAGTGAGGTATCTTTTGGGGAAGTAATGGGTAAATTTTTTTTTTCTTTTCTGGGGGTGTTCGGTGTTGTTGCTATTAATATGCTAGGCGCGTGGCTATTCCCGGCAGTTCCCGTCTACCCCCGGCCCGCTGCTATTTATATACCAGCTAGATGGATCGATTGGCTCAAAGCGCATGATAGGATCTTATCTGTAGGGTCGCTGAAACATAGCCCCGCGTCGTGTGAAAGGGACTATTGGGTATTGGTGGTTCCATTGCCGACGTGGCAGGAGAGAATAAGGACAAGGCTGAGACGGCGAGACTCTCGACCCTTTGTCTTTTAAACGGGACTAAGGTAAACCTCTCCCCCAAATGATGTTTCTATGGGGTATTTCCGACTGCCAAAAAAGACAATCAACATGAGCGACAACGGGATATTCAACGATGAAGGTAAAAATGGCGTCTTCAATGCCAATAAACGCCACGCGCAAGAGGACACGGACACAAACAAGAGAGAAAAGAAGCGAGCTCGCATTATCAACACCCAAGAAAACATCCAGCTTTCGGGTCTCTGGACAGCAGGAACCGAATGGGTCGTGTGCAATTCAATTCTTCAAGCACGATCAGTCATTTCCGAACCGAATGTTTTGTCTGCGGGTGTTCCTGTGACGTCCAATATGTACCCTAACGGTATAGGGGCGCCTGTCCAGCTGAGTGGTGGTTTTGTGTATCCGGGGATTCCCAACATTGTCCATCATCCACAATCTCCGGTCCCCAGTACTCCAAGGAGGAAGACTATGGACTTGGTGCCTCGGGTAGTGCATGGCCGACTGAAGTTTTACAGGGAGAGTATGTTGAGTCTTATCGTTCCTGTCTGGGATAAAGGCTGATATGGATTAGAGAAACGGTGGGTGAAAAGGGCGGAGGTCGATACTCCGCGAAGTGCAGTGAAGTCGCAGTCGGGGGTGAATTGCCAGAACGGGGGTTTGCAAAGTAAGTCGGTAGCGCCGCTATCGTATCCTGTCTATCCTGTTCAGCCTGTGCCTATGGTTGAACCAAGTTCCCCATTCGGCGATGAGGACAACTCCTGGTCTTCAGGTCGGGATATGGAGCTTGAGGAAAGCCATTCAATCGAACCCCCAGACGAGATAGAGGATGAACTCCCTCAGAAAGAGCATGGGATTGAGGAGGACATACAAGAACTGAAAGAGGCGCAATGCGACACTTGCTTTGGAGAGGTAGGTTACCGCGCTGTTCAAGCTGGCGCATGCTAACTTTTGAAGATCGTCAGTACAGCAGTCTCCGCCTCCAAGGGAAACAATGACAAGCAGCCAGACCTTGTTAGCATAGAGCCTCTGGGACATGTGCTCAAATTATCATTCAGGAACTCGGGCGTTTACGCCGGCATCGTCCCCATGCCCGTACTTGTGAATCTTCTCGAGCAGTATACCCTCAAGCTCGTGGGAGCCTTGTCTGTCCCGAGTTCACGAAAAGGAGTTGTGTCTCAGGATAATCAGGGTCCGACCATTCGGATAATTCTTTATGGCCGTGAAGATGAGATGAAAGCCGTTGGTGCTGGTTTATCCGAGGCAGGTGTCTTTCTGCAGCACCCAACAGTCGCAGATTATCAACAACTTTTGCCATATATGAACCCGCAATATCTCCTACGGCCGGGTAATCAGATGCCAAAGCTGGAGTATCTCGACCTTTCGGATGGTGGACAGCCTTCCAAAGTTTTGGAGCCATTGGCTGAGGATGAGAAGAGTAAAATAATGCAGATCTTCGACTCCGCCAATTTAGTCCCTGATACCTGTCAGGCCAAGTCTAGTCCCAGATTAAAGTCCATCCTAGAGGAGTGAGTATTTCTCCGGTTTAAGCATTTAATGCTAATAAGGATACTTACTAGGCATCAGAAAGTGGCGCTCTCTATGATGGTAGAGAGGGAGATTGGCAGGTTCGAGGAGTTAAAATTCCCGTCTCTCTGGGTAAAAGATCGCGATCAAAGGTAATTTTGTCGATAAATCCTGAAGGTCGTATTATAACCGATAATTAGGTATCGAAATAAAATCACAGGGAAAGTTGAAGTAGAACCTAGACCGCTGTGCGGTGGTATTCTTGCCGATGTGAGCCCCCATTCCCGTGACCAAGTGGGCTGGACTGATTGTGAACTAGGACATGGGTCTGGGCAAAACTCTGAGCCTTCTTGCATTGGTTTGCTCATCACTCGATAGATTGGATGAGGAGAAGCAGCTGGGTAGTAGCCCTCGGGCAACCCTGATCGTTACGCCAAAGTCCAGTAAGTGAACCATGATCAATTCCAAGACGAAGTTAGATGTTGATTGCTTAAGCCATCCCTGGGTGGGAGAAGCAGATTAAGACGTAAGGTGAGATCGAGCCCAGCTATAGACGTATATCTAATGTGAATCTAGACATATTCGCCCGGGTCAGGTGCGTTATCTGGTATACCATGGTTCCAAAAGACGGCAAGCAGAAGAAGTGTTGTCGCAGCATTATGACATAGTAATCACCACGTATGATACCTTGCGACTGGACTGACTCGCGGGTCGTGGTCTAAACAGTGAAACTTGGTACAGACTCGTCCTATATGAAGGTAAGTGTAAATGTGGAATGGGGTCAGCCTAAGTGTAGCTATGGTCATTGATATTCGTGTTTAGCACATCACATCCGGAGCCGATCATCCCAAGTGTTCAGAGCGGTCACTTCTCTGAAAGCGTACTTTCGATGGTGCTTGACCGGGACACCCATTCAAAATTCGCTTGATGATTATGGTGCTCTTTTGAGCTTCATTGGCGTGCCTGTGCTTAAGGAAAAGTCCGCATTTGACTATTGGATCGCCAATCCAATGAAGGCAGATCCGAGCAACAATCTCCAAACTCTTCAGTATCTGGTGGCTGCTACTGCTTTTCGCCGTACCAAAAACATGGTTAAGGCGGTGGTTGAGCTACCAGCGAAAGTAGAGAGGATCGAGTCGGTCCAACTTGCTGACGCAGATCGGGAGCTGTATGAATTCTTCAAGGTCAAGGCAGCCAAGACAGCAAGTCAATTTTCCAGATCAAGGAAAAACCCCTTCAAGAGCCTGGACAGCAAAGCAGAGAACAACCTGGTTTTCATCAATTTCCTGCGACTCATATGCAATCACGGTGAACATCTTTTGCCTGCATCGGTAGTAAATGCGTGGCGAAACCGAGAGAAAGAACAAGCGGCAGACTTTAGAGCTTCGAGTGAAGGAGTCATGCTTTTCGGGGGCCGTTCCGGATCCACTGAACCAGGCATACATAAGAGTGGAAACATTCCAGATCGCGAGGGGAATAGCGACACAGACAGTGCCTGGTCTTTCCCCAATAGTCCAAGCAGTCTGCATGGGGAATCTGTCACAAGTGCCTCTTCTGGGATATCTTTTTCCCCATCAGCCAAGATGAGGGCCTTATTGAACAATCTGGAGAAAGAGCAGAGGGGCTCTTCGGGTAAAATTCTGAAGCCGATAAAGAGGCATGCATACTTGGTTTATCAGTGTGCTGGCAGTACATGGCTAACGTGAAATAGTGTAATCTTCAGTCAATGGACTAAGATGCTCGATCTAGTCGCCGAATTCCTGCAACAAGATCATTACGGGTATGCATGCATTGATGGCCAGTCGAGTCTGGCAGAACGTCAGTCGGCAATCCAGAGGTTCAATGAAGATAGTAACTGCACAGTAATGCTTGCCAGTATCAGCAGTGCTGGAGAAGGGTATCTATTGCGGCTCTTTGGTCAGTGAGCGACAATTGTAGCTAACATTCCTTCAATAGGATCGACCTTACTGCAGCAAACAATATTCACCTCCTAGAGCCCCATTGGAATCCAATGATAGAGGCACAGGCAATTGACCGGGTCCATCGAATCGGTCAATCACGCGATGTTTCTGTCACCAGGTACCTTGTTACAAACTCAATCGAAAGTGTACGAGATAAGCAGGCGATTCAGTTTGGAATCAGGCTAACCCGATTGCAGTACGTTCGCTGGATTCAGGAAGACAAACTGCAAGTCATCAGCCAATCTCTGGGCTCCGTGCCAATTTCACAAGCAGAGCTCGATCGTCGGCGGTTAAATGTAAGTCACTCCAAGTTTACCATTGTACGCCCAGTAGACTAAATCGAGTATAGAAGCTGCAGAAGTTCTTAGGCCCATCGAGTAAAGTTTAGGCCTCTACTGTTCTCAGCCACATGTTATAGCAAGAGATCAATATGTCTTTTAAGCTTGTTATGGGTGTGAGAATGTGTATGGCAATATTTTCGCATTGCTCGATAGTCTTCCAATTTATTCTGCATGAGAATCTCGAATAGATGTAGCCGATTACCAATGCTTCGTGAATACTGGACCACCACTGGCATAAGGGTATCTCGGGGGCCTGATAAAAGAACAACCAAACCGGTGAAACTGGTAAGCATTAAGCTTCTACAAAGAGAATGTACCGACGGGGAGAAAAGATTAAACATACCCTTTCAGCCGTTGGGTTGATCAAACAATCAGGCCTCTCCTATGGTTTCTTGTCTGTGCTACCAGCTCGCCCCAAGATATCCCGAGCCACCTGGAGATCCCCTGGGCGTCTATATCATCGGATGGCTTTCGTTTGCGAGAAACTCTGTCTGGATCTGCACCCGCAAAGAGGGGGAACTTCATGAACTCCGCGTTCTCCGCCGAGGATTTTCGCGCAGCATAATGGAGTGGTGAAATAGCTGAGGGGCTCTTCGATCCTTTGACATCTGCTCCGTGCTGTATGAGACCTGCTGCGAGGCAAATTGAGCATGACGATCTTGCGATAGAGCTCAACGCGAGTGTGAGTCTTGTCGGCTTCAGCTCTCTGCCTAGTCCCATGAAATTCCATAGTGATGTTAGGAATTTCTCCCGGCTCAGGATCTTGTTTGTTGCATTCAATGCTTTGTATCCAACAAGAGCCTAATGCAAAGATCTAGTCTCATCGAACTGCTCTTTTGGAGAAGCTGCTACCGCCGCCGTATATCTCTCACACAGTCTGTACATCTCTTCCGAGTCGGTCTTCACGAAAGTTGCGATATAAAACCCATGATCATACTCGGGAGTGTTTCCTGAGTCGATGAGCCATTTGACAAGCTCAATATTCTGAGCTGTTATAGCTCTACTCATTACCTCATAGCGCTTGGCACGCTCAAAGACCACCTGTGCCATTTGAATCGACCCATATCGTCCCACTACATCTGCCAAGAAGTATGAGTCGCTATCGTGGAGGCCCGGAAGGAGAAGCTCGACCATCCCGAGTTCATTTTGCTTGATTAGATCATGCAAAAGTGATCTCAGCTCCCGCCATTCCACAATGTCCTTTGTGATCAGCCATTCGGGCATCTTGTCTCTGTGGGCCTTCTTCATATGCTGATCTCTCATTCATCGGGAGAGGAACCCCGTGGTCTCATATTCACACCCCGAAACGCTGCATTTCCATGGCAGGGTGTGCTTACTTTCATGGCGGTCTCGCTCTGCTCTGGATTCGAAGCCATATTGTTGAAACGAACAGTTCAAGAAGCCACATCTGAACGGACGCTTGCCAAAGTCACGTTCGATGAGATGGCAGTCGCATTGCCGTTTATGACGACTATAATTACACAAAATCCGGTTCATCTGCTGGTAAATCATCTACGATACGTGGAATATGGAGAGTGGATCCAGATTGATCCATAATTTTCCTACTCTCGTCAGACATTTCATGCGATAATACTGAGCAGAGGCACATACCGTCACTGATACGATACCCTGTTTCTAGGCACCTTTGGCGAAACTGAGCTACATCAGAAAGGAAGTCGTATATATCCGGGTATTCCTTTTTGATAGACTGCAGGTATCCAGGAGTAGTGAAAGTGTCCCGATCTGCTGCAAATTCAACATTGCTTCGTTTTGTCATAAGTGACCTTAGACACTCTGCAAGCTGCGTCGGCAGTACCTCATCCCGTGACAGCTTTAAGTAGTCTCGTATCAGATCAAACCAGCAATTGACTGCGAGGTAATGCAGTCTGTAGCTTCCGTTTAGCAGGACACTGGTGATACCGTTGCTTCGAACATCGACATCGTATTGTCTTTGACAAAGGTAAGTAGTGCAACATACAGCTAGATCCAAGGTTCCATTGACCAGGTCGATATGTCCGTCCACGCTCGGACTGAAGAAATATCTACTCTCGTTAGTCGGTCGTGTTATACTCGAATGTCTTACTGCTTACTCCTTGACTTTGAAATGCACGAATTGTATGTACCCGTCCACCACCTCAATGATTGGTCCACATAGCTTGTTAAGATTCGGACTGACATAATCCCTTTCCAGAAGTTCAAGACTGCAAGGCTGGATCGTTAAGGCTTGTTCAAGTTCTGGTAGTGTTAGCGGCGTGGGCGAGCAACCGACCCATGCCAGTATTCTTCTGGCCTTGTCCCGCACGGATGGTCGCAGCTTGTTAATTCGTAGCAGTACTCGGGAGTATCTGCAACAGAGGTTGTCAGCCCTGTCCACAATATCTATCATAGAGCTCCTACGCATCATCCAAATCCTCCGGCAGTGTGCTCAGCTCTTCGCAAATCTCGGTGGCATCGTCGACGAGTTCAATACTGCTCAAGACAACTGTTGCATACAAGAACATTCCTACATGAGTGTGTAAGAAACAGGATCAACTAAGGGTATTCCATTACATACCTTTTGCTTTCGATGCAAGCAGTGTTAGGGAATCACTTATCTTATCCTGCATACTGGGAGGAAAGCTTCGGCTCTCGAATAGTTGCTCCAGCTGATGATTGACGTAAATCTGAATGCTTTCTTCATTCCTGTCATCAACTCGAATAACCTCTGATGTGGGTTGGAGAATAGCCGTTATATCTACCTCCTGTCTACTGCTGATTAGTATGCGGGTCTCCTGGCACTCTTGGGATAGAAGTAGAAGCTGCTTCAGAAGCACCCCCCGCTCTATTTCATCTATCTCATCCACACCGTCAATAACCAGAAAGGCGGTGCCAGCACAACCCAAAACTTCCTTGAGCAAGGCAACTGCCACAGTTACATTGCTCTTAATGTGTTCATGAGCCGAGTGGCAGAGTACATCCTGGAGGTCATCGTGTTGGGAGGCTAGTTGGAATATAAGCGAATGCAAAACAGAGAGCGCCGAAGTATTGCTTCGGAAAGTGTGACTCAAGAATGCGAAGGCAGTATGACTGGCTGTGCGTGCGATATCTACCACAGTACCGGCAAGAAATGTCTTGCCTAGGCATCCATCTCCGTTAATGGTAGTCGAGGAGTAGATTGGGATGCACGAACCTGCGCCTGGAATTCCCTGAAGCCAAAGAACCCTTGATGTCCGGTTGCCTGTATCAAGCCATCGCTTGAAGGTGTCGTCCTGGCGCAGCCATCCCCCAGTCCCTTTACAGACACGACCGTGATACCAATTGAGCTTATCATCATAGGTCCTGGGATTTATTTCTGTTTTGAGCGCTTGATATTTTTGTAAGCGATCTGCTCGTTCGGATTTCTTATAGTGCTCCAGGGCCCTCAGCCTGGCATCATGTTCCTCTCGAATATGTTCCAGACGCACTTCATTCCGCATCAGTGACGTGTGTCTTTGTATGTGAGCTTTTACCATGTCGATGTGGTCTCGTTTTCGTGGCCATAGCGACTCGAAAAAGTATTTCCAGCCTGCACCAATAGCGATTCACAGTCAGCTCAGACCATAACTTTGGCTCCCACAAGGTCTCTGGTAAATACATACGTGGCATGATAAAGAACTGCAAGCAAATCTGATAAAAATCGAGGATATCCCTGAAGAACAAGACCAGAACGTCGTAGATTTTATCGTTTCGTGAGAACAACACCGCAACTTCCTGGAACTCCGGCAACAATAACCCGATATCTGCCGTGGTATTCAAGATTGCGTCAAACGACTGAGTCGGAACACTAGTCCATTGTAGAAGCAGCTTGATCGGGCCCCAAATGAGTGCCATAATCTCGGGTTCGATCTGCACGAAAAGTTCAATAGCGGCGGTATACTCTCGCAGACGGTTGAGGTAAGGTTCAATCTTCGCCAAATGCCGAAGGTGTCCTTTCCTACCTTGTTCGGCTTGAAGCTTGTCAGTGAGGTCGTAAACGCCCTCGATAGATGTTACTAAGAGAATTTGGGCATGAATCTCATCGTTGTTCAGGTTCATTTTGAAGTCATGCATGGCCGTCTGGAACGCTTTCTGGATGACACTCTGTACAGCAGCCATGTTGCACAAATTGTCGCTTTATCTATGTCGCACACGGTTCTCTCTCTTCTGGGCGTCGTCCTTGACAGTATGATGAGCCACGGAAGGATTTTGCTCTTGTAGGGGGGTGTTGAAACCAGAGAGCTCCGTAAGGCTGGCGCCAACGATGATGTGCCTGTGTTTCGTGCCATGCTTGATCCTGCACTTTTCATCCAATCATGAGCACCCCGCCAGGAAACAGGCGCTTCTTATGTTGTCCACGGCCAGCTATGTTCTGAGGTTTACCAGGATTCTCCCATCATCGTGTCAGAGAAAACTCCAGACTGGCGGGAAATGGACGGTCGGGTACGGCGGACGATAGAGGCCATCGGGCAAGGCTGTACGGTTTTCGCTTTGGCCCTTTACCGCAGTGGCAGGCGCCCACACAGAAGCCCCGGGGAAGTCGTCCCAGTTCCGTCGAAATTGACCCTGCTCTGGTGCCTATCGCCAGGGACAAAGAATACTGTATGCTGTCCACGGTTACACTGAAGCCTCCATGACATAACATCCAAGTCACATAATGACCGAAGCAACTAGCTAGACCGAAAGAGATAATTCCCGGCTAAGGGAAGAATCACAAAGGTGGATGGATAGGTGCTAACATATAAGCCATGCCGCGCCAAACAAAAGAAAGTTCATGTTAGTGGATTGGAAGAAAAAAAGCTCAACGACCCAGCCTATGAATCTTTATCTCACACGGCTTGCAATATCCCTAGCCACATAGATCTGCCCATATAGATCTGTGACATCCACGAACGTCTTGACGATTTTTGCTGTCCGCTCATCGAGCCCTGTTTCATTCACCAATTTCATTAAGCCCTGGAAACAACACTCCCTCTCGTACTCTGCAAGCCACATCAGATCCTCTTTGACGGCATGTTCGGACCGGTCCTCGCTTGCCTGACCAGCGGGCCTAGTCGCATCCTCCCAAAATTCCGGGAAGTCCACACTGTTCAGGGTCCCTTCTTCCACATCACGCAAAATGCTCCCGTAGTCATTGTACTGCCTGCACATCGTGGCCAGGTGGCGACAGACACCTTCGGCGAGGTATCGCTGACGGGGACCTTGGAAAGCCCCGGGACAGGACCCGGATTTGTCCCGATGGTGGTAGTAGGTGATAAGGCATCCCAGGAACTGGAATGAGTATGGACAGCTGGTATGATCAGCGGAAGTTGATCGCACCCAGCTGAAATATGACGTAGGTGGATCCAGGAATGGAGTTGCACGAAGGGAGGAATATGTGGACTGTGATCGGAATCGCTGCGCAGTCTCGAGGTCGGCGAGGTGAGCCAGTAGAAATGTCTTGAGCTCGCGGGTTAGGGAGACTCGCGTTCTCGGGGATGAGTGCAGTACAGCTGGATGAGTGAGGATGTATGCCGTAAACTGGCGAAGAATGCCATCGATATAGGCGAGATTGAAATGCTGATGGCCTTGCTTGAGGGCGTCCAGGGTGGTTGGGAATGATTCCTTAGGGACGACTGAATGTGTGGCCTTCTCATTACAAAGTTGGTGAATGACGACACGAACATTGTTCAGTTCGTCCTTAGTGCATCCACCAATGACAGATTCCAGGAATTCGTCGACCTGGTAATTGAGCATTGACAACATCATCATCTCCCACATCAAGTCCGTTTCTAGTGGATTACCATTGCGTGCATTGCAGGCTGTCCATGTTTGCGGTATATATTCTAGATAGTTATCTGCGGACATATTATGTCGGGGAAAGATGATGTGTCTCTGGGAAACAAGCAGTGGAAACCACAGCCGGGCTTCAACCAAAGCCATGGTAAGATTCCAGCGAGGTTCATTCGCAAACAAGGGCAAACGGGAATAGAATCCGGAAAATCTGTGAATCGCCTCGATGGAAATGTCGACAACCTCAGTGTATGCTTGCTGGAATTCCGTGGTAAATATCGGGGCTTGGATGGCCGCAATGCAATAAGAGCTAGAAAGAAGTGAAGACTTGTACGAGACTTTCTCGATCCAAATAGTTTCTCCTTCTGCCCACCTGTGGAAGTTCGCCTCGAGGAATGCTCGGCCGTAAATAATACCGGTGCGGAGCTTCTCACCCACGTACCTAGATAGTGGGCTGTTGGATGCTGATACCAGGGTGAGAAGAGCATAGGCTGTGACTTCGGGGGATCCATTATGCCATGAGCCGTTCTCCGAGTTCTGTTGCTGCAGCGTTCTATGGAGGATTTCGCACAGTAAGATAGGTGCCATTTGAATGCAGTCTTTCGGCAGGTTGCGGAGGGGGCCTTCTTCCCAGAGGCGCAGGACATTGACGAGGGCGTTGGCCAGTAGCATCCGGGGGTATATTTGGCTTGTATTCTGGAAAGATCAGTTTAGCGACAAGTCGGTGTTTAGTCGTGATGGGCAACAGATTATAAGCCTACCCATTTATCCCGTAATGTCCCTCTATTGTGTTGCTTGTAGAGGAACATGAGCGTCATCTCAATCTCTGAAGCATAAGCCCCTGGATCTGGTGTGCGAAGCAGCGCACAGAGTACGTTGCAATTTGCACTGATACTCGGATCTCTCTCGTCAGGGTAGGTCCGAAAATGGTCGTCATCCCTAAAATGCTCGATCAGGCGATCAGGTAGCAAATGATAGCCTGATAGATTTAATGTCAAAAGAGTCTTTGCCGTATCGTCTGCGTCGGCCATCAGGGTGGGAGCTGTGAGCAAACCATTGTCAGATCGCCCACAATAAGCAAACAGGAAGTTTTCGTCTCCTCACCAAATCCGACGACTCCATTCTGGCTGTTGAAAAGGTCTTTCAAGTAGCGTGTGATTTTTCCAAGACATTGCTGGCCCGTTTCACTGAGGACGACATTATGTTCGAGAAGAGTCGAGGCCACCTACGAAGGGTCAATATCATGTGCGCTTCTTGGCTGCCACGGAGATAAGGCATTACCCAGGCCAACTCGAAAATGGTAGTTGGAAACGCACTGGGGACCGCTCCCGATCCCTTCCCCGTCCCCAACTCCACGGCAGCCCGAACATACGCTTCGGCATCGTCATCCCAGTGCGCGGCATGGATCAGATACGCTGAAGTGGACGATGGGGATGCCAACATGCTACCGAAGTCCAACCGATGTCGGAGTCGATCGAAGTCAATCAATCCGATAAATGCCTCCAGAGAATGCGTCAGCGTGGTGGCAACGCCCCCGTACAGAAGCTCGGGGGAGAATCGACGCAGCTTCGCTGAGTTTAACCTGCTCAGGTACTTCTGACCGGGAAAATCAAAAACAATCCCTTCATTCGCCAGATAGCGCTGATGTGCGGGGATGAGCAACTCGAGTCCCACGCGGTCTGTGGCTGCAACATTCAAAACCTGCAACTTGGTTCGAAGGAAGTCTGTGGCACGGGCAATGCACTCGTCCGGGTCATGGGTATGCTTCTCAGCGATAACGCCATATGTGGGATTGGATCGATGCTTTACCAAGGAAAGCAAGGCTGCCATCGTGTTGAGAATCTGATCGATATCTGATTCGGAGTTGCTTTCCCATCCCCCTTCCGGGGTCTGGGTCTCCAGCAGATGATTGAACGAAGACGGAAATAGCCATTGATGCGAATCATCGGTAGTTTTGGCTATCATAGAGACCCAGGCTGTGTCGTAGATTGAGCATGAGATGGAGCTCATGCCATAAGGATGGGTGCAGCTGTTGGCTAGCCTCTGTAGGAGGGCATCACAGCTCTGTTGGAGCTGATCACGAAAAGAAGCAATGGTCATTGTGACACACTGTGAGTGTTTCTCTCCTCTATTCCGATTGAATCTACTGGTTCTTTCTGGCGTCTGGCGACTTATAGCAGCTACACATACATCTATGATTTGGACCACCTCTTCCGGTTCGGTCGGGATAATGCGGCTCTGCAGATTAAGATACTTCAATCAAACTGCACGCTCGAGATATCCAGCTTGATTGACAACCTGATCAGGACGAGATATCACCAAGCAATTGATGCGGTGTCGCATGTGAAGGCTTGTTTGTGTTGAGAAATTAATTCACGATAGCATGCACACATCTGTCCGCACAGGCTTAGCAGCTCCCTTCTCAATATGCATGTTTGCTATCGCAGGAATGACAGGACATGCTATAGGTGGATTTACTCGGCAAATGCTTAGCCTCTGTCAATGGAATAACCGATCGACATATACCCCAGACAAGACCCACGCACTATCTATGTATCGCATTCCCTGAATTTGTGACGTGGGATTCGATAGGGAACTTGAAAGCAAACATGCTGACCTACCGTCCTATTAAACCCAAGTAACTTCTCCTCCAGACCAGTCTAGATTCCACTCAATCTCAGCCTTGTCTCTTTTGGCAGCACGGATCGCAACACATCATACCGCCCCAACCGATCACCGAACAAAGCCTCCCCTTCTCCGAGCGAGTGCTAACGAAGACATTGCCCCCAACTCAAGATGAGCCCACCCCAGCGCCTTATTCGGTTTGACACCTATGTCAAGCGCCATCCTTCCCTGTCAGCGGAGGAGTTTCATGAGTCAGTACTCTCTCGTAGCATAGCCTCTCCTTTTCCTTTCTATCTTTTTTTTTTCCAATTTTTCTATTCTTTCTTTTTTGTGGGAGGGGGGGGTGCTTGTGTGTTGATTTTTTCTCCCCCTTTCGCTGTCACTCTTGAATTCATAGTATTCATGGTGTATCATCCCGAGAAAATTACTAAGCCAGGCAGAATATGGACAAATGAACATGCTCAACTGCTCAAGAAATGGCTTGAACGCCACGGCGTCTACCGCTATACTCTGGTTGGTCCACACCACATGCCCTCCCGCCCGCAGGTACCCATGCTTGTGTCGCAAAACCAAAAAAGGGGGAATAAGAGCTCTCCATCTGGCTGATAAGCAACGCGAGAGAAAAATCGCTCACATGCTGACGATCCAACAGTTTCACACCCCACCCGCAATGGCAAGTGAATACCTTGGTGGCGGCGATCAGGGCTTAGAATTTGACGGCCACGCGGAGGTTCTGTTGGAGAGCTGGGATATCCTGGCTCGACTGAGAGCCGACCCCTATTACCAGGAGGTGGTTGAGCCGAGTGAGAATAAGCTGATTGACAAGGGTAGTGTGAAGCGCAGGGTCGGATACGAGGAGATCTGGGTCACGGAGGGGAAGGCGGTTTGAGTTGTTTGTGTCATACGAATGCTAGACTAGAGGTGGGAGTTGATTAGTCTGGCTCTGGACGTAGTGCGGGTTGCCTTTATCGGTAACCCGAAGATGATAGGTAGAGGCATGGAATGGAACCATGGACACAACTCCGGATCAGCCTACTCCGTACCTCTATGTAGGAAAGGCACATGGTTTACCCCAGCTATAGACACGTCACATTTTCATTTACTTCTGTCACATGTATTGTCTTTATTGCGAATTGGACAATGTTCCTAGCTGTTTAAGGCGCTCGCGTTCCTTCTCTTTCCCGGCTTATCGGCGATAACGCAGATGGTCTTATCACCTGGGAACTAATGAGAATTCGTACAGGGAAGCGGGCACACAGAATCACACAGCCCAGTCTAGCACCTTGCAAGGCTACATTGAACCAAGAAATCCGGGCAGCTTGAAAATGTGGGCATCCTGCATGATTCTACCATCTGCATGTGCTCTCAGCGACATATCCCGCTACACTGGAGTCCCAAGATCAGACCCCTTGGAGCTGCTGGGGCGAGCGGTACTACGCAAACGGGTTGTACTGAGCAGCAAGCTCGTAAGCTGGTAGAAGCCGTCCATACGGACCCGGCGGAAGAAGTACGGAATCGATGGTAGACAAGAGCATATTGAGGCAAGTAGGGGCTCAAGAGCGTTGAAGATGAGAGCCGGTGCCACGGAATCTGTTCCCCAAAGGGGAAGAGTCAATCAGAGGCTGGGGGGAGGTGGTGGATATGGGATACAGTGGTTTGTACTCACAGGTATCAGATTTGTGCGAGGTACCTGGTGCGCCTTCGATGTAGGCAATTTTCAAGAGCCCCATGAGGGTGGCCCTATTCAAGGATATCAGTTGGGCTGTATGTCGCTGGGATATCCGAATTAAGTGCGGAGCACTCACACAAAGCTGATAAAAAAGGTCAGGCTGACGGCAAACTTTTTTCGGGTTCGCATATGGAGTCTCCAGATCGTGGGCTGTGGTAGGAGGAAGAGCATGACATCGTGGACTGCATTGAGGATGCTAGCAGAGTACTCCAGCCGGAGACTCGACCGACAAGAATTTGTGAGACTCCACATGCTCGAGAAAGGCCGACATTGGAGGGAGTAAGCAAACAATAACGCAACGGCCCATAGGATCATCCAGAGGGACAGGATCCAGATGCAGATGTGGAATCCGCGGGCGGTGCTGGCGAAAATGCGGGATAGAAGAGCCAGGATGGACAGTTTGATGACAGTGATACAGATAGTATAGGCGTAGAGGTTGACCACCTCCCACTTGGAGTTTGAGGTCAGTGTGGGCACGAATGTACTGGAGGGGATGCTCGCTTGCCTTGGCTTGCATGATCAGCTCTTCCGGGGTCAGGCTAATGATATGCCTGCCGATGCCGTTGCGTATCTCTATGGGCCTCTATTAGCTGGGTGACTGCGATTATCAGACCAGGGTGCTCCCACCTCCAAGACTGGCGGCCATGAAGGGAATCAATAGTATGGCGCCTGCGATGGCTAGATAGTCATCTAGCGCCAGAGACAATCGTTGCATGCGTCTGGATATCACGCGGAGACTGATACAGCAAATGGCTAGAATAAAAAAGGTGATTGTGACAGCATAGCACGCTGCTTGCCGACTCTGGTGAATGTGGGCTTTCTCGTATTCTACATCACTGGGAGATAGGCCGGACATGTCTGATGGGTCACTGAGAATAAGAATGCAGATGATAGATTGAGAGATATAACTGTGGTTTGCATGATAGAAGACATTTGGTATGCCCTGGGAAAAAGGCGCCTGAATTATATGGAATCTTTGAGCAAGCAGTAAGGTAAGAGGGGCGAGGAGGTGGGGGGGGAGGGGGGGAGAAGTGAGGAGGTGTGTCAATTCCAGAGCAGCTGCATATGCAGCCTTCCCCTGTGTCTGCGGCGACATGCGTTATACCGCTCAAACCGCCCCGATGAACGTCTCGCTTATGACTGTTTGATATTTGCCATGTTGGGGGCTGTGACCGGTCGGAATCCCAATTTCTTTCTTTTCCAGTGCTGCTTGCCGGTGGTCACACGGGGACCCCACCCCTGCAGGTGCTAGTTCAGACTATCTCAATGGAGTAGGTACTCTCTTGGTCCAATTGCCCCTGGCTGGTGAGCCTCCATTACTTTTCTTTTGCTGTCGGTGAAATAAGCTTTCATTTCAAGACTCACGCTCGCGATTCTATCTTTTGCTCCCCCGATACGTACAGCATCATGGCTGACCTTGAGACCTCTGGGATGGCAGACGATATCAGCAGCACTGTGGCTGGAGAAAAAAAGACAATGACCAAAAAGACAATGACCACATTTCAGTATGCGATCACCATTGTGTCTCTTCTACTGGGCATGTTTCTGGTATGTACATTATCATTCATCCCTTGCTGCCCACCATCTCTCCACGATTTACTAACCTGATCGCAGACAGCTTTAGATCTGGTAGGCAACAAATAAACGATGCTCCCAACTTCATGAATTCCTAATAATCGATACCAAAGACTATCATTTCAACAGCTCTCCCCCGAATAACGCACGACTTTCACAGCCTGAATGATGTGGGCTGGTACGGCTCGGCCTTCTTCCTCACCATGTGTGTCTTCCAGACACTCTGGGGAAAGTTGTACAAACATTGTCCCATAAAGTACACGTTCGTGAGTGCGATTGTTAGCTTCGAGCTGGGAACCCTCGGCTGTGGTACGTTCACTGCACCCTAAATCGGCTGATCTTCAACACTCATCATTCCTTCAGCGGTGTCATCCAACAGTGCTGGCTTCATTGCCGGGCGGGCAGTCGCTGGATTTGGTGGTGCTGGCATTATCTCTGGCACTTATATCATTCTGGCACACATCGTACCCCCCGAGAAGGTTCCTATTTTCTACGGCTTGAACGGAATTATTTTCACTGTTGCTAGTATTGCAGGGCCACTTATTGGCGGCGCTTTTACATCCGATGTGACCTGGAGATGGTGGTAAGTAGCACCCTCTATCCATCCTACACAGACGACATAATTAATTAGTCGTCCTTAAAGCTTCTACATCAATCTACCCCTTGGGGGCATCGCTGTCGCTGCACTGCTTCTTACCCTCAACCTTCCCCGTTCTGCGCAGCCAGTGAAAGCATCGCCACTCGAAATTCTCTCGAAACTTGATATCCCAGGTTGCGTGGTCATCACCGGCGCTCTGATATGTTACCTTCTGGCACTCCAATCTGGCGGGATCACGAAGCCCTGGGATTCCGCGGAACCCATCGGACTATTAATTGGATGGCTAGTGTTAACTCTACTATTCGCGATCGTCGAATGGATCCAGAAAGACGACGCATTAGTTGCTTCACGATACCTGCGCAACAGGGGGGTGCTCAGCTGCTGCGTGTTTGTCTTCTTGTATGTCAACCCATCGCTCCCCAAGACAATCAAATGAAGGACCTAACCCGCAATAGTCTAAACGCAGCCAACTACATTCGGGTATACTATCTCCCCTTATACTTCCAAGCCATCGACAACGCCTCACCCGTCCGCAGCGGGGTTCTCCTCCTCGCCTACATTGTTCCAACCTGTACGCCTTCCTTCAATTCCCACACATCCCCATCCCCCACACTAACCACCTACCCACCATATCAGCTGTATTCACCATGCTTGCCGGAGCCCTCCTTAGCAAAACCGGCTACTACCAGCCCTTCCTGCTCGTCGGAGCCGCAATCGTCACCGTCGGATCCGGACTCATCTGGACCCTCAACATTGATATCACCTCCGCAAAAGCAATTGGGTACCAAATCCTGGCAGGCGCAGGCGACGGCATATGCGTCCAGGTCCCCGTCACCGCTGTCCAAGCCTTCGTAGACCAAGCCGACATTGCAACCGTGACGGCCCTAGTTCTATGTACCGTACCCACCACAACCCCCCCCCTCTCATATCATAGTCCAACACTGACCCAAGCAAAAGTCTTCCAACTAGGCAGCGGAGTTATTGGCGTCGCAGCCGGCGAAAGCGTCTTCTCCAACCAATTAATAAAAAATCTGCCCCGGGATGCACCAGGAATATCTGCATCCCGGGTTCTTGCCGCCGGGGCGTCACAGCTGGAGAACGTCTTCGGGGCAGAAGCAGTGAAGGGGGCTCGGAAGGCGTATATGGCAGGGATGAAGGATGCGTGGATTTTGACCCTGGGGTTATGCGGAGTAGCATTTGTGGTGGCGTTGCTAGCACCGTCGGTGTCAATTTTCGGGAAGACGGGGGTAAGGAGTGGAGATCTGTCTGAGGGGGAGGAAGGAGAAGAAGAAGAAAAAGGGAAAAATGGGGAGGTGGTGGATGTGGTGATCAAGGCGTGAGATGAGCAGGGAGCTGCAAGGTGATTTTTCTCCCCTCCATATATAGAGTTGGTATGTTGGTCAGGGATAACATATGTAGATTTAGATCGTAATAAAATACTAGGCAGAGTTTACTGGTTGTGGTGGTGAATACTATGGTCGGACTACTTTGCTCCCCTATCATTGATAGGCAAGGATTTGTATTGTGTGGGAAGGGAAAGAAAGGGCCAAGAAAATGAAGACTGGATTGGTGCTGAAGTTTTTTTCTTCTTGTCACTGAAAACCGAGTACGGTACTTCGAAGCCTAGAGGGACTTGAGAAAATCTGGCTACCTATCTCGGGAGATTCTGTAGACGTGAATGTTCAGAGGGGGGGGGTAACACCGGCCAGGCTATAGCCACACTTTCTACCTACTCGATCCTTGTATCTTAAGCAGTCTGTTCTATGTAAAATGAAATGGTGAAGGTTTTGCTGACTATTGAAAGTAGAAAAGTAGGCATTACATATCATGGTAGGCAGAGTAAGCGGAAAGTGTGGTTATAACGGACGCCGGTCTGTGTGACTGTAACGCTTCCCCCTTACCGCCCCTTCTATTTTTTGTATAGAGACCAAATCTGTCTTAACTAGTCACTTGATTCTTAAAGAACGTTGTGTTGTGTCATATCTCGCATATCATAATTCCACGAGCAGATATCATGTAATCAGCAGCAAGTATGAAAGTAAAGAACAAGATATTCCCGAAAGTCATTACGGTAAAATTCAGATGAATTCATCAAAGGTCAGTCGGTCCATCCGGCGAAGGTGCTTTCTTCTTCTTTTTTCGGAGCAACACGCGCGCTGTGGGGTTGGGAAAATTGTATTCAAATGCAGAAATCCCGTCTGGTCGTACCGTCTGGTCTAATTTGAAGTCGTACTCGGTTAACAAAGTACCGAGGACCATTTTGATGACATTCGAGGCCATGAATCGGCCCGGACACGAGTTCTGGCCATGGCCAAAGTGCAGAACTGAATTGCTGGTCGTTGCGAATTGATGTCGGTGTGCTTCCGCTGGAGTTTGTCGCATGCGGTAGTAGCGGAGACCGTCAAACCGCGTAGGGTCAGCCACACTGTCGTGCTGGATGGGGACAATTGCAAACTCGACGTGCGCGCCGGCTGGTAGATGAAGACCGTCGCTGAGCTGGGTAGCCTCGATGATCTTTCGCTTGTATCCCACTGAGATTATTAGCGGTTTACGAGTAAATTATATATGGCATGGGTTAGTTACTCACTGAGACTCGGCGGATGCATTCTCTGTGACTCCTTCATGAAACTGTCTAGTCTGCGCATGCGGAGCAGAGTTGTTTTTCGCCATCCCCCATCGGCTTCTATTGCGTCCTGGACCTCCTGTCGGAGCTCGTCCTGGTACTCCGGGTGGGCGCATAGGTCATACAGGCACTCGGTTAGTGCCATGGCGGTGGTGTGGTTAGATGCTAGAGAAAGTGATAGGACCATGGCTGCCAAACTCAGTGGCTCTGCATCGCGCCCTTCGGCTTGCTCGATAAGATACTGTAAGACATCGGGGAACTCGGACTTGCCCATGCGCGATATCTCATCGGCTCTCTGGGCGATAATACGTTTTCTGTATCGGATATATGGAAGCAAGATGCGCTTGGCTTTCCAAAAATTCCACGAAATTTCCCACGAGCAGGGAAGAAACCAAGAGGCCAGTGTTTTAAACCCATAGGGAACCAGTCGGATGGAGATGGCTGTGGCGAAGATGTTGTTTAGGTAGCCTTCGGCCGCGTTGAGCCAATGTTCATCGTCACGCAGCTCCCTACCACCGAAAATTCGGGCAGAAATCCGACCGACGATTTTGTGTAGAGTGTGGAAAGCTTCAACACTCGTCCATTCATCCTCGCTGATGGACTGTGGGATTTCTTTGGTAAAGGCGGCGTCCAGTTCCCTGCGCACGGTCGGGATTAGGATAGCCAGTTGCGGGTTGAGCTTCCGCTTCAGCACGTGAACGAATAAACGGGTGGAGTTCAGAATTTCCAAGTGAGTGAATTTGCTCTGCATGTTATCGAGATTGGCTTTCATGGCGTTGGCCCGTTGGACGGGAAGCTTCCGGATCTCATCTAGGTACTTATGCGGCAGGACGACGACGTCATTGCCGGTCAGTTTCCATGGCTGGTCCTTGTATTGGGAATAACCCTTCTGGAGAACGAGCTGGGCGGATTGGAAGAACTCCCATCGGGCCAGCCATGCGTGGCGGGATCCGACGAACGGCGCTGTCACGGCCGCATTGCCGGTGGTGGTGGTTGTCAGGAAGGTGGGGCGCATCAAAAGGTGGAGGAGTGAAGTTGTTGTCCCAACTAGTAATAGTAATAGTATTAGTACTATCAGTAGGGCTAAACCGATCGGCCATGGAAGTGATGGCACAGCCTTGCTCAGGTGGGTCGGCAGCGACTGGAGTTGAGTCGGATGGAAGCCGTCCATCCTGGATGGTCAGTCAAATTGAACAACTCAGATCAAGAGAGGCAGAGGAGGACTTATACCGTGGGCAACGACTGTGCTTTTCCCCAACGCTCTATCTCTCAATCTGTCGTGGCAAGCAAACATTTTGGTCGGGGGTGATGGACAAGGCTGCGTGCAGGACGTCCAGGATAGCATCGATTTTAGACCCCTGTTGCTGGTGGGCCCAAGACAAAGCGAGCTGGCCATCCATCCATCTGTAAGTTTGTTTGTCCATGGGTTGGTTAATCGGCTTGCTTATGTCGAGCCTCAGAGCCTTGCTCACCGTCACGAGAAACAAATCATCCAAACCAGCTCCCGCCCGCCTTTCTTCCCCTCCCCTCTTTCCTCTCCCTCTTTCTCTCTCTCTCTCTCACACACACACACATCCATTCGACTTTCCATCCATCCATCGCCATGACATTTGGTATCTCTCTGTGCGCAGCTGTCATAACAGCTCTACTGGTAGGCTAAATACGCAGTTCGTGTGTCTTTTACTCAATGCCTACTAATTGCGTCCTGACTGACAGCTGCCGGTCCTCGGGGCCATCCGTCGGCTCTACTTCCACCCGCTGTCCCGCTATAACGGCCCGCGTCTCTGGGCCTTAACCCGCCTCCCTTACATGTTCGCCTTCCGATCGGGCCAGTTAGCGCACAAAATCAAATCCTTCCATGAGATTTACGGTGACACTGTCCGCGTGGCCCCTAATGAGGTGTCATTCATCGATCCCAGTGCCGTAAAGGATATCTACAACCGTCGTCCCAATTCACACTACAAATCCCTCCCCAAGGACCCAGTCCGTCAGCCACCCCCGCGACCCGGGCAGCCCATCAACATCCTCGAGGCAGGCGATGAAGACCATACGCGACTACGAAAAGCCTATGCGGTCTCCTTTAGTACCCAGGCATTGACCGCTCAGGAACCACTGGTCACTTCGTACGTTCGCAAAATGATCGCCCAGATGAAGTCCTGGGCAAGCAGCGCAGCAATTGTCGACCTCCAAGACTGGGTCAGCTACTGTACATTCGATATCATCTGCTCACTCAGCCTTGGGGAAGACTTTGGCTGTCTGGACCAGGATCGATACCATGAATGGGTTGGGATGCTTGTCCACTCCCTGAAAGGCAAAGTCCAACTTGCGTCGTGCCGCTTCTATCCCTGGCTCTTCAACTATCTGGTCAAGAGGCTGCCTAAAAGCGCCATGCTTATGGCGGCAAAGCACCAGGCGACCACAAAAGAGAAGGTTCAAAAGCGCTTGCACACGAATGTAGACCGACCAGACTTCCTATCGCACCTTCAACGTTCCAAACACGAGCTCACGGACGGGGAAATGGAAATCAACGCGGCTACCTTGATCTTCGCAGGGAGTCATACGCTTCAGACTGGCATAACGGGTATCCTATTCCGCCTCCTACAAAACCCCGACGCGCTGTCTCGGGTGACGGAAGAGGTTCGGAGTAGCTTCGCAACGGCGGAGGACATCGATTACAGGAAGCTGTCGAAGCTACCCATCCTAGAAGCAGCCATCAAAGAAGGTATCCGACTAACCTCTCCCGTGCCACTGGGCCTTACTCGCCTCGTCCCCGCCGGAGGCCACACCATCTGCGACGAATTCTTCCCCGAAGGCGTAAGTACCCTCCCCTCTCCCCGTCCTATCACCCCCACCCACCACCAGACTAACCCAACCACAGACCATAGTCTCCTACATGCAATGGGCTGCCAACGTCTCCCCCCAAAACTACACCAAGCCAAACGAATTCCATTTAGACCGCTGGCTCAACTCCAACGAAGGCCCCTTCGCCAACGACCAGCGATCCGCCACACAGCCTTTCCTCCAGGGCCCACGGGATTGCATCGGACAGAATCTAGCTCGGATGGAGATCTCCCTCATCCTCGGGCATATTCTCTATAATTTTGATCTGGACTTGCCTCAGGGAAACAAAGGTCTAGGTAAATGGGAAGATCAAGAGACGTATGCAGTTTGGTTGAAATCGCCTCTCCCGGTGAAGTTAACGGCACGTTGATCGGGTCCTGCTGCTCCCTACTAAGAGACACCGGACGAATTCACAATACCATCTTCCAAGCTCAACGCTACGCTCCGGCACATATGAACGGAAACAATACGACAATAGATTCCCACAGCGACTTTCATATACACATATGGATAATATAGACGATCGATCTAGTATATAAAAAAACGCACATACACCAGTAAACAAGTCTCACCATTACACCCTTCATTCAGAATATCTCAACACATACTGCTACACATCATCCTCATCCGAGAAAAAAACAACCTCTCGAATAGTGCATCGTAACAACACACCCACCATGTTATTTCTTTTTTCTTTTCATAAAAATAGGAAGATACCAAATCCAATTCCACAAATATCTATCCATCTGTAACAACCGAGTTGATCTACGTAGATCAAGAATACCAAGCTTTCACCCGCAGAAATTACACATCCTATCCATGTCCATGTCCATGTCCTGACGTACCGGATTAATTCAAGTACTCCATACTGTACCATGTACTATGTATTATGCACTATGTAGTGCTGCATTCCATTCCTAAATATATCCCGCATAATCACATGCGGGGAACTAATCGTCAAGGAATCAAGAAAGGAGGCGGGGAAACACCAAATCTTGATTCCAACCTTCCAACCTGCCCATCTAGACCCTAACTATACCCGCAAGGGGCTAATTTACGCTCGGACCAAGAATGAACGGATACAACACATAATTCTCATTTTATGCCAGCCAAGTAGGAAACATCCCGAAAGAATCCCATTTCCATCTACCTACCTAAGGTAAACTTAAGGGATGAATCTATATCTATCCGAAATGCTTCTCAAAGTATTCCCTGACAGTAATCAGCTCAGGATCTGATTTCTCGCCCTTAGCTTCCAGAGCTGCTTTCTTCAGCGCCTGACTGGGTTTGATATCGTTAGGGGGGCCGAAGAAATTGCCGTTCGTGTATTGGGTGAATGTGAAGATGTCTCGGATTTCTTCCAGTGCTGGGACGCCGTAGGTGGGGAAGTCGGCGGGGGTGGTTTGGGGGACGAAGCGGGCTTTTTTGCCGGTTACTAGGTGGATGTCAGCCATGGTTTGATTTGGTTTGGTGATGGGGGCTATGGAGTAACAGGGGGGATACCGTCGGTAAAGGTCTGGGCCATGTCCTGGAAGGTGATTGTATCGCTGAAACACTGTACGGTTTGTCGATGGTAAGGTAGTGGGTCCAGGAACATGCCGTGAATCATATCGCCAAAGTCATCGGTGATGGAAATCCAAGGCACCTCGCCAGGACCGCCCAGGTAAGGGCTCGCGAAATTCAGATAGCCCTCTGGGTCTGGCTGCGTCGGAAACCCGCCAAAGCATGCGGCATATTCCGGGGAGAGAAAGTTTTCCATGTACCAGCCTGGGATTGCTCCGATGACGGCGTCGAATCCTGGCTGGCGCAGCGCGTGTTGGAAGACATTGTGTTTCTCTTCGTATCCCTTTACTAGAACTTTGCCGTTGGTGTAGTTGGCAGAGCGCTCGCACGTGCTGTAGATCATGACCTTGACGCCTAGGTCGGCGGCCAGAGAGATCAGGTTGCACCCGAAGATGGTATCATCGATTCCCTCGGGGGTTGGGAAGGCCTGGTGAGGTGGACCGGGTCAGCTTGTGATTGTCGGAGGGTCCGGGTGGGAGGAGCTACGTACCGGATCATGGTGGTTGGTGTTCAACCAGAAGCCCCAGGCACCGGTCAAGGCTTGACGCATTTCCTCTTGATTGAAGCCATCGGCCTTGATGACCTCGGCGCCGAGACTGGCGAGTTTCTGGGCTGGGGGCGAGGAAGGGTTGCGCGTCAAAGCGCGAACATGGAAGCCCGCGGTGCTTTGCAGCAGGGACCGAGCGACGGCACCGCCTTGGGCACCTGCGAGGGCATTCCCATTAGCCGGGAAACAAGGCCGGTAGAGAAGCTCACTCACCGGTGGCACCGTATACGACAACGGTCTTGGTCAGAGGGGCCATGGTTGTTTGTTGTCTTGTCCTCGTGGTCGAAGATGTGGTTGAAGGTGGCCTTGGGTGGTAAGGGGCTGTTCTGGCCCGTATTTATGCAGTCATTCCCGGGGCATGTGATAGCCGTCAACTGGCTACACCTCGAACAGCGGTGAACGATGGTGTTCATTCCACCTGCAGTCGATCGGTTCTAGTGCTGATATTGCCGCACTGACATCGATGGCGTACCACCATCCTCAACTTCCGAGGTGCCGATTTGCCGAGTTGCTCAAAAGACAGAAAGCTTCATCGGTCAGGCCTTGCGTTGGTTTCCACACGGGACGGCAGATTTGGATGTCTCTCTGCCGTCGTCATCATCTCATCCCTTGAATAGTCGGTGTGTGAGCCGCTCGTGCATGTACTCCTTACCGGAATTGTGGCATCAATTTTCCGGTTTCAACGGGCGCTGTCATGTTAATCCCCGTGTCCCGAAGAACTGGAACGGTCGATTTGAATCGGCCAATATGCATTCAATATGATGATAGATGTTTCTGATGGCGATCAGATGCAGAGGGATTAAAGATCAGGTATTCTATGCAACGTCACACAAGCAAGGGACACACTCCTTGGTGTCGTTATGCTAGAACGTCCATGAAGTGCGAGACTCCTAGTAACCGAGGCGTAGGAGATAGACCACTGAAGCGCACTGGTGGAAGAGCACAAGGTTGGGGTTTTCCTTGATTTCTCACTGCCATTGTTCATACCGCACGTAGCATCATGGAAGGAGATGGCTGCAGGTCAACCATGACGAATGGTAACATCGCGGCCAGGGAGAGAATGAGACCGAGGTCGAGGCCTTCCTTGATTCCTCACTGGGGTGGAATATGCCGCACGTAATCTTGTGGACGAAGAAGACTGCAGACCAAACGCGATCATGGTAACATCCGTGGCCCGGGAGAAGATGAGATCGAGATCGAGACCTTCCCAGATTGCTCGCTGCGCTAATTTGTGCCGCACATAACACCTTAGTCACTCACTATCCTCAGACGTAGAGACTGAATCTGCAATCAGGTACTCGGCAGGGCCTCATAGAGGGGGGATGCTGCACGTCATACTCGAGGAATGGTAACATTGTTGGTCGGGGAGAGGACGAGGTCGTAGACTATAAATCGAACCAAAGAGCCTGCAAACTGATCTGCCGGCTTCAACCCCAATAGTGCGACGCCGCCCTCATACCCATCTTCGATCCCGAGTATCACATATCTTGTCTTGCACGATGGGCTCGTGGGCATCGGAGGGCCTTGCCCACGCGTTGCAACGCCAGGTGGAGCTGTCTGAGGCCACTGTAGCCATTCGGAGTGGCGACCACGCGTTGACCTTCAAAGAACTACACAACCGGGCGCTTCATCTGGCCGAGCAAATCGATCGAAAACGACTAGGCACCGAGTTTCCCGTCTCCATTCTGGCTCCTCGGGGCATCAATCATGTGCTTGCCCAGGTTGCCGTGATCTATGCGGGAGGAAGCTGTGTCCCCTTAGATGTGAAGCAGCCTGACGACTATCTGGACGGCCTGCTCGCCCATCTCCACTGCAGCCTGGTCATCACCGATCCAGAGCACCAAGGCCGGCTCGTGGCATACGATCATCTGGTGGCCGATCATGAGGCCAGTACGCCGCGGATCCGCGCCGTGGATGATGATGCTTGGAGGCCATACCCCTCGGTCGAGGGGGCATGCTCACACATCTTCCACACCTCGGGGACCACGGGAAAGCCCAAGGCAGTCCAGGTCCTGGGGCAGGGCATCCTCAATTTAGCCTCCAGTGGGACGTATTTAGCAGAACGAGGGCAGCGATTTGCCCATGTGGGCAATGTCTCCTTCGATGCTGCGCTGTTTGAGATCTGGGTTTCGCTACTGAGTGGCTGCTCCCTGGTAGTCATTCCCCAGGAGGTGGTGTTGGAGCCCGTGGCCTTCTCGGATCGTCTTCGCTCGGAGAAGATCGACGTGATGCTTCTTACCCCGGCGTTGCTGACCTCCACCGCCAACGCCATTCCCAATGCCTTTGCCACTTTGCACACGCTCTATACTGGTGGAGAGGCGATCAACGTCCCGGCGGTGCGGACCATCTTCGAAAATGGTGCCCCGCAAAGACTGGTCAATCTATACGGCCCAACAGAGTGCACAGTGTACTGCCTCTGTCATAAAGTGTCGGCCGCCGATGTGGAGGACAACCACATTCCCCTTGGTCACCCTATTGACAACATGGATGCCTTCGTGGTCGATGACGATCTGAATCCAGTCAATCCGGGCGAGGTTGGGGAGCTGCTTGTGCGCGGGACTGGGGTTTCCCGGGGATACTATGGCGAGGAGGAGAAGACCGCAAAGGCCTTTGTGCGCGCTGCCCATCTCGCCGGATCAGAGAGCGCCAGCAGCCACTGCTACCGAACGGGAGACCTGGTGCGACGCAACGCAGCGGGCTCGTATGATTTCATCGGCCGGAAGGACAACCAGGTCAAAATCCGGGGCCAGCGAATCGAGCTGGAGGCCGTGGAGCTCCTATTGCTGGAAACCGGTCTTGTCCGCGCCGCCACTGTACTGAAGGTGCAACCGGAGGATTCCACCCTACCAGCCCTGTTGCTGGCCTACGTGATCCCCGCCTCGTCGACAGTGGATGCCAACGCAATCATCCGGGAGTTCATCCGGCGGACGCCACATATGGTGCCGCGAATCGAGTTTCTCGAGGAATTTCCCCTGCGTCTCACGGGCAAGGTCGATCGTAAGTTATTGGAACATCAATACCTCGACAAGATGCGTAAGGCTCGCCGCAGCCTCGTATCTTCCGGCAAGAAAGGCCCTCGCGGCCAATCTTTTCCTGCCCTGCTGGAGTACTTGGAGGTGCTCTGGCGTGAGATCTTATGTCTGCCCGTCGACCGATTGCACAACTCGGACGATTTCTTCCACATCGGCGGAACCTCGTTGCAGGCCGCCACCTTGGTCGCTCGGGTGCGACAGGCACTTGCCGTGGAGTTGCCATCTGCCGCGCTATATGAGCATTCCACGCTCGAGGGCCTAGCCCGCCTGGTGCAGAGTCTCCAAGCTGGGACGGTGCATGATGCCCACCGGCAGACCGAGGAGGTCTGGCGGGAAGACTGTGAGTTGGGCAAGGATGTCACGCCCCTCCCCGGTGCCCTCCCCGACTGGAAAAGCCCGGACGAGGGCCGAGTGTTCTTGACGGGGGCCACAGGATTCGTCGGGGCGTTTTTGCTGTATGAACTTCTCCAGATGCCGGCCGTCCGCAGGGTCGCCTGTCTGATCCGGGCCAAGGATGTGGTGACGGGCATGGCTCGGCTGCGACAGAATCTTGCAAAATATCAGATTCGCCTTGAGCCGGGAATGGAGGACAGGATTTTCATCGTGCCAGGGGACTTTGGGCAGCCCAATATTGGGTTGGACCCGTACCTGTACGAGCTCCTGGCGGCCTGGTCGAGTGTGGTCTTCCACTTGGGAGCCCACGTCAACTACGTGCAACCGTACTCCAGCCACCGCGCAGCCAATGTGCACGGCACGCTCCGCATGATCGAGTTCGCCAATTCGCAGCGGCCCAAGATGCTCCATTATTCCTCCAGCATTGCCGCCTACGGCCCGTCGGGTTTCGTGCTCGGGGCGCGGGCAATCCCAGAGGATGCGCGCCCGCGGGAGTACATGCGCGCTCTGGAATATGACACGGGGTACTCGCAGAGCCAGATGGTGGCCGAGACGGTCATCTGGAATGCCATTGACAACGGGCTCCCTGTCGCCATCTACCGGCCTGGCTTCGTGCTGGGGCACACGCAGAGCGGAATCAGCAATCCAGACGACTTCGCTGGACGACTCTTCAAGAGTTGTCTCGAGATGGGCTGCTATCCCATCCTTCCCGCCCAGCGCAAGGAATTTATTCCCGTCGATTTCGTTGTGGGCGCCTTGCTGCATATCGCTGCCTCTCCAGCAAAGCTCCGCAAGGCTTACAATCTCATCCAGCCTCGACACGAGGCAGCTATCGACATGGTCACAACCTTCAAGATCCTCAACGATCTATCACCCACCCCAATGCAGGGGATGCCGTATGCCGACTGGGTCCGACGCTTCTCGCTGGAGCTGCGAGACCCGTTACATCCCCTGATCCCCATGCTACAGGAGAAGGTCCTCGGGGACCTGACACGGTGGGAGATCCAGGAGCACATGGCTGTTTACGGCACGGACAATCTCCGGCAGGCGCTCGCCGATGCTCCGGGGCTGTTATACTGTGAGCCGATGTCGGCGCTGTTTAAGCGGTATGTCACGCAGTGGATGCCGTCCCAGTTACCGCAGAAATAATCTTCAATCTCCCGGTGGGTACGAGACCTCTATAATGTCCCTAATCTTTCTGTATTATTCCCTCGAAAGCGAAATTGAACCTTTTTCTTGCTCTTTGGCGTGTTTGGCATATAGGTGGTAGCAGACAGACACATAATGAGCTGCTAGGTCACAGAAAGGCTCTGTCAGCTGGCGCCAGTCGGGAAGGTCTTGTCCTCCTGCGATGGTCGTGGTACCAGGAGATAGATAAATAAATAGATTGTGAGGTCTTTCGCTTGTTCCGCCATCTCCACCTTGTAATCAAGGCCCGGTCAGATGGTTGTCGATGACCTCTCCTGTCATTTAGTATCTCTCTTTATGTTGGTCCAACTGTTGTGAGCCCTCCTGTTCCACTCAAGGCGAGTCCAGCTCATTCGTAACGGTGTTTCAAGCACTTTGGGACGACTGTTCGGGTATCGCGCTCCCAACCCCAGCCTTGAGGTCCGCCGCGTCACCCACAAGGCGCAAAAGCTGGGGCAATTTGGGGGTGCTGGTGAGAACCAATCGGTTTGACGCAGCGCAGATTGTTATTGTGAAGAGCAAGGCCGGTGAACTAGAGCTGTCAGCCTAGTGATACGTGCTTGCACATGATAAATTGTCTTGAGCTGGAAGAATGATATCTTTGCATATTAAACAAGCCTTGCAACAACGGCTCTGTCTATGATATGAGCATGTTCTTCATTTCGGCTCTAGGACCCGGAGTATACCTGTCGGAGATGACCAAGTGTAGAACCCTATTTCAGGTAGATAGATCACCATGACCTGGAGCACACTTCTTTGCGTCGAATGGAAAGATTGTTTGAGTTTAATCCGTTTCATGGTCTTTTCGTGAGCACCAGAAACACACCATGCGTGCAAGTCGTCAAATCAGATACTTTTTTCATCTGTCGACTGCGACACAAAGGGGGGATGACCCATGATAACACGCGGGATCCTCCCCGTTAATAGCTTTCTGCGCCCATGCAAGCTCTGGGCCAGATTTTGATCCCAGCCGATCCGAGGAAAGGTTAACCAAGAATATACCCCAGCCATCCGTCCACCAGCTCTCGGTCATCATATCAAGTGCAACACCATAATAGGCGAGGAGTACGAGGGCATTGGTATTATCTTCCATCAAAAGATCCAAGAATCCCAAGTCTACCACAGCAGGCCACCTCAAGATAGTTGAAGCGGGATTCTCCACCGTGGTTGACAGTTGCAACAATTCAAGTAGCTTCTGAGTAGCAAATTCAACCACTGAGCCGGTGCGATCATGGTAGTCTGCCTCAGCAGATCGCGCCTGGCCGTTCTTTATACTTTGTATCCGAGCATACAGCTCCCAGACATGCGTCGTCTTCGATGTTTGACGTGGCTGCCGATCAACTTGCAGTAGATCTCTCATGCCTCCTGCTTCAATCCATGGACGGGCCTCCGCCACAATAGACGCCACTCCCCGAACCAGCTTGAACACTTCAAGAACAGCCGAGACACTCTGGGCTCTCAGATTGACCTTAGGGCCATGCGCAGCAAAAGAGAACATGGCGACAAAGCAGGGCAAATGCGAACAAAGCATGGCAGTTTCCTGTGTCACATTTTTCAGCAGAGGGGTGCATAAAGATAGCGAAATGTTGTTGTGAGTCATAGCGACCTCAGTATACCGATGTCGTCGCTCAACAGGACCATGGTGACTGAGGTGGAGGGCCGATAAAGCCAACAAACTGTGCATCAGAAACGGGTATGAAAGAGCCACCTGCGGAACAAACTCCCGCAGTACCTTCTCCGTCGATATTTCGTGAACCAGTGTCTGTACGGTCGCCACATGCCAGTGGTTCAAGAGCTCCAGGTCGAGGAGGTGGAGCTGGGAGCTTTCATATGCAAGGAACTCCACCCGCCTATCTGACCTACCGGCCCTGTGATGTGCTGCTGTTAGTACGTCATGGCTGTTGAAGGAGCATCTTATCTTCTTCTTCTGGCAAGAGGCGCACATAGGCCGAGCCTCATTGCATTTGATCCTGCGTTGTTTGCATTGGGCGCAGCCGTGATGGGAGTTGGCATGAGTGCGTCGCGATGGCATATCCTGTATCCACTATGTATTGACACAAAGCCCTACGGACAACAAGTCGCTGTGAAATGTGGAATACCATGGGCGGGCAGGTTGAATGTGCGGCTGTTGAATGCAAGAGAATCCCGGGGGAAATCGCGATCTCGGCGAGGTGGACCCGAGACCTGAGGCAGCAAAGACACGGGGTGTCGTAAACTATCCCCTTTAAGGAATGGTTTGCGAAATCCCATAGTGGAGACCCGAGATCGGTTATGCTCGGCCAATCAGCAATTGCCTCGCTCTATTCTTATCACCACCGGCACCCAGTGAGCATCATGAACATCGCGTTGCCTCGACTGTCGGCCAATAAACTTCCACAAGCTCCATTGAATTCTTTTGAAATAGCCACACAGGGGTTAAGCTCCTAAATCTAGGCCCCTCTCGGATAATATTACGGCCTTCGCTATAATCCACAATGGCGTTCCTCTTTCTCAAAGGGCATGGTTTCGCCAGACGTGATCAGAGCCATGTGTCTACTTACTTAAATTTGGCTTATCTTGTGCCCCAGACTTCGTCAAGCGTGAAATATAAAGCCTGCGCGATTCTTCCAGGGGGGACACTACGAGAAGATAAGGGAGAGCGAGGTGAAAATAGAAATCACAATGGAACTTACAACTCGCTCAGGTTTTGAATACTACCGTTACGATCCCTCCCTTGCGGCAGCAGTGATATTCATCATCTGTTTTCTGCTCACGACTGCCTTGCACACATTCCAGCTCATTCGGACGAAGACATTGTTTTTCATCCCTTCTCTCGTTGGGGGATACTGTAAGTTGAGAAGACTCATGCTCTATACTCTATGCATATTCTAATATTCCTGTAGTTGAATGGATCGGCTACTGCGCCCGCGCCGTATCATCTAACCAATCTCCCAATTGGACCCTGGGCCCATACATCGTCCAGTCTCTACTCCCTCTTGTTGCACCGGCTCTCTTTGCTGCCAGTATTTACATGGAGCTGGGGAGATTAATTGTCGTTCTTCATGCCGAGAAGCATAGCCTTATCAGGGTGAAGTGGTTAACGAAAATCTTCGTTACAGGTGATGTTCTGTCGTTCCTCCTTCAAGCAGGAGGTAAGTACAATTTGACTTCATGATGATATCTTCTCAACACCAACTCACGAATTGTCTATAGGAGCCGGTCTCATGGCTAGCCACTCTCAAAGCAGCGCCACAAATGGTTCGCACATCATTACTGGCGGCCTCGTCATCCAGATCCTCTTTTTCGGATTTTTCATCATATCTACCGCCATATTCCACCACCGCATGGATTCGAGTCCGACGCCATATTCACTCAGCTCTGGCATAGATTGGAGAAGGCTTATCTGGGTGTTGTATTCCGTTAGTGTGCTCATTCTTGTGCGGTCCATCTATCGTCTTATTGAGTATATTCAGGGTTTCAGTGGGTATCTGATCTCCCATGAAGCGTATCTTTATGTCTTTGATGCACTGCTCATGTTTGTGGTCATGCTATTGTTTCATGTTGTTCATCCGAGCGAGCTCAATGCTTGGTTGAAATCAGGCGGGCTGGTCAGCAAGGGATTTCGATTTGAAAGACTACAGGGTGCTACGGGCAACCTCGCAGAAACAGCATAGACTAGATATTCTGAAGATAGTATGTATTGTAATTGGAGGGAACAAATTAGCATTCCATCCGGTGACAAAAACTTTGATACATAATGGGCAGTTATATAATCAGGTGACCCGGGCAACTTGGAATCCCTCCCCGCCTAGTAGTTGGTTCTCCTCACCCAGGCAACACACCACTTTCTCTGTTTGAGCATAACAGACGGTCTTTCATGGCTGCGTATCCCTTCTCTCTGTCATCGAGACCTGGTCCTGTTCTTGGGAACCTTCTGCTAATTACTCGTGCGTTCTGATCCAGAGCTTTGATGACATCTCTGATATCGTTATCTGTGGTTCGTGGGTTAATGGTACACATCCGAAGGCATACTACCCCATTGATGCATGTGGTAAACGCGACTGCGATGTTTTGATCGGACATCTCCTTCGATACAAGTTCGTTGATCTTATTGACATTGTCTGCATTCATGCCCTTTGGATTAAACCGAAAGTTGAGGACCGCCAGAGCATTAGGCGTTACTATTTCCCAGTCCGCTAGCTTCCTTATTTCACTCTCGACGAGGTCGGCGAGTTCGAACCCGCGCGAGATCATCTGATCAATCATGTCTGTTCCCAGAATTTGCAGCGAAAACCAGAGCTTCATATGCCGAGCGGGTCGGGACAGTTCTATCCCATAATTATAAGGGTTTTGGTTTCCACCATCTTCGAGGTCGCGCAGGAAATGTGCTCCCGCCGCAAAGCTCTTGGCTGGAAGGCTTTTCTCCTTGAAAACGACAAGGCTGCATCCAAGAAGCTGAAACAGCCATTTGTGTGGGTCCCAGGCAATGCTGTCAGCGCGACCCAGGCCTTGCAGAAGGTTTCTCTTGGATTCGCAAAAAGCAACTGAGCCTCCGTAGGCGGCATCAACGTGCATCCACATGTTGTGCTCCTTGGCTATATCTGCGATTGTATCCATGGGATCGATACTTCCGGTACTCGTTGTTCCACAGGTTGCAACGACCACATAAGGCTTTAGGCCATCTTTTATATCCTGAGCGATGGTACTGCGAAGATTATCCGGGTCCATTTGAAATTTTGCATTGCAAGGCACAGTCCGTATTTGGTGCTCGAGAAGTCCAGTAATACGAAGTCCCTTTGCAACACAAAAGTGCGTCTCATCTGACAAATATGCCACCGCCTTTGTACGCATGTCATCTTCCACAAGCTGATCGCGAGCGACAATCAATGCGGTTAAGCAGGCAATTGAGGCACCAGAAACAAATTGCCCTCCAGCTGAGGGGGGCATTCCAAATCTCTCAGCCACCCAGCGGATGATGGAGTTTTCAATCGCACTAACGCCAGCTCCCGATTCGGAACTCCCTGCGTAGATGTTGAAGGCGGTGGTAATAGCATCGCCGAGCCATGATAGTGGCGATGCTGGTGCTGGCACAAAGGAGAAAAACCTCGGGTGGCCAGTACTAAATCGATAGGACAGAATCTCTTCGGTATCCTGAATGACGTCTTCCAATGACCTCCCTTTATCTGGTGGGGATGAATTTGACAGATTGCCCTGCTGCTCTTTAGTCGGGCGCTTGATAATATTATCTTGGTCACGAAAAAGTTTGCACTTTTCGACAATTCCTGGAAGCTCTTGAAATGTGTTCCACGCTATCTTTTCCATTGTGAAGGGGTACTAAGACGGTAAACCCTGGATACAATTGTCGCTGTGATCCCCAGGGTCCCGGAGTCGAAAGATTGCCGCGAATGCAATTCTCAAAACTAAAGAGAATGCAGACATTTCTCTTGTATTTATAGCGCGAGCTTTTGTTCAGGGCTCGCCATTCATCCTACTGGCGAAATCGGCGCGGAAAACTGCACCTGGAAACTCGATTCGAGTCCACCGGTACGTTCCAGCCACATGACCTGCTGAACTCTGGACAGCCGGGGAATGGCCAAGCTTCCTCAAGGTGGAATACATCTCTTGGACTGGCTCTGGCATACTGATCAAGTTTGCCTATGGCTGTTGGACCCGGCATAATGAGGACCGTTAAGGTTTAGCTGGGGCAGCTTTCTTGGTATATGGATCCCAAGTCCTGTCTTACTAATATCGTCACTGTCTGGTTCAAGCTTATCCGGCTACCCGGTACGAGAATCAAGGAAACGATCGGGAAATTGAATGCTGATTGCAAACCAGACTTTTGCTGACTGAGGCTCGCAGCTGCCCTCGGGCCTAGATGGCACTATATCCGCCCTCTGTCCCTCACACAACATCAATAGTCTGGCAGTTTTGTATGAGCTCTGAGAGACCTTCTACAATGATCACCCAAGAAACTAACAGCGGTCTAACCAGTTCTGTATTGAATGAGAGGTATGAGGCCGGATGGCACAGGTAGAAGGATCTGCACACACCCGTCATTTCTACGACTGGTACTTACACGGGATTAGTATCTTGGTGTAAACCCACTAGTCGAACTCTTTCTATGGCATTTTGGCTAATATCCTGACCCTTTCGCTCTATGAGGGTTTTACGTTGCATATTGTCTGAGTCGCTATGCTATTTATGCCACATTAACCCGGTCGGTTGACCTGGCGTCACAATATATATCATCACCCACCAGGCTCAATGACGAAGACTCAAAATCCTGCGATTCCACAATATTGAAACTAAAAACATAGTAAGATATTCCTACAAACAGATGGGCCAAGCATCACATGAGTAAAACCCTGCTCAGGCAAGTAACGACAAACGACGACATTGATGAGATCAGGCCAAGTTGAGCATCTTGACAGCGTTGAAAAACCTAGGCATAGGTTCATAAAGCAAAATTTGGAGCATTTCCTTCATTAAGAGCTGATAGCTCAATGGCATCATTGGTCTAGTGGTAGAATTCATCGTTGCCATCGATGAGGCCCGTGTTCGATTCACGGATGATGCACAGCAATTCATTTTTTTCTGGTCTGCCCGCAGCACGGGCGGATCAGTCGCGTTTTACCTGCCCTATGGAGTACTCCACCTTTGTCTTTTTGGTTCACACAAACTCGAACCTGCTCAATTAATGATATACGAAGTTCTCAGAAAGACTTGCAGGTTGCGTTGCTATATAGTTGCGGGTTGTCTGGTCGGGTCAGCCAGACAGACAACTGGTGCCGAGGTTCAACTCCAACGCGACCTGATTTGGCCCGACCGTAGCCTGACCTGAGCTGACCTGAGCTGACCTGAGCTGACCTGAGCTGACCTGAGCTGACCTGAGCTGACCTGGGCCTGACCTGGGCCTGACCTGGCCCACGCTAATTTCTCGCCTAACCAGACCAACCCCTTTGGGACTAGGCTCATCTGACCAGGCCTGCGCCCCAGATGATCCCACCAGACCGCCCTTGTGGCAGTTGAACCCCAGTGGGACCCCCAAGCTACCAGGTATCTCATAGTATGTACTCCGTAGATTAACAGAATGTAGCAAAGGAGTTTCCTCTTGGATAATGAATCCATAGAACAGTAAGCACTTCCCGGATACAGAAGCTACCAGTATCGTTCCACCCACACCTCGTGCACATGAAATTAATTCTCCGAGATTAAAATTGACTGTGCCGGAACGGGCCGTAAAGGCGTGACTGAACGGCGGAGGATAACTGAGTTGTTTTATTGCTTGCACAGTATGGGGTACGTAGGACCAGTAAATCCCCGAGGTATTATTATGTAGATCGTCGACCTGGGGGGAATGCAAGGGGGATCTTCAGGACCGGAATGAATGCTATTACGTAGGCCGGCCCTTGCATTTGGCAGTGGAGAGATCATACCGACGAGGAATGTAAGCCAAGACTGCCTGCGTCATCATTGTCTGATAATCGTATCAATCAGATTTAATCATATTTAGCAAAATATCTCAGTCTCCTTCGGAGTTCCGGTTATGTGGTCGTCTGGGGAGTTGAAGATAGGAATGACTGTACGATGGGGATGTAGTTCCAGGGTGTCCTAGATCTGAAGCTTCTGCTTGGAGGAATTGGTGATCATATACTCTAGATTGCTTTGAACTACCATCCAGTAGTATGTGGTTGGGGAAATGGTGGAACGAAGTGGAGGAGTTGGGAAGGGGTGGAGGGTTCGGTGGTCTGTTCATCTGGAATAAACTCGACTGGACTTGTTAGATTTCATTCTCTCAACATAGTGATTTTGGAGAAGGAAGGCTAGAACTCATGCGTGCTTCTAGGATGATGTGTTGAAGTGTATGATCGGAAGTTGGCTTTGCGGTGGTGGTGGAATGCAGTAGAAAGAAGATGATGAAGTCTGACGGACTGGTGATGGTGCTTGTGTCAGGTGATTGGGCTCTCCTGTAACTGCCAGTAGTACCTACTATTCGGAGGATAGAATCCTTCACCATGCATCATGCAAGTCTCATCGACGAGACAGCTCTCAAATGCTCAAATGAGTCAAGTAATCGAAAGGATTCCTCATGTTGTATAGGATCTATCCACCATGATATCTTTTCTACGAAAAATCCCCTCAGTGAGGACAGCCCATCACAGTCCAAGCCAGCCTTCTTCTCTCTTGGCATAAGCAAATTTCATAACCGTCCGGTATGAAGTGTTTAACTCACGCATCTCAACCACGGTAAGCCTGGCAGGAATTATCTGATTAAGCTAAGGCCCCATTCTAGACCTTGACCTGTTCCATCAGATAAGATTTGTAGGGACTTGTGATGCAGTCTGGGCTTTCTTCCCGTTAGCAAGGTACGGCCTGATGCCGGGATGACGTTTTTGTTGTTTGCCCACACTTTTCCCCCTCAAAATCTCATCGTCTCCCTTCCTGCTGCTGTGATCCACCCTGGAGATTATTCTCGGATACTTCACAAGAGCAAGAGGTTTGATTAACCATGGTCAGTTCTAAAGAGACCCCAACTGCTCATGTTGCAGTCCAGGGCCCGCAAGGTCCGGGCGCACCGCCTGAATTAGACAGCCCGGGAGTCAAGCGGATTGAAGTTCTCTCATCTTACCTATGGAACATCGACCGTGTGTTTCTATTTTCTGGGATCTTTCTCGTCGCTTACGTCTACGGACTCGACGGTCAAGTGCGGGGCACCTACCAGGTAAACCTGCACTGCTTTCTCGATGGTCAATGTTGGACAAACCGCGCTGACTACTTGTAGCCATATGCCACCGCCTCTTACGGCTCGCACAGCTTACTATCGAGTATCGATATCCTCCGAGCGGTTATTGCAGCTGCAGCACAGGTAAATGGCCTTCCTCATCGTGTCGTCTAAACTACTAACAGGCCCTGCACTGCAGCCAACTGCAGCCAAGGTTGCAGATGTTTTCGGGAGGGTTGAACTGATTCTGGTCTCAATCGTTTTTTATACCATTGGTACTATGCTGCATCCATTTTGGCTGGTTGTGTGCTGACTTGCCAGGTACTATTGTTGAGGCGTCCTCAAATACGGTCGAGCAGTTTGCTGCAGGTGCTGTTCTATATCAGGTGAGTTTTGAACTTGTTTAGAATCAACATCCACTGTTCAATTTCGCTGACAATGAACCGTGAATAGATCGGATACACCGCTATCATACTGCTGGTGGAGGTTTTGGTTGCGGATATCACCTCGCTTCGCTCGCGCTTACTCTTCTCCTATATCCCAGCACTGCCGTTTTTGGTGAGGTCGACCGAATATAGAGCGGAGCCTCGAAGCTGATGTTCTTAGGTCAACACTTGGATCAGTGGTAATGTCACTGGAGCTGTTCTGGGAACGACCACATGGCGGTGGGGCGTAGGCATGTTTGCCATAATCTATCCCAGTAGGTATATGCCCGCATGCCATAGACAATGACTGAGGTTCCTAGTTTGCACAATTCCTTTGCTCGTCACTCTCTGCATCGTTCATCGCAGAGCGAAGAGTAGTGGCGCGTTGGATGATATTCGAAGTTCTTTCCGTACACTGGGTGCTTACCGGCTGGCAAAAGAATTGTTTTGGTACTTGGACGTGATTGGCATCGTCCTATTGATCGCCTTTCTTGCCCTGATCCTCGTGCCATTTACAATAGCGGGAGGCTTGGCTTCACAATGGAAGACAGCCAAGATTATCGCTCCTCTCGTTGTAGGGTTGTGCTGTATTCCGGTGTGGGTTATCTGGGAAAAGACATGCAAACACCCGATGGTCCCTTTCAAGGTAGCACCAGCTATTTTTTATCGATGCTCTGAGGCTAACATATCTTGTAGCTGCTCAAGGATAGAGCAGTCTGGGGAGCATTAGGGATTGCACTCATGTTGAACACAGGTACGAACGAGGTCTTTTTCATCATTCTGTCTGACGGGGAACAGCGTGGGTTCTGCAGGGCGAATATCTCTACACTGTTCTTATTGTTAGCTTTGATGAGAGTATCACGAGCGCAACGAGGATTCGATCTTTGTATAGGTGAGCTGATCGTACAACTCTATTGTCAAAGATTAACTCTTGCCAGCTTTGCCTCCGTGATCACCGGATTCCTGTTGGGATTTGTCGTCTTCAAGGTTAGACGACTAAAGCCATTCATCGTCGGAGGGACACTGTTATTCATGGTGGCGTTTGGTATCCTGATCTATTATCGCGGAGGGCCCACTTCGTCCAGTCACTCGGGCATAATTGGTGGCCAGGTGCTTCTGGGGATTGGTAGGCTCACACCTATAGCTCTCAGCGCCAACTGACACTATCTAGCTGGAGGGCTTTTCCCTTACCCTGCCCAGGCCAGCATCCAGGCTGCCACCAAGCATGAGCGTAAGTTTGAAGCACATCTCCCAGGGACTGTTCTAACGGCATAAAGATTTGGCGGTGGTCACGGGCCTGTTCTTAGCGTGCTATAATGTCGGTAGTGCTCTGGGAGGAAGTATTTCTGGGGCAATCTGGACCCAGGTTCTTCCGGGAGAGCTGAACAGTCGACTTGGTAACGCTACGCTGGCTGCTCAAGCATATGCGGATCCCTTCACTTTCAGCGCCACCTATCCCATGGGTACCCCGGATCGGGATGCGGTCGTTGCTGCGTACAAGTCCACTCAACGGCTGTTGTGCATTACCGGGATATGCTTGACCGTGCCGCTGGTCGCATTCTCTCTGTGTACCCGGAACATGGTTCTAACCAAAGAGCAAAGCTTTACGAACGCCGAGGAGGATAGTGACGGGGCTTGATCCTCGATCGATTATTAGGTGGGGTTAGATACAATGATCTTTCGGTCCACTGGGAGACTGGTTTGCTTAGAGGAATAGTGTGATTTCTACTCTGTTTTCCCGATCGCTTAGTGAAATGAACTGTTTGCTTGGGAATGATCCTGCTGAACCTATTATCTTGATATGTAGTTCATCTTCCCACATAAATAAAGATTGACTTTACCCCTTGCTGGGTGACAGGGGCATGGAAATTCCAGCACGTGGCTGTTGGGATGGCTTCAGAGTTCAGAGTTCTGACAGGTTCATGTGCGGGATAAGCGCTAGGATGCCCCGCGGGGGAAGCGATAGGCAGCATCCCCAGGCAAGTTGATTGGAACACCTAGCATCACATGACGCGGCTGTGTTGAGATGACGAAGGCAACTGTCCTTCAGCCCATCTCACATCCACCTGTCCTCTTACCGTTCCTCTTCCTACCCTTCCCTTCTCAGCCTGTCTCTGAAGCCGTCAGCTTCAGCCAACTATTCGAGCTCGTCCCCATGGAACAGTCGGCAAAACCTCCAACCCCACAAGACATACAAGGATTTGTGTGACTTGCACACGACAGCCTTGACTCACGCTGTGACACCTGGACGGTCGTAACCTTGCCGATCGAATCCTCCCGATGATGGCCAGCCTACTGCGGCCGCGCAAATCCCTTAGAGATTTTGACGACAAAATTCTCACCAATTTGGCGAGCGCCATGCAGAACAAAGCCACACCATCAGAGACATTCGTTGCGCGGGAAAGGCTTGCAGCTCTTTGGACCCAGGAACTTCTCAAGGACTTTATCCGTCTCAAAAAGCCGGGGTTCCGCGACGACGACATCGACGTTATCCAGCGTGACTTCCTGCAGATAATCTCGATCCTTTGTTATATCGGGTGGCCAGAATGGACACAGTTCGGAAGGATATTTTTTGGACACTATGGCATTGATGGGGAGAGAGACCGTACAGATGCAAGCATCGGCAAGTTCAGACTGGAGGATTTGGAGAACAACGCCTTTTTGGGCAGCCCGTGGGCACACAAATTCCTCTCAGACCAATACATCTTTCCCCAATCATCTTGAGAGAGGGAGAGAGTCTGGAGTTTGGCCGAGAATGGAGACTGCCTTTCATCAACGAGGAGTCCAAGAAAATTCTCCAGGGCGGATATGGGAGTGTCACCGAGGAAATCATTCCAGGAGGCTACTATCAACGGTCGCATGGCCTCCCATCATATGTATGCGTTTCTTTCGTTAGGACATTCCATGCGGAGGCGCTGACTTGTGTAGAAACAAGTCCGTATTGCCCGAAAACGCTTTGCTATCGGCCAGTATTTCCGTTTCGAAGTCAAGAATCTGAAGCACCTTCGCTCGGCCCTCGCACATCACGATCGTATCCTTCCTTATCTCGCCACGGTAACGGTCGGCAATGATTTCAATATTATCTCACCTTTGGCCGACATGGATCTAGAACAGTTTCTCAGTGGTGGACATGGCAGACATCCGAACAACCGTTGCCACACAATGAAGGACCTGGTGACAGAGGCAGCAAATGTGGCCGATGCTCTCAATTTTCTGCACGAAGACCTTCGATCCCCGGAGCTAGGACTAACGTGTTGCCATCGAGATCTCAAGCCAGCGAATATTCTCGTTTTTTTTGAAGGAAACTCGTTACCGACAGGAAAATGGAAGATAACCGATTTTGGGATATCCAGCATCCGGCAAACAGAAGGCACAAACACCTCGGTCAGACACACTTCGGTGCCACTCCTAGGACCATATCAAGCCCCGGAGGTATGCAGTGGCCGAGAATCTGGCCGCAGGAGCGATGTCTGGTCTTTTGGGTGCATCCTTGTCCGGGTCCTCTCACTAGGCCTTCAAGGCCAGCAAGGATTGAGTGATCTTGATACCAGAAGGGGGAAGGCTGCCGATGGCATCTTACCTTATGACCATGATTACTTTCACCGTGATGTCCCTGCCGTTCTTAACCCACATATCCAGGCCTGGGTGGAAGGCCTTCCAAATGCGCACAGTGAATACACGAGAGAATTTCTACTAGAGTGCCAGGCGGTCCTTTCCGACGTTCTTGCACTCGACTTTGAGAGGCGACCGTATGCAAGAACGGTCTGCACAAGGCTAACGAGGATCCAAAGTCTTGCACAACCAAGGAATGAGACCATATCGCCCGAGTTAGACCCAACGCCTCCAAGATCGTCTTCTGGGATGACTCCTAGCATCTCTGACGGCAGCACTCGTGACTCGACTAGTACAATATCTACCACGCCAGGTCTCGGGAAGTTTCTCATTCAAGCAATCAAAGAACAGAACATCATAGAATTACGAGCACTTCTGGATGCCAGAGCGGATGCCGAAGAGGTCTATGATAAGGACAGACCTCTGATACATGCTATATTGACCGGTAATGTCTATGTGCTCGATGAGATCTTCAGCCGGTGGCCCAATCTTGACCTCGAAGGGCTCAGCTCTGAAGGCAGTACGCCTCTCAAGCTGGCTGCCGAAACCGGGAAGGTAGAGCTGGTTGAGCTGCTACTCCGCAAGGGGGTCAACCTCGACGCTCCCTCAGCAAGTAACATGACGCCACTAATGGCCGCAGTGAGGCACGGCCATAAGCCAGTTGTTCAGAGCCTGCTGAATCACAGAGCCAACCCCATGGCCAGCTCGACAGAAGGAATGACCAGTCTTCATTACGCAGCCTGGGCAAATGTGTCGGCAGACATCATCCGACTCCTAATGGACAACATGGACGAAGTCAATGTACACGGTCTGGGCAGCGAGACGCCTCTTTTTACGCTTGTAAAAAGCTATGTTCCTTCTGATGAGGTCTGGCGGCAGAAGTTCACCGCTATGCTGGAACGGGGGGCTGATGTCAACGCAAAGGACGACAATGGGAATACTCCTCTTTCGTATGCAGTGAAAGAGAACTACGTTTCCGTTGCCCGGAGACTCCTTCGTGCAGGTGCGATATACGAGGACGACGTTGGTCACCAATATCCATCACAGGATATGAAGAAACTTCTCAGGGAACACAGAAATCCAAATACACGCCGAAACAGCTCTGATACTTTTGCATCTTCCGCATCGAGATAGCCTCGTGTGCTTAGACAAAGGAACCGAAATTAACTGCAGACAGATACCTTCATGACTGATACCCTTGTTGATATACAATTACTCTGACCTCGCCATGAATGTTAATGTAACTACCATCTACCCCTATCTTTCCTAGTTCTTGACTCCATCTTTATGGTATCCTAACCCCTCATACTTTACATACTTAATCAACTTATCAACCCAAGAAAATAATCCAAGTCCAAAGACAGACAGACAAACTCTTAAACTAATTCATGACCCAAAAGTAATATGAAAAGTAAACTAAGAATTAAAACCAGTAGTAGTATTTACTAATAAATATCCGTGGTGCTCCACCCCTCCCGAGAGACAAAAAAAAAGAAAAGAAAGAAAAAAAAAGACATTCCCCCGAACCAGAATCGAACTGGTGACTTTCTGATCACAATACAATATTACAGTCAGACGCCATGAACCAACTAGACCATCGGGGGTTTGCATGTGATGAGCATACAAATTTTAGATCTTATAGTAAGTAATTTGTAGTGGGCAGGTACAACTTCGCTTATGTTTAATGGATTGATTGAGTTGGGAATAACTGTACAGGTTGACTTTTGTGGTAACGCTGATGGTTAGGAAGATGGGCAGGGGATGGGAATGATCCTGTTTAAAAGATGGGGAGGCGGTTTGGTTTATTTTGAGTTGGCTTACAGGGCAGTGCAGTAGTGCATATATTTTGGAGGGGTGGGATATATATTTGGGAAGGGTGGGACATGTTTCATCGTGAGAGGTGGGAATTTTTTCTTGTCTCTCTTTTTGTTCATGCGTTCTCCTCCGCGTGGGTTTCCTCTTTCTTTAAGATCCTATGAACATTTTATAGTCTATGAATGGGTATATTCTATACAAAAAAAAAAAAAAAAAAAAAAAAAAAAATGAAATAGTACATCAAGCATCCGTCGTCAATCCAAAACAGCACCAGACCCCCACCCACATCAACTAATATATACAATCCAACCCACCATCAAAACAACAACCTACCTCCCCTCCGACCAAACCCGTATTGTCGCCCCCCACCACCAAAAACACACCGGCACAGGCACCAAAGCAACACACACGGCGCCCAGCACCGAAGTGGCCTCAGCGACCCCCAGTCCCACAAACATCTGAGTCGCGAACAACGGAAACGAAGCACCGAAGATACTCCGCATGGCGCCGTTCACTCCCATAGCACTATTTGCCATCCCCGTGTAGCAATCCACAATGTAACTGAACCCTTGGATGAAGAGGAGATACATGCCGCTACCGATGAGGAGGTTGGCGCAGACGGGACTCGCCCAGTAGATGCCTGGGGAGGCGGTCCAGGCGTACCAGAACATGCCGGTGGGGATGAGACATCCGCCGAGGATCATGGGGGGGAGACGGGCTTCGGGACAAAATTTGCCTGTGTCTGGGTCGTGACAGTGGAATCGGAAGTAGAGGTGGTTGTAGACGATGATTCCTACTGTGCCGAGGAATATGCCGACGATGATGCCGAGGAGGGGGAGGGTATTGAGGCCGGTGTGCCAGCCGCGGAGAGTGCCAAAGGTGTAGGGGTAGGATTGGTAGAAGAGGTAGAGGATGCCGTAGAGGAGGGATTGGTAGAGGGTTAGGAGGAAGAGGATTGGTTGGGTGGAGATTAGCCCTGTGGTTTGGAGAGTGTAAGTAGTGGGACTTTGAACGGGATGTTGAGGGAGATTGGGGGAGGTACGTACAAAAAGGACGAATGAGGTAGAGTCTCGCGACCTGCGCGAGATTACTTGAATTGCTGCTCTCTTCCTCTTTCTCGGGAGACTGGAGGCTTGGGGTTTTGTGCTGCTTGCGAGCTTGCAGAATGATCGGGGTATAGGTCTCTGGGAAGAACACCACGCCGAGGAGCGCAAGGCCCAGGCCGCAGATAATCATCACCCACATGGTCCAGCGCCAGTGCAAGGGGGAAGCGACGATGAAGCCGCCGAATACGGGCCCGAACGTCGGCCCAGAGAACATCAGTGCCACGGCGATCGCCATTGCATTGCCGCGCTGTTCTGTGGCGAAACAGTCGCTGACGACCCCCCCCATTACCGCAACGGGTGAGATACCGGACAAGCCCGCGAAGAAGCGTCCCACGAGGACGGTGGTGAGGTTGGTACCCAGGGCGGGCATCAGTTCGAAGAGTGAGGAGATGATAACCCCGATCATCAGCGGCCATTTGCGGCCGAACTTTTCGGACAACGGTCCCAAGGTGAGGAAGCCGAAGATGTAGCCCTAAGACGTAGATGAGTTTCCCGGACGTATGCAAAGTAGCTAGCCCTGAGGGTCAATACCACTAAGAATAATGTGGTCGTGAGAATAGCCACTTCCTTTTCGATGTTGAACTCTTGCATAATCTCGGTTTGTCCAGCACTCAAGATGCTGCTGGCCACCGTGGCTAAAATGTTCATGAGGCCAAGAATGATGATCGTCCGGACCTTTTTGGCTATTGGCCAGTTATGTGGGTGCTTAGGGTCGGCATTCTCGAGGTCAGCCAAAAGAATATCCGCTCCTTCGACATCTTTTTCAGCTACGGCTATTGCCGTCGAGGGTCCCATTGTGACGCCGATCAATGTGTCAAAGCACGCTTGTGACCACTACACCGGAAGATCAACACTCCACCAGGAATGTGAGCGAGCAAGTGGACCTGACGTTCTAGACCAAACTTAAATAGCTTCTAAGAACTTTGAATGCATTGACCTGATTGGCAAGTCAGGCAAGTATGAAAAAATGGATGGAACTTTTGATTGTATATCCAGGGTGCGGGGAGGCTCTGCTGAGCCCCAGTATATATTTGCGAATGGCAGACATGTCGACCCCAACTCTACACCCCAATTTGCACAATTTTCCGTGAGGGGAAATGTATTGCGTGAGGGGAAGAATTCATCTGCCGTCACTGTGTGAGGGCCAAGTGGGGCTCAAAATGAGGCTAGACCCGAGAATTGAACTCACAGAAACGTGGTTGAAGCTCCACCTCAGCCTTGCCATTGGCTCAGTCCAGCCCAGAACCCGGGCAAAGCCCGGAATAGAGTCATGCCAGCCGTCTGCGGAGATGGTTCGGTGATGGGTCGGGACGGAGAATCCTCCCACTAATTCTCCTGGATTTCAGGAATGTCACTCCAGGTACTTCTTGCGCAGACCGTCCTTCCATTCACTCAAAGAAATGACCGTGGGCTCCGTTGGAACCAGAGTGTTTACCAGTGGCGTGACGTACATCTCTGGGATGAACAAGAACTGATGCCCGTGACAAGGCTGTGCATGTGGACCTAGCTTTCGCCACTCTTCATAGCATTTGCCATGCAGAGAGACAGTTCCGGCACAGTCCACACATAAGTAACAGCTTCTAAGATCGAGGACGCTGGTGTTGTTTGCATCTTCTCCACACCAGGTGCAGGTATAGGGAGCGATGACCGCGCTGGCATCGACTTTCATATCGGCAGCCTCTTTCTCACTCGCTGTCCACCAGGAGAGACGAATCAGGTGGAATATTCGGCCAATCACCTTGGTGTTCTCCAGGTCCCCGAATGTGACCATAATGCGGGAAAGGAAGGAGAACGCTAGCCCGTCATTACATGGGTCTTTATCTGATAGCATCTCTAAAGCCATCTTCAGCAATTCTTGCACAGCTGCCTTGGCTTGTGGGACACCACGCGTCATGTATACGTATCTAGCAAAACAGCATGACACCACCCTAGACTTTGTATGGTTGGAGCGTTGCATGAACTGCTCGAACCTCTGACCCCAATCCTGATTCGAGTTGTTGGCAATTGCCTGTCTCAGATACAATTCGGCAAGTATGTCATCGGCTTCATTAGCCTCCCGAGGCTTGAGCGTGTACTGGGGCTGGGCAGCGTTGAGCTGCAACGATCTTTCCAGATTGTCGATGATATTCGCCGTAGCCTCCGCATCCGAAGGGAATCGCCTGAGAGCGGTCAAATAAATGGACGCACAGCAAAGTGTGAATTCACAGCGTATAAGGACATCGCCTTGCGCTGCCGCCGATTCCCAAGCTTGACGAAGAAGGTCCACAAGAAGACCAAGGCTCCCCTTTTGTAGAACCGCTTTTCTGGCGAGATTCTTGAAAGCTTCCGTACCGAAAATCCCAAGCCAAGCCTGAGCGACATGACGCTTCCATTTCTCAAATGACGAATTCATTTGGCGGATGAGATCCCAGAAAACCCCGCTGGGTTCATTTAATTTGTAGATGTTATTCATCATGGTCTCTGGGTCGGGTTCTAGTGGGAAGCCGTACTTCCACATATCATTATACGCCGCGATCGCTCGATTATGATATTCCGGCCCCAATTCCCAGTACCTGTTCCCCTTTTCAAGCACAAGGGACGCAATGATAGCGTTGCCAGCCTCCAAGCCCCCATCTACCTCCTTCTTGACCGACGAAATCAGACGGTCGATCAATTCGAGAGCCTTTGTGGAGTTCCTTTCGTGACGGAACTGGATCCTCAAAGCCAGGATACACTCGGGCATGATGTTCAAGGCCTCGCTGAGACGCTCATCTCTGATTCGAATCGCTTCCGTCATTTCCATCTCGCCTATATTCTTGAACTCGATCAGAAGATCGATGCTAGCTGCGATGCGAGCATGATATACTGCTTTGAAGTTCATCAATTCCACGGAAGGAGGATTAGTGGAATCTATTGTCCTTATGTAAGGCTGATAGTACTCATCAACCATCAGCCATTCTGTCAGCGTGGGAAGACGGGCCTCGCTCTCTTGATTGCTGGGTTTGGTGTTTAAAGGAAGCTGAGGCTCGGACGAGTCAGTTGATGACTATAGTTGCGACGTGCGAATCAGAAGCAGACGCACCTTGCTGATCCTGCGAATGAAGGCAGTTAAATATTCCATCCCGGTAAGAATGGCTTCATGGCTCTGCGCTATACACAATTCTAACATGATGTTTTCCGAGATCGCTTTGAATAAGAGCTCATATCGCGTGTCGCTTGAGTTGCAGAAGGCAGAGACGAGGTTCATCTGCTTCTGCTCAACAATGTCGGCCGTAACAACCGGGTCTTTGAACCAGGATGCAAGTAAATTGCCGCCCCTGTCGCTGTTAAGCCAGTCATCGCAGATAGCACGGAGCCACTGTTGCTGGCCCCTACCCTCCCCCATTATCCACCCCAATAGGCCGACCATCTTTTCTTCTGGATTGATCCAGAACATGGTCTTGATCCCCTTGGAGCTGGTGAAGAGTTCTGCTAGCAAGCGGCCAGCTTGTCGTTTTAGATCGGGTGCGACCTGAGATAGACCAGTGCATTTCAGATGACGCAGGAGGTTCTTGCCAGCGTACTGGATGAGCGAGTCGGCCGCCTGCTGGGTCGTAAGGATCTGTAGACAAATCAAAGCCATTCGGATGTGCGCGTTTGATTCGTCCTTGCATATCATCAGGTGATCCGGATTCATGGTTCCAATGCGCTTTCCTTCCAGAAAGGTATCAAATTCGAGCTTCCGAAATAAGGCCTCAGGACACACCTGGCGCAGGAAATGGTGAACAATGTCAATCTCTGCCGAACGAACGTCTCGTTCCAGCTCTAGCTCGCTTCTCTTGGGGATGCCTTCCGGGATGTCTGGTGATTGCCATGTGACATATCCCGCAGGGTTCAAATCTAATAAGGGATACCATCTCATTCTTTCCCGGAAGCTGCAGAACCAATCCTTCTGGTACCCGAGGCGTAAAATCTCGTCCATCTCTTCGGGGGTCCAAAGACGGAATCCATGCGTGATACAAACGATTGCCGCGTTTAGCTCGCGGATCTGGTCGCTGTCCAATTGGCGATTGAGTTCCGCGATGAGATTGACAGTCGTGGTTTCCCGACTATTCGTCAGGCCATTAAGGATCTCATCAATTTTGCCTGGGTTGGTCTCCATTCGGGCGATGTAATCCAACGTAGTCGTCACTTTCAACCAATCACCTCCACTCTTCTCTTGTAGCTCCTTCAAAATCTTTTTTCTATAAAGCTGGACGGTTGGATTTGTTTCCCTCCCAAGAGACGCCATTTGGTTCATCCGAGAAGTCGCATAAACAGCAATGTCTGGCTTGCTGTGATGGCCCAAGTCCACCTTTGCCACGCTTGGATTATCCCCTTGGGACAATGTCAGGAGATCATCTGGGCTCGCGGTAAGCATCAGTCTGATCTTGTGGTCCCGGGACCTGTTCAAGGTCCGTATCAGTGGAAGAAACGCCGCAATCCCAATCGATGAGCAATCTATAAGCACAAAGATTACGTGATCCATTCGCTTTCTTTCGTCGTTGTCGACCAGCAGCCTCGTCCAAAGTTCAATCGGGTCCCTCTGCTCGGGGCTACCGTACTCCTGGATAAGTGGCGCCATTGATTTTAACAAAGGAGAATAGTCCACCGCACACTGCCAAATGATACTGCGGACTGCTTGGCGGACCAAGCCGGCCGAATCGACCATGGAAGGAGTCAGGTCCATCTTTTCATGAAAATAGAAGGCCACCAAGCCCCGGGCCTTGGACGGAGGCAGGCGGTTGGTCAGGTTGGCCATCAGATACGATTTGCCATATCCCGCCGGGGCGACCAGGAGGCAAATGGTCGTTTGGCTGCCGTCCAGCCATGCCTGGAACGATTCGTTGCTGTCAATCCACTTGCCAGTGTTCTCAAATGGAGGCCGGTAGAGCATGCCTAAACTGCTTTTCATCGGCTCTTCGTTCGGGCCCAGTTCTCCCGGATGAAAGTCCAAGGCTTTCACCAAGCTGCGGCGCCACTTTCTCTCGGCATCCGTGGAGAAGGTGACTCGATGGAGATCATTGACCACCGATTCCACTTGATCCTCTCGCAGCTCACTCAGCTCGTCCATCAACGCTTTGATCTTATCATCCCCAAAGGTCTTTTCCACCGCACGTTTGAGGCGATATTTTCGACTCTGAGTCGCGTTGGCACATTCGCAGCAGATCTGCACTATCAGAGCAAAACGCCGGTGAATTTTGATCGCCAGCCCCGCGTTCACATACATGCCTTGGATATTCTCGAGTCCGCGCATGCAAGCATCCGCCAGCTTGCCAAGTTCCTCGGGAAGATTGGCATAATTTTGGATCCCAGCGACCAGGATTGCCAGACCTTTGAAACAAGCCGATGCGCCAGGAAATGCCTAGAAGCCAAATTCCAACGGTCGTCGAGTCAGCAAAAGCAATATTTGCCCCATTTTTCAGTCCTTCAGAAACGAAACATAACGAGGTCGTGGGACGTACACCAGAGGCGCTGTCGCCTGCGATCGAGTTCAGCGTTTCTAATACCTTCACAAAGCGCATCACAACTTTTTGCGATCGGGGATGATTCTTCGTCTGTTCCTCGCAGTGGGTTTTCAGCCTGCCCAGGGTGGCCCCTCGATTACCCTCGATATCTGACAAGTGCGACGAAAGTTTACTGATTTGACAATCAATGTCTGTCCACAAATTTGCCAATTCTTCTTCAGCCTCAGGGTTCATGTCTGTGTTGCCCAGGAAGGCCCGCAGGCTCTTGATCGCCGTTTCGGCCTCCATCGGAATTGCTGGACGGGTAGATAGTATCGAATACAAGATTACAAAGCTGGGGAAATCACGACAATTCAGCTGGCTTGAGAGAGAGGATGGGACGGGTACGCTTTATGAGATGGAGGGGAGAAATTTCAATGAAAGGCCCATTTTGTCCCCCAGCTGTGTTGGAGGGAAATGTGGTCAACAAATGCGGAAATATGGGAGCGGACAGTGTTTTCAGTGTATCACTGGCTACTTGAGGTGCCCTAGGCGAGGCTAGATCCTTGATCGCTGCAATAGCGCGATGCAGTATAGGCACCGGGCCTGTTGTTGGCGTGTATGTGGGTACCAAAGCTACCGGCCCGAATCAGATCTCTTTTGCGACAGTCACTACAGACCTCTGTGCATGGTCGTACAACGGGATAGAATAACGTGATGCGCAGATGTTGACAGAGCTGGGGCTCCGGGCAAGATGCGGCTCAATTTTGACCATGCGGAAGATTTTACAATAGTACTGATAGAAATTTGTCCGTGATTGGCGTGGAATCCGTACCAGGAGATTTCCCGGACGCAAGTCAACATCGCCGAGATACCGGATGAGATCAATGGCGAAGAAACGTTCAACGATATTGTCGGCAATAATTTGGTCCCAGGGGTCCCGGTTACTATTAGATGGTACCGAGAGGTGAAACGAAGCCACCGATGAGCTGCCGAACAATCTCCCGGCCAGAGTGGTATCCAAGTGGAATGTGTTTGATGACATTGTCAAGATCCGCAATAATTATCTGGCATTGGAATTGTTGTAATGACTTTCAGGTACTTCCGGCCCCTTCTTCATGATGCGACGGAGAACTGCAAAGCACTAATTGGGCAATTTGGCGAGATTGAAACAGATTAACGACTGATGGAGACGGCATCAACACCATCGTGGTACTATCGCAAATGCATTCCGCGAGCCTAGACATTGTCGATGTGGGCGAAACCGTTGGACTCTACACGATCACCGGGGTGTTTTCCACGCGCTGTCCTTTTTGGGGCCGCTTGGTCGTTCTAGGCATCATAATGATGTTGGCTAACTCGTTCGTGGAGAGGGTTGCAAACTTGAATTGACACTGCACCCCCACCGAAATTGGACTGCACCATCTCCAGCGTCACTTTTTGTCCGACAAGGTCGAGGTTTCTCTATCAAGAAAAGCAGTGGCGACGACGAGGTCTGCCCGTTCAGCACGGACGAGCTTGAATTGGCTGCGCACGGACCCGGCTCAGGATTCCGTTGGTCATGTTGGTGACTCCGGGCGGCAAAGCAGAGAGACTTTGTCCTCTAGCGTGAGTGCCATGAAACCGATCTCGTAATTGGATAAGAAGAAGGCCGAGAACAGTCTGCACAAATTAGTGTCGAAGTCAAGATAGGAAAATCAATCAATCAACCCGGTCGGAGTGATGTCGATGTGATTGAAAATCCTGTTCAGTTACGATACCGTGAACCTGAGCGTCCGGGCATCCAGCAAACTGCGATCATCACCAGAACTTTCGCATATCTTCTGATTAAATCGATAATGACTCCCTCATTTGACAACCGACATGCCGCGGCGCCTAATGAAATGTCCGCCTGAGCTGCAAAAATTTTCAGCATCGTGACAAAACCCCGAGGACGGGTTGGATGTGCCGAGTGAGCAAAGCAGACGGCAAGACGGCGAGGCGGGCGGTGTTGTGTTGTGTTGTGTTGCGTGACCGAAACCCAACCACGCTGGCCGTGAAGCGCACGCGCAATAACAAGGCTGACAGGCCAGACCAGACCAGACCACCTCAAGCAACTAGCAAGTTGCCGCTCAGCGCATCGCATTGCGCGATCGGGGCGCACAAGCCTCGCGCAGGAAGATAAGCACACCAATCAACTCCCCAGCCCTGATCATCTCCGACTTCTAGAACGTATGGACTTGAGCCCAAGTAAATTGGTCGGACACCACACTGCCTATCAGGGGGAGGGGAAGAAAGGAAGAAAGGAAGGGAAAGACGGGGCGGGTAGTACCCGTGACAAGCAGATTGTGGCGGGCACCTGACCTGTCGGTCGTGCCATGACCATCTATCTATCTGCCCACTAGCGAGTAGTAGATAGCTACACAGTACGTATCAGGGGTTATCCTTATCCTTGACGATCATGGTTACAAAACTGAATTGGAAAATCAAGTTTTTTATATGGGATGGATAGAATGTATTCATTTCCCTAATTGTTTTATTGTACGGTTACTACCTAGGTACCTATTGGGAAGGGTGTACGTATACGTATGTAGACCAAGAAAAGAAAAAGAACATGGAATGGAAGACGCGTTCAATAGTTAGCTAAGTAATAAGTAGGTATAATGTAGATCGTGACTATTTTGATAGCCATACTATGTCCACTGTACTACGTTGAGCGGTGTGGTGAGGGATTTCCATGTATACCTACCTACCTATACTCAGTATGGATGTCGGTAGGCTGGGTAACTACCTACCTACGGAGTATTCCTCGGAGTTGTACGTAGGAAGAAAAACTAACAGGAAAATTAAAACAAGAAACCGGAAGTTTCATCCTGATAGCGAGTAGACAGGAAGCAAGATATCCTACTCCGTATCAAATGATGCACACACAAACTCACACGGTCGGGATCACCACATTCCACACACTCCAGGGGTGGCTGGCTCTTACGTACCCCCCAACCCCTCACACAATCTAGATACTATCTACCATAGCCTCAATCGCCTCCTACAATAACCATTACATGTCAAAAACTACCATAGATCGGTTAACTCGGCGTCGGGTGAGTCAACGAGAAAGAAAAATTTAGTATGCGTGATTTTGATAAGGGTGGCGATGGGGGGCACGACGGGGACCCGAACCCGAAGAGTGGAGCTTAGAGCCACGTTCTAGTCCTGGTCCATCGCCCATCGGATCGAACGTGCCGATTAATTATTTTTGGAATGGGAGCGGGGGGTTTTTTTTTTCTCATGGAGGTAAGTAGGTAGGTGTGGTATATGGTGTTGGAAAGTTATATAAACGGGTGTAAATCCTCTGGGAAAATTGGATATCATCAGCATCAATTCAATCAATTCCTCTACTGTCTATTACCTCAAGAGCGCATTGCATTGCATACCAAACCTGCAATCAATCGTCATCCTCCACAAAACCATCTATCCACTCCGGAAAAAAAAAGCCACATTCCACAATGACTATCCCTTACCCCTTGATCGGCCCTGAATCCTACGGCCTCGGTGCCTCGTCTCGTCGTCGCAGCAGCAGTCCCAGAAGTCTCGATCAGAGTCACGTTGAAGCTGCGTTTAAGGATATGAAGAACGGATCCGAGGAGCATTTGGATTCTTGCAGCAAGTCGTCGACTAGTGGACATGGTTGGAGAGCTAAGTTTTCGCGGAAGTATGTTCCCTTCTTTTCTTTCTCTTTTCGTACTTGGTTTAGTTGTAGGGGCAGTGTGCTAATGGATGATGAATAGGTTCTTTCACTTCTAAGCGACACTACACCACACAACACGACATGACATATAATATTCTATCTACTGTTGTCGTCTGACGAAATGCAAAAAAGGGTGTTTGGATAGGTGAATAGGTGGAGAGCATGGAAGCATGGGTTGGAGTTCTGTTTTCTGTTTCCATTATAATGATTATGATTGGGATAATTTAGATTAGATAATACTTAATTAATCGCGGGTTATGTACGCTTATTACTACTCTACTACCATCTTTCTTGTCTTGAGTAGTATACATAGTAAAAGTAACTTGCTTGTTAATTCTACATTGCAATCACACAATAAAATATCCTAATCTATAACCCAACCCGAAAACAGCCCACACAATAGATAGATACTATGTAAATATTCTGTTGTCACATAGACATCATCACCTATCCCCTATTCCACAAAAACAAGTTTTTTCTACCCGTACGGAACGGATAACGGGTACGGGTACGATATCACACTAGCGCGAAAAAAAATTAAAAAACTTTTCCCGACACGGAAACACGGCTAACTAAAATAGACTACTCGGATAGAACGGCGATCATCCATCGGTAATAGCGGCATTGAGGCGTGGATTGGGCCAATCAGGGTACTTGGTGGGATTAGTATGGGTGTGTTAAGAGGGTGAGGATTAGGTAGTTAGTTAGTGAGGTGTTGGTGTCGGTGCTGCAGACTCCACTTGTTTATGTTTATGTTTATGGTTATGTTGACATGGGTCGGGGTCTTGCTATGGGGGCTTGGGGATGTTGGATTTGGAAGGGGGTTGGGGATGGTGGTGTGGTTGGGATTAATGATGTCAAGGGTGGAAGAAGGGGATTGTAAGTATGATAGCCCTATTGTGTGTACAAAGTAGGTGGGATGGATAGGCTGACTAACACCTATGTTTCAATGCTGAGTTTCAGGTTAGTTCTATGGCGTCACCTCAGCTTCCTTACCTACCAGCTAACAGCTACATGTCATATCTACTCCTACACATTACTTATGATGAGACAAATTGTTGTGTACCTCACGGTAAAGATTTTTTTTTATTTCCTCAATAGGATAAAGCATCAAAGTCAATTGCGAACTCAAAACGAACGCGTCCATCACCTCCATCATCCCCATCCACAAACCCATTGTGTCCCACCTCTTAACATCCCCCCCAACGCCCTATAAATAGTAACCAAAAGTCCATGATGCCAATGTGGAGCCATCACCCGCCATCATGATCGTATTGTTATCATCACACTCAAGCATTTTGACAGTAGCAGCTCAAGCTTTCCGATCAGTGCGTAGGGCGAGTGGGTCTCTTATGATAACCATGGCATCAAAAAACTTAATCCTAAGGCGTTAGTCTTCACCACCACCCTCCGTCAAAACACCCCAAACATCCCCCATAAAAAGAAGCAGGATCTCATCCTTTACTTCGACTCGGCCGCCTTCTTCTTGTTCTCCTCCCTCTTAGCCTTAGCCGACTTGGCAGCCTCATCCATCTGCTTCAAGGACATGAGAGGGGCCTTAATGCCGACCATGGCCTCCTTGACCTGAGTCTGATCAGTAGACTGCTGAGGAGTAGACATTGTTGCAGACAATGTTCTTGAGACTATAATTTAGGTGAAAGGGATGGGTATATGGATTCAAGGACAACTTCTCTTCGTCACTTCTCTTCTCTTTACTTTCTAACGCAGCTGGAGGAGTTGAGCTAGATGAGCAGTGGAGTTGAAGGATGAGAGGATGTTGATGAGAATTGATCTGGATAGCAGGCCATTTGGGGGCTTTTATAGACGATTTGCTCTTCAGAAGTGTCTTTCGACAAGGCATATTAGGTTGTACGATGAGGAAGATTCCATCTCCAGATTGCTACATTTCGGGTGCGGGATATCGGGGAGTGTTGGATATTGTGAGACATTGATAACGAGGGTCTGGGATATTAGCTTTGGGTTTCGGAAGTTTGATGGCATGTCCTAGAGGAGAGGAGATAATGGGAGACGCTTTGTTGGAATTTGTGTAGTGTGTTGGAGGTTGTATGGTTTGTAGAGGCAGTTGATCTTGGTGTCGCCGTTAGAATGGGCGATTTATGCCGACATTGGGCATATTTTGTAAAAGCAGGGCGGATGGCTTGGATCTAGATCAATCGACAAGTGAGATTCTCGTTGGTTAGGTATATTCGTGCAGGGAGGTCCCTGTAGTAAATGGAATCAAGAGTGAAGATTAAGGAGGTGGCATTGTGGCGTACATTGGGGTGAAGAATGGCTTTGTGAGTTGTAGACAAAGGTAACAAGCATAAAGGAGATAGACAATAGAATAGGTGGTTCTTGCCGGCATCAGGCATATTTTGTAAAAACAGGGCGAGTTGTTTGGGTCTAGATCGAGCGAAGGTTGAATTTCGCGTTGTTTGGGTATAATCGTGAAGGGAGATTCCTGTATAGAATGGAGCTGAGAGTGAGAAATGAGGAAATAGCATTGTGGCGTTCATTGACATAGAGAATGGCTTTGTGGGTTGTGGATAAAGTATGGAGAGTATAAAGGAAATGGACGATAGATGGCGATGGTTGAAGGGGAACGATGAAAGTGAAGAAGGGAACAAAGAGAGATGGAGGAACAAATCCGATAAAATGTAAACATCACAGAAATTAATGTGTCTGATTATCGGTGAGTCCAGTTGGAAGATACCTATGTTTAGGAAATCGTTGACTGGACTGGGCATATCCAGTTATGATCAATAATTGTGTACATAAAGTGCCTCCATGTGTAGCTGCTGATTCTTCGGTAGGTATGCTGGCATGCTGTATGTATATGATGCCGATCTAATGTCTATAGTATTGCCAGTAGCAACTAGTCTCCTCTCGGCTTCCCTCCACGTCCACCACGCCCACGCCCACGTCCTCGTCCTCCACGACCACCACCACGGTTCTTCTCAACTCCACCCCGTCGTTCTCCTCCGCCAGGGCTGAGCACATCGCGAGGCTTGCCTGGAGTACGACCCTGGGGTCTAGAGCTGCGAACCGAGTCACTTCCGGTCGCATAGTTAAATCCAGGCACGCCCTTCAGTCCCATCTTGCCAATAATCTTCTTGTCCATCGGCGGGGGTTCGGGGCAGGCCATACCGTTGATAGCCAGGTCGTTGGCGAGCTGAACAAGGCCGGGCTTATCCATACGAAGCTGCTTCATAAGACCCGATCCAGCAAAGAAACCAATGAAAGACGAGTAAGCACGTTGCTTCTTCTCTTCATCAATGGTGTACATGGCCTCTGTGACAGCCTCGGCGCAAGACGCAGCGCCCGCATTGATGGCGTCGGTCTGGGGATGAGGCTGGATGGGCAGGTGGCGATTGGCCTTGAGGAAGAAAGATTCGGCTTCGGTGAGGAGAATGATGGCGCGACCGTCATTGCCGGCACGGGCGGTACGACCGACACGATGAACGTACTGTTCGCCGTTCGATGGCAAGCCGACCTGAATCACCAAGTCGACATTGGGGAAATCCATGCCACGACCAATGACATCCGAGGCGAACAAGATACCGGCAGCCGCTTGCTTGAATTGCTCCGTGGTCTTCGTGCGAGCGCTCTGACTGAGTCGGGAATGGATCTCAAACACGCTCAACGGCGTCAAGCCCCGAGAAAAGGCAGCGGCGAAGAGAGCAACCATGTTGGCAGTGACGCCGAAGACGATGATTTTCGAGCTGGTCTTGCTCTCCAGCTGGATCAGGGATGCAAGAGTCGTAAAGGTCTCTGCCACAGACGGCATCAGCACATGGTACTGGGGAACTCTCTCATGCGTGGGGGCCTCATTCTTTTCAATGGTGGAAATGCTACTGTAGCCTGGCTTCAACACCACGTTGACCACATCCTTGACCTTGGGAGGAACGGTGGCGGAGAAGCACATGCCCTGCCAGCCAGTGCTCTTGGGGGGAATTAGTCGGAGGATTTGCTTCACATCAGCGAGGAAGCCAGCCTCGAGCATCGTATCAGCCTCGTCCAGAACCAGGGTCTGAATGTTCGACATCTTCTCGGCGGCAGATGGGTCAGACAGGTAGTCCTTCAGACGTCCTGGAGTTGCTACAAGAACAGACGGGGCTTCCTTCATGAAGCGGGAAAAGGCAGATGCCCGAGCCGTTCCACCAACCGCAATGTCGCATCTCAGACGGGTCGCCAGTTGCGAGGTCAGTTGGTCACACGACTTGGCAATTTGCTGAGCTAGTTCTCGCGTAGGAGTAATGATCAGGATGGCGACCTGACCTCTTGGTGGGGCCGAAAAGCCTTGAAGCAGACAGTGCAATGCAGGCAGCAGAAAGGCGAGGGTCTTTCCAGTACCAGTCTTGGCCTGGACAAGGCAGTCACTGCGCCAGTTGGGCAGCACGGTCAACACCCGGTGCTGGACAGGCGTCATATGCGTGAACCCCATTACATCAAGGGCCTGCAGGAGCTTGGAGTCCAGCTTCCCAGCCATGGTTGCATAAGGCTGCGCGCCATCGTTGATCCCGGGACCTTGCATGATGAGGCTCTATATTTCAAGATACCTGGATATCACAGGAGGAAATTCAAGGTCGTATGCACCTGGGTAAGTGACTTGTTACCTGCAGAAAGCAAGGTAGTAGGATTGTAAGTGAGTGAACTCTCTTCTCATTTCATTCTGGCTTTGATATGGGATGCTGGGCGTCAGTTGGGAAACAATCGGGATCTGGCTTTGTCGGCAGGTAGAGATTGTTGCCAAGCCTCAATGGGACCCACTCCCCTGACTAAGCTCACGTTGATTGGCCGTGGTGATCCCACACAGTCTCGGAATAGAGCGCAACATTCCATTACTCGGATAAGCTTAATTTCGAATGTCCGTCAGTAGTAGATTAAATTTGGACAGTGGACTTCTCACGAGATACGGGGAGGAAAAGCCCCCAGCCGGAACCAAGAACTTTCTAATTACATTACACATTACAGGCACCACGACTAGCCCATTCACTATGGCCCATGTACATCATCCATCGAGTATACCGAGCTTGCACGCCGTTTCTCCCCGCCACAAGCCCCTTTCAGCCCGTCTAGATGCTCCTTCATATGGTTTGATGTTTTCGTATTGACTAAAAATGTTAGCACTCCTGCCGTTCTTGTTTACCTGGGGACGCACAGATAAAGTTCATTTCCTCAAGGTTGACCCTTGCTAGACCGCTAGGGACCTGAAAGTGTCAGCAGTCTCCACTTCATTTGTAGATAGAACCTACAAATAAAAATACCAGCACAAACGCAAGAACATTCAATCCCCTAATAGTGATTGTCAGCAATGTTCAGGCAAAAAGGGAAATACTCACGTGAATAAGAACAGCAGGTTCGATTGTCCAGTAGCATCATTTAGGTTCTCTCCACCAAATGCAGTAGTCAACTTTGGAACGAAGAGAACTAGGAGCCCGAGTCTGAGGAAGTTGACCATGACACTAAAGGACATGCCGACTTCTATAGGGTCGTTAGTATTCAATGACGAAAGAAAGAAAGATAGTGAATGGTGGGGAAACACATACCGCGGAAAGCAAGTGGAAACACCTCTGCAGAAAGAGTAAACGGAACCGGTCCGGCCCCAATCCCGTAGAAAAAGGTAAAGAAACCAATCGTGAAGGTGGCGACGAGCCCAAGGCGGACACTGGTATCGTGGATGCGGAGGAACAGGCTAATGGCCAAGAGGGAGAAAAACATCCCCCCTAGGGAGATCAGGAGAAGGAATCGACGACCACGCCAGTCAATGTATCTATAGGCCGGAAGTGTGAAGAGGAAGTTCGCGAGACCAAATCCTGCTGATCGTTAGCTTTGAAACTGACAGAAGTGAGGCTAGTACCGAAGTTCAGCCATGCCGTTTGCGTATCTTCTGCTGTGAAATTGGGCACTCTCGAGGAACACGAGTCTCCATCACTACCCGTGGACAATTTACCAAAGAGCATAGACGAGTAGAAAGAAACCACATTTATCTGTAGACTCGTTTAGTCGATGAAGATCTGACGCAGGACTATGCTCACCCCACAAAACTGTTGTGCCGCCATGACCAGAAACGCAGTCAGACAAGCTCTGCGGTTTCGTGGCTTAGTCCAGAGAGCTTTCACTCGCTGAAAGAAGCCCATGTTCTTCAAAACCTCTTGGTAAGCCTCTTGATTGTACCAGTTCCCCGGAGGCGTATCCAGAAGCAGTTCTGTCTCTGTCTGCAGTTGACTATGTATATAGTATAGGTCACGCGCGGATTGGATGTCACTTCCACGGAGATGACGGAGGCTTTCGTAGGCTTTTTTGTAGTTGTTGGTTCGCATGAGGAATCGAGGGAACTCAGGACAGGCAAATACGAGGAACAAGAGGACGATGGCGGGAATCGCAGCTGATCCTAAGATAATCCGCCAGTTGTGGTCAACGATCCAAACAACAGCAAAGCCGAGAAAAATTCCACTGAACTACATTAGCTCTATAGCAGGTACACATCTGTTGGGGCTTACAAAGTATCAAAGACTTGCCACATCATTAGCAGCCGTCCTCTAAGATGGTCAACTGCTGCCTCAGCAGCAAATACAGGGGCGATTGACGCTTTTGCTCCGATCTAATCAACTTAGTGTCTATCAACTGTAAGTCTATTGGATAGAACTCACCCCAATTCCCAGAAGCAACCGACACACCAGCAGTTGCTGCCATGTTTCGCAGCGAGCGCTTCCTGTCTATCAATCAGCGTGGCCGAATCGAGGACATGACAGTCATACCAAGCACACAGACAGCGCAGAACACAGCAGAAACGAAAAGCGCAGGCCGCCGACCGTATTTTCCCTCTTGCAGGGGATCGCTCAACCAGGCCCCTCTAAAGCATCAGTCAATAAATAAATCTGCTATCAACGTGAGGGCACCCACACTAGACTTCCAGATAGCCATGGTGCCGCATCAATCAGTCCAGCCAGTAACTCATTATGCTGTAGATCAAAGGCGCATTTCCAGAATTTTGAGCTGGCATTTATGGATGACTGCTGCCATCCCCTGAATATGTCAGTCAATGGAACACACACCTTGTTGAGCCGACTCACTGGGTAATTGCAGCACACGCAGTTGTCAGGATTGTGACCTTGAGATCCTTGGATTGCTGAAAGAACTCAGAGTTCTTTTCGGCAAACAGAGCTTTCTTTTCTGCTTTAGTTAGACCGGGAATGGCAAGATTCGTCGGATTTTGAGCTATGCGTGCTCCTCGAATAAGCAGATCAACGTCTACGACATCCTCTAGTTCAACGCGATCGTGGAACCCGCGCACGTCCCTCTCAAGCTCGTCTGGCATTCGACTCCATAGTGGATTTCGGTGCCTGAGGTCGCCCAAAGTGAGTTAGATAGACGTGCGGTTAAGAATGTCCTGCCTGTGGATCGAGACGCAGGGAATATCTTACCGTCTGCCATTCGCTGTGGGGGTAGAATTGTCCATCTTGCTGACGAGTGGAATGCTGCACCTGCCGAGAAGCCAATAATTGCTGGGATATGCGAGTATTCAGGACATTGGCAAGTGTAAATGTACAACAAGGTGCTGTCGACTATTCGATTCAGGGGAAGAGTATTGATGCCAGAGAAGGAGGTAACAGGGAACCAATTCACCCAATAAAGGAATTCTCTTGAGTCATTGGATGCCAACCCATATTGAGACTCCCAAGGCAAGATATGAGGCTCAGGAGGCCCGGGGACGAGGCTGTGAGGGTCTCAAATCGAGCAACACCTCGTATTTCGAACGATATTGGCATTGATCAGCCTCGTGGCCATAAATCAACTGTGTATCCGTTTGTAACGCGCACGTCACATTACTCGCTTTCAGAGCGAGGAGCCGGGCTGGCCTTACTCTGGAAATCGTCTTAGTTCTGTCGGGCGCATAACGTCCTTTTCGGATACTAAGTCTTGATGCAAAGGACTTTTAGATTAATCAGTGGCCTGTGTCCATCGGAAGAAGTCGTAATGAACATACAACTCACAGAAAGATGTGTAATGACGGAGATAGGTGGCCGGGGACGGAGGGGTCGCAGCGCTCTGATTGGCGGCATTTCTCCAGGAAAATACAAATCTATGTATTTCTTGGTGTCCTCGGTGTGCCTCGTACATCTCAGACATATTGCTTTTCTTCACATTGGCTTATCCTTTGCCACGACATGCTTCGAGATCGTCTAACCTGGCGGAAAGAGCGGTAGTGATAATGCCCGTGTCGATGCCCCTCACAAGCTGCAAGTGATAATTATGCACAGTTGAATAGAATAATTTCCCACATTGTCTGCCCTGTGGCGTACAATGGGGAAGAAGGCTCCGCACGTCCGAGGCCTAACGAGATCTGAGGCTTCCCCGCACTCAACAGCCAATGGCTGGCGACTCACCGCGAGGCTGAGTCCTGTGGGATTTCAATCATCAGCAGACTCTTTCATTAAGGAATCAATGCATGGCGGTCCGAAGGAGCTCGCGATGGTCCAACTTCCGGGGCATCTCACCCATTCAGCCTCAACAGCCTGGTACAAATCCGTCATCCACGCCCGGTCATCCTACCCCCACACCTCCTCAGCCTCGTGCCCAGAGCGTTTGTGCTCGTACTATCTTCCTTAGTGCTTTTCGCCTAAGGGAACGCCCTGAACTCAGAAAGCCGCCGTCCGTCCGTTCACGTAATCTATCGATAACTTGTATTGCCTTGCCTCGTGGTCGCCATGGCTCAGCTTATCGAAAATATCATCAACCCGGACATCGTGGGGTACATCAGGAAGGAAAAGTTGGAAGCGAGGCTCAGAATCGTCTTTGGTTACGACATCAGAGTTCGCGTAAGCACAATTTTACCGATTCGTGGTCACAAGTAAGCTTATGGCTGACGGTTGCAATAAGCATGTCAACGAGCGCTTTGTATTTGACGCTCCAAGGCTTGTCACTAGGGTAAGTTGTAATCTACCGGTCTTTTGTTCGCTGAAATCACCGATTACTAACCCCAGCAGGATGAAATCGAGTAAGCGCGATCGACAGGTGCCACAGTAATCGATGCTGACGAGGCGATGGCATAGTGATCTGCGCGAAATTGACCGGGTGAACTGACGGAGTGAGACTATCCTCCTACCGAGGTCTCAATTACATGGAAACTCTTTCGGGAATATTATATTTGTCTGTTTTCTGCCGAGCGCTTTAAAAATAGGAGGCTGTGCGTCCAACAATATTGCTGTGAGGGCTGTGCCACCATGTATAGGTGAATATTGCACCTTATTGTTAGTGTCCTTGTTATATGGACACACGTAATTCTGTCTTGTAACCCAGTGTCATGTTGATTAGAGTCCATGGTGGGAAGGGGAGGGTATATTTGACCTTGCTAGGTAACCTTGGTCTCCGCTGTCATCGACCGCGGTTTGACGGTTATATGGTCAGACTTCAGTGAATATGTCAGCATCCAGTGCCAGAGACATTGATGGAGGACATTATGAATCAGTCCTACCTTACCTGCGCTACCCCCCTTTGATTGACCCATCCGAGAGATCCGAAATTCGACTAGTAGATTTCGCGTGTTAGTTATCCCATACCACTCTAAAACGCAGGGGTTCACTGACGGCAACAGCGGAGGATGCATCAAGGCATGATAAACAATTTACTGATAGCGAGAGATTTGAGTGCCATATATCAACGAAAGCCAAGCCACATGCACGCATTGTGTAAGTAATACGGGACAATCGAATCGGCATAGACTGAGCATGCCAGATCAATATGTTCTCGGAGCTCAATCACTCCATTGCAAATCACGGAACGAGCCTTGCGTTGGCTCATGAAACTATACGAGATAGATGCAGACTTCTTTGATATTGTCGTCTCGTTCGGTGATAAGCCGCGAAACTCGGATGCTGGACTGGGGGAAATGAAGGTGAAACAGAGAGCGGATGGATCATACGGTACCACTAAATGATGTGTGAACGAAAATCCAATTACTGATGATTAAAGACATGCAATATCTACTTACCCATGCTGACGAGTACAAAATCCATGGAAGTACAAAGTGGACAATACGCCAGATAGGCGTGTTCCACCGGTACAATCCGTCCGGGGATGGCAATATCTGGATATTTCTCCACGCTAAACCTAGTTCCAAGCTGCAGCTGCAACTTGAGGCAAGGTTGTCTGAGTATACAAGCGCTCTGTGGCAGGATTGGTTCTCGTTGCATTCTCTCGTTTTGTCTTCATACCTGGTGAACTGGAGATGGTGTATCCGAGGTCTAGGCGATCAACTAGAGAATTCTGCAAGTGGACCCCTGATACAACCTGACCAAAGATGCTAATATTGAAAAATAGGCAGATATTGCACTCACGCGCGATCTCTCAAAGTCGGAAGGTATTGATCAGAATGTCCTTCTCGAACTTCTCAAACCCCAGCATTTGGGAGACGTTATCCTACCATTGTCATCATGGATGGGTGTCGCACAGGCGACAGTAAGCAAGATGCAGGAGATAAACACCCTATTATACTCCAAAAATGTCTCGACCGAAGACAATTATGACAGGGTTACCGGCGATCTTGCATCGTACAAAGTAAATCTGGAGGGACACCTAAGAAGTGTGAGGGTATTGGAGAGAAAGGCGCAGGGAATTTCCGATTTGGTAGGTCCGATGGTGGCCTTCGATACAGGGTGTGACTAATGAGTCCATCATAGTTAGCTGTTGCTCTAAGTCAGAGAAACCAGGCAGTGATCATCGATATAAACCAATCGATGCTGAAGCTTACCGACGAGGGATTCGATGACAATGCTACAGTGAAGGTAGTGACACTTGTCACATTGATATACCTTCCTGCGAGCTTCGTCTCTGTATGTCAAGTCGGTGACTACTAATGGTAGCCTGGATAAGATGACTGACTTCCGAGCAGACGATACTTGGTATGAATCTGTTCGACTTTGGAAATGGAAAACTCTCGATATCACGCCAGTTTTGGATATTCATTGTGCTGGCAGTGCCATTGACTCTGCTAACACTGGCCATGTGGTACTTCGTTACTCAGCGTCAGTTGAGGAATAGACAAAAGATGAAGTCGAAGAGAAAGGAAGAGGAGTTGATGGTGTGAGTGTGAGGCAACATTTCGATGGGCGGTCACAGGGTTTGTTTCCGTGACAGAGAGCGGTACCTCTTTTTCAGAGCTTTATTCTTCACCTTCGCTATCTTTTCACATCTCCAGCAATTTTAATTCTCTTTTTCTCTTTCATCTACTGATTTTAATTTATCCCGGTTGCAGCATATAGCAAGCAAAACAGTACTGTACCGCATCCAAAATTCTCAGAAGACGAGTATATTCACACTAAACGTGGGGAAAACGAACAACATATCCGAGCAGTAGAGACAGATTCCTTTCTCGATCTTCTACCCCCGTACGGCACGTTATCTCATGGCCCGATGTTTTACCCAACAGTAATATCCGAAGACCCACTGCTCTCATAACCCTCCGTAGCCACAATCTGGTAATTATGAGTACCCAAGTCCATTCCCAACTCAGCCCACGCATTGAAATGGTTCTCAGTCGTCACGGTTCCTCCAACCCGCTTGGACTGCCGAACAGACCAGTACTGCGTAAATGTGGCGGTTCCCTCGATCGAAGCGGCGTCGGTCCGGGTAGCAGTGTAAATATCGTACGTTGCTCCGTCTGAGGTGACAGTGCCCTGGTATGTACCTCCACTCCCAGGATTATAGTCGCCGTAGGATTCCACGATGTAATACTCGATCAGAGGGTCGGTGGTCCAACCGTAGACGGAGAGGTAGCCGTTGCCATCGGGGGTGAAGGTACCGCTGTAGGTGATGTTCCTGAACTGATGTGAGTACGCAGTGTGCGGAGTTGGATGTCTAATTGGAATAATCCACTTACTGGGCACTTCCGGGGTTCCACCCTTTTCCACCGACGAAGTTGCTCACGTCGGACCACTCAACGGTATATGATCCGGCGTCACCGTTCGTGTAGGTCACATCGCCACCTCCATCGGTCCAGAAGGAGTAGTAGTAACCGTTGCTGTAGCCGGTAGAGCTGGTAGTGGATCGCTCGGAGAGCTCAGTTGAATGTTCCTCGACGGGGACTGCCAAGGCCTTTGCCGCTGCCAAGCAGGCGAGGATTTTGTAAGAAAGAACCATGATCAATCAACTAGATGGGAGTATGGTGCTTCCATCGATTTTTCGATGCTCATAGCAGGAATTAACGAGGGAAGAACCACGTCTATATACCCATAGCTCTGCAGAAGCCATTTAGCCGTGACGATGAGAGGTCCTGCCGAGATATTAAAGTGAAACTCATTCGTACCTGGAATCTTCAATTTGAAACGAGTTTAGGCTGGGCGGTGATCGTCCCTTGGCAGATGGGGAAATCGGCATCAGCACCCGATCAGCCTAAATTGCATCTAATCCTCGTGCTTGGTGAGAATAGGCAATGGTCTGGACATTGTGTTCTTATTATTGTGGAATGATATTTGCCTGCGGATGCATTGGCTCATTCCGTACCAGTCTGGCGCCATCAAGACCTCGATCACTATTAAGAATACTAAATTCGTACTCTACATATCTTCCACTGTAGTATAGTACCCTCAACTCAACTAATCAGTCAACTATTTTTTCCACTATCAATCTGATTTACTATCGCCATCGCCTCAGTGTAGTCAAGCTTGTTCATCGACTAAATCTTATAAGATTGCATACAAAATCAAGAAAAGCCCATTCTGTGTCATCGCCTGTTGTGCATTGTAGATGCTCAGGTTGCTGGTAATCCTCAAAAAGTCAGGCCCAGACTGCCTGCCAGAAGTCCATGACAAAATCCCCACCTTCAGCCAGCAACTCTTGAAAATCATCATTTTCACCAATTTGGCCAAGCACTGATACAATATAGGTCGTAACCAACATCCTCAGAGTATCATGAGGCCGTGTGCCTCGATAAGAACATCGAACCAGTTCAGCCATGTCACTTACATTGTCCTCACACACTCTGAATTCTGTTAGCGTTGTCGCCAGCTTATACAAAACTAGGTCCGTGAGTGGCAGGATCCCATATGTATCAGCCAAAATGTATAGGTTTGCATGCCCAAGAAAGACGGGTGTGAAGTCCTCTTGAGGGTGAGAGTTCCGCCTTGGAGCGAACTTTGCTTTCTGCCTTGATAAAAAATCGTCATGCGACTGTGTAAATCGCACACTGAGACTCGCAAACTTGTCCCGAAGGTGCCCGCTCCATATACTCTTTTCCCTGTATGGTAAAGTATAGCCGGCAAAAAAAGAGGGCTGCGCTGCCTCTACCAACTCTACAGACTCGGACGTTTCCTCTGCTGGCGCGTTGTCATCCTCGTAAGGGATTTGTTTCGTCTCGCTCGCTGGTACGACGCTCGAGTAGAACCTTTTACCCTTGCGCTTCTTCCTAGATCCTTTCTTCAGCACGGAGGTCCGTGCACTCAAAATACTTTCAGGTTGTGTCTCTGGTGTCTCTGGTGTCTCTAGATCTGCTTCGGGGTTCTGAGGCCCTAGCAGGCTGGCGCTCACAGTGGGGGCCAGGTAGGTGCCCGGCGCCTCGCTGTTGCAGGTGGGCGTTGGCACTGGCGCTGCCTCATCATCTGAGCAAGACGGCGGCGTATAATCGCCTACGTAGGCGAACTCGCAAAGACGAACGAACGTATCTTCCTCGACTACAGCCGACCAGTCGACTTGATGAAGCTTTGCCTCCAGCATTGTGCCATTCATAAGCTTGTCGAGCGCGGGCGACAGGCTGGCCAGGGGCGCGGAGTGCACGACGATTTCCTTTTTCTCCTGGCCGACTATAAAGGTAAAAAGGGATGACGAGATGTGTCTGCTGCATATAAGCCTCTTTTGAGCAGCTTGGGATCGTTATTCCGGGGCACTTACTTTCCAAAGTCGCTGTCCATGGCTGTGGTTATTACTGGATTTTGGATGGAACGAAAGAGTTGATGAGTAGTAGTAGTTGGGAGACGGTTGGAATAGGCCCACAGATTGACATTGCGAAACCCCGCTCCTTCTGTTGTTCAGAGTGACTCGACTGCGACGTCATTTATGTGGATAGTGCCATAGTAGACAGCCGTGTACAGTTACAATAGTAAATGGTAGGCTGTTCTTTTACTGTTTACTCCTCTCTTACTGGCAGTTATCATAAACTCGTGAGATTGCAGAAAAGAACATATCAACAAGGATGAAAGGATAATTCCACGTAGCTATCAACAGACAGAAGATATTCGTAGCGTATATACAGAAGCGGGTTAATGTATGTCGGATCATGTTTCCGACACTTGCACCATCCTGCAGCCAGTTGTTTGTGGGGCTCTCGTATTAATATATGGTGGCACCAAAAGAGGATATCAAGTCCTCAATTTCAGAGAGCAAGTGCTGCATTGTCTGTCTAGGCAGCTAAGCAAGATTATATCACATTGACAGTACCCAAATGACATGAGTAAAACCCATGAACAACAAAGCAAGAAACAGCCACACACAATTTCAAACAACAGATGAGAGAAATAATCCAAGCAAGTCTCGTCCCAAGATTTAGATCAATTACAAACATCCGCATCTCAACAATAATCCTTCGTCTCATAGTCCAGATAAATATGGTCGTGGCTGCAAGCCGAGTTGCCCCCCAAATAAAACGACGTAACTATGATCCCACAATCAGTATGTGTCACAAAATCCTGATGGTAGAGACTTACGATCAACAGGAAGGTTTTTGCTCGGATTCTTAATCACAACCTGACTTTCCTCTTCCGAGGTCAAACTGTTCTCGCACTTCAGCTGCTCTTTGTCGTAGGTCGTCGAGTTTCCTCCCAGCCACACATCGACATGCCAGATGTGGCTCGTCCAATCTCTATTGCACTGTTCGCAATAGTCTTCGTTGATTATATACTTTTGCAGGTACGGCGAGTAGACGATCTCGCATCTGTCGAACTCGCCTGGAGCCGTAGCGAAGGTGAGTGGGTTTTCGTGGGTGCCGATGCCACCAGCAGACATGCCGCGGCCACAGTCTTCCGAGATATCTGCTCCCGGAGGGTCGTTGTCGGGGTATCCGTAGAAGGTGTAGGATACTTTGCTGACGACATGGCATTCTCCATCGTGGGGAATGATTTGGTCGGTGCCGTTGCCTGGCTGGCTTCCTAGTCCGGGTTGAATGTTAGTTTCGTTGGAAGTGCCACCCCAGTGGGGGGTATCATCTCCGTTAGGAGAATCACCTCCGTGGGGGATATCGTCTCCGTTAGAAGAATCACCTCCGTGATAGGTATCTCCTCCGGTTTGAGTATTGCTCCCATGGTGAGTCTCACCGTCATTGTGATGGCCGCCACCGTGGTGGCTCTTATCGTGGTGGAGCTTCGGTGGAATCAGGACTGCAAGACAGATAACAACAGTGGCGAGAACGACGAGGATAAAGCACGAAATAAAGATGATCACAAGACGCTTGCGTCTAGCGCGTGGGTTCTCTGGCGCCGGCATATTGTTGATAGTCGGGAGCTCGTCTCTAGCCATGATCAGATATAGAGGTGGTAGTGTTAAGGTTGTAGCTTGAGGGTGTAGTATGGAGTTCGTAGAAACGTGTATAGAACTTGGAGAATAGAGAGGATTTGTTGTAGTGTGCAGGATGGAAACTGTGTCGAGGGAAATGGAGGGGTTAAATACCTGGAGCCATCTATGATATACTCATCGCTACGTCTCCTGGTTGAGTCACAACGTATTGTCAGCCATGGTTCGGACCCTTGCTATGAGGAAAGCTCGCGGTCAGCCTCTCAAGAACTATACAGAATCTATGTAGGAGCGTTGCTGTGCGAGCGAGATGCTTACGTTCAGGAAATCCCATCATGATGACTTTTTTGCTTATGACTCAGGGTAGGTGATGGTAGGATGACATATGTACGGACTCACCCTATGTGCTTCATTTCGTAGGATGTGTGTAGGATAATTTCAGACGACATGCGGAGAGCAGAAAGGAGTCTCTTATAGGATTGGGTGACAAAGAAACCTTCGGTAAGATTAAAATCAAACCCCTTGCTGCGGTTGGGTGCCAGGGTCTATCCAGTCAAAACAAAGATAATGAGGTCAATGCGTTAACAGCAGTCAGTTGGCATCCATGATGCATTTGATTATCAACCGCCTCGAAAATACATTTCACCTTGGTCTTTAGCATACTGCAACTGTCAGAATAAGAAAATAACAGCACAACACTATTCAGTCACAAGCGCGGAAACAGCCCATTTGAAAATCGCAGAAGGAAATGAATAAAGAGCCTTGTACACTTGAGTATGGCAAACTATCAACAAATGACACCACTTCCCATCATTGATCAGCTTGTTTCTACTATTTTGGGCCAAAAATTGTCACTGTAGGCCAGTAAATATTGGTCCGATGAAGCCAAACTCGACTTACTCTTCGATACCCTATCTGGAACTCGGGAGACAGCTTTGCTCACGAGTCGACCGGGCGCCCTCTTCTTCGATACGCCTTGCTATTACAAGAAGCCTGACCAGTTCTCCGCGAGCAATTGCCAAAATTGTGGGCAGGCCGGAGTCGACTGCATGGTGGATGTAGATCAATATACCCCATGAGTGGGGGGAAAGGAACGGCACGTATTGGTAGATGGCGTAATGCAAATTGTCGGCGTCGTGAATGGCGCTTTCCAGTCGCTCGACATATGTCCGGTATCCTCGAAAACACGGAAAGTAGAACCAGGTGGTGGACAGCTGCCACTGACTGACCTCGGGGTAATCGTCCGACATGTTGCGGTGCTTTTCGCAGGTTTGTTCAGATTAAGATGAGATGCTCGGGAAAGGAACTTGTACGAACAGGATTATCAGAAGTCATAACGATTCCTCACTTTTTGAACTGTCGAACATACCTGTAAATGCAAGTCCATGAAAGGAAAGAGAGTCTTTGATCCGGAGAGCTGGGTGCCTGAAATGGAAAAGACGGTGCTGGTATTCACGTAGCTCCAGGAGAGACATGCCCATACAGCAGCCATCTCAATTCACGGAACGCTCCTTGCCGACCGTTCTAAGTCATGACAAGATGTGGTACTATCAGGGAACGGGCAAATCCCAAAAAAAATCAAAAAACACTCTAGCTTGCACTACAAGAACTCATTTTCACACTGAGTAGCTAATGATGCTAGATCATATTAAGACTAGTAGTACTTGTAGTATTCTCCTTGACCCTTCTTGGGCAGACGACAGTACTGACAGTGTAACGATAAAAAACAGGGTCCGCGCCCTTGGTTTCCTGTGTTGAATTTATCAGCCTCGGTCCCTGTTCGCAAGGATGGATTCACATAAAACCAACAGCATACCAACTGATTAGATCGAGCTCTGATTGCACACACACGAGACCATAAAGAATATAATTGGTGATGTTATAATATAACTCTTCCAGTTGAGAAACGGGATGCGTGCCATACAGACAAAAACATTCCTGGTGGAGGAATAAAGAGGCATGGATAACTTCACCCTGTACAACTCGTGAATGTAATTTGACAAGACCCGACAGAAACCAACATCTATTAAATCGGATGAATGACTTGCTTAGATGGGCCTTCATGAAGCAAGAGCGCTCAATCATTCTTATAGAAATGGAGGTGTGGCCTAGATTACCTGAATTCCGAGAAATTTCCCTACGATTTGGTGGCATCTTCCACGTGGTATGACCCACAACTTTTACTATAAGACCCAAAAATTCTGTACCAGGCTTTTCAGGGAGATCCCAGAATTTAAGACTATGATTTCCAGGGGAAAAAAAAAGCAAACACGAGATAAATTCAGGGGAACTTATGCTACAAAGCACATTGAAATGATGAAACATAAGAAGCAGGCACTGTAAGCCGCGACTGATTTCTCGTCCAGGAGCATGGAAAGCTTCACCAACTCTAAAGAATCCTGGTAGAAGCTAAAATTAAGCATCGTGGGCGTAACCGGAGATTCTTCCGATGGTGGGGGGTCGAGGGTACCTAGGTTGAGGTCACCTGAGACCCCCGTCCGTCACCTGTCAAATCCGTGGGGTCCTTCGACTCGCCACGGCTTCTCCTGCAAGCTGCCCACTTCCTATCGCGACGCGCGTTCGCTCGCCAACCACAAGGCCGAGCGGGCTGCAGATGGCCACTAGTCATCACCTCATCCATCAGCACGAAGGCGTCAGCACCAAGCTTCCTCAGAGTCCACTCAGGCGGCCTGATGTGTCGTTGGAGCACCGTCCGTGCATCGGCTCTCGTCTACGATGACAATTTGGGTCCGTCGAACCAGCGGCTTTCGCTCACACTTGGTTGGGCATTTAGCGTCATATGAAGACCATGGGCTGATATAAAACTGAATACTGCCAGTATAGATCAAAGGAAATTGCGCACTCGCAGGGCACTCAGCACGCAATTGACGCTAGTAGCATGTTCCACCCGCACATAATGGCCACCCAGCGAAGGATCACTCGAAGTCATGGAGGCCCCGAGCGACGAGGTCTTTTATATCCTTGGGCTGAGCCGTCTGTTGGTTTATTCTGATGCCCTGCAGTTTTTCTTATTTGTCTCTCCACCTGTGGATAACCCAAGAGAAGCGTTACCATGGCACTTTGGGTGTTACCTAAACTCAATTCGCGACTCGGAACATTGCGAGCGTATCATTTGGCCGCCATCGTGTTGTAAGAGAGTCTTCCAATACCCGTTATTCACAGCTAATCCTGAGGACTCTGCTCAGCATCTCCTCTTTCTTGTCGGGTTATGACTCCGGTATCGCGGGCGGAATCCTCAGCTACAGTACCTTTGAGAAAGATTTTCGCTACACCAGCGCCCATGAATCCAAGGTCTCTTCCTTGACAGTGGGTCTTGAACAGTTGGGGTCTTTTGTCGCAGCTCTTGTCGCCTATTACCTTACCGATAAGTTCGGGCGCAAATATGTCATCATTGGCTCAACTGCTATATTCTGTGTCGGGGTCATCATCCAGGTTATCAACACCCACTCGCTTGGTGCCTGGTACACGGCTCGGATAATTGCTGGTATTGGAATGGGAGGCCAAAGCGTTGTCGTCCCTATGTACTCGGCGGAAATGACGCCAAAGGAAATCAGAGGACGCTGCGGTTCTTTCTATCAATGGCTATACACATGGGGTATCCTCGCAGCTTACTGGATAGACTATGTATGTTACTCGATGGATGTCTTCCAATTCTGGGCTAACATCAAGATACACAGGGTGTCGCTGAAAGTGCATCTATCTCGAAAACCTCGCGAGAATGGCAGATTCCTGTGTGTCTACAGCTTGTATCTGGAGGAATAATGGTGATCGGAGCATTCACACTTCCCGAATCCGTACGTTGGCTGTTGAGCCAGAATAGGGCCGACGAGGCTTGGAAATCACTGACTTGGATTCGCGGTGATGATGGAGAGAAAACCATTGAGGAGTTCCACGAAACACAGCTCGGCTTGAAGGCTGAAAGTGCAGCCAAGAAGAACTTCTCTCTTCGCGAATTGTGGGAACCGGCTAACCGTCTTCGCTTTTTCGTTGGGCCCATGCTTTTCGTGTTCCAAAATGCGACAGGAAGCAGTGCTCTGGCCGTCTTTGCACCCGAGTATTTCAAACTCCTTGTTGGCAGCGGTGGTAATCGCGACCTTCTACTTACCGGTCTCTTCGGCGCTGTAAAGTTCATCGCTTGCACATTCTTCATCCTATTCCTTGCGGAACGGTTCGGTCGCCGAATGTTGCTTACAGGCGGATCGGCCCTCATGGCTGTCTGTATGTTGATCACTGCATTGATCGTCAAGTGTATTCCGACCGAGTCGAATACATCAGTCACACCCGCCGGTCGAGCCACCGTCGCCATGCTCTATTTGGATATTATGGTATGCAGAGATTGCTTTTTCCAAAAGGCTCAAGTCTGACATAGAATTCTCTCTAGGTATACAATTGCTCATGGGGCCCGGTTCCCTGGGCGTATGTGCCAGAGATCTTCCCTACACGAATCCGAGCCCTGGGACTGGCATGCAGCATGCTAGCCCATTGGGCCACTTCGTTCTGCTTCTCTTTCGCCAGTCCCTACATGATTGACAATATTGGGGCAAACACATTCCTTCTATTCATGGCCTTCGACATCGCCGCTACAGTATTTTGTTTCGTCTTTGTGCGAGAAACACGCGGTCAGAACTTGGAAATCGCTGCAGGGACAGAATGGGACGTGGTCGAGAAGAGCCCTGATGGCTTGGTGTCGGCAAGCGAGAGGGGCGAACTGGACACCGGTGCGCCTGCAGGAAATACCGGGATTGCCGTGGCACCTGGGGCCGGCAAGCAGCTGGAGGTGGTTGCAGTGCATGACACTTATAGTTCAAACTTTAAGCGTCGGTCGTAAGGCTCGTATATAATTAGTGGTCAGTACCAGTATGAGAGAGTACCGTGCACATTAGAAGGGAATTCTGGAGATGCCAATAGCTTGCCATCTGCTATAGGGGTTCGAAACGTTTCGTCCACGGACAGTATGAGCATATAACGCTATTCCACCAAATCTATCCCATAATAGAGAATAAAGTCAGTCTTTAATGCGATAGTCTTGACATTGCTATAGCTTTTGCTAAAGGCCTGGGTTCGCTGGAGAAAAAGAGCAAATTATTTATCTGGGTAAGTTGTATGAGGAGAATCGCTGGTGCTTATCTTCCCCTTATCGGGTGGTGGGGCGGTGAGATCACGTGGATAGGTTAGTATCCGCCAATTGTTCACGCCCCCCATCCTTGGTGATCGGTCTCATTGTCTATCGCGTTTTCACATCCAAGGCACAAATTCATTACCTCACTATCTATGGGAGCCTGCCGATGGCATTCTAATAGATCTTGAGGGTAGACACACCCATCTTCCATGTATCTGGGCTTATGTCGAGTCAGACACTCGCGGGTCAAGAGCGGCAGCGCTCCCGCCAAGCGTGTGTTCCGTGCCGTCAGCGCAAACGAAAATGCGACGGGTCGCTTCCATGTAACACCTGCTCGGGTTATGGATACGACTGCGAGTACCAAGATGTCGCACAGCAAAGGTCCTCAAAACGCAGGGCTACCTCCGAAGGGTCTTTGCCACAGACAAAGTCTGTCCGTCTTTCCACTGAACCTGGCGATAACCCGGCAGTCCCGTCTCAGCAGGGCATCCTGGAGCCGTCGAAACAACGCTATGTCGGTAGGCAGTCATCGGTCGCATTCCCGCTATTTGTCGGGCTGGATGTGCAGGCGGCGGATCCCCCTCGTCTGCATTCCTTTGCGTACAATGCGGGCATCAGAAGGGAGCCTGAGTGTGCAGTGAACTTCCAGGTAGTTAATCACGTCTCGTGGGATACGGTTAAGAGTCTTATTGAAGTCTACATCTCGACAATCCACCCCGTCTTCAAATTTCTCGATGGGGACCGACTTTATAATCAAGGAGATGATCATTGGCACGGAAAACCGCAGGGATCGAGTTTCGAGGCTGTCATCAGTGGTGTTATTGGGCTAGCATCTCTGTTCAAAGGCACACTGGGCCAGGAAATAGAGATGCGGATTGTACGACATGCAAAGGATATATTGGAAGATTACTACGTTGCTCGTTCTCCCTCGATCGAACAAGTGGCAGCGTGGATCCTGCGGACGATCTATGTCCGGACAACCAGTCGGCCACATATCGCATGGCTCTGTAGCTGTACCATGATGCATCTGGTTGAGGCAACCGGCATACAGCACGAGCCAGGTTCCATCGTCCTACCCGGAACCGGGACATCTGGCTCAAGTAGCCAGCAAGGCTATGTCAAACGGATAGGACAGGTCGCAGAATGCTTGCATGTGCTGATTGCCTACGATTATGGCAGATCTGTCATGGACCTCAGCCTACATACCCAGGAACCGGTGTGCTTTTCCACGCCTGAAAATGATTTTACCCCTCAACTGTGCCAATTGGTTCAAGCCATGCCGGTGAGCAACATGACTCGGGACTCCGTTGTCGGGTCTCAGCTATTAGTGCTCGCTTTAGAGAAGGTGGCATCCATCCACGTTGACCATGATTTCCTGATGTTAGTACGGACCGATCTAGTTTTCTGCTTATATCGTCGTCTTCGGCTGGTGAATTTCCGTTTCCAACACGAGCAGCTGGATCAGGTGATTGGCAGCGGAATGGCTGCCCTGGAAGCAGCGCATAGGCTTCTCGATCATGGTCAGCCCTGGTGGAATGTTTTGGGCACCGTGTTCCAGTTCGTTTGCGTTCTCCTTGTGATAGACACACCGGTGAGCCTTACAAAACTTCCCGAGTCCACGAAAGTCTTGGAGGTGATTGCGGACCGTCTAAACACGCATCTGGCGAACGAGGCTCTTACAACTGCGAGAAAGTTGATACGTGCCTCGATGGATAAGAAGCGAAAGGGCCTGATGTGCCTTGAAAGGGCTCTGGGAGGTGGTAGCGAGCTTGCCACGGATAATTCAGCATATCCTTCCGTGCTGGCTGATGCACCTTTCGATCCATTTTCACAGCCTTTACAAGGTCCTTTAATTGATCTGGACTTTCTGCTTGACATGGACTTGATGCATTAACCGAGATCTACTCAACTCTAGGAAGGAATATCTACAATCTGTAGGATAGGGATTATGGTACATGATAACGGCTGGTCGTCTCAAGACTTAAACAGCCTGCTTTGGTTGACATCTCTTCTGAACACAGTTGCCTCGCCTGAACCGAGTGACCAGCATAAAACATGTTGCGAGAAGCACACCCAAGCCAGCCAGGCCGACACCCATATACGAGGCACCCCGATACCCTTTCAAAGTGTTCCTGCCGCCATCGTTGACGTATGACTCTACAGTTCCGGCAAATCCAAGACCCAGTGAGATGGAATAGCTGACCACAGTGTTCACAAGCGAGCCTGCCACGCCCTGGTGTTCCCGGGGCATGGCATTGCTCATGATCACTGTCCCAGATGGGAACGACATATCCCTGCACCAATCAGAGATGTTTTAGTGTGAAGCAATGGATACTTACATTCCCCATGGGGTGATCAGCATGACCAGAAATGCCTGTGACCAGTATATTTGGTTTACCGGAATCGTGGCGAGCAGTACTTGTCCGACCATGAAAGCGAGCATTGCGATGAAGATAATGATGCTGGGTGGAACACGTCCTAAGAGAAACCCGGTGACCACTGCGGCACACGCGCCCGAAGCCGAGGCGCCCGACCATTTTGCTGTTGTTAAAAGGGGGGAGTTGCCATCAATCACTTCAAGGAACTGGTAGTAGTAATATACCAGAATACCGAAGCTGGACCACCCGGCAGCAATGCAGCCCAAGACCCAGGCGACTTCACTTTTGAAAAATGACTTAGGGAGGAGTGGACAGGGCACCTTGCGCTCAATAATTAGGAAACCGACGAGCATCAGGACTCCCACGATAAGCAAGGCATACGTGTATGGCACGTTCCATCCGACAACTGGGCCCTGATTCCATGCGAACTTGATGAGTACAAGAGCAGCGATGCCCGTTGCGGCACCCATCACATCCAGTCGAGCAAATACCGAGATTCCGTCGTCTTGGGATTTTTCACGCGGCGTGGGAGGAATGATGAGGGTGCCAAGACCGGCGAAGATAAAGCAAGCTATTCCCATGATCCAATATCCCCAAGGCCACCACACCCGCTGGGCGAGCAATGATGAGAAGGTCGCACCGACAGTGTATCCGCCCGGAGCAGTCGCCCCAAAGAGGCTGAACACCATGTCTTTCCGAGGACCGGGAGGATACGTGCGGCCTAAGATAGCCACAGCATTAGGAAGAAGAAACGCTGGCCCTATGCCTTGGAATGCCCGGCAGCAGTTGAAGAATGCCAGGTTTGACCAAACAGAGAAACCTGCCAGAAGGGACCACAGACCGAACCAAGAAAAGCCGATGATGAAGAGCAATCGGTGGCCGTAGACGTCCCCCAGCCGCCCTGCTACGAGGATGAATGTCCCCACTGTCAAGCTATAAGCAGCAGAGGCCCAGGTGAGGTCTTTGGGGCTGGCACCAAAGCTATCGCTGATGATATGCAACGGCGCGATTGCGAGCGAGAGTCCGGCCTGGGTCATGAACTGAGCGGCGCAAACAACACCGATAAATGCGATTTCTTTGCCTAGCGACTTGGGCGGACCCTGTTGCGTAGGGTCTTTGAGTTCTGTTGAAGCGTCGTGCTTTTCTTCCTCCTTGGCCATTATGCAACTAGGATCTCCTGTGCCACTGACAAGTCGCACACTTCGGGAAAGTCTCGGAAGGCGATTCAAGGGGTATGGATTCCGCTAACATTTGAGGTCGCAAAGTCGTTGAAGAAGTCGAGCCTGAAACAACGAGCATCTTTAAAGAAGCGATGGGAATTTGTTAAGGGCTTGTTGATTGCCAACAAATCGCAGATGCGTCATGGTCGGGCGGGCCGTTCTGGATGAGGACGGCCCGCGCGGCTCGCAGCAGCCGCCGCCACACACCGATGGCCCGATATCGAACATTTCGATATCATCACGGTGGAGGTCACGAAATGAAGCCTATAAATACGACGGCATTATGGGCATATACTCCAACGCAGGGCATTTGTCTATCTGAAATCACATTCGAGCCCAGATAAAACAAACGACCAGGACGCGGCGAAAATGGAGGCCCTCCAACTGACTCGATCGTCTCCCAGCGGCGATCCTACGCTGTTGCTCGTTTCCCTTCCAATTCCAACTGTCAAACATGGACATGCTCTTGTCAAAATCCATTATTCTTACATTCACCCATCCGACCGACTCAACGCCAAAGGCGGGTTTCCGTCGACCGTCTTCCCTTGCATTCCAGGACGGGATTTTTCCGGCGTCGTTGTCGACATAGCAAGTGACGATGAAGCCAAGAGCTGGATTGGCAAGGAAGTCTACGGAAGCAGTGGATCAGCTCTGGGCTTTACGGTCGACGGGCCTCATGCGAGGTACTGCCTTATTCCGGAAGAAGCACTCGTCGAGAAGCCCTCATCTTTGAGTTTACTCCAAGCTTCCACCGTTGGAGTGCCGTTTGCCACTGCACTTCTCTGTCTGCGCCGAGCCCAAACCCGCAAGGACGACATTGTGCTCGTCCTAGGGGCCACCGGAGCAGTCGGCTCGGCAGCCGTGCAAATCGCCAAGGCAATGGGCTGTCGAACTGTGCTGACAGCCGCACGACGTGCGGACTCCAATCCTGATATTCTTCTTGAAGATGTCGACAATCTTCAATCCCGGATCCCAGGTTTGACCAAGAAGCATGGCGTGGATGTTGTGATTGATGCGGTGGGCAGCATCGAGTTGATGAGTGCTGCGATCAAGCAGCTGGCCGTGAATGGACGCTATGCCTGGATTGCAGCACCGCGAGGGACTGCGAGCAAAGAGTTGACGTTTGATATCTTCCAGGCGTATCGAAAGGCTATCCACCTTGAGGGCTGTAACACCGGTCTGACCACGATGGCCGAGGTGATGGATGATTTGCGTCTGTTGCGGCAGTGGTTCGACGAAGGATTGTTGAAGGTGGAGGATGACGGAGCGTTTCACCGGGTACCATTAGCGGCGGCGGTTGAGAAGGGGTATCTGACTGCCGGGGAAAGAGTGGTGATTGAGATGTGAGACTATCCGGATAAGTCATTTCCCTGTCTCTATTGCATTGCCTCTTTTATTGTAATTAGCTCTTATTTTTAGATCCACTCCAGAAACACGAGACTCCCAGAATTTTCTTTGTCTCCAGAACAGGTGCTTCCCCGCCTCGAAGCAATACCCTGGTCAGGGTCATGGAGGAATCCTTCGCAATAGCCATTAGCCAGTCGAGCTGGCTGCTTGGAGAGGGCAATTTAATAGAGTTCGCGTGCTGCCGACGGCCGACAGCCGATGAGGGCCCAGACTCGCCCGCACGGCCCGCAACCCACAATCCAGGCCGATGATTGGCTGTGCAGCTCGCTTCCTTTCACCCCGATTGCGAGATCTCAAGCTGCAATCCAATCCCAAATGACCCAAGGCAACACGACTTGACAACAACGCTAAGCTCATGCACGTGAATGATGACGCGCCACGTGGATCTCTCGGTTCTTCCGACTATCGCAATGTCGTTGGCTCATGCTGTTCCCAGCTTCCCCAGATCCCCGGCCATCGCCATCGCCATAGGGCAGGAAGCAGGGCAACTTTCAGGACCCTTCGCTGCAACGCTGACATGCCCCGTCTGACTCCGACCCTCGCTCTCAATCATTGTCTCCCTTTTCTCCGCGATATCCACGTGCTGCTGACCACTATGTCCGAGCGCTCCAATCGATTTGGCCACCACGAAGCTAACGATCCCCGTGTCCTATTTCCGGGGTATTACCCCGGGGCCACTGGGCCCATGGGGTGACTATGTGTCACGGGCGGCTAAACTAAAGACTAGCAGCCGAAATTTTTTTGGTGGCGTTTTACCACGCCCTCGACTGGTCATTTCTTCGTGGAATGAGAGTCAGAGCCAGCACGCCGGCCCCTTACCACTGGATGAACGAGAACAGCCAGCGTGTTGTCCCGATAATTGCCCGTTCTGGCCTTTCTTGGCTGTTGGGCGTCAATTCGTAACCGAGCCCTAAGCAGACGCCACAGTGCTTTGCGCGGGATGGTGAGAATCGAGGGAGAAAATGTGCTTATATATCTATTCCAAGGTTTCCCCCTCGTATGCTGCGTCGCTTGGCAAGGCTTGACTTTGATTTTGTGTGAGGTCTCGTTCTCGGCATCATGGTGGTCAGTCAGTCAGTCGTTGGTCGTGCCAACGCCGAGAAGCCTCATGGCTTGGCGGGTATGCTCAAGAATCCGTACGTTTTTGGTACGTGTGCGTTTGCCTCTCTTGGCTGCATCATGTATGGCTATGATCAGGGTGTCATGAGTCCGGTCCTGGTCATGGAGAACTTTGAGAACCATTTCCCGTACTTTATGGGCTCCACTATTCAGGGTTGGTTGGTGTCGGCTTTGGAATTGGGTGCTTGGGCGGGGGCCCTCTTCAATGGGTATCTTGCCGATAGGATCTCGAGGAAGTATTCTATGATGGTGGCGGTGGTGATCTTCACGTTGGGATCGGGGCTGCAGGCTGGGGCTCAGAAGCCGTCGTATTTCTTTGCGGGGAGAATTATTGGTGGTATTGGGATTGGGATGTTTAGTCAGGTATGCCCCTTCACCTTTTTCTAATGGAGATCGGTGTATGCTAATGGTGAGATACAGGTCATTCCTCTGTATCAAGCAGAAATCGCACCTCCCGAGCTTCGAGGCTCTCTGGTATCTCTACAGCAGCTATCCATCACGATCGGCACATCGATCGCCTTCTGGCTCGACTATGGTACATTCCCCCCTCCCTCCCATATCTTCCCCCTCACTCATCATATCAGGAATGCAATACGTCGGCGGCACGACCTGCAACCCCGAAGGCATCGACAACCCCTACCTCTCCGACGGCACCTACAACGCAGCCCAAAACCACGGCCACACCTGTCTCGGACAGAAAACCATCGCATGGCGTCTACCCCTAGCCCTGCAGATCCTATTTGCCTGGATCCTCTTCTTCGGAATGTTCTTCTTCCCCTTCTCCCCTCGCTGGCTGATGTCCAAACACCGCGAAGAAGAAGCCACCGCCGCGCTGTCCAAACTCCGAAGACTGCCCCCGAATGATCCCCTTCTGCGGGCAGAGATCCTGGAAATCAAAGCCGCTGTGCTCTTCGACGAGGAATCCGAAGAAGAAGCCATTCGTTCAGGTGGAAAACTTGCCCCCTGGAAGGCACTTTTCGCTCCGAATATGCTGAAACGTTTGGTTTTGGGATGCGGTATGCCCTCCTCCCCAACTCCCCCAACAAAACCCCCAGCTAATCTGGAAAATGAATAGGAACAATGATCTGCCAACAATTCACCGGCATCAACGCAGTCCTCTACTACGCGCCCCAAATCTTCGCCTCCTTCGGCTTCTCCTCCACCAAACAAACCCTCCTCGCCACCGGCGTCACCGGCATCCTCCAAATCATCTTCACCTTGCCTGCTGTCCTCCTACTCGACAAATTCGGTCGCAAGACATTCCTCATCGCCGGCGCTACGGGCATGTTCTTATGCCATATTGTCGTCGCTATCGTGGAGGGCTTGTACGAAGATAACTGGAACAAGAATGAAGGGTTGGATAAACCCCAGGGTTGGGTCGCTATTACCTTCATTTGGCTGTTTGCGGTCAATTTTGCTTATTCGTGGGGTATGTCCATCCCTCCTCCTTTTTTTATCCCCTAACAGAACTAGCTACTAACCAAAGTTCGAACAATAGGTCCGGTAGCATGGGTTCTCGCGCAAGAAATCTTCCCCAACAGTACCCGCTCCCGAGGCGTCTCCATCGTGGCATCCACAAACTGGATGTTTAATTTTGTGATTGGACTCACTACCAAAGACATGCTTAACTCGATGAAATACGGGACGTATATCTTCTTTGCAATTTTCAGTGCCCTGGGAGGATTGTTTATTTGGAGGTTTGCGCCTGAGACCAAGGATAAGACGCTCGAGGAGTTGGATATTTTCTTTGGCGGCGGGATGGATAGTATTGCGGAGAAGGATCGGGTCAGGATGCAGAGGATTAATGAGAGGTTGGGTCTTGCGGGGATGCAGGAGGTGGGGGACTTGGATGTGGGGGAGAAGGGGGATGTTAAGGGGGAGGTTGTTGAGATGTAGGTTTTTTCTTAGGGGGGAGGTTTTGGTGGGGATGGGGAGATGGGGAGGGTGGTGGTAATATTTCGGGTCTTTCTGTAGTGAGGTAGTGGTAGTATTAATTGATTGCTTACGTGCATTTTAATTTGTCTCTCTCTTGCTATATGATATAGTATTTGGATATGATGCTATATTTATTGAGTTGTGAATGTGATCCCTACTCTCTCCTAGGCTTGCACACACAGATAAAAGCAGCCTTATCTGGTAGCAGTAAAGAAATACAATTGCCACTCATATTCAACCATGAACTATTCTACCATTCTCTGGATTTAATTTCCCTTGAATTATATACTATATACTCTTTTATCTTTCCCTCAACCTCTACATATGTACCTGTACTTGTGCTGTACCTGTACCTGTATCGCACGTGCCCAAACGGCCCGAACCGCCGAGTCGGACAGCCGCCCCACCAGTCAGTGTTCCAGCTTGAGAGGCAGTTGGTGCCTGAGGCATAGATCCCTTGCGGCATGCGATAGTGTTGGGTGTTTAGGCATTACTCAGCAACAACCAGGATACACCAGGTTGCGTTATTGGGTTTGATGTTGTAGTTCAGATGGAGGATGGAGGTTTGGGGATTGTTGTTTGTGTTGTGTTGAAGGGTTGAGGTTGGTGTGGTGGGTGTGGTGGTTGTGGTCAAAAATGGTAGCTTAGGATGAAGGTTTGGTTTACTGTAAAGGATAATTAGAAGAATTGTGGATTGATCTGGAGGGGAATGTTGGAAGTGGTATGTTTGTAAGCGTTTAAGTGCCTGATTCTAGATCGGATAGATGGAGTGATGTTATGTTTTTTGCTATGGTTTAATTTGTGGTTGATTAGACATTATGTTCATTAAGGATATACCCAGAGGAATAGAATGGGCTATGTACATTGTGTCAAGTTGTGCTACAGCTGATCCAGGATTGACGATTCACTCAAATTCGATTGGCCATACCCATGAGCCAGAAGCCACGTTGCACCAGGATCGCCGTCGGCCAGTAAGTCCACTGAGCTCTGCCAATAGTCGCTCAGCTCGCTGGTGAAGTTATCTCCAATCGCGTGGTTGGCATGTAGTGGGGGAGGATGCTGTTGATGTAAGAACGTATCCTCTGGTGTGTGCACAGTTTGAAATAGTATGGATTGGATAGGACATACCTCATTTCTATTCATAGTCGATTGTTCCTCCTTGCGGAAGGAATGTAGCCTACCCGGAGACAAGCAGCTCCCATCATCCGAAGCAGTTATTGTCTCCAAAGAACCAGCCCCCAGAACTAGGCCAGGCTGGCTGAAAGGAGAAAGACTTTGCAGTTGCGGAATGCTAGGTTTACCATGAGACCGGCAACTCACCTTCCCTGGATCGTCAAACTCAGGAACAAGACCTCGAAAGTCAGGATACTCGCTGAGAAACCCCGAGTCGACAGCAAACGGACATGACACGGAATTTGGAGCAAAATGCTGCTGAAACTGCGCACTAACAGTCAATCTGCGGTCAAGGCCGATCTCGTACGCATCTTGGAAGTTGATTTGCGGCGAAAAGTGGAGATTTCGAAGAGCATTGACTGCAAATGTCTCACATGGTTCTGTATTCGTGCTTACAGCAGTTTTTACCTGGGTAGAAAGCAAATGAACGCGTAACTGTGGCCTTGGACTGTTAGATAATTCGGCCCGCGGATATGCACATACCATGGAAGCATGTCGATCGAAATATTATGAGGGGTGTTCATCTGAGCTGGTCTTGTCGAGTCAGAAAAAGTAATCGTTCGCGGCGACGCACTTACGTTGGACGTAGCCAGCCTGGAATCGACACCCACGACTGGCGACCTCCGTGCTGAGCGAGCAGAAACTAACTCATTAGCCATGTACATAACATGTAGCGATAAACTTACCAAAAAAGACATCTGCACAAGATATAGCAGAGCCAGCTGATCAATTGGTCTTGCCAAGGGTCGCTCGAGCATGAACCGGCGATGCAGGTGAGCCATGAGGCGCTGGATGGGTTCTTCCTCCCTACTAACAGGACCGTTCCAACCATTCAGTATTCCATTGAGTATAACATGCGTGTCACTGAGAGGCGATAAAGGGGTAGATCCAACCGTCCTAAGCGCTTCGTAGTCGCGGAAGATGTAGCTGATGAGACCAACATTGTCACTCTCTCCATGTATCGGTGCTTGAACAGGAGCAGCGCTGCCTAATTTTGACTTCATTTCCCCCGCAATCGCCATCAAATGGTCGGCCATGGTGCGCAACTCATTGCGCTCTTTGCGCATTTGCTCGAGCTCATCCGAAAGCTTCTTGTCAACGCCGCCTTGCAGCTGCGAGACCTGGAGCTCCAGCAGTGCAAGACGGTCCTTGTTGCGTTGTCGAGCGGCGCGCTGCGCATTTCGATCTTGGGCTCGCTTTTTCTCGAGTTTGGAGATTGTCTGCGACATTGTGTGAGTGGGTTGATGAGGAGCGGTGCAGCCAGCTGTCGTTGGTTTCTTGGAACACGTGCCCTGCTTAGTGAGCGGCAGGGATTCTTTGTCTACGCGGGCCCTTGTCCCGATACCGGTGGTGGTAAATCCATTTAACATTAATTATCTAGGTACATCAGATATGCTTCTCATGTCCCCCCTTTTTGTCCGCCCACTTAAGTACAGCATATGGTACCTCGTAGAGATCGGGGTTAAGTTCCGGCACTAAAGCGTTATCGACCGTCGCTTGCACGCGAGATTCTCCGCCCAATATACGGCCAATATTCTGCAAAGTACTATACATGGCGCCCATCGAAAGGGATGTATGACTATCAGAGTCCTGGGTGCTATCGGGTTTACCTGAATCACGGCTAGTCCAGTTCCATCTTCCAATCAACGATGGGTAAGAGGAGTAACACTCGAGCGAGCCATTGCGACAAAGCTGACTGAGTAGACCTTCGAACTTTACAGCCCGCTTGTCCGTGGACAATGTCAAAGTAGCAAGGATCTTTTGTGATGCCCTATAGGTGATAGCGTAGGCCCCGCTGCATGCTGCTTCTTCCATCTTGCAGGTCATTCTAACATGGTTTCCGGCGCCGTTGGGAGCATCATACGAATATGGTGGAAGGAACTGAGGAGGAATCGCCGTTATGTCATGAGGCATGACTTGGACCGGGGACGAGGCGTTGCATTTCACACCGCAATGACCGAGCCAGAGAAGGTCCCAGCTATCTCCATATGGTGAATATGAAGCATTGCCATTTTGGATTTTCAGAGCACCTTGTGCAAATCCCCTGAGTTGCGTCTTCAAATTGGCATCCCAATCAACATCGTCTTCGAATATCAGTGCACTTTCATGTCTATCTGCGACAATCCTAGAGTATATTAGATACTGTAGAAAGACTGGGTACCATAGGCCTACCTCTGCACGACATTTATGTGCGATCGGAAAGCAGCAATCTCATCACGGTCCGTCGGCCCTTTTTCCTATCTAAAGCATAAGTAGACCTACTTTGTGAGCCCATAGCGACAAACCTTGATGTTATCTTCGTTGTAAACTATCTCGTCAATGAAGTCGACATGGAAGCCTGTGGCCGACGAGCCAAGAACAATCGCATCGCGTCTGTCAGGACGTTGAGGGGAATCAATCACAAAAATCTTTTCAAACTAGTCATTGTCAGTATCGAGCAGATGACTAATGACTGGTGACTCGCATACCCCCAAGGTATCATTTTTGATCGCGTCCAAAGGGTCTATGACAGCTTCGCGTGCAACAGGTTGGCTCGTTGTATTGCTCCACTGAACCGATAACCAGAGCAGAACAAGGATAACGAAGAATGGAATGAGCACAGCTGAAGATCTCCGACGTGATGGAGGGATCAACCTAACAAGGGATCCGGAAGAGACCATAGTGCCAGATACAATCTGGAGATATTCAGAATGCGACCATGGACCCCGCGTTTTAACAGAAAGGTGAAGGAGAGCTCCGCCGGCTGCACGGGGATTCAATGCACGGTGACTGGATTGGCGTGATGGAACAACAACCGCCAGTCAAGTGCCTCGGCTAGGCGCCGTCTCAGACACTCTTAGCCTAATCCAGTAACAAGCGAACCGGTAAGCACTAGTCGGTATTCATTCCTGCGGTCGCACCACCCATAAATAGGAGATATGAGAGATTGCCTTAGCATCTGCGATTCTTCCCTGAACCTTGCTTATGAATACAAAGACCCTATCTATTGAATTCTATTTATTAGGGAGTTAAACATATAAGCGTAGAAAATTTGTCAGGGGTAGTCTTCACTAGCATCCAATCCGAAATCAGGATTCTTCCAATGTCTCCGTTGACAAGATAGAACCCGATGTATATGATGGCGGGGAGTGCTCCACAGAGCTTTGTATCTTGTCTGGTTCTCCAAAGTCCGCAAATATAGTGATGGGGATATCCGTAACATCAAATGTCCTCATATTTCCCGCACATTCAAAAACAAAGGTTGCACACAATCGATACGTTCGGCTGATGTTGAATGTGCCAAAGGATACCTCCGTATGCCGGAATATCAGAGGACCAAACACCTGCGCCAAGTCCACTGTCCCCGAGACAGGCATACCGAGGGAAGTCTTGGATAATATCTCGATCCGCTCGTCTACTTGGCCTGATAGGGCTCCCATCAAAGACGGTGCAGCTCGAGCGGCAGTCTGGCTGAGCACAGTAATAGACAAAGATTGCATCAGGATTTCTGGAGGGGAAGTGACGGAAGAGTCTTCCAGAAGAGGCGTAATCTCTAGAAAACATGGAAGTGGCGTAGATTGGATGACCCGATAAGCGCAGGTAAAAGACGCTTTGAAGCTGAACCGGGGCAATTGACTGGATGAAAGCCAGGACTGAATCTTTTCCTGCAGTTTCAAGCTCCTCCCTCTGTTCTCCGGGAGAAGAAGCATGCTTCGGAGGTTGAACACTTGCTCCTTTTGTTGCTGATATAGTGCCGAGGAGTTGTTGTTTCGCTTCATGTCCAATCTCGCGGAGAAGGGCATGAAGTTCAATCGCACGACTTCAGAGAATAGTGGCGGCTTCTTGCCCAGAAATCCCCGCTGTGGCGAGAATACTTGCGCCTGAATTTGGTAGTCGATGTTGCAAGTAAGCTTCCGTAAAACATCTGCAGTCTCTGCTGCAAAGGTCGGCGGCAGCGGATGATTGGCATCGCTGCGGAAAGGGAGCGTCTCGGGCCATTTCGACGACCCGAGAACCTGCGACGGGAAGACAAATTCAAACGGCCATTCATATGTGCCGGGGACGACCGTTTCGCCGTTCGGGTGCCAGAGAATTGCATCCTTTTCGAAAAGCATACATTTACTGCGATAGCTAGTTGTCGGGGCTGCAGACCCTTTGACTTTCTGTACCTTCGCTTTGGCGCATCCGGAAAACGTCACTCGAACATCCTGAATATCGATCGGCTTGGAAGTCTCAAAGGTAATGCGACCTCGGATGGTTTCGTTTCCAGAATAGCATGGCTGTTGGTCGTTTACACAGACTGTGAGAGGCATTTGGAATTGACCTCGAGCCAGGGATGGTAGGCTTCAACTGCGAGAGGAACTGATGGTGAAGCCAAACGGGGTTTCGGGGTGGGCGGTCATCTTTTATGGCGAGTGGTTCCAGGCCTTTGGTGGATATTAATGGTAGGTTTGGAGATGATCAGCAAATGATGTACGGATCCGTAACGAATACGCAAAGATTGCCTCTTCTGGAAGTGGCGGGAGCATCCCGTCGTCCCACTGGAAAATCCACTCCGATCCACTTATCTACTACTTGGGTTCCACCGTGATGATACACTATGCTTGATTAGTGATCAGTTATGCACATTGTTGTTTCTGTAATAATTTGTCACATGCTAGACTATTTGCTGGAAAAATATTAATTAGGGATAATCAGCAGTATCTCAACCATCAAGCTTTGCGCACAGGCCAGCTCGTGTTGGGGAGTTTCTGGGCTTGTCAGGTGCCGCAGTCTATACGCCGGGGGGATATCCAGGCTATTGGAATAACACCGATGGTGTCTCATTTTGGAAACGGAACCTTCCTTTGTTGTATGACTCACAAATCTTCGGATTCGTCCAATTCCTATGATAATAATGCAAATTGTTACTTTTAGGTTCCAAAAATCTCATCATTAGCTGCACCAGCCGTGGTAGATAATGAGCATCTCTCCAAGAATCCGGGAGATGCCTCTCACATGACTTCAAAAAGTGAATCAGTTAGATTAAGTCCACTAAATTAAATCATAATCTTTGTATCCCGAATAAACCACAACACAATCAGGCAGGTACAAAGGATCTATAAAATGTAACAATGAGAATGCCGACGTCAACAGAAGTGTTGCCAGACCTTTGTTCCCTGGGCTCCCCCCGCCTGACTTGCACTCCTCCGTCAGTCGCGGAAATCACCTCCGAATCACTGCTTCTCCACGCCCACAACTTCTATCTCTTGCCATTGGCGTGTTGCACAAAGGCCTACTTATATCTCTGGTATCCAGCATTCTCTCGTGATCTCACATATCCACGCACATCATGCCTCTAGGTGATAGTATGCCCCGTCACAATCTCCACTCCGAAGTCTTGGAGGCATCCCTGCCTGGGAAATTTCCTCGCCTCAGTCGAATCCGTCTCGATGGAGGTAGTACCATCGTTTTTACCTACAGCTCGCCGCTCAATAATGAGCCTATTGTATTCAACGTTCCCATTCTAAGTACTTCAACCCCATCGCATGATTCATTGGAATGATTTGCTGACTGCCTTGGAAGATGTCGCAGAATACCCCAACAAGCACAGCTACTTTGCGTTCGCAACCACCGACAACATCTCCAAGCCGGTTTCCACCTTTCTAGACACCGTGCAGAAAAAGTTCGACCGTTGCAAGCTGGAAACTTTCCTAGAAGGTTTTTGCGACTGCATCGATGACGCTTTCCTGGAAGACTCTCTGGAAGATTCGGACGAGGGTGACGATTATGATCCCAAACATGACGCCGCGGCCTCGGACGATTTCGATCCCAGCAGTGACGATGAAGATGTGGACTGGGGCGGATTGACCGATCCTCCAGTGATATCCCATTCAACAGATAAGAAGCAACTCCGGGCTGATCTTCGCGCAGCCAAAGCTGCAGGGTTTAAAGTTGGATATCTGGAAGATCCGGATAGCGCTTTTGTGGTATCGATTTCCTGCCGCGTCTCTAAGCTGGGGATTTCACAGGATGCCATGCAAATGTGGAATGTTTCTCCCGAGCAGTTTTTGGCAGTGCTTCTTCGCTATCCTAGGGGTTATCGTGGGATGAACCAGATCCTGTCACAGCCACAGACAGGCCCAGCTCTCCTCCAAATGCACATTGGCCTTTGCGATACATATAAACCTACTGTGCTGTCGGTTCCGGACACGGCAAACCCCGCCAAAGTTCATGATATATTATGCCCCAGCGTGTCAGAATCTACGCCAAAATCTGCCATTAAATCAACCTTCATCACGGAGCCAATGGAGACATTGCTCAATACCCGCTTCTTGGGCTTTATACGAAACCGACTGGAACATGGCTTTTCGTGGACAGGAGCGGAGCTGTACTACAATGATGCTCAGGGCAAGAAGAAACTAAAAGCCAATGATGTTCTTCTTGCCAAATATCGTGTTCCTGAGGAATGGAACAACTCCACGCCAAGCTTCGTCAAAGGGGACGAGCTCCGACAGACGAAGAAATCATCCCGACTATCCCTGCCTCTGATTGCTATGCAGTATGCCCTTCGTCGGTTTGTGAAGTGTACGGAATTCTGTCTTACTTGCCACTGCAAGATAGACGCCGGCTATGAGGCACTGAAGCCGTACGTTTGTTCCAAGCCGTTGTGTCTGTACCAATACATGCAACTTGGCATGGGCCCAAGGCTGGAATGGGAAATCACCTCCCAACCGTACGTGGTCGATATGCTCGTTAGCTTTGCTTATGCGAGAGCTTGGGCGGGGAAGCTATCCGATTTCCCCCAAGGACTCGACTTGAAGGTCCCCTGGGGGGCCCCGATGAGCCGAGGGACGAAGCCTCGGAATGCGACATTGGATCCTGACAAGATGACGCTGTCCATCCGAGCAAGACACGACCTCAAGGTTGGGGAATGGGTTGCCATCAAGGCGGGCAATGATTCATTCTCCTCGATCAACACTCCATCGCTCAGTTGTACAGTGCTGAGTACACAGAACAACCTGATACAGCTTTCGCAGCCAATTTCCACAGGCTTTGGCGACCAAAGTAATCATCGGCAATGGGAGAAAGTGCAATTTATGCCTTACCGTGCTAATTTTGATGACTTGTCAGCCCAGCTGAAGCAGCATGCTGTCACGGCGCTCCTCGACACGCTTCCCGATGTTATCTTAATGAAGTCATTCATTACAAGCGGTCCAAGGCCTGAGCAAAATAAACCTCTTGCATCCTGGACCGAGAGAATTTGTCCATCCGCGCTCTCTGTACTGCGGTGGATTGTTGCCTCCAACCAATCATGCATTGTACACGATGATGACCCCAATTATCAGGTGACAGGCATGGGTAACTACATGCAGTTCAGGCTCGCGCAGGGTTCTCCAGATAAAGAAGCCCGGTTCATCCAAGCAGTCAAGAGCAGCCCGGCGAAGCAATTTCCCACCATTTTTGCTTGGCATGGAAGTCCGGTTTATAACTGGCATAGCATCGTGAGACAGGGATTGAATTTCGATGAAATGTTGCATGGTCGCTCGATGGGAAATGGGGTCTATATGGCAAAGACCATGGCTGAATCACAGGGTTACACTGCCTCCAACACATCCGTGGCAAACTGGCCGCAAAGCCTGTTGGGCATCAGGTCCGCCGTTTCGTTGAATGAGGTAGTCAACTCGCCCCAATCATTTGTATGCTGCAATCCCTGTTACGTTGTTTCTCAGCTGGACTGGATCCAGCCACGGTACCTTTTTATCTCAGGCGAGGATCTCCCATCTCAAGGGGGAAAGAAGTCCAAACCATCAAAGGTCTACGAACAGGACCCACAACATACCCCCATGGGCATCAGCCATACTCCCGTTTCTATTCCTATATCGGCCCTGAGCTCCCGTGAAAAAAAAACCAACAAGCAAGCACCAACTCGTGCCAGCAAAAAGAGGAAGGTGTCGCCAAACTCGGGGTCCAAGACGTCGGACACAAGTGACGATTGCGATAGCGTGGCGACCCTGGCTGATGACCTACGTTTGCTCCAATCCGATTCGGAAAATGAAGCCGCTGAGCCGGACCGTGCGGTCGTGAAGAGAAAGACCCGAGCAGATTCTAAGCCCAAAACTGACTTCCGGCCTGGAACCCTGCAAACAAGTTCCCTAAAGCTCCTGGGGGCACCAAGTTACGCGACCACAACCGCGACCCAGTCACTACAGCGACATCTTAAGGATGTATTAAAGGTCCAGGATCGAGAGCCCCTACATGAACTCGGGTGGTACGTTGATCCGACGCTGGTCAACACCGTCTACCAATGGATTGTCGAGTTCCATAGCTTTGACCCTTCTTTGCCCTTAGCTCAAGATCTCAAACAAAACGAGCTCACAAGTATCGTCATGGAGATTCGCTTCCCGCCTGAGTTTCCCCACTCTCCACCGTTTTTCCGGGTCATTCGTCCGCACTTCGTCCCGTTTATGAACGGTGGTGGTGGCCATGTGACCATTGGCGGAGCCATGTGCATGGAGCTGCTCACGAGCTCAGGCTGGATGCCGACCCTGTCCATGGAGAGTGTACTTTTGCAGGTGCGCCTGGCGCTTTGCTCGGTAGATCCCAGACCTGCACGGCTTGACAATGTTGGAGATTACAACTTTGGCGAGTCGGTGATTGCCTACAGGCGAGCATGCCAGAGTCATGGTTGGAGGGTACCTGAGGATTTCAATCGCATTGAGCAGGCATGATGTGCTGCGGAGTTTGATGATTGAATGACATCTTATGGAATTTGCTCTTAAGTATTTCTGCGTTGGGATTTCAAGGGTTTAGTTAGGACTTAGGAGAGAATGCACTATTCAATTCCATAGCTTCATCTATTAACAGTATACCGGGTAACAGTAGCTCGTATGCTTCCATCAAGTTTGTAATAGTATCCGACGGTTATATTATCGTTTACTTTAATTCTAGCCCCTTCCTTTCACTTCCATAGCACATGCTTGGTCTGTTGTCTCATCCAAATAAGTATCCATCGTAATCCCGCCATGTCCTCCGTATGAGTTGTGAGATGAATTTAAGATGGAAATAAGACTATACCAGGCATATCCTGGCTCTTTTGTGCTCTTTATTTAAGAGATAGTATGTTGACAAACAACATAAAGAGCGAACTGCAGGACTAAATATGCAAGTAGTGCATTCCCAATCCACCTGCCCAGAGCCGTTTGCACAGCTCCAGTGCAGTCCAGAACAATCCAATCACCATAGCCAACACCATTAGAAGATTGACACAAGATGAATACCGTAAGCATTCACCAAGCGCTGACAAACTCACAAGCCCGGCGGCACCTGTAAACAGCCCACTTCCTTCAGGACCGGAATAGCCTTGTCAACCACCCACTCTGGGCACTTCATCAACGGCCCTCTTTCCTCACCATTTTCATAAAACACCAATGGCGATAAACTTTTGAATGGCTCTGTTTGCATTCGCTTGATGTTGAATGCCTTTTGCTGTGGTGGAGGTGGCACCGCTTTCAATACCGTGTCCCATGTCTCTGGATATCCGGCTGCGGGTGTGTGACCAAGCAGTGTTCGAGAGAAGAATGTGTCAGAGGTCTCTGGACGAGGAGCAGATCTGCTATGATAGTGCATCCCTTCTCTTGAGGTGATATCGCCGTCGACTTCGTGGATGTGACCGGACCCGGTGATGGGGTCTGTTTCGACGAAGATCGTGGTATGATAGCGTGGAGACGGCAGGTCGGGGTCTTGTATAGCCAGGTGGGTTTTGATGAGGTAGACGGAGTATTCTGCCATGCTGGACACTGTCTTTTCGTTGATGGTTGTTGAGAGATGTGGTTGGGATAAAGTGGCAGCCGCCGAGAGGCGATTGGCTGGCGGCTACGGCGTTGTTGGCCTGAGGATATGGAATATCGGCACGACTTCTCTTCCCAGAATCACTACTTTTCTGCTTCTGTTTCGTCAAGTTGGAGACTTCAACTTGTGGCTGCTTCCTTGGCAACAGGCAGATACCTCTCACGCCATGGCATCGCCCAAATCACGCCATATACCATATGGCATGGAATTGCACTGGACTCAGACCAGATTAACGGGAAACTTCACCGAGTGCAAAACAACATACATACTACTGTATCGGACAGACGTCACCGCCTTCAGACTACGTGAATACGTTGTACTTCTGTGTTGATGGCTGGCAGAAAAGAGTGAATCAGAATGGCTGTAGAAATTCTCCAGCTTTCTCTTTCTATAATCTATCACCTCAACTGCCATACTTCCTCTACTTCTTCACAATATCTCACATCATGGAGACACCTACTCCCGTGCAGTTCTTGAGAGCAGCACAAGACCGTGACTTCCCTCTCATCAATAAGCTCATCCTCTCTGGAAAGAGCGTCAACGAATACGATAAAGATGGCTACTCTGCACTGCACAGAGCCGTCATTCACGATCCCGATGACCTAAACACCATCTCCATTCTCATCTCCTACGGAGCAAACCAAGACATTGTCCGTGAAGACGAAAAGGCTTCTCGCTGGAAAACCCCTCTCCACTACGCCGCCATCCAAGGAAACGCCGAGCTCGTCGCCCTCCTCATCAACACGGGGGCTGACCCGGCTCCCCAGCACATTAGAGACTGGCGAACCCCTCTCGAAGACGCCATCAGCAACGGCCATCTAGCAGTCGTCGAGAAAATGCTCGAGTGTTTCCTATACGGACCCCAGGACCACAGACCCTCCAAGGGACTCCCCGAAGCCATCATCCTCGCCTCCAGACTATGGTACTCGGACGTCTTGGTCCTACTCCTGGAATACAAACGCCTCTGGCTCCCCATAAACACCATCCCCCAGAAATCCCTCAAACAAGCCTTCTGCGAGGCTATCCAATCTGAAGCCTGCGGGTTCAGCATGAAGCCATTCGACGAACGTATCGGCGGTCCAGGCGACACCACCCCCACCAAAGTGGCCGAGCTGCTCCTCAACGCCGGCATCAATTTCAGAGAAGAAGAGCTCGACCGACTCCTCTCTATCACCTGTCGAAACTCCAACTTAATCGACGTCACCTGTTTACTCCTCATCCGCGAACCAAATGTCACCAACTACCACATTGTCCGCGCCATCGACAGCCAGAGCCTCGACATGTTCAAACTCCTAATCACCCCCTTCCTCGCCACCGGCGGCAGACCCTCTGATGATAACGGCTCCGAACCAGACCTCGTCCAATACGCCGCCGGCCACGGCACCCTAGAAATCTTCAAACACATCTACACCTCCTTCCCCCCGACACCCTCCCCAACCCCAGACTCACTCCCCTAATCCACTACGCCGCCTGGGGCCTCCAAAAACCCATCCTCCAATACCTGCTCGACACGGGACTCTCCCACGTCCACGAAGTCGACCAATACGCCCACACCCCGCTCATGTACGCCTTCGACGAAGTCGACTCCACAAAGGAACCCCTCCGTCTCCCGGTCCTGCAATACCTCATCGAACAAGGCAGCGACGTGACCGCGGCTTCCATCGACGGCGTCACAGCCCTGCACCTCGCCGTCCGAACCGGCTCGATCGACGTCGTCAAATTCCTTCTCATCAAGGGCAGTAACCTGAACGTGAAATCCACTACCGCTGACAACGTGTATCTGAAGCGAAACCCCAACTCTGCCACTAGCAATACTACCCTCCACTCCACAACCCCACTGCACTGGGCCGTTGACGGACTAGCCACTGTATCCGTGGACGTGGTTGTGGCTTTATTGCGTTTCGGGGCTGATGTGAACGAGCCGGATGGAAACGGGGCTACGGCGTTGAATATTCTCCTTACGAAGGGATGGGGGTTTAATGAGGCTTGGGAGAGTAGGGCTGCGGTGGTGGATGTGTTGATGATGTATGGGGCCGATGTGGATGTTGAGGATAATTCGGGGATGACGGCTAGGAAGAGGGCGGAGGAGAAGCATGTTTTTCTGAAGATTAGGGGGTGATGAGCTGAGCTGAGCTGAGCTGAGCTGAGCTACCCTTGTTTCTCGATACGTTTCAAAAGTTGTTGTTATGGATGATGGTGATGATGGATTTGCGGAGAAGTTAGTTGTGGAACATGAAGGAACTGGGTGGGTGGTTTTTAATGGTGAGGGATTTATGTTTATCTGCTGGGCGAAGAGGGAGGTTGTATCTAACTGGGTTGAGATGGATGGGATGGGACGGATGGAATTTCGCAGATGGTGGTGTTAATGGAGGGAAAAGTACTCTGAACCATGAATGTCATGTAGTTTTATGAATGACAGTTAATTTAATTGAGTCTTCATCAGTATGTATGTAGTAGATTTAGATTATCTGTAAGGGGTTCATCAGTGTAGCCAGACATAGCAGTATGGTAGATAGAATAGTACCCAAAGGTATGATACATTGCTTGTGATCTCTAGTAATTGTATCAGTGTCATCCTCATCCGTTCATATCATCGACATCAACCCTCTGATCGTCGTGAGTGGTGCCCAACGTGATGGTCCGCATTCGACCACACGGGCATGTAGCCATCCAAACGTCTCCCTGGGACCACTCGGCCCTTTACTGAGCGTCAGATAAAGGCGGCACCCAGGAGAACCTCAGTCTATCTCCGGAAGACCCGTCGGGCCTATAGCCCTCTCGAAGCCCGATGCCGTATCGTCTGCATCCTGAAGCGTCGTGGCCACTCGCATCTCAGCGTAGCGCCCATACATCATCTATCCCAAATCCAAACTAACCTCTTCAATCACTCTCCCCTTCTTCTTCAGCCTCCCCCTCCTCACCATCAATCTCAACATCCAACTCCGGCAACTCAACCCGCGTACTCGACCCCGGATTCGCATTCGTAGCCCTCCTACTCCTCTGCGCCTGCTGCTCCCTCGTAATCGCCCGTTCACCCACAAACCTATCCCCGGGCCAAGGAATCCTACAAACCGGACAAACCTGGGCTTTCTGCATCCGAAAGAAATTCCGCATGCAATGATCGTGTAACCGTCCCGGACAATCCCTCTCTGCGCATCGTTGACCCTACCACCACCACATTAGCCAACACACCCACCCCATTCACCCCTCCCAAAAAAGATAAAAGAAAACTCACAGAAGTAATAACATCCCCACAAGCCTCACACCTCTTAATCCTCTTCCCCCTCACACCCACCCCCTCATCATTATACGTCGCCACCAACCACCCCTTCAACTCCATCAACCCCCTCGGACTCAACCCATAATACCCCCTTCTACTTTTCTCCAACCACCCTTCCTCAATTAACTGTCTAAGGACGGTTTCCGCTTGCGTCATGGTCAGGGACTGCGCTGCCCCTGCACCTCCACCTTGTGTTGACTCCCGTCTCGCCTCCCCAGATACCTTCGCCAACTGCAACGCCTGCATACTACTTATCACCATTGCCTCTTGCCTCCTCGTGTTGTAGGTCTCGAACATCGCATCCAGAAGCCGTTTCACGAAGGCGATTTCATCTACGGAGTGGGTTGTTGCTAGTTGGGTGAGGGCGTCGCTGGTTGTGTTGACTAATGCGTAGACTCGTTCTGGGGGTGCGGGGGTATTGTCTTGTTGTATGTTATCGAGTTCGATTTGGGGTAGTAGGCTCCGGATTTCAAGGTCGAAGGGGGATATGGCGCTGTTGGCGGAGGCGATGTAGGTTTCTAGGTCGTCGGGGGTGATGGTCTCGGGAGGGGTGGGTTCGTTGTCTGTTTTTTTGAAGAGAGGTTAGTTTTGGGTTAGGGGTGAGGAGGAGGAGGGGGGTGTAGGGGCACTTTTTATGGAGTATATGGTTGCCAGAATGGGTTTTGCTTCGGAGAAGGTTAGGGTGGATCGGGCCATGAAGGCTTGCAGGAATGCGCGGTTGCTGTCGTCGTAGTCCATTTTATTCTCTGTGTATAGGGTTGGGGGATGGGGATTGGTGTAGGGCGAGGAATGAGAATCTTATAGTTGGGGATGTGCGGGGATGGATCTGGTCTGGACAAAGAAATGATGCGACGGGCGACGACGCGATTGACACGCCGCGGACAGGCCAGGCCCCGCGTTATTGGTTCAGGGTGCCAAGACTGTGTGTGTTCTTACTTCTTTGTCGGAATCTACTTACTTTCATTGATACTCCAACTCCATACTCATACTGTAACCACAATATGCCATTCCAATCATTAATACACTCTTAGCAAGATACCAAGCCATAATTACCTCTCGAATAAACGCATTCAGTTGATATCACAACATATACTAATAAAACAAGCGGAATGAATACATCTGACTGATCAGTTAATTCTCCCCAACGCCGCATACATAACAACAACAAAGCAACAACCCAATCCCACTCCAATTAGAACCTCCTCCGAGTAGGCTCCGGACTAGGACTGCGACTAACACTTCTCGCATCCCTACCACGCTCCTTGAGCCACTTCTTCGTACTAAGCCTCAAATCCCGATCCAACTCATTACTGGGATCCTTCCGATGAATGAAATTGCAGAACCCGCCACGTACACATCCCTCCCCACTATTTAACCGACAACACGCTTCTCGGAAATCCGTCACCGGTGATAGTTCACAGTATATGGGCCGGGCCGCGTACCAACGCGAATTCAAAGCATCGCAGGCTGCCTGAGCGTCTTCTTCGTATTTGAATCGTGCGTAGACGTTTCCGATAAGATCTGCACAAACAAACATATACCCATTAGCCATGTTGTTCTCTTCCTTCCCCCCCCCCCGAACGAACCGAGGGATAGTATAGTATGGTATAGGTAAACTCACGATCATTATTATTATCACAAACCACCAATTCCTCCAATTCACCATACTTGCACATCTCGCACCACACGTCCTCATAAAACGCATCGAAATGGTTCTGTAGCTGACTCGGATTCATCTTGTTCTTCGGGTCGTACGCCGGGTTCTGGTACATGTTTGGCATCAAGATCGTCTGGGAGTATGAAGGCTTGACGTGCTTTCGGGAGCAGCGGTCGCCGTGTCGACACGCGCCGATCTTGTAGTAGAACGAGCAGTTGACTTTGTCTTGCTCTGTGCCGAAGATGGACGCGAGGTAGTTGGCCATGGTTGGTGATGTGTTGCGCGTGTTCGGTTGAAAGGAATGGGGGTTGGTAGGTGAGAGGGAGATGGAGATTGAGGTGAAGGGGATTCGGGGGGCGGAGAGGTAAATGGCGCAGGCGGATTGTTCGTACAACGAGTTTCCCCAGCTCTTGATTGCAGATTCTGGAGAGCTTCGATCTCGTGGCGGCTGCGATGACTAAGCTCGGAGAAGCTTCTGGTTGGTGCCTGAGGCGACGAGGGCTAGCTCCGTTGCTTTGTAGAGCACTACTTGATTGGATTGTTGGATTTATGGGTGTTTATTTTGAATCATTACGCTCGTATTGTGTTGTCATGAGGCTGTGCTTGTCAAGTCTGTATATGCTCTATAACCGACTCCGGACGTCGGTCACGTCCAAACCTAGCCCACTGACATCTGCTGCTGGTTGCACTCCCCTAACCATATCTGCAATGACCTTTCCAGTTCCCAGTGAAAGCGAGATTCCCCAAGGACCATGGCCCGAGGCGACAAACACGCCGCCTTTGCCGGCCATGCCATCTCCCACCAATTTGTCGTCGACTCTCGCGACATAAGGTGTGCCGCGCTCCGAAGCAGGACGGAAACACAGGCCTTCGCGGGTTATCTTCAAGTCGTCAACGCTCGGAGCTTCGTCAGATGCTCCGGCAGTGCCCTCTGCAATCCTTCCAAGCAGACGGACAGCCGCCCCCTTCAGTCTGTCCATCTCTTTCTGATCCATTGACTTGTGGAAGTCGTCTGGTCGTTCTGGGAGCGGGAGTGTCCTGGTATTCAATCCCGCAATGTAGATTTCACCTCCTTCACGAGAGAAGATCTCAGGACTGAAGCCGCAAGATGGGGGTAATGTCGTGAAGACAGAATGGCTCCCGCCGCCGTACGTTTTCTGCTCATGCTCCAGGGTGTGTCTAGGCGAGCGAAGAACAAGAGAATATCCGGCCAGCGAATATATAGGAAGAGAGATCTGGGACGATGGGAACAGGTCACGGAACACCTGTGGTGTCCATGGTCCTGCGCAAACCACGAGATTTGTACAGGGAATCGTGGATTCGACTTTCGTGTCCAAGTTGACGATCTTGACGCCGGTGATAGCACCGCTCTTATCTCTAACGAGAGACGAGGCTCTAGTAGGATGGTGTAGCTTGACTCCGCGTGACGTGCAAGCGTCCATCAGGAATCTGCACAGCCGCAAGGGATCACTAATTATCGTCAGCATCATCCTTCGTTGACGGATTCTCCAAGCTTACACCTGGGCAGTTGTTTCCGCATCGCTAATCTGCTCCACCACTGCGCCTTGCTGCTGGGTCAACCACTCTGGGACGTCGGGGTCGGGATACTGAGTTGTCCCTGCAGCCGTCTCTGCGCGGCTGGTGCCCGCACGAAGCCAATCGTCGCCCCGAGCACCACCTTTGTTGCTGGCCGATCCTAGACTCAACGCCACACCCTTCATATATCCCCATTTCTGTGCGCCTCCGTGCTCAGCAGCAAGGGACTCGTGTAGTTTGAAAGAGAGCTCTCCTAATGGCGCGAGCGTAGGGGCGAACCAATCCTTGGCCATGAACCCAGCGGCATAGCCAGAGGCGGAGCAGAAAAGTGTGGATGATGACTCAATGACATGGATATCGTCAGCTGGTTGGATTTGGGAGAGATAGTAGGCGATTGAGGATCCAATGATACCTCCGCCGAGAATCACGGTTGACATTTTGATGATGCTATTTGGAAATCTTGGTCAAGAATTCAATCAGCGCTTGGTCTCAGAGAAGACTCGAGAAGAGAATATGTGCGAGCACACCATCCGGATGCTGCAGCTTATATGGACGGAGCGGTTATGTCGGAAATGCCTACCGAAAATGGCGGTCTCGATCCAGGAACCAGAGTGGATCACGCCCTTCGAATGACCTCCTTGGGTCCTCCACGGTGTCATTGGCAGATCGCCGGATTTCTTCCGACCGGCCCGGTCTCTCTAGCCTTCGAGTATATCATACTTCTATAATCGATAGATAAGGGTGGGTATGTGGTAAATCCAGATGATTAGCGGGGTAAACCCATACTTAACCACGCGATAACGAGTGGATCGATCTCATCCTTTGATGATTCCTCGACAGGTTCTAGTATCTGGCACATCATCAGCCGGTTCCTCTGACCGGGCCGGTTGTTCCTCCATCTCAGCTGCATTCAAGTGAGCAGTTCTGCTCCGTTTACGGAGTCACAAGAGGTGCTGTTGTTGAGCTCAGCTGGGGTTCCGAAGCTCGGGTAGCTCGGGCCCACCAGCCGAGCAAATCCCGGAGTCCCCAGATCCAACTCTCATGCTACCCCGACTTGTTCGCAACATATTCTCCTCCGTTATCGGGCAATTCCTTTACTGAAGCAAGGAGTGGACAGTGTATCGACACGTGCTAATCAAGGTACAGCGGAAAAGGTTCCCGCGGATTCTTCGAGACTGCGGCAAACTCATGAATCCATTCTCTACAATCGGACTTCGGGTGTCAGCAAATCGAGAATGTAAATATACGCAAAGAGGTTTCCTTCTGGAAGGTACTTGGAATGCCTCGAGTGGTGCAACTTGAGAGACATGAGTAGGTGGAAGTATGATGCTTACTGCGTGGGTGCTGGATCCCTGGTAGGTGGAAGGCAATCTGTAACCAATGGCACCGCGCTCAAAATGCATATACTAAGCGGTTATGCCAGGTACGTCAATTATGATTAGAATATTGGTAAACTACACAGGGTTGTAGATCAAAGTAGCAAGCCCTGCCATGAGGTTGGGATATATACGCCAAGAACATGCAACAATACGACAATTTCATCACAGCTTTCTGAGTCGTTCATAGTCAATATAGAATAAAACCCGGAGAAGAATCTAGAGCGCCTTCAAGTCCCACCATCGACCACGTACATACTAGTAGTACTAGGCAAACGTTCTGTGCATGGCGGATAAGCGGAGGAATCGGCAGAACCCCACGTTCCCCTCATTACATCACCGCCAAAGCCCGCGATTTTCTCAAATGTCTTGCAGCATCTGGCCACGATCGTGAAACCAGCTCAATTCCTGTCCCACCACCCATCTTTCCCCGTTGCACAACACAAGCACCATGTCGAAGACCATCATTGTCACCGGTGCCTCCAGAGGTAATCTCCCCCATCTGCCCAAGTCCTCCAATTGCAGCACTAACACAATCACAGGAATCGGTCTCGCCATCGCAAAATACCTCCTCACCGCGCCCCAATCCCACAATGTCATCGTGATCGCCCGCAGCCGCGAACCTCTCCAGCAGCTCAAGGAACAATACAGCAAGCAAGTGGAGGTTCTAAATGGCGACCTGTCCGACTTTTCCCTCGGTCAGAAGGCCGTCGACCTAGCCCTCAAGTCCTTCGGTCGTCTGGACGGCATGGTCCTGAACCACGGCATCCTCGGCCAAGTGGGAAAAGTGATTGATGCGGATCCGCAAGAATGGAAGTCCGGGTTCGATGTGAACTTTATCAGTCTCGTTGCGTTTGTAAGTCTGATTGAGTTTTCAATGCGGCAGAGAAAGCTAGCTAACGCTGGATGTGGATAGATCAAAGCCGGTCTTCCCGCGCTTCGCGAATCTAAGGGAAAAATCATCTTCACATCGTCGGGTGCGGCAGTTACGGCATACAGGGGTTGGGCTCTTTACGGTGCGACCAAGGCGGCCATGAACCATCTTGCTTTGAGCCTGGGTGACGAGGAGCCTGAGGTCACGACGATTTCTATTCGGCCCGGCATGGTCGATACCGAGATGCAGCGGGAGTTGCGCGAGGTTCATGTTACGAATTTGGAGCCGCAGATGCATGCCAAGTTTACGACGGTGCATAAGGAGGGCAAGCTTCTCAAGCCAGAGCAGCCGGGCCATGTTATGGCTAAGCTGGTTCTAGATGCTCCTAACGAGCTGAGTGGAAAGTTCTTCACGTGAGTAGGAAAATTTCTTCTCATTATGACAAGCTAACGAAACTAGATGGAACGACAAGACTCTTGAGGCTTTCCAGTGATTACGGCTAGCTATTCTGATGAAGACAGTCAGTATATACCGTCGACAAACTCAATAGAACGTAATGAAGAATAGAATACAAGTCAGTCGAAAGATGAAAAGCAGGTTACATTTTAGAAGCATTAGGCGTGAGCCTTCATGTTTAGCATGGAATGTAAGGTGATCATCATGTAAAAAAGTAGACCACAGAAAAAATTGTATTTGCATACCTAAAATGAAAGTGTGGTTGTGGTATTTGCCGAGATGGTTATCCACTTGTGGATTGCAGAATCTGCACCTAAATCTTTTCCAAAGTCAGCAAAGCACAAAAAATTGTGTAAATGACAATTTTGGATTGAGAATGTATATCAGTGGTCCGTTTGGCTAGGACAGTGTAATCACCATTTTATGGTATGATAGGGGCGACAACAAGGTTCATCATGATAGTAAAAAGGAAGCAAAAAAAAGTGAAATACATACCATTGAGTTAGTCCTCAAAAATGTCGAAATTTGAGCAATTGACAAGAGTAAATCATTTCAACTCTTGTGCGAGAGCACTGGATGAGTGAAGAAACTGGAGAGAAAAAAAGGTTGCGAACCGAAAATATAAACCCATGAAAGCGGTGTGTTTCTGCCGCGCGGTTCTTCCGTTCCGTGACAAGTCCCTCCGCGCCGGGATTTAATCGCAGCTATTTATACCAGTTGCTCCCCGCGCACCGTCACAATACATACTTTCTACTGCGAACGGCCACCAAGTGTGCGGACACGCGTTTTGTTTATTTCCTTGCTTGTCGCCCATCATGTCGGATCGAGAGTTTATGTGTATGTTTTTTTTTGTTTAGTTATTTGCGCGATAGGATTTAAGCTGACTCGCGATTTTACAGCGAACGACGACTTGTCGCTTCCTAAAGGTGTGTATGATGGCGGCCTCTTCCGTGTCGCATCCACCACCCACGTTCAATATCAACGAGCTTTTGCTAGTTGTTGCTCGCGTCGGTAATTACAATAAATTGGGTAAATAACTAATCGCGATACAGCGACGGTCCAGAAGATCATCACCGAGATCCTACCTCCATCCTCCGGCCAGACGTTTTCCAAAGACGCCCGCGACCTGCTCATGGAATGCTGCGTTGAATTTATCACCCTGATCTCCTCCGAAGCCAACGACATCAGCGAGAAAGAAGCCAAGAAGACGATCGCCTGCGAACATGTCGAGCGCGCCCTGCGTGATCTCGGGTTCGGCGACTACATTCCCGATGTTCTTGCTATCGCGGAGGAACACAAAGAGCAGCTGAAGGTATGTGGCCAGGTTCTGCTCGCGAATACCGGCTGACAGTTGGACAGAATCGTGAGAAGAAGCAAAGCAAAATGGAACAGAGCGGATTGTCCGAGGAGGAGCTACTCCGACAGCAACAGGAGCTGTTCCGTTCCGCCACGGAGAAATATCACGCCGCTCCAGAGTGAAGGTTACGAGCTATACATATGGGTAATGCGGTTGGTCTCATGCTGGTCATAGAAGATCTGGGTTTGGAGTTCGAGACGTTACGACGGTGATTGGAGTTTGGGATCTGCTTGATATCTATATGGAGGGATTCAGTGGCTATATATTTACTTCTCTTTAGTCGATCGGTATGCTTGCATTAAAGTGCATGATTCTCAGGTGCATGTATCGGTCGGGTGTATCATCCCGCTTATAATAACTATACCCATGGTAATGATTAAATTTGATTTCAGAATACAACAGCATTGAGTATTGCCTGGCCTGTCGCTTGCGATGTCGTCACGTTCCTGTGGCGTAGCAGGTACCCCAAGCATTCTGTAGTAGTACAAGTACAAGTAGACAGCACGGACCGTGACCGCGGCGCGCTTAACCCGATCGGGCTGCCCGCCCAACCTCCAGCGCGCAAAGATCGCTGTTGCAAACACCGCGGAGCATAGCTTGCTACTGCGACATCTTCACATCCGATCAGAATGCCGCCCTTCAAAGATGAGCATGTTCTCGTACGTGATTCCTCTACCATCGATTTTCATAATCTTTCCAAGGTATATTCTGACTGACCATCCAGATAATTGCGCTAGGCTCGCAAGTGACCCTGGCGCAACTGGGTCTCCCAGAGTCATTCACGCCCGCCCGCTTTCGCTTCCCCACGCGTATGTTCCCCGCCGAGAAGAAGGGCGAATTTGAACCGTACAAGATCCGCGAGCGCCGACAGGAAGTCAAGGGCAGCAATGGCACCACCGCGCCTGATGTGGAGATGAAGGATGCTGAGTCGACACAAGACGGGACTGAGCAACCCGGAGACGCGCCAAAGAGCGAGGGCCAGGATACCAACGGGGCAGTCAAGCAGGGAACGACAACCGAGATCTTTTATGACGAGGACGTGACAACCGATGAGGGAGCTGTCTATCCGCTCCAGAACGGTCATATAGTCGACTGGCCGTGCTTCTTTGCTCTCCTTACGCACGTTTACAACCACTTGAGTCCGCCTTTCCATACCCCGATCATGCTCATCTCCGAACCGGCATGGTCCGCTCGCGATCGGGAGACCATCACACAGTTTGTCTTTGAGAAGTTCAAGACGCCCGCCTTTTGCATGATGGATTCCGCCCTTGCCGTGTGCTATGGATATGGTACCTCGACGGCTACGGTGGTTGATGTTGGCAAGGGGAAGGTCAACGTCACGGCTGTTACTGACTTTCTTGTGAACGAACACGGACGGGGCATCGCGCTGGAAGGCTGTGGTGGAGACTACATGACGGATAGATTGGTGGAGCTTCTGGGCTCGAAGGGATTCTCGAGGGAGATGTGCGAGCAGTTGAAACGGAGCAATATTACTGAGCTGTTGCCTCCTGGGACTCCTCTTCCCGGTGCCGCTGCAACCGCACGGCAGGGTGCTAACCCGGCATCTACCTCGAAGGATGCGTCGAATGAAGGGTCAGGAGCTACTCAGGGTGAAGGCAATGGCGACGGAGACGAAGATGAGGGTGTTCTAGATGTCGCAGCCATTGTCAGTGGTAACACGAGTGAGTTCCTTGCCAATCGGGAGAAGGAAAAGGCCGAAAAGGCGTCGGCCAAGAAGGGCGGGACGGACCAGTCCGGCAAGCCCCTTCGTCTTCCCAACTCCAAGAAAGAAAAGGCTTCATTCCAATTCGAGGAGTATGTGAGGATAGCACCAGAGACGGATACACCGAACGGGCCTGGGCGGTATATGCGTCAGTCCCGCGAGATCGAGGTCGGTGTCGAACGCTTCCTCGCTGCCACCCCAAAGCAGTACTTGGCGGACCGTCTGACCGGCGGCCTGCTGGAGGATATCGCGACTCAGATCCACCACACAATTCTTGCAGTGCCCGACGCGACGAAGCGAAGTGAACTCTGGGATTCGCTCGTCATTGTCGGCAATGGCAGCAAAATCAAGGGTATGCCGCTCTGTCATTGTGAAGATCTTTACTGATAATCTAGGATTTACGCAATCTCTGCTCGGCACCATTTCCCAAAAATACATCCTCTCCCCATCCGCTACTATGTTCACCTCGGAGATCCCGTCCAATTTCTCTACTCCTCTTCCCACCGGAGGAACCAACACCCCAGCACCCTCCGGCCAGCCTGGTCCGATGAATCACCCTGCGGCCCACGGTGTGAACCCACTGCTGGTGGCAGCCACACATGCCAACAACCCCATGCCAGGCACACCGTCGATGGACCCCGCGATGTCGCATCACCGGTCGACCGGGCATTCGCAAACTCCCACATCGGTCAAGACTCTGCGACCTCCAGAATACTTTCCGGAGTGGAAGGAACAGAGCAACACCAACGCCCCTGGCGCAGCTACCACTGGTGGGCCCGGTGCCCCGAGCAGTGGCCACGGCATGGAGGAGGCGGTGTTCTTGGGAGCACAGGTTGCGTCGAAGGTTGTTTTTGTGCTGGACCAGGGACTTTCCAAGGGGTTCATGAGCCGGGTGGAATATAATGAGAACGGACCATCGGCGATCCATGAATACACCATGTGATTATGATTGGAATCATTTTGAACTGATGCGTGTTTATTTATCAACTGAAAGCGGATTTTGACGGCCTGGTTATCTACTTAAAATGGTTAATTTTGTTCTCGGATAATGTACTTTACGTTGTCTAAGCAGTCTTCCTGCGACCACAGTTGGATGTTGGTCAGTCTGACTCGATGCTAGGATAGTGGATTTAGTGGGATGCTACCACATACTAAGTACTAGGTATATCCAGTAATCGCCCAACTGCTCACAATTGGCCAGACATCAACCGATAACCCTCAGCCTCATCACTGCAAGAACCCACCAATCACCACTTCAATCCCACAATCTAATTCACGGGCTCGATACTACTAGTAGTAGTTTACCTAGTAGCCTCACGTCAGCTCGCCGACAAATCAAGTTTCCCAGACTTAGTGAGCCGCTAATAGTCGTTATCCCAGATCTAGGTAATACCAGGCTACCATGGCGCCATGGTCTGTCTCAGCCAGCCTTGTTCCATGGTTAGGTGTCAATAATCCCACTGCCTTGTTAAAGGAATACATATCCCTGTTCTATACGGAATGGAGATAACACTACCTACACACGAGGCTTAAATGACGATCCCCTCCTTCCTACTCCTTCTCCCAGTATCCAATTCACCCCAATCCAAATTCCTATCCCCTACTCACCCCCAATCCAACCGTCACAACACAATGGGCGACAACACCACACCCACCCCCCCAACAGAAACAGGAACCGGAACCGCAACATTCCACCTCGCCTCCAGCGAATCCTACGCCCTGCAACATAACCACCTCGCCGCCTGCCGTCTCAACCTCCAACATTACCTCTGGCGCGAAGTCTTCCGCTTCAACATCCACCCCTCAATCCCCACCACCACCACCCCCTTAGCCATCGCCGACATAGCCTGCGGCACCTCCCTCTGGCTCATCGACACCGCCCGAGACCTCCCCCACGCACACCTCGACGGCTACGACATCGACCTCACCCAATCCCCGCCCCCGCAATGGCTCCCCAAAAACATCTCCCTGCATGAATGGGACGCTCTAACCCCAGCCCCGGCCCATCTGCATGGGAAATACGATATTATTCATGTCCGTCTCGTGGTCTTGTTCCTCACGGGTATCGATCCCACCGTATTCATCCGCAACATTTACACAATGCTAAAACCGGGGGGGTGGGTGCAGTGGGATGAGCTCGATTGTGCGAATATCTCTGTTAAAACTACCACCCCGGGTGTATCTGTCCCTGCGTTGGAAGAGCTAAAGGTTGCTTGTTCTGCAGACGGCAGGCATGATTGGTCAATTGAGTTAGCGGAGATATTAGCCAACCATGGATTCGAAGACACGAAGTTACAGTTCTTCGATGAGAAAGATGAGCTGGTCCGCGCATTTGGAGACCAGCATTTATTAACGATGGGGGAATTTGCGAATAAATTGGCAGGGAGGGGGGAGAAACTCGCTGCGGGGAGGTTTAATCTTCTTGTTGAGAGGGCGTATGGCGAGATGGTGGAGCGGGGTGCCGCGTTGGCGATTCCGAGGGTTGTTGCTTTGGGCAGACGGCCTTTATCATCATCATCATCATCATAGTCTACTATTTCATATTTGGCTTTGATTTTATATATAGAGTCATGTCTTCTTTCTCTGTAGGCTATCCAACCCAGCCATGTAATAATCTAATCCCCCAAATAAACATCAACCTCCACCTCCAAATTCTGCCCCTCAAACGGCAACGCCTCAATCCCCAACATAGTCCACGTAGGCTGATGATCCGGACACCACTTCTTCACATTCTCCACCATCAACCCGATCATCATCTCCCTGGTTGCGGGTAAATTCACATGGTAGGTGCGGATTTTCACGACGCGGTCCCAGCCGTGGGTGACGGATGCGCGGAGATCGGGTCTCGCTTGTTCGAGAGCGTAGAGGATGACTTCGTTGATGTTGGTGAAGGCTTGGGCGACTTCTTCTTCGATGGTCGGGGGGATGGTGGTTGAGGTGGGGGACATGCCCGCTGGGAGAGGTTAGTGGTGGTGGGTTGGGAGGGGGTGTTAGGGTAGGAGGGGATACTCTGGCCGGCGATTTCCATGCGGTCTCCGGCTATGCAGGCTTCGGAGAATCCGTAGGTTTCTTGGAAGTGTTGCCCGCGGCCGGGGCGGGAGAAGCTGGGGATGGGGGGCATGATGATTATGGTGTGGTGGTGTGTGGGTGGGTGGGTGTGTGTGTTGGAGAGGAAGAATGGATAGTAGTAGAATGTTTGGTATGTAGTAGGGGACGGTATCTATTTATGTGTCAATGGCGTGGTGTGAGTGAGGCTGTACCCTTGTTCACTTTGGACACTAGTCGCTTCGATAAGCAAGACACAGTACCTAGTGCTTACAGCCTTACAGTAGTCGGGCTGCTTGAATGCTTTCTATTGGTATATTGGTAGCCTTTTACATAGTATAGCGTCAAAACTTTCATATCCACATAATCCATAATGCCATCAATCTTCCGTAGAATATTCCATCGGTAACTCGGGCGTCGTGTTGAATGCCTTCAAATCCTCCCCCGTGCTATCCATCCCACTGGTAATATCCGACAAAGCGAGCTCGTTCTGCGGCACATACACCGACGACGGCATTCCGACGTAGCTGCTTCGGTAGCGATTGGTATTCTTGGTGCGACGGTAGACGGTAGCAAAGGCTGGGAGAGACCCGACAATGACGGCTAAGCAGCTATTAGCGTTCCGTACCAACTAGCAAGCAGCAAGCAACGGTCCCACCAATTCCCGCCTCGATCATTCCCCAGAATGCCAGCCAGGAACTACTCGGAGTGCTGTCGTTGTTGGCCCGAGTGCCGATCTGGACGACTCGCACCACAGCCATCACCACGCAGATGGTTCCCAGGGCAAACACGGCTGCGACACTGATCTTCTGGCCTAGCGGGAGGTGAAGCGACACCACCAGTCGCAGAGGCAGCACCATGACTATTCTGTCAGTAACGATTTCAACAGCAGATAATACGGAGTACATACTCATGATATCACTCAGAGCGTCAACTGCAAATGCATAGTACAGACTGGCAATCTCGGCCACGGCATCGCGATGCGTATCGCACGCCCCTATGAACTGTCAGTCTCCACTATTCAGGCACCACAGACAGCACTGACCAACAGTGAACCATGCATGCATGCTCTGACAGGAAGTAAAATTGGACACGATTGCCCCGATAAAGGTCCAAACAGACGTCAGCGAGGAATTTCACGATAGCTCGAGCGGACACACCACGAGGCAGAAGCCCATGACCATATACCACCACTTCATCTGACCCGGCAGATCTCGAAGAAGTCGGCGATAGAGAAACAGAAATGCAAGCTTGACCGACCACAAGGCCCCCCACAGCAACATGGTATTCGCAAAAAACACCTTGATCATGAACAAGGCATCCGACACCATGGTCGCCCAAGGAGCAATGTCGCCCGCTTCATACGCACTGATCTTGTATATGACCGGGGTGACGATAATATACGCAATACTCATGGCCAGGAAACAAGCCCAGGCCAGCAGAATGCAGCCATCTTCAATCTGCAGCGACCGTAGCTTCCAGACAATCAAACTAAACCGAGCCATGACCACCGCCGACGACAGGGCAATCATGGTATACCCGGTGGCCTGCACCTGACCAGCCGAGACATAGTTTCGCTCCATCGGGACTGATTCGGGAGCGATCGACCAGGAGATCTGAGGCCCGTTGACAGCAGGGATTCTTCTTCATATTCGACCCATGGTCGGGGGGCCACTGCGACCGATGACAGGATCCATTTACGAGGGCCCCGAACTAAGCTCCTGTCAGCCGCCATCAAGCGAGCCGGGCTGCCGCTAGGGGCAAGCCCGAAGCTATAGCGTTTGCAGCTGCCGTTGCGGGCTATAAAGGAATGAGCCCCCTGCGCAAGTCAACGCCTCCTGAAACCTCTCCGACTCCTGCTCCATTCCTTATCTGCGCTGGTTCCTGCCAAGCACCATGCTGACCGGAGCCCTGTTGATCGCCGCTCTGGCCGCCCGCGCGACCGCGCTGGACAACACCACCAGTCACATTGTGGCCAAATTGGCCTCGTATGGTGTTGACGCCTACGAGTATTTCAACTCGAGTGTGCTGTCGGACTCCTCGCTGCACTCGCGGTCATTGGGATTCTGCTCGGAGCTGGTGAGTGATTTTCCCCTTCCTTCGGACTAGAACCGGACGGTGTCACCCGAACCCTGGCTAGTCGCGAGGCTAATGCAAAGGAACAAATTGGCCAATTTCACTAACGGCGACAGTGTTCCGCGCTTCCCCGGCTCTATCCCGGACACGTGCTGCAACGCTCCACCTCCGCTTACTCGACCTGGGACGCCAGTTTCTGGTCGCAGCAGCAGGAGGAGGTCGATCCCGCTTGCGTTTTCCAACCGGCCACTGCCGTCGAGGTCGCCGTTGGCCTGCTGCTGACAGAGCTGACGCTGTGTCCGTTTGCTGTCAAGAGTGGTGGTCATGCTGCCTTTGCCGGTGCCTCCAACATTCAGGATGGCCTGACAATCGATCTGGTCTCGCTGAACTCCACGGTCTTATCCAAAGACTCCACCATTGCCTCGGTTGGCCCGGGCAACCGCTGGGTGGATGTCTATGACTGGCTTGAACCGAAGAACTTGTCGGTCATTGGTGGCCGCGTGTCCGACATTGGCGTGGGTGGCCTAACTTTGGGAGGTATGGATCGATCGGATACGAAAGCAAGCAGAACTAATCAGACTCAGGCGGCATTTCCTTCTTCTCTGGTATCCATGGTTGGGCCTGTGACAATGTGGCCGACTACGAGGTAATTTGCATTATTATCTATCCTTGATGGTGTCTGACTGGAGCAGGTTGTTTTGGCTGATGGCAGCATCGTTAATGTCAATCTGGACACCCTCCCCGATCTTTACTGGGCCTTGCGTGGCGGAGGCAACAACTTTGGTATTGTCACCCGCTTCGACCTGACAACGCACACCCAAGGCCTCATGTGGGGAGGCTCACGCGTCTGGTTGGAGAACTACCAGGCCGACATCTTGCAGTCGCTGGTTAACTTTGGCAATGATTCGCCCTCGGACCCCAACGCGGCGCTGATCGTGTCGGTGGCCTACGCAGAAGGTCTGTACCTGTTCGTCGCAGACCTGGAGTACGCCAAGCCGGTGGCCAATCCGCCAATCTTCGACGGCTTCAACAGCACCGGGGCTCTGGAAGACACCATGGCCATCCGCAGTCTTTCTAACATCACTCTCCTGTTCAAGGAAGACAATCCTAACGGTCTGCGCGAGAGCTACTGGACCGGCACCGTCCAGCTCGACTACGACCTGGCAACCAACATCACCAACATGTTCAAGCAGGAAATCGTTCCCATTCAGAACGTGACTGGCCTCGTGCCCGCTCTCGTCTGGCAGGTGATCAGCACCAACACCATGGAGCACATGACCAAGAACGGGGGCAACGCGCTCGGACTCGATGCGACGGACGGACCCTTGCTTCTGATCAACCTCGCCTTCATGTGGGATGATGAGTCTGATGATGCAGCAGTGATGGCCGTCCTGGGCTCGATCACGGCAAAGGCCCTCTCGGCAGCCAAGGCTCGGGGATTGGACAATGACTATCTGTACATGAACTACGCCAGTCAGTACCAGTCTGTCGTGCCGTCTTATGGAAAGACCAACCAGGCGCGCTTGCAGTCCATCTCGCGCAAGTATGATCCTTTGCAGGTGTTTGAGAATTTGCAGCCGGGATACTTTAAGCTTGATGGGGGGTTGGCTCTGTAATGCTGTGTCTTTCTTTGGCGGTGAATTAACATCACGGTTTACTATGTACAATAGAGAAAAGCAGGCGCTCAGTGCGGTTTCTGTGGAGGCTTGAGGCTTAATTCTCGGTATAATATGTCGTATTTTATTCAGCATATACTAGAAGTAGAGTAGAGAATAATATAATGCAATTCAGTGATACAGTCAAGTTATTGACTTGAACAATCAGTTTCTTACCGCTACTCAGAGATCTTCATCCCAGGATTCCATCTCAGCGCTAATCACCATCAAACAAATTCCTAGACACGCTACGATCCTTGGGCTCGGAGTAGACGGTCGATAATACAGTCTAGACCAGTACCAATAAATTACCCGTCTACTCATCTTGCTAAAGAGTCTATACTCCTCATGCGCGTGCTATCTATCTCCAGGCGATATTTCAGTACAACATGCAAGTATACACCTACTCGCCCATCAAGTGCCGCGAAACACTACCTTCTTCCCTATCAGCCTTCAAAGAAATCTGATCCCAGCTTCGCCAAGAAAAAGCTTGAACAAAAGAGTTGATACAAATACTCGAATAATTGCTTCCATAACTCACACCTCTCACACCTTGCCAGACACCAAAACGCCATCATATGTTCTCTGCTTTGAAGATGTCATAGGAGGCACTCATATTCGCTTGCATACATATATCAGGAATGACTTTAAGCCTTCTCGATAACCCGCTGACGCCTGCCATAGCCATATGGTAGCAGCCTTTGGAAGAATTCCTTCCATATCTTGTACTTTGTCCCTGTTTACCAATCAGTCCTCTAATACAAGCCTGAATAAATTGCAAACCACGACAATTCTCACCTTGCAGATCCCAAAGACTGTAATTAATGCTCGACAACCCAGTCTCAAGCATTCCCTTGACCTGTGCCAACTCGCCACGAACCTCTTTGACTGCACCAAAACCATTAGCAAGAGCATCCTCAAGCACAAATAACCACCTACCTAGATCCACCACTTGCCCAACCTCCCGGTCCAACTGCCGCGGCCCCTCTTCAGGCGGGATATGCAAAATCAACGCCTTTGCATAGCTCACCGCAGCAGCAATAGCCCTTGGCCTCCACTCATCATTCTTATGCGCATCCGCATAATCACTAATGCCCCTCACAACCAAACAAGGCAAGCAATTGACCAACCCGGCCGCCTCCATCTCAAAACACAAAACCGACCCTTTATATCTCTCGCAGATCCTATCCCTAGTCACTCCATCCCCAATGACCGTATTCCCCGACGCTATCGTCCCCACATGCACCACCGGTAACGTACTCGTCCTCTCCTTTCTATATATCTCCCCACCTGCATCTCCACAAGCCAAACACCCCCGACCCTCAACCCCATGATAAACCCCGGAACAAAACAACCGATCCTCACCCCAACGGGATACCTATACTCCTCACCCAACTCCTCCAAAATCCCCCCAAAACCTCCCCCCTCCTCTTCCCACGCGCACTCCCCATCAAACAATTAACCATCGTCACACACCCCAACAACTTCTGCGGCGGGGAATCCAATTGCACCCGTCCCTCACAATCATACGATACTATACCTCCGTACCCACCACTCGGCACCCCCACAACCACATCCCCTAATCGAATATCTGATTCTGCCCCCTCCGTATAGCGGGGAACCCCGCCCCCAATCCCAACTAACACCGCATACTTCACCCCCGGGAACGTCCGCCGGAGATTCTCCCCCACTGTTGCGGCGGCCGCGGTGCCCATTCTTCCCGCCGGAAGACATACCATCACGATGTTGTGGGGTCCGATTGCCCCGAGGATGTAGGCGTTGGGGTCCTCAGCGGGTTGGGATTGGGGAATGCCGTGCAGGGTGTCGAGGAGGGTGAGCGCGGCGGTGAGTTCGGATGGGAGGGCGGTTATGTAGGCGAGGTGGTAGGTGGGGTTGGGGTGGGGGGAGAGGGGCATTTTGTTTGCTGGTGGTGGGTTCGAGGATAGGTTAGGTTGTTGGGTGTTTGTTATGTGTGTAGAGATTGGAGTTGGGGGAATGGATGTTATATATGGATGGCTAGATGGGCGCTGAAGCGCAAGGCTGAAGAGGGAGGGGTTCGGCGGCTATGGCAAGTACATTGTATATTGGGCGCGTATGGAGGATCTATCTACCTATGCGTGTTGGTCAATTATACACTACCACTTGTATCAGCCTAGCTCTAACTGCATACCTGGTCTGTGCGTTTGGAGTTTAGCTGACCTGACCGGAGGTTCATCTGAAGTCATTTGAACCCGTGGGCCTGATCGGTTGAAGTGGGTTGGGCGCACAGACCAGGTAGGTACACTTTGAGCTGTAGCCGTCATCTGCGTATCTTGCAGGCTCCACTGGTACACTGTTTATAGGAGAAATGTTTGGCGGGCTTCAGAGCAGCATCTGGCGTGGGTGAGAAAGTGAAGCAGCTCACGGTGACAAGTCAGCCCAGCCGTGAACCCCCGCCTAGCCCCCGTATGAAGACTTCCAAAAAGAAATTCCGGCTTATGAGAAGGAGGGAAAGGATAAAGCAGAGGGGGGACAATTGTTCTCCTGTTGGGTCACATGTTCGAGCGACAGCTGCGTAGCGTGGGCCCGAAGCCAGTGGGTGACCTGACCTGACCTGACCCGACCTGACCTGGGTTTACATTGAAGGGTTCAACAGCTCGGCGCACCTTGGTTGAACCCCGAAAGCTCGAGCCTATCTTATCTCTTACCAATCTAACCAATGTGGGTAAGGTGTGTACTTATGTAATAACTTAGTAATTGATCTGTTTCCGCCACCCGCTCCGCATCTTCATCTCCGAGTCTCTGCGCAACATCGTGTCTGTGCTCCACTCCGTCCATCTTCTTTGATTCTCGAATAACCCTTTCAGGCGTTATACCCAGTACGCATCATGCCGCGCGCAGAAGCTGGAAGCACCAAGGCCATTGGCAACAAAATCAAGGCTGTATGTTTCCCTGTCCCGTTCTCCGCATAGGTTTGACAGCAACTGACATCGAACAGAAAGGCTTGGGCAGACTCAGATGGTATTGTCAAGCCTGTTCCAGGCAGATGCGAGATGAGAACGGCTACAAATGGTGAGGATTGCCTTGCTCTGGATTTGCGTTGTTTATGACATGTGCTGATCGTTACCAGTCACGTCCAGAGTGAAAGCCATGTGCGCCAAGTACTCCTAATCGGCGAAGACCCCAAGAGATACATCGAAGACTTCAGCAAAGAGTTTCTTAGCAACTTCTTGAACCTGCTAAGGACCGGTCATGGCGAGAAGAAGGTTCACATCAACCAGTTCTACCAGCAAGTCATTGCCGATAAGGAGGTTAGTGGTCTAGAGAGGTCTTACAGCGAGCTTGTTGCTGACGGCATGGATAGCATATTCACATGAACGCCACGAAATGGAAGAGTCTTACACAATTCGCTGCATACTTGGGTCGGGAAGGTCTTTGTCGCGTCGAGGAAACCGAGAAGGGTCTGTTTGTTTCGTATATCGACCGGAGCCCTGAGGCTATGAGACGGCAGGAAGCCCTTCTCAAAAAGGAACGTCAGGATCGAGGAGACGAGGAATTGGAGCAGCGACAACTCCAGGAACAGATCAAGCGCGCTCAGGAGAATGCTAAGGAGGAGGAAGTGGACCCCGAGGCTCGGATCCTGCAACGCAAGGAGGGTGAAAAGGTCAAGCTAAACATCGGGTTCGGGTCAAAGACTGGTGATTCTAAAAGCGAGTCGCCAAAGCCTGCGTCGTCGGATGAGAAGGATAGTGGCGCGTCGACTACGCCCGAGACGGCTTCCGCTTCGTCTGCTCCTGCTCCTGCTTCTGCCTCTGCTCCCGCTCAACCACAAGCAGCACCGAAGGTATCTTTGTCATTTGGCGGTGGTTCCAACAAGCCAAAGAACGTTTTCGCTGCCGCTGCGAAGAAGAACCCGCTTGCTGGGAAGAAGGGGTCGGTTCTGGAGCAACCTAAGAAGATGACGGAGCAAGAACGTATCATGAAGCAGGAGATGGAAGCCATGGAGCGGAAGCGTATGCGTGGTCCATCTGGGTTTCCTGATGCTAAGCGTCCGAGGGTGTCCTGAATGATTCTTCTGGGATAACAGCTTCGAGTGGGGTATCAGACTCCACAACCATCATCCGCTTCGGTGTCGCTCCGCCCAGTGATGTCGATCTTATGTTCTCGTCAGCCGCGTTTCTGACAACCACTAGAGAACCATATGCTGTCTTGTAACCGGGCTCTGACCTTTACGCCATGCTTTGGGCGGTATTTCCATTATTCCTTGGACAGTGCGTTGCGGTGGTGCATTTGATCTGAGGCACATATATTCTATGTCCAGGAAAGGCTTTCGCGTCAGTATGTTTCAGCGGCTACTGTCGTCTGCTTTGGTTACCTTGCTAGGCCGTCTCGATAGATTTGTGACTAGATATCGCTAGCTATTGTTGTTAGCTATAATTAAAATATTCGACATTTTCCATGTGTTTGTTTCTACCACGAATCTTACTTATCAGTCTGCCGTATGTATGTAAATGAGTTGTCGCATGAGTCAACTCCGATGTTGTATATCCGCGTGCGGCTACACAGGACATTGAAGTAGGATCTCTCAACACAAATAGGTTAGAGGCATACCAAATGATGAGTTAAATCATCTGTATATTGCAGACCCCTTCGCTTGTGTTCGTCTGGTTGTGTACACCCTAGAGATTACTATTTCCTGGTGCTGTTGCCGGTCAGTAGCTTCAATTTATTTCAGTATTGGCTGGGTCAAATATATATCGACACCCTCGCCCTTCACATCAGAAAAATGTTTGAGTAGAACTTCCCCAATTCCAATCAAATCCTGCACAAGACATACGGAAATGTGTTATTATCATCAAGAAGTGGACCATACAAGCATAGGAGGACATATGCTCAACTCTCTTCACTACACAACGGAGTAAGTCAATGAATGGTAGCTGCCAAGGGGTGGCTCAACTGGCTGGCTACTCATAGCTGCAAAGTTGCAGACACTTATCATAACAAGCCCGGGTGGTCTAGTGGTATGATTCTCGCTTAGGGATGGCATCTCGCCTACAAACCCAAGCATATCTGCGAGAGGTCCCGCGTTCGATCCGCGGCTCGGGCCTTGTATATCCATTCTTTTTTTGCACGGGAGGAGGTCTCAGTCTAATTTTGTTTTTGGATTGAGCCTAACTAACTAACTAATCAACTAACTATCTTCAGTAATTTCCATCATCCTTATCTCCCTCTCTATCGCTCCCGTACATACAGAGAGCACCACGACCACACCTTTCCCCCCCAGCTTAAAACCCAAGTCTAGACAGTCTACCTACCATCCACTGCTACTGACTGCTGCCTACCAGCCACGCCAAGCACACTCTGCATTACCCCACCAAGAACGTAACACAGCTTGACCTAACCAGCATACGAACTGACACCTAAAAGCAAGGGTCTATCAGCAACTGCCAATAACTGCGTTGTCACTTGTCACCGACTGATCCACCCACCCCGCAGTTCCTCGGGATCCTTGCCCGAAGTCCGGCATATCGCACCGCAGCTTTTCCTCCACCGACGGAGATCCATCCCTGATTGACTCACCTTCACTTTTACACCTACACATCACAATAGAATAACAGGTTACACACACTTACCTACACCGAACACACTACACAAACACAACACAATGGTTACACAATTGCCCTCCCCGGCGGGGAAACAAGTCACCCTTGCGTTCATAGGATGCGGTATGTTACGTTCCTTCTCCCCGGCCGTCGTAGCCAGCCCCCCTCTGTACTATATACTAATCCCAGCAGGAAACATGGGCTCCGCGATCCTAAGTGGCCTCCTGGACGCAACCCGCACCAGCGACGGCAAAATCAACCATTTCATGGTGAGCACCAAAACCGCCTCATCCGCGGAGCGTCTCCGAACTCAATACTCGTCCGACTTATCTCGGATCGAGATCGCGCACGAATCCAACCTCTCCGCTATGCGCAAAGCAGACATCATCCTTCTCGCCTGCAAACCCTTTCTAGCGAAGGGGATTCTCTCCGCGCCGGGCGTCGGCGAAGCCCTTTCAGGGAAACTAGTCATTAGTATCATGGCTGGGATGACACCAAAGGATATCCTTTCTTGTCTGAGTGATGTCGACCCAGGGAGTGTGAAGATCGTGCGGGCGATGCCGAATGTCGCGGCGAGGTTGAGGAAGAGTATGACTATTGTGGAGGTGGCGGAGGGATCCGGGCTAGGGGAGGAGGATCTGGAGATTGTGACGTGGGTGTTTGAGGCTATTGGGAAGGTCAAGTTCCTTGCCCCGGAGTTGTTTGATGTGGGGACGATGTTGGTGGGTGCGTCGATGGGGGTGATGACGGTGCCGGTGGAGGGGGTGTTGGATGGGTGTGTGGTTGAGGGATTGAGGAGGGGAGAGGCGTTGGAGATGATGGCGCAGACATTGGAGGGGATGGCGGCGTTGTTGAGGGAGGGGGAGCATCCGGCGATTCTGAGGGAGAGTATTTCGTCCCCGAGGGGATGTACGATCCAGGGAGTGATGACCGTGGAGAGGGCGGGAGTGAGGGCGACGTTTGCGGATGCGATGATTGATGGAACGAGGCATCTGGGGGGTAAGAAGTAGGCTTTGTTCGAGTGGATTAGATTTGATGTATAGATAGAGATAGACAGATAGATAGATACTTACTTATAGAATCCTGCTGATAGATACATGATAAGAATATCCCCCGACAACAACCCGCGGTAACCCTAACCGAGCTGACCGGAAACCACCTCCGACTGCATCAGACACCAGCTGTATCTACCTCATGCACGACTCAGCGATCCTTCCCCTCGCATCCAATCGGTCAGAAAACCGGCCGTCTAATCTACAGTACTGCGCTGGCAACCCCTCACGCCTACTACACAGCAGGGATGATAAATAAGACAGGGAACCAACGCCCTGCATACAACCTAGAAACTATACCTACCTACCTACCTCACTTACAAGTCACATTTCCATGAAATCAACCCTCTTACTCCGGCCTAAACGGCCCAGTCCTCTCTTCTACCAACTCCTCCACCCACCCACCCACGCCTCATCAAGTACAGCCCGCCATGTTCCATTTCCCCCTCCATCCGGCCCCAAAACTCCCCTCCGTTATCCGCCCTCCCGACAAAAACCTTCCTCCGTTCGCTACTATTCACTTCCGTAATGGCCTCTCCCCTCCTCCGCCCCTGCCTCTCACTCTTGAAATACATGGTCGACTCCCAGTCCATACTCTTCAGCCCCGGCAGAAACCCAGTGGTGAATTATCTCCTCAGACGAACAATCTACGATCATTTCTGCGCCGGGATCAATGAAAACGAGGTGCGGAATACCGTCCAGGAGATGAGGACGTTGGGTTTCAAAGGAGTGATTCTGGGTTATGCGAGGGAGTCGATCGCCAAAGTGGAGGATATTGATCAGACTCAGTCGGCGGAAGAGAAGCAGGAGGTGCTGGATCGGGCGGTGGAGGAATGGAAGCAGGGAACTTTGAGGACGTTGAGGATGTTGGGGAGGGGGAATTATTTGGCTGTTAAGTATGTCCCCCCCCCTCTTTTTCTGCGGGTTTGCTTTGTGGTATGGGAGATGTTGAAGATATACGTACTAGATTTACCGGCGCCGGACCCGCAGCCGTGGAGGCGCTCTCACGCGGTGACCCCGTCCCTCCGCCCCGGATCTACGAAGCCATTACGGAGATCTGCGATGCCGTTGCGGCGCAAGGCTCACGGGTATGGATCGACGCGGAGCAACAAATCTTCCAGTCTGCGATTGATGCGTGGGCGGTGGATTTGATGCGGAAGTATAACCGGGATAATGTGAATGCGGATGCTCCTGTGGTTTTGAATACGTATCAGGCGTATCTGAAGTCGTCGACGGCTACGTTGAATGCGCATCTTCAGCTCGCTGAGAGAGAAGGTTGGGCGATGGGAGTCAAGTTGGTACGGGGAGCGTATATTGCACATGATCATCGGGACCGGATTCATGATACCAAGGCCGATACGGATAAGAACTACAATCATATTGTGGAGAGTTTGATTACGAGACGGTATCCGTTGGGAGGGGAGCCAGGACAGTCGTTTCCCAAGGTGCGTCTGTTTGTGGCATCGCATAATGGGGAGAGTGTGCGGAAGGCGTGTGCGTTGTATAGGCAGCGGATGGTTAGTGGGTTGCCGTCGATCCCGGTGGAAATGGGACAGCTGCAGGGTATGGCGGATGAGGTCAGCTTGGGGATGGTGGGAGGGTCGAGTGAGGGGGAGGTGCCCGGTGTGTTCAAGTGTTTGGCGTGGGGGTCGACAGAGGAGTGTCTGCATTTCTTGTTGCGGAGGGCCGTGGAGAATCAGTCGGCTATGGAGAGGACGAGAGATACGGCGAGGGCGTTGAGAGGAGAGGCTTGGAGGAGATTGGGTGGAGGGGCTGTGTTGTGATGGATTGTGACCTGGTTAGCTGATATGATGACGACGATGATGATTTGATGAGCATCAATGGATAAGCATTCAGAGATAACCTGTTCTATACTTTCGGCTCGTGCATCCGACCTCGGGAGGAGTTCCGGACTAATATCTTTCTACCCATTAATTCCCATTAAATTATAGTCGGGCATCTTATCGATACACACGGATTACACACCCCATAGCTTATCTGCAGATCTAAAGGATCGGCCCCCGTCTACTCCGCAGGATCTCCATCGCCTCTACATAATCGGGGTCGTCCTTATCCAACACGGCCTCTTCCTCACACCCCTCCAGAATATCCAGCACAGTCTTGACAGTCCCACTCGAGAGTCTCATTGTCCACCAGCGTGGCGTTGACGACGGTCTTGACGGTCGGAATATCAGGCCTGCCGATCTGGCACACAAACACTGATTCGATGAACCCCAAGTTATCGGAGGGGAGCCCGCGGGACACGACTTTCTGAAAGGAGGGATGTTCGCCATCGACTTCGAAAATGAGATCCTCGGTGTCCGAGTGGAGGTGAAGGGCCCAGTGTTGGAAGTTGCCGTAGCGGGGGTGGTAGATGGCCACGGTGAGAAAGGGGGGTTTCATGGTTTTGGTATGACTGGTTGGAAGGGTGTAGTGTAAGTGGATGCTTAAGAGATAGAGTTTAAGTTAAGCGTAAAAAGCACGCGTATGTAGTGGATGGTTGTTGTGGAAGGCATCGGCATCTACATCCAGGATGGGGATGCAGGCAACAGCCTTGCCTCAGGCTGCAAGGCTGCCAGGCACGGATGTTTGGAATGGTTGCACCAGCTTTCCTCCGCCACCATCATTCATCTTTCACCTTTCACCATCTCCTCCATCGTCACTCGCTCATCGCATTCATCCCGTGTCTAACCTTGGGTATCTTTCTTGGGTTCCATTCCCTTTCTTTGTTCCCTCACCGACCATGCATTCACCCAATCAAACCCCCCCGCCCTGGCTTGCCCGTGGCACCGACCCCTTGGGCCCCTCGCGGAATCCCCGGACTTTCCGGCAGCCAGCAGTCCAGGGCCTTCGGTACCCCACAAAATGACGCTGTCGAGTCAGAATACCCGGCCCTGAGCACGGTGCCCAGCCATGACGAGGTTTCTCGGTTCCTTCCATCGTCACCCGCGGGGTAATCCGTCACCCGAGAGACACAATTTTCCAAGGGGTAGTGTATTTAATCTCCTGCTGTCGACCTGTCTCTCCTTCATTTCCCCGATCGCCCTTGGCATTCCCTGTCTTGGACACGAGGTGGACCGGCTACTGCAGCTCAAAACTCCGATCGGATCTCGCCTCGCACGCAAATCTTATTTATATCTCCTATTCTCCCCCGTCTTCCATTTCCTCGAGCGGAAAGGATTACCGCATAGCTTGTCGTTCGGCCATTGCAAGATGCAAGTCAAGGTATGTTTGCTGTCACGACTATGGGTCACAGCTTATTCTTGGTAGTTTTTGGCAACCTTGTTGCCGCTTTTGCTGCATCTTCCCGCGGCTGTGGACGCGTCCGCAGGGATAAATGAGCGCATTTCGGCGTCCCTGCGGAGACACCTTGGAAGAGATGTGCAGACAGACTCCAATTCGACTAACGTCTACCCGACCCGATTCTCTGGCGTGACCTGGGATGATGATCACTGGTTGCTTACCACCACCACACCCGACCAGGGCCATTACCAGTCGCGTGGCTCGGTTGCAAATGGTTACATGGGAATTAATGTCGCCAGCATTGGTCCTTTCTTTGAGCTCGATGACCCAGTAAACGGTGATGTCATTTCTGGGTGGCCCCTGTACTCCCGACGCCAGAGTTTCGCAACCCTCTCTGGATTCTGGGATAGACAGCCCAAGACTAACTCGTCAAACTTCCCTTGGCTCTCTGAATACGGTGATGACAGTGTCATCAGTGGTGTTCCGCACTGGAGTGGTCTGATCCTTGACCTCGGAGATGACACATACCTCGACGCCGAAGTGGATAACCGTACAATCTCGGATTTTGAGTCTACCTACGACTTCAAGTCGGGCGTGCTGTCCTGGTCGTATACCTGGACACCCGAAGGCAACAAAGGCTCTTATGCAATCGTCTATCGACTCTTCGCGCACAAGCTTTTCGTGAACCGAGCCGTGGTGGATATGGAAATCACCCCCTTGACGAACGGCAATGCTACGGTGGTCAACGCTCTGGACGGCTATGCGGCTGTCCGTACGGATTTTGTCGCATCTGGAGAAGATGACGGCGCGATCTTTACCGCTGTGCGCCCTTGGGGTGTGAACAACGTTACGGCCTACGTCTATGCGGGTTTGAGTGGCTCTTACAATGTCGACTTGTCGTCGCGTAGGATCGTCACAGACAAGCCGTATGTGCACACCAACGACTCGTCTATCGCACAGGCAGTCGACGTCAAGTTTACTGCAAACGAGACTGTCCGGATTACCAAGTTCGTCGGTGCCGCTACAACGGATTACTTTCTCCTCACACAGGAAACAGCCAGGGCCGCATATCTTGCTGGACTGGCTGAAGGCTACACCGTCTCGCTGCAGTCGCACGTTACAGAGTGGGCTGGGATCTTGCACGAGTCCTCGGTCGACCGCTTCATGGACCCGGCAACCGGCAAGCTGCCCGATGACAGCCACATCATCGACTCGGCGATCATTGCTGTCACAAACACCTACTTCCTTCTGCAGAACACTGCGGGAAACAATGCGGTCATCGCGGCTGGAATTCCTGTGAACGTTGACAGTTGCGCTGTCGGTGGACTTACATCCGATTCGTATGCTGGGCAGATCTTCTGGGATGCGGATCTCTGGATGCAGCCTGGTCTTGTCGCGTCCCACCCAGAGTCTGCTATGCGGTTCACCAACTACCGCATCGCTTTGCATTACCAAGCTCAGGCAAACATCGACACTGCATTCACAAGCTCGAAGAACGAGACTTCGTTTAGTTCTTCGGCGGCGATCTACCCCTGGACCAGCGGCAGATTCGGGAACTGCACTGCAACCGGACCGTGCTGGGACTATCAATATCACTTGAACGGTGACATCGGACTGGCGCTGGTCAACCAATGGGTTGCAAGCGGTGACACGTTATGGTTCCAGAACTATCTGTTCCCAATTTACGATTCAGTAGCCATTCTTTACTCGGAACTGGTTGAGCGTAATGGATCGTCCTGGACGCTGACCAACATGACCGATCCGGTAGGTAAACTGCGCCAGTCAAATGATCTTGCTGACTTCTGTAGGACGAGTATGCCAATGCGATCGATGGCGGCGCTTACACGATGCCGCTGATTGCCGAAACTCTGCAGAATGCCAACAAGTTCCGCAAGCAGTTTGGCCTGGAGCCGAATGAAACTTGGGAGGAGATTGCAGATAACATCCTCATTCTCCGCGAAAACGGCGTGACTCTGGAGTATACAACGATGAATGGGTCCACTGTTGTCAAGCAGGCCGATGTTGTGCTCGACACGTTTCCCTTGAATTTCGAGTCGGACAACTACACGGCTGAGAATTCGCTGACCGACTTGGACTACGTAAGTGATCATCCTGTGTGAATTACGTTTCTAATAATTGCAGTATGCAAACAAGCAATCCCCAGATGGACCAGCCATGACATATGCTATCTTCTCAATTATCGCCAGTGATGTCTCCCCGTCCGGCTGCTCTGCCTACACCTACCATCAGTACTCCTACGCCCCATACGCACGCGGCCCATGGTACCAGCTATCCGAGCAGCTGATCGACGATGCCAGCATCAATGGTGGAACCCACCCGGCGTTCCCGTTCTTGACCGGCCACGGCGGTGCAAACCAGGTGGCCCTCTATGGGTACCTCGGTCTCCGTCTCCACCCTGATGACACCCTCTACATCGACCCTAACCTCCCGCCTCAAATTCCCCACATTACTTACCGGACATTCTACTGGCGTGGCTGGCCAATCTCCGCGTGGTCCAACTACACGCACACCACACTCCAGCGGGTGTCATCTCCTGCACCACTGGTGAGCGCAGACCTCCTTTATGCCGCTACCAGCATCAAGGTCCAGGTCGGCCAGTCCACCGCCAGTGCAAACGAGACAACCACATACGAGCTTCCCGTTTCAGGAACACTGACCGTTCCCAATCGCATGATCGGGTCCGTCAACACAACTCCCGGTAACCAAGTCCAGTGTCATCCCGTCTACTCGCCGGATGACTACGAACCAGGCCAGTTCCCCATCTCTGCCGTTGACGGCGCCACATCCACCAAGTGGCAGCCGTCGACATCAAACCTGTCTTCATTGACAGTCACCTTGTCCACCACAACCAACCCGCAAGCAGAGGCAGTCTCTGGCTTCTACTTCGACTGGTCTCAGGCCCCGCCTCAGAATCTAACCATCATCTTCCACGATTCTCCCATCTCAAACCCCTCAACGCTATTCGCTGCCTCTACCTCAAACTCAACCGAATACCAAGTGGTGACATCCCTGTCCAATATCGTCCCATCCAAGCCATACGACACCATCTCCGCCGAGGAACTAAACACCGTCTCCATCCCCACCGGCAACACCACAACCATCACTCTGGATACCCCCATCCAAAAAGCCCAGTACGCCACGCTTCTGATCGCAGGTAACCAAGGCGACAATGAATCCGGTGTCGGTGCTACCGTAGCCGAGTGGGTCATTCTGGGACCGTCGTTGAACAGCACTTCCAGTTCCAGCTCGGCGGCACTGGCTCGGCGGAAGATGAGTGCCAGAAGCAAGGCCACCTTGGCTCGATACAGCTAATCGAATCGACTCTTTCCAGCTTACTCTATTAGTTTCTATATCCATGAGGATAATTCCTGTATCATAATTATTCTTATTGCAATCTCTGTTGCAGAGGTACATACATAATCAATTAATTAGTATTTTGATTTCATGTTCGATCATTCCTCGTTACTAGTCACCAACCAGTCCAGTCCAGTCCAGTCAGTCGAGACTGGTCCGGTCCGGTCCGATGTACCAGCTTCGCGAAGCAATGTATGTATGCTAAGTAATAATTACAAGAAGACAACCCACCAATCCTCCTTCCTCTCCAGGTTATCATCACGCTGTCCATCACTCACGTGGACCAAATCAACCCAACCATAATAGAAAACCCAACGAATGGATCAATTGTCATCATCCAGTGCAAACCGATCCAAGAACTTGAATGTTTTCAACCCCTCTCTCACGTCATCTACGAACTCTCCATCGACACTCTGTCCCACCACCACACCTTCCCGGGTACTTTCAATACCTGCGTTGCGTAGCGCGACCTTTCCAGTACCCACTGCACCGACTGTCTTTCCGAATCGGAATGCGTCGACTAGAATTTGCAGTGGCCGGCCAGCTGGGTATAGTGTGCTCACTATCGTTGAGTTCGCGGGGCACTGGGGCGCGGTCAAAGAGCCAGAGGCGAAGAGGCCCTCTGCGCCCGGGGCGATGATCACGGCGTCGAATTGGATCGCGTCGGAAGCGGAGTATGTCTGGTCGACGCCGTCGGTGAGACGTTCTGCGACGACGAGCACGTCGACTTCGTCATCGGTGAGGTCTGATGCGAGGGTCTTTGCGGCGGTGATGGAAGTAGGGGTTTGGACGGAGGCGAGGAAGCCGATTTTCAAGCCCGAGAGTTTCTTGAGTTTGGTTCCGAAGGTGCCGACGTCGGTTGTTTTGTTGTTGTGGTAGTAGGTTGGGTCTGGGGAGGGGAGGGGGATGTCGATGGCGCGGGCGACGCGACGGGCTAGGTCGTTGGAGATGCGGTTGAGTTGAAGGATGACGTTCTGGCGGACGATGGTGGATTTGACGTTGCTGGTTTCGAAGCGGATGGCGTCGATGAGGAATTGTTGTTCCGCTGGGACGAGGGAGTTGTAGAAGAGGCGGGGCTGGGACCAGACGTCTTGGAAGGTGGATGAAGTGCTACGCAGGAGGTGGCCGGCGGTGGTGCGTCCGGGGGTGGTGAAGAAGCCGTTGCCTGTTGTTTGGTTGGCTTGCTTGGGAGAGGCCGAGTTGAGGGTGTTGGGACTGTAGGCGTTTGGATTGAGTGGGATGTACATTTGGCCTGGGAGGTTAGTTGGTGGTGGATAGTGAGGGAGACAGGGAAGGGGGTGTTACCTGCGCCGTCGCGGTTGTTGTTGTGGACAGGTACACGAGGTTGGTTGATGGGCAGCTGCTCGAAGTTGGGTCCACCGTGGCGGTTCAACTGTGTATCAAGGTAGGAGAAGAGACGGCCTTGTAGGAGAGGATCGTCGGTGAAGTCGACGCCGCGGACGATGTGACCGGGTTGGAACTGGGGAGGTCAGCTTGATGCGGTGTATAGGGCTCCCACAGAGACAAGTGGGGAGGAGGATGGAGGAATCTCACCATGACCTGCTCAGTCTCCGCAAAGTAGTTGCGCGGGTTGCGGTTCAGAGTCATCTTGCCCAGCTTCGTGATCGGGACGTACTCCTCCGGCACGATCTTGGTGGGATCCAACAGGTCAAATCCGTAGCGCAGCTGGTCTTCTTCGTTCATGATTTGCACACCGAGCTGCATATGTTAGCTTCCATACCGCGCAAAGAGGTGTGTAGCACATACCTCCCACTCAGGGTACCGTTCCGCTTCAATCGCCTCCCACAGATCCTGGCGCATAAAGTCTGCGTTTTTGCCTGACACCTGCTGAGCCTCTTCCCAGACCATGCTGGCCTTGCCCTGCAGCGACTTCCAGTGGAACTTGACCAGTTTCGACGCGCCACTGTCCGTCACAAGCCGGTACGTATGTACACCAAAGCCATCAACATGGCGGAAAGAGCGCGGGATGCCGTGTCCAGCCATGGCCCAGAACAGAGTATGCATGGAGCTAGGCTGCTGGCTGAAGAAGTCCCAGGCCGAGTCGTGGGCTGTAGCAGCTTGAGGGATCTCATTATTGCCACTGGGCTTGACGGCGTGGATCAGATCGGGGAATTGGATGGCATCCTGGATGAAGAACACGGGAATGTTGTTTCCGACGAGGTCTAACACATTAGCACCATTTCGCGTGAGTAGAGAGGGGGGGCTCACCAAAGTTACCCTCATCCGTGTAGAAACGAGCTGCAAAACCGTGCACATCACGGGCCAAATCGGTACTGCCACGACTACCTGCAACAGTCGAGAAGCGCACAAACATGGGGGTTTCTTTGCCTTCTTTGGCTAGGAAAGAGGCGGCCGTGATGTTGGAGAAGTCACTGTAGGAAACGAAAACACCATGAGCACCGGCACCACGTGCGTGTACGGCACGTTCGGGAACCTGCATTGTTAGTGGAGCCAGTGGAGCCAGTGGCGTAAAGGACAAAGGCATACCCGTTCATGATCAAAGCGCTGGATCTTCTGGCGGAAGATGAAATCCTCAAGGAGAGTAGGACCACGTTCTCCGGCGCTCAGACTGTTCTGGTCCTCGATGGGGCCGCCCACGTCGGAGGTCAGGTAGGAGTTGTTGTCATTGAGGTAGTACTGCGAGAGGAATTCTTCGGTGGATTCAGAGGCATCGGAGGAGTCGCGACGAGAGAGCTCGCCGGTCATGTAGGGGCAGAACGCATTGGCGAGGCCAACGAGGCCGACAAGACCGATGAGACGCATGGTCGCGCGGGTGGGGAAAGGGATGAGAGAATTGAACTCGACAGTGAGGCAATTGAGAGGGAGGAAGAAGAGAGGGGAGGGGGGAAGGGAGGTTATAAGGCGAGGTGGGCAGTAACTGTTTGTCTTACCTGGTATCGTGTCGCTGACAGGGGCCGGTATGTACATTCACCACCCACGGCGGAGTACGGGCGTATACATCGAAGATACCCATGTTTCGGTAAGGAACCGCGGCGCTGTATCGGCCTGCAGAAAACGCGGCCAATCATTGGCGGGGGGATTCAGACCCATGCCGGGTTAGGCTTGGCGGGGGAGAGGCGGGCGCTGACTGGCGGGAGGCTTGGTAATCCGGGGGTCTGGATGGCTGCGACGCCCTTGGCAGCTCTTGTCTGAGGGTCGCGCAACGAGCGATCGACAGTCTCCTGATGACGTGATGTCTTCTATTCGAGGCAGTTTACAGTTTGAGAGACCGAGACGGGATCAAGGTTCCCACTAGCAACAACTCGGTTTTTCCCCTTGCTGTTCCGCAGAAGGGACCGGGATCAAGCTTGCGGGTGGTACTTGGGTGGGTGCCAAGTCCGACCAGGCCTCCTGCATAGTGACCTATCATCCCACGCGCATTGGCTAACCAGCACAAGTACCTCGTACAGTTTACACCAGTATGCACGCCACCAGACTCTTTATAAATAACCTCCAACGGTTCCTTACAGCATCGCTGGGATCACTCACCAGACCAGAAAGCCAAGGCCACCCCCGCAGCCGGTGTCTTGGTCCTGCAGCTACCGAGAATCCATCACACCGACGCGTCGTCGCCCAGCCCGAGTCCAAACGAAGGACGAGAACCACACAATAACAGTCTATTTTATATCCATCTAGTCGCTCGGACCTAGTTAATAAGAAATTAAGACGTGGGCCATACAGGATCCTGCCAGGTCCTTCCCCCCTTGATCAGCTTCCCATCCACCCCTTCGTCGCCCGAAGAAACATACAACACCTTTGCATACGCCGCCTCGTTCCAATACTGATACACCACTCCCGCCGGCACAAACGCCACATCACCCGTCTCCAGCCTCGCTGTCGGATATTCTCCGATCTGCACCCGCACCGCTCCCTCCAGTACTTCGAACGCCACGGGTCCGGACGTTGCATTCCATGTTGGGGCTGTCGTGCCCGTCTGCCGACTCAAGATGATGGTGGATATGGTATAAGTCAGATCTTGTGCCTGGGTGGTTGTTACCAGTGGCTGCACGATCTGGTACGCCCCATATTGTGAGTTCAGGTACTTGGGGCCGTAGTTGTTGGCGATGAAGTACGACTTGGTGGGTTCCCCCAGGGTGTTGGATTCTGTGTGCCAGCCTGAGTCAGAGGGGGCGGAGCCGTTGATCAGATCCCGACGGGGGTTGAAGTCTAATTGTGCGTAGACGTCGTATTGTTGCAGGTGGGAGATGGTGCTGCTGCCGGGGCCGGTGGCAGAGGAGGAAGAGGAGTTGCTGGAGCCAGGTACGTAGGGGGTGTCGGTGCCAGAGGTGTAGTTTGTCCCGAGGGCGTAGAAGAGGTCCCTATTCCTTATGGTTATTATGGCTAATATGTCAGATGGGGGGAAGACATACTCGAATCCACCGGGGACGATGACCCCGACCATCTCAGTATCGGGGTCTAAGATCTGAAAGGTGTGCGTTGTGTTTCGAGGCACAGACCCGAAATCGCCCTGTGTCAGGAGACGGCCCTCCTGCTCGTCATCCCCGTGTTGGGCCCATAGCTGGAACCGTCCTTTGAAGTTGAAGAAGTTCTCATAATGCTTTTGGTGGATGTGTGGGAGGACACCAAGGGAGCCACTAGAGGGCGCGTTGGTGTTCATCAACGTAAAGGCATTGCCGGATGATGGGCCAGTGACACTGAAGCGGTACAGCTGGGAGCCAATAGTCACTGCGTGGGAGTTCTCATAATGTGGAAGGATATAGGGGCGCGGGGAGGAGGGGGCCTCGGAGACATAGAGGTCCTCGAGGGAGAGGGCAGAGGTGAGGGTCAAAAGAGAGGAGAGGAGAAGAGAGCGCATGATGAGATGCTTTAGATCCTGATTAGATCTTTGCTGACTGCTGATAGGGCTATTCTCTGGCATTATTCTCCCATTTTATACCCTTTGCTGGGCCAACGGCGTCCGACGACCCGGAATGCCCGGATCGTCAAACAAGACTTCTGCGGATGGACAGAAAGGTTCCGACATATCGCTGCCTACTATTGCCGGGGTTGCAGCGAACCGGACAACCAGGTTGAAGCCACAGGGCAGAATGCCCGAAGCCTGTCACCAGCCAAGAGTCACCGGCCATGACGAACGCCGTGGGTCGGATATCCCGAGAGGAGGGTTGGGATCACCGGTCCACTGCAGGAACTATTCAGGCTAAGAGGTGCAATCCTTGGCAAGAGCCGTCACGATATTCCAGCTGTCTGTCATCTGTTCGATGGGTGTTGCGTATCTCATATCTCAAAGGCACTCAGCAAGAACTTCATCACGAATAGCGTCCTTAAGTACTCACCTCCTCACAAACCCCCGCCAAAAAAGTGAGCAAGAAACCTGAAGAACCCACGACCTCCGATGTCGATCACTGTCGATCTTCCAGGGCCGAAAGCACCGGGTCGTCAATTCGGCATTCAAACGTGCAACCCAAATGAGTAAGCGGAAAACTGCACGTTTCCCCGTTTAGCGTCACCGACAGCACGCTATCTCAAATAGGACTTGACGACATGGATGCCTACTTGGTCCCTGCATTGTCTTTGCGCGAGGGACATTCCCCCCGAGGATCGAGAGGGGTAGATACCACATAGTAGACTGACAAGATAAGTTTGCTAAGCAGAAGCCAGTAGACCTGAACCTTTTATTAGAATCTTCTTACCACAAGACTACATTTTGAGACTGTTTTCCCGTCCAGCTAAATCCTAGTTTCTCCGTAGCGTAGGTAGGTAGCCTGCCGCCAAGCCCGCCTTGACGTGAAACGGCCGCCGGTTTCCTTTTCTCTCAATTAGTACGGAGTAAATAATCATCAGTATTAAATTACCCAAGTAGAAAGCCGTTTGCTTTTATTCATACCCTCAACTTATCCTCGAACAAAAGAAAAACAACCCGTGGTCGAAGAAGGTGCGGCAGGGAAAAAGAAAAAATACAAAAAGAAGAATGTCCCTGGGCGGGGTCGAACCGCCGATCTCAGTGATTCCTGTATGATAGAACCATAAGCACTATGCCTTAACCACTTGGCCACAGGGACAGCTGTTACATGTGGGGATCTTCTTACTATGGTTTATAACAGACAATTTTATTTTTACCTACCCTACGCCAGCCAGCCAGCCCGGTGGAGTTTGTTGTTGGGGATTAAGGTCTGTCTTTGTGTTACTTGGGTAGGGGTTGTTTGTTTAGTATTAGTGTTATTATTAGTATTGTGGGTTTTGCTAGTGTACACATATTAATTAGAGTGAGGTACGTAGGTAAACTTCTCACTGTGGTAATAAGAAAAAGAAAAAAGGAGGTCCGTCTCCGACCATAATACATATCCGAGCGACGCCTTAATTTCAACAGCGTTGATCTTGCTGTGAATACCCATCCACCACCATTCATCAGCTCGCGTCGGTGAAAGAAAAAGTCGAACACTACTACTCAGCTTTCCCACAGTGAGTAGACCGAGTCAATATTCTTTAGTCAAACCAAGTGTTAGTCTTCAAGTCAGTTTTGACAGGACGGGGGCCATCTACTTACCGAACACCTTCTGCTTTGCTAGCTAGCAAGCAAGCTAGGTAGCCAGCCGGGTAGTCTTGTACTGCACTTACTACGCAGGTCTACTCAATTCTCGGCACCTTATCAAGCAACTCGTTCATTGCTGCCACTCTGAAGTGGACCTGGTTCGCGTACTGTCCGATACCTCGCACCGTGACGAGAGTCTCCAAGTCCCTTCTCTCATACTCCTCGGCAGGGACGTCGCCACCAACGCAGCGCAAATAAAGCCCCATCACCCCGAAGTTTCTGCTATCGTGGGGGAACACGTAAGTGTCATAGTGACGGTTGATCGTGCGGTGAATTGATAGATCCCAGGGGTCGGTGCTATAGATTGTTAGCATTTCGTCTCGTCTCTTCCAAGTCAACTGCAACAACAACAACAACAACAACACAAACAAACAACAACAACACCAAAGACAGTCAGTGGGTGGGTGGGAGGGGGGGTACACACATGTTAAAGATCGCCGTCTCCGCCAAGACCTTATTCCAGACCATACCCACCGGCTTCACCATATCAAGGACGATTTGGCGCACGGGGACATTGGGACTGCAAGAAAACACAAAAGTCTCCTCATCGACTTCCAGAAATCCAACGGGATCTTCCACAACGACAATATTGAACTCCTTCAGCAGCTCCACGTCACTCTCCGTATACGCCGGGTCCTGGACCAAGATTTTAATGTCCGAGTTCCCGGTCTTTCTACGCAGGACATCGCGAAGCGTCAGGAGAAAGCCATGTTGGAAAGAAATCCTCTGCTTCTCAGGTAGACAGCCCTGGGGATTGACAATGCTATTGCACGCAAATCCAACTATCTTGGTCACGGGCCCGAAGAACTCGGGAAGAGACTCCAGAGTAGCACGGATGTGCCTGCAAGAGTTGGTGCTTTCCCAAGCATACAGAAAAGAGAGGAACTCTGCAAGGTTCGTCGTTAGCGGAGGATTGATGGTTTCATGGATGTACTGGCCGGTTTGGAGGGACCGGTATCGCAGACGGTGGTAGATGCGCATGTTGAGGTAGCCGAGGTGGGGGAAGTGGCCAGCAACGCCGTCGAGGCATTGAATGGGGAGATAGTCGATATAAGGCTTGCCTCTGGAGAGTGAAATGGTTAGTATGAGGATTATTAGGAGGATGAGAAAGGGGAAGGGGATGAGTACGCAACCAACGCCACGCCATCACGAATTTCCACGACTTCTCCAGTGCGGACCTTGAAGTCAACGAGCGAGCCATCGATACCCTTGATGGTGATGACTTCACCCGCCTTACGTTCTTGGATCTGCTTATACACGTTGCTGATTAGTTCCTTCTCAAAGAACGGCTTCCCGTCATCTTGAAGGTCGTGATAGAGAGACAAGCAGTCGACTGGCTCATCGGTCTCAGCAGCTGGAGACTCAGGAGACAATGCACTTTCGCACATTATCGCTTGAGGAAGTGAGTTCTGTGCCATGATTAATGACACTGTCGGGATACGGAAGTCGTGATCTGGAACAAGTGGAAAGAAGCTTGAACTTGAATGAGAAAAGTGTTTCGATAACACGGGAACAAATCATGGAAGATGTGTATGGCAGAAGAAGAGAAGTGAAAGGAGCGCGTGAAGGAAGAACTGGAAGGGAGAACTGTAAACAAGCTCGAGGACCATGTGGTTGTTTGCTCTTCTCGCTTATACAGGTCGAGTGAATCACGAAAAGCCTCGCTTTTGGTGACTTGACAAACAGGCCATAGTGAGTGTTCATCACGTGCCCGAGCTTGTTCATACAGGATGGTTTGCACCGGATGGGATGGTTTGATTGTGTGCACGTGCTGCTTCTTTAGAGAATTGTTCTGTAACTACCGCTAAATTGATACTGTTCCTCAGCGTGCTGCGATAGTCAAGATAAGTCCATTGCAGAGTAATATCTATGAGATATCTATATCTAGACGATTAATCACAGAGCCCAAGTACCGCATGAAGCAGATACATGAAAGACTGACTGTTCTCCTAAGACAATAGATCCCATCCCATCGACCACTGCTCCACCACGAATCAAGCAACATACTCCTCCACCACCTCCGCCCACGGACTCTGCTTCTCCCCATACATTATATCCGACAGCCACTTCTGCAGCACAAATGCATACGGCACCGCATCAACCGGAACATCCACCTCATGTGTACCATAAGTAATGCAAGAGACCGGGGCAATGAAACACGCAGTCCCTGCAGAGAACGCCCCACGGAGTCTTCCCTGATTAGCTGCATCAACGATATCATGAATAGTGAACCATTCCTCCAGCACCTCCAGAGGCTCCACAACCTGGCTCGACTCGTCTGGCATATTTACCTGAAGCGGACCATTGGAGAGCCTCTCCCGAGCCAGCTCCAAGATACTGCGGCGTGTCACACCAGGAAGAACCATTTGATCCTCGAGAGGCGCAGTGACCATCTGTAGTCCTCCATCCATGGTCTCCCAGATGACGAAGAAATTGGCAGCCCCTGCCTCTGTGACCTGGCAATCGGGACCAAAGAGCCACAAGACTTGGTCGTAGCCCAGCTTCTGGGCTTTGTTCTGCGCTTGCAGAGATGGGCCGTAGTTGGAGCCAACCTTCACATGGCCGGTCCCTCCAGGCCAGGCCCGGACCATATCCTCGGTGCTGGACCAGAGGCGCAGATTCTTTGGTTTACGGGATGGTTTGGCAGATGTGCTGAGCGCATATGATAGGACGATGTATAGAAGAGCTTCCTGTGGGGTGTTTATGCCCAAGCCCTCGCTCGTGCCGAGTAACGTTGGTCGGATGTACATGCACTGACCTCTTCGGTCTTTCGATAGCCATTTTGGAGCTTCAACGGCACAGATTGCGCGGATCAAGTGGAGTAGCTCGTTAGAATCGAATTGCGGCAAGCCGATACGCTTAGCAGAAGATAACATGCGTTCGCAGTTGAGATCTGGTCGGAAAAGTCGCAGTTTTCCGTCAAAGCCCCGGTAGATCTTCAGGCCTTCGAAGCATTGCGTAGAGTAGTGGAGTGTGTTTGCAATGGGCGGTATAGAAAGAGGGCCGTAGGGGACGAGACCTGGGCTTCCCCAGCCTTTCTCTGCAGTCCACCGTGCTTGTATCATATGGTCCGTACAGGTTTTGAAAGACGTAACACCAGGGGCATCTGGAGCTGGCAGTGGCTTGGGGTCCGATGAGAGGGTGATCTTAATGCGTGAAGCGAGAAGGTCCTTCCCATCCTTGTCTCCGTCGCACCCATTCGATGAAGGGATAAGGGGCCTCTTAGGACCTTTCGGGATGCTTTCGTCGGAGACGTCTGTGGTTCCATTTTCAGCGCCATGGGTTAGGCCATTGCTCGGGTCAGCCTTGACTTCCTTGACTGGTTTTGTGTCAGGACTTTTTGATTGTGTTTGCTCTTCCGTAGAATTCTTTGCAATCATGCTTCCAAGGAGTTGAAGCTCCTCAGTCCTGTCATCAGGCTGTGTGCAAATTTCAAGAAAGGCAAGCTTGTCAGGCTCTTCATCAACCCTGTTCAGGGCTGACTTGAGATCTCCCTGCGTCTTGACTTGCACAGAGAACATTGCTGGATTGCCCTCCAGGTCTTCCTCTTCCTTTCTAGCATAGGGATTATGAGACAAGGAATGAGGCTTTGCAGAAAAGACACTAGCCAATTTAGCATAATCCCAGTTGGCAATGTAGTTGTACGGTCCTTCATGTACGGCAGTCTAAGTCTGTTGTAAGCAAGGGTTCTGGAAATGTCTTCAAGACATACCTACCTCAATCTTGTACCCCAGATTATTAAACACAAAAATGACTGGATTGACCTTCTGACGAATCATGGTACTGAGCTCTTGTGCTGTCATCTGAAACCCTCCATCGCCGATGAGGATTATAGATCGACCACGCGTGCGACCAAGCTGAGATCCAAAACCAGCCGGCAAAGCCCATCCAATTGCGCAATACGGAAATTGCATTTGACAGTCTGCTCCAGGAGGGAGTAAAATGTGATTGGCAACAAACCAGGATTCTCCCGCGTCGCAGAACAAGGTATCATGCTCCTTGATAAGCTCCTGAATACCGCTCATGGTGCTCTTCAAAGTCACGGGTGCCTCTGGTGTCTCTGGCCCGTCAGGAGGCAAACAACCGAGCAGCGGCTTCGGTCGAGGAACAGATTCGCTCTTGGAATCCATGTCGGACTCGATCAAATGCGCTACCAATGTATGGATTTTCACTGGCTCAATGCGCTTTCCTTCGGGGAGTCTAACCCAATCTTTATCGACGCTGATAATGCGGTGTTTTTCCTGGTGAATGTCCACCCTAAAGGCATGAAGGTCGGACCAGTTGCCGCCAATAACTAGCCAAAGGTCTGAGTTCATGACGAAATGCTCGCCTTCCGGGTTGGTCATTCCAGACCAGAACTGACCACAGTACTGTGGATGGGACTCGTTGATGCAACGTCCGTCCGGTTGACAAAGAACCGCACACCCTAGCTTATCTGCTAGAAGCTCGACATGATCATGATGGAGAGACCGACGTGCAAGGCTTCCAAGTATAAGAACGGGATTGCGAGACGAGTTCCAAATGTCCGTAATTGTGTTCACAGCCTCATTTAGTATGTATGGGTCACCCCTCGCGGCAACCTTCCTGCTTAGTGGTGACGGGTGAGCACATGCAGCAGAAACAAGGTTATTGGGAACCTCAATATAGACTGGCAAGGACGAGTCAAGGCATTTGCCTATAGTGTCATCCAACAAATCCACAGCAGTCTCTGCGGAGTCCAAGCGGACAGATGCAGCTGTAACCCCCCGGAATGCGTCGAGGCCTTGGTCTTTGTTCCTCGTAGTAGGCGCGTGATGCAAAAAGCTGCCGCTATCTAGCATACTAGTCCCTGGGCAACCGGCGAGGACAATCAATTTGATATTTTGCGAACAGGCGCCTGACACGGCATTGAGAACGGACAAACTGCCTACAATGTAGGGCACCACGACAGCTGCAATACGGGTTGGTGAAAGGCGAGCGTATCCGTCTGCGGCATAGCCGGTGTTTAGCTCGTTGCAACATCCCACCATGCGAAGATTGGGATTCTTCAGAAGGCCATCCAAAAGAGAAAGATTGGAATCCCCTGGGGCTATTAGTGAACCATATTAGAAGATGCGGAGTCGAATATCTACCTGGTACAACGAAGTACTCGCGGATGCCCAACTCCTCCAACCGGTAGGCCAGGAATGTACCAATGTTGTAGTTATTTTGGTAGAAGGTTGGTTGAGGATTTGGTGGATTGACTGGCCTTTGATGCACGGAATTTGGAATTTTGATGACCGCCTCACCGAGCAATTGATCCCCATAGGATAAGGCTGCCTCAGGGGATATCTCCTTAGGGTTATCCCTCCGCACGGCTTTGAGGAATTGAGGAAGCTGATCAAGACCCAGGACATGGCATGGCTGGTAGAACCTCTTATTCACAAAAATACGCATGGCCTCTTCTATTTGTTCCCGAGTTTCCCCACAAGGAGACGCTTTTATTTGCGCCATCCTCGACATCAGATTTGAAACATCCACACCGACTGGGGCGCCTGGAGGCAAACCCATAACAACAATCGTTCCTCTTGGTCGCACATACTGATTTTGTCAGATACCCTTTCACTGAAAATCCATAGGTAACCAACCTGAAGTGCTCCTTTGAGAAGCGTTTCGGTTCCCTCGATCAAAATGACGGCATCAGTACCACAACCGGTAATCCTTTGGACTTCAACGGCGACATCCTTCGAGCTTCGGTAATCCAGGTAGAAATCGACGCCAATCTTCTGCTTGTATAGGAGCTCACTATTCTCTCCGCTAGATATGGCCAGGACTCGACAGCCACGGGCTTTGGCATATTGGCATGTCAAAGATCCTAGCCCACCCGGGGGTCCGACGATAGCTTGCGCCGGGTTAAAGCGATCCATATTATCTTGGCTTTGATGAACTTACCCACGATATCATCCGTCTTTGCATCACTTTCCTGCACAGCCCTGAAGCATGTAGTTCCAGCGCAAATAATCTGACTTAATCAGCGAGGCTCCACATATTCGACAAGCATGCCTTCACTTACCGGGGCTACAGTATCAAGAGGAAACTGTTTCGGGATGCGCACAGCATGACAGGCTTGAGTGATACAGTATTCACCAAATGTTCCATCAACTGAGTACCCGGTCATCCGAGCGTGTGGGCATGAGGCAAAGTCCAACCGTTTATCTGCGTCACAAATTCCGCAGGTTTTGTTGATCCACTGAGAGTCTTAAAAGAGATATTTATAGAGGGAGAATGGCTGAATTACCTGAACCCCAACATGATCACCCTTCTTAATATCATTGACGTCGTTTCCGATGGCTGTAACAACTCCTGTGCCCTCGTGGCCATCTTTCGTTGTTCGAAGTCAGCATACCAGGGGTATAATCTCAACGGATTGCAGGCCTATATACCAACGCGATGTCGTTTCCTAGTAGACGAGTTCCCTATGCTAGTTAAAATCGGGTGTACGTGTGCTCAGCCTGGATGAGGCCCACCTTTCCATGAATGAAGGGAAGAGTGACAGAGGCCAGAGAATTTCAGGTTGACCAACACCTCGTCCGGACCGGGAGACAAAGCGGTATGGGCTCTGTGGTCTCGATCTAAGCTTTCAGAAGATGCGCTTAGACGATCGGTACTCAAAGAGAGGACAAAGCTCACTGGATATTTGATGTTGTTCGAGTGCCTGACTGTAAAGCATCGTTTGTGTTTGGGCCATGGTTGCTCGGGCATTCACTTATGCCTCTGAAGAAAAGCGTGTGGTAGAGAGATGAAACGAAAGCCAGGTATACAAAATCGTGAATGCTAATTCCACTTAACCAAACATGCTGAAATATCTTCGACCTATCGTTTCCCCGACGGTAGGCGCGCTTTTATAAACCCAGCAGAGACATGGGTGCTGCCCACCAACCGCATACTGCTTGTACTTTACTTAAACTCAAAGCGACGATTTCGTCCCAGAACTTTATGCTTCTCAGGAACCTGGCACTCGTAGAGCATGTGAATAAAATGAGGAAAGAGTCTACCGACCGAAGAGACCAGAGACCAGAGACCATGGGTACGCCTGGTTACATCATCAGCGAGAATTAAAGTCACAAACGATGAGTGGATGGGAGAGATCCCACGTGCCAGATACAGGATGGGCATCAACCCAATCGGATAGACCTAAACTTCAACCTCATATAGCAAGAATATAACTATCCGAAGGATATTTTTCGGTGATTCTAAAGGCATAATGTGCCTTATAGCAGGCTGTCTGGTCACACTTCATTGGACCTTGACCAAGAAAATTTGATTAGATCGCGCCTGGGCCTAGATCGTCGTCTTGTGGAGCCTTTTCATGGGGTGCCTGGGCCAGTCGTCTGACACACTGACGTCTATTTCTCCAAAACAGAAACTACTCCATTGCTGAATAGTGACGTATTGCCACAAAGCTGAATATTATTCCGAGTTTAACACATGCTCATGCATCATGTGACAATAATAGCCACTGTTGATGAAAGCTCTAGACTGGTGTGCAGCATCGTTCTCTAAAAATGTAAGTACTGCAGGTAGTTGTCATCGCAAGAGACATGCGGTGACCCATCTGTTTGTTCCATGTTGGCACAAGAAAAGTCCGCCAACCAGATCGGGAAACTTAATCTGAATGCAAAGTTGGACTCCTGATTCAGGCTTTACCTGCTACGTGTCAGCCACCAGGAGGAAAGTTCGTACCCCTTGGCACGCGAAAGCTTTTCCCTCCAAATGGGTTACCGCTGGGACAATCACCAGCTGGGCACGGGAGATCTTGCGAAAGATTTACAAGCATGTCTGTTGCCAATTTTGCCTTTAATACGAGAGTAGAGATGTCTGGTATCACTTTCGCCAGAGGTGATTGACGTGAATGGTACCAACGGCAAGTAGATTTTACTTTCATATGCCATGGTAATTGTGGTCGACTCATCGACTACCATGGGTAGTTGTTCAATCCGATGACTGGTTCCCAGCCAACTTCTCCCGCGTGGAAGCCAAGGAATTGAGCTGTCAGAACCCGAATATCTGGAAGACCTTGCGTCACCGACAAAGTCTATGCCCGAACAGTGATTCTCTCTGCAGCTTATCTAGATATAGCTAATCTGGAAGCACAGGGACATACAACCCACCAAATATTGGCATGAGAAGCACACAAATGCCTCAGTCGAAGACTCAGGTATAGATGCAGGCAATTGCATATCCGTGACTAACATCGATGAGGGCTTTTGGCATGATTAGGCTGCCCTGCAGGGCGGCATGGGATGACTCAACGATCTACAGCACCAGAGAGCAAGTCAGTTTGTGAGACGTAACAAGGCGGAATTCGCACTTAACTCTAGCCCAGTAACAGAAGTGTTGAGACAGGGATCCTCCTGGCATCAAGTTATAGGCCTGCGATCGCGGAGGTGCGGGGACCGACGTGGTACGACTGCTCCATTCTTGGGGTCTCGGAGCGCCCTCCGGCGATTAGTGACTTGCGGCACTTGCCGACTACCGAGAAAGGGAGCCCCAGAGTGAGCCAATCATGCGCCAGAGATCCACTGCGGATCTCCACTATCCGAGATGTGCTCTTTTTTTTTCTGCAGCACGCCAAACCCTCAGATACCCAATATGCAGTGCTTGGTAATCGGTTTGGGCTGTAGGACTTTCCTATGTCCCCCTTGGCTTCCCTTTATACCCCTGCGATATAATCTGTACTCTAGAGAGGCTTTCCCTATACCCCTTTGTGGCCTGTAACGCAGCTCGCTGAACATACCATCCACGCACAGGGAATGGCGGATATTGAACCTCATGCTCGCCCCAGCCTTGACCGGGGGGCGCAAACAACTCTCGAGAAGTCGGCCTCCCAAGTAATAGAAAGAGAAGAGCAAGATGATTTCCTCGACGAGAAATTCCCAGAGGGAGGCCTTCGCGCTTGGCTTGTGGTTCTGGGATCATGGTGTGCAATGGTTCCATCCATGGGCCTTTTGAATACCATTTCGGTCCTTCACGCGTGGACCTCGACACACCAGCTCGCGAATTATTCCGATTCCAGTGTTGGGTGGATCTTTGGCGTCTTCAGCTTCTTCCTGTATTTTGCGGGGGCCCAAGTGGGTATGTCATCCATCCGCGATATTTTTATAGACAGCAGCTTATACTTTGGTATCAATAGGTCCGATTTTTGATAGCCGTGGCCCGCTGCCAGTGGTAGTTCCCGGATCTATCGGCTTGGTGGTCGCTGTTTTCTGTTTCAGTGCAAGCACAGGTAAGCCTTATCCACAAGCATTATCGAAGAATTCCACTAACGTATAGAAGAATACTACCAAATCATGCTCTCATTCAGTGTGCTTGGCGGCCTCTCATCTTGCTGCCTCTTCACACCTGCTATCGCCGCTATTGGTCACTGGTTCAATGTCCGCCGTGGCCTCGCCACCGGAATCGCTTGTACGGCCGGCGGACTCGGGGGCGTTTTCTTCCCCCTAATCATACTCTATATCGCCCCGAAACTCGGATTTGCCTGGGCCCTGCGCATTATCGGAATTATCTGTTTCGTCCTTTGCGGCTTTGCGTGCCTCTTATTGAAGACACGTCTTAAACCCGACGCGAAGCGCGGCATGGCGATCGACCTTCACGCCCTCCGAGAGCCCAACTACGCACTGACCACACTCGCTGTCTGGCTGGTCGAATTCGCAGTATTCGTCCCATACACCTATATCTGCTCATACGGACTGTATGCCAACATCGGCGAGTCCCTCTCATACAAGCTAGGTATCTTCCTCAACGTCGGAGCCATCCCAGGACGTGCATTCCCTGGACTCCTCGCGGATCGAATTGGGCGGTTCAACGTCATGGCATTGACAGCGCTAGTATGCGGCATTATGACTCTTGCATTGTGGTACAAGGCTGGTACAAGTGATGCCGCCATCATCGCATATGCGGTTCTGTTCGGCTTCTGGAGTGGTGCGGCCATCAGCTTGACGCCTGTGTGTATCGCGCAGGTGTGTCGGACGGAGGATATCGGCAAGAGGAATGGGACGACCTTTACGCTGGTTAGCTTTGGAACCCTGACTGCTATTCCCATCGCAGGAGCGATTCAAGAGAGCAATGGGGGAGAGTTCTGGGGGTTGATCATCTTTGGAGGGGTGTTGTACCTTGCGGCGTGTGCTGCGTTTGTGGTTGCGAGGGGAGTTGCAGGGGGTTGGGGGATGAGGGTCAAATTTTAGAAGATAATAGAGAGGGAATATAGACACCTGATATAGGCTACCCATGATGGCAGAGATGGCGACTGTGGGTCTTGATTGTCGATGCCGAAATTTTTGCTGCCGGTGTGAGGTTGAGAGGATTCCACCGCTCCCTAGCACAGTCTCGTGACGTTGGTTTCTGCCTTAACAATTCAATGACTACTCCCCGTGATACGTCCACTCAGCTATCTAAATTTCTGTGGTAAGTTATGACTACACATGAGATCACCTTTTCATCGAAGCAAACAATCGAGAATCATCTCTCAAACTTTCCCGACAAAGATGCAACCAGGACATAATCAATGCCCTGTGAGGCAAAAAGTCCTCGAAAAACGACAAGAGGTACCCACAAGCCAAGTGGGTATAGTCTACATTAGGATGATATGAGACGTTACCTTGTGGCATCCTAAACTATTTGCCCAGAATCACTACAGGTGTAGCTATATCTCGATCAGTTATATCGTTTCGGCTGCATTCCACCAGCTTCTCCTTTTCTCATAGCGGGATTCTGATAACTTTCCCCCTATATTCATATTGTTTGATTGGTTGATGAGCTGGCATAGCACGATCGAAAGTCCGACAAAGCTTGGCAATTGCCGTCGTGTTCGTAGAGGATAGGGCCTGTGCAACTGGCGCATTGCTTCATCTTGCTTTCTTTGTTAGCATGACGCCTCCATTGGTCACAGCTTCACTTACGAAGAGATACCACTGCTCACCGCTTCATCGGTTCCAGCCGACTGGGGAACTAGGGTTAAGTCCGAGGAGAGCATGATTGGTAAGCCATAAATCGAACAAAGAACTGTATGTTTGACAACACACGACGTCAGAGTAAGGGGAATAGCCAAAGTCCAGACCAGGCCCCGTAAAGCATATAAGCCCTCCCGTACTACCTGGCATCGAATTCTCTACCATCCCAACAGCAATCGCATCCAATTCCTTACCGTACCATACTCACCACCACGATGTCCACCCCTTCACAAAAGACCATCACCATAATCGGCGCCACCGGCACGCAAGGCTCCTCTGTGGCGCGGACATTCCTCTCTCTCTCCAACTGGCGCGTCCGCTGCATCACCCGTACCACCACCTCTCCGCGTGCAACCGCTCTCTCCGCTCTCGGCGCGACCCTCATCCAAGCGGACCTGAACGACCTCTTCTCCCTCAAAACTGCCTTCGCCAACACGCACGCCATCTTCGTAAACACTGATTTCTGGGGCCTTTATCGCGCAACCTCCCCATCCAAGGACGCCAGCCACTCCGCCTACGCCAAAGAAATCCAACAAGGAAAAAACGCGGCCCTTGCTGCATCCACTATCCCAACCCTGGAACGATACATTTATTCTGCTCTCGGGCCGATGAAGAAGCATTCGGGGGGAAAGTATCCGCACTCGTATCATTGGGACGCAAAGGCAGAGATTGTAGAATTCATTGAGAGGAAACTGCCCGGATTGGCGGAACGGACTTCGTGTATTTGGGTGTGTATGTCTCGAATCCGCTGTTTATGCCGAGGGTGGATGCTCAGGGGAAGTTGAAGTTTGTGATTCCGTTGGGGAGGGGTGTGAAGGTGCCGGTTGTGGATGCGGGGAGGGTGACGGGGGGTTTTGTGAGGACATTGGTGGAGGAGGAAAGGCCGGGGTGAAGTTGTTGGCGTGTTGTGCGTGGTTGGAGGTGAAAGAGATGGTAAATGTTTGGACGAGGGTGACGGGGGGGGAGGCCGAGGTGGTAGAGGTGACGCCGGAGTGGATGAACAAAGAGCTGGGGGTTCCGATGGAGGTCTTGGATGCGCCGGCTTTCATTGAAGAGATGAGGTATATGGGGGGTGTGAAGGGATGGATTGAGCCCGGAGAGTTGAGTGAGAGATGGCAAAAGTGGTCGTTTGAGGAGTGGTTGAGAGGTGAAGATTGGGAGGGTATTTTGAGGGCTGGAATGGAGGAGTTGGAAGGGGTGAGCAGGAGCTGAGGGCTGTGTGAGACTGGATAGAAATTGGGCTCTTGTCTTTTGGAAATAATAAAGGACATATACCTAGAGAATGCCATATCAGGAAGCAAAAAGCGTTCTTCCAAGTTTGGTTGGTCAACAGATCAATACTTCTTATGACTAGTCCAGAATTAGGATGGTGACGACCCCAAGACAGACTATCCGCCCTTGCACTCGAACCAGGAAAGATCTTGGATGTGACACAGAAAACCGCAATTGAGGTAGAATGGGCTCATCAGTACACTCGTCACTCTCTGCTTATTCCGGTTTGTAGATATCCAAGCCAGTGGGTCAAAAGATACCAAGTTTGGTCAAGTTATAGATAGTAGCGACACATGATATACGATCGGAGGTACTCCCCAGGAGTCCATACCAGTTCTCTGTTTGCTGCCTTAGGCATAACAGTTGGTCGCGCTGCTCGGCTCCGCACATTACTTGGAATGTTGTTGTTTGGAAGCATAATAAGGCAATAATCCGTAGGACGCATTAGTAACAGCTCCTCGTTTGCTGATTATGGACACATATGCCCACCATGAGGCTTTTTTCCGACGATAAGCTGGCAGTCGTATACTGACTCGTGTTGTTTGAAGGACTGGGCGTGATGCACCAGGTAGACAGAGGCAAATTTCATAGTGCAGAGGCAGTGTAGCCGGGTATTTCCGGAAACGCGCTGTAGCCGAAGCAATTTACTTACTGCAGTAGCAAGTTTCCATAAAATTGTCTTCGAAGGAAGGATCACCGGCCCAGTCCTTTCCTGAGTCTGGGAAGACATCAATAGAGGCGTGATAGGAACCGTCGAAGGGCCTCCGGAGCTTGTAGTTTTCATACGGTGTTTCCTCTTCTAGACCGGAGTTTCTCGATTCAGAGAGGCACAGTTCACTCTGCTGCACGGGATGTGAGTCCACGCGCTAGTCCAGTGGCGCAGGACTGCACGTCCGAATCGTTGACTAATGCAAGCGCAAATGCAGCCCATTTTCCTCGTTTCACCTGCCCGCCTATGCAGACAGCCACATTGGATAAGTTACACCCGGAGTACCCGTTCGTCCCAGGCGCACCCTCGAATATGGAGTATTGGAAGCCTGGCGTCAGGAAAAGGTGCATCGGCCCATGACACATCCCGGAGAGCATCTGACAGTCCTATATCGTGGACTTAACTCTCGAACTGGACAAACGAGACACCCGCAGGCGGTGGGTGGAGCATCGTAACCGTATGACTCGAATATCTTTACCATAACAAACGTAATGCCGCTTGTATCCAGGTTTTCGGTGGCCCCGATTGGTGGATAGGAGTAAACCGGGAGCATCGCAAGTGGGTGTCTCTTCCTGACCGGGAGAAAAAGAAACGAGCGCAAACAGTGCTACCAGCCTCGTAAGCTGCAATAGGCTTCATTCTATGGGTGGGGGCAGATATCAACCCGCTGCCTGACCTCCCATGCCGACGAATTCATTGTTGGTGTTGAGCTCGACTGTGATACGTGCGCAAGGGTCTAATGGTGGGTAAGCAGTACGGGCAGAACCTGTAGCGTTGAGTTTGTGAGTACCCTGTTATCCGGATTGGGGGTCTGCTCATGCAAATCTCGAGAGCGAAAACTCTTACCTGCACTAGTGATCGAGGGCGAGGGTTCTGGTCACTAGAGAGTAGACGCTGGGGCGTCTCAGGCCGCCAGAGGTGTAGGAACAGCGTGGCCGAGCAGTCTGAGGACCTTGAGTGACGGCCGGACATGTGAGTGCCACCAAGGTGCTCATGCTCTCAAGGTGCTCATTCCCCTCTTATATTTTAAGGATCCCATCTTGAGCACGCGCAAAATAATTTCTCTTGACCTTCCCTTCCCTTTGGTCATGAATGCTGCTTTTCGCCCCCCTGGAAGGTGTCCCCAAGATGACGGGGATGAAGGAGGATGATCAGCACTCGTCGACCCGTGATGAGAACCCGCTCCAGATGGCGGCCGCCTGGCCTTTAGCGTGCTCCGGTCTGGCCGGTGGTGGGGAAGCGAGGTCAGGCAACGATACCTAGTCAAGGTCTACTAACACCTGCTACGAGATGGAATTACTACTCGTTCTGTAACTCGCCGCCCAGCTGCCTCCCCCCACAGCCACCCGAGCTAAGTGAGGGGTCATCGTCATGCTCGATGCGCTGTGGGATGGTCAGGACGCGCGGAAAGCGCAAGAAAATGGGACGACTGATCAAACTGGTTGCTCAGAAAAGACATAAATAGGGCTTCTTTCCTCCTGGTTACTGATTTTTCTACCATCATCAAGCTCCAGTTCCTCAAGCGAAAGCAAAGTCTACAAATCTCAAACCACTTTTGTACCTCTTACCGGTTTCAACCAATCTCTGCCAAAATGTCTCCCTGCTCCTGCAACTGCTGCTCTGGCAACTGCGCCAGCTGCTCTTGCTCCTCCTGCAGCGTGAGTCTCCCGTATCCCAGTCTCGTTTGCTGCTCTGAAGCGTGCCAATCTGACATGGTGATTAGCACTAAGGGCTGCCATTCCTCGCTCCCCGGCCGAATTACCACCGTGCCCCGGCCATCTATGCCAACACCACCGATTTCAGGTTGCATCTCGGGCCTGGAGACAATGTTCTAGGGTATATTGGGAAGGTTGATCGAGATGGAAGGTCCGTTAAGGGGGAGTAATTTGTAATGTGAATGAGATTATGGGTCTATTAGTCTTTTTATCACGTCACCTACGGTAATGATCAAGGTGCTGTACGCTCAATAGAAGACTTTTTGGAGGAAAGCTTGGCTATGCATCGATCTGTAGGGAATCAGCATACGTAGGAATCTTCCGAACAGAACCAAAGCCACACGCACGGTGGAGATGCACATGTCGGATGCATGCAGTGGAACGTTGTATAGAACTCCACATGCCATGATGTCAATCTTATTTTAACCTTCATAAGATGAAAGTTCAGGAATCTCATGGCCATTGTCTCCACCCTTTCCAGCTTCGCGTATTTTTTTCTCCAAACCAAGAGCCTAGCAATTGAAACCCTTCGAGGCGCCGCTACCCATAGGACAAGAAATAAGCGCAATGTGGAGCGCGAACCAACAGATGTTCCACTTCCATCTCCCGATCATTATATTGCAATCTTGGCAGGCAGTCTCTCGATCGCTTACGAGATGAACTGCACGCTGTCGGTCACATCCGCGTCAGCACTTTTCCCTAAGGGAAAGCTACAGTGCGACTGGCATTGACGGTTCCATGGAGGCTAGTATTCCTGTGAGATTGAAATAGGGGTCTAGCGACAGTGGGTTCTTTGCAGCATACATCTGCCGGTGGCGCACTTGATTAGGCTAGATTTGGCTCGATCTGATATGATGATATTGCGTGGTTATACCAGACAACGTCAAATGTTGCACAGTCCATCATGTTTCTCATAGCAGCTCCTGGTCACGTTATATGCGACGATGGATACCTGTTGAGCACATGGTAAGCTATGGTGGTGGAGCAAGAACCACTTGGTTCAAATTACCTGGCTGCTGTACCAGAGGGGCTAGTCAAGAAAGAAACGAACCTTGCTGTGAGACATGGGGCTAAAATGGTGGCAATATTATCAAGGAAGAGTAACTAGCAAGGAGGAGAACAGGTGCCCACTAGATATTGGTAGTAGGACTGATAATACAGATTTCCGAGCGATCTATTGGTCTGTCGCGCTTGACGGGCATCCGCGAAGTGTTTCGGTTCCTGGCCGGTAAAGCTACTTACTTAGTACATGACAAGCGCCGGAAAACGTCCATTATTGACAAGATCGGGTACTCTTGCCAGGTCCTCGTAGAATTAAATTTACGTTATCCTGAACAGAATCTTGAGTACCTGCTGGTCACAGGGAGCTGAAAGGATGGGATCCGTTATCACGGCGGAATCCGGGCATGGGCAGCAAACAGGCACACCAAACATGCGGCTAGAGGGGGGAGAAATGGATCGGGCCAACCGGTGGCGTGAACGGCGTGGGCGAGGGACCTTAGTGGAGGGGCTAGACTCCGTTTCGTCTCCTCCGCCGCCGAGCCGGTCCTGTCTTCCCCACTGCTATCCACGTCTGCCACTGCCACTGCCATCCTCTCCTCATCATTACCAACATGCTGTATCCACTGTTTTCCATCAAGGTCCCTGTCTCTTCGTTTCCCTCTCCTGATGCGGTTTCCAGCCTGGGGACGATGATGGTGTGATGTGCTGCAATTTGGTGATGCTCGTACGTGGTTCTCTTCCGAGGCGACGGGAAACACTGCTTTCTTCACTCAGGTCGCAAAATAACTTCGCTGGGGGATGTTGCAGGACGTGGAGGGTGCATTGCCATGGATTCATCAATTGGCTATCACTGGCAAAAGCAACCAAGAATCCCTGGTGAAAGAACGAGTCAGCGGCGAGCTATGGCTTAGTGTCGGAAGCCGTCTGCGCGCGCTCTCAAGGTCCTCACTGGGAAAATCTCTGACCTTCCCCTCAATTATATAAGACCCTGACGCAACGATGTGCCAAACAAAGGAATTGATCAGAGCCATCTACATCACTTCTAACTTCTTCCTCTTTTCTCCCGACTAATTCTTGCCCCAAGTTCAAAATGTCGTTCAACCCTAACGATGTCGACCTCGATACAGCCGACCCGACTCAGATCATCTGCTATCTCAACAAGTCGGAAAATGAGTACAACGGCCACCTGGGCGCCCGTATCTCGGCCATCTTCGTCATCTTTGTCGTTTCAACTGCAGTGACCTTCTTCCCAGTCATCGCCAAGCGGATTCCCAGGCTTCACATCCCACTCTACGTCTACCTCTTCGCTCGTTACTTCGGTGCAGGTGTCATTATCGCAACCGCCTTCATCCACCTTCTGGACCCCGCATATTCCGAGATCGGCCCGCAGACATGTGTCGGCATGACCGGGAACTGGGCCATTTACTCCTGGTGCCCTGCGATCGTCCTGACCTCGCTCATGTGCATCTTCCTTTTGGACTTTGGTGCCGAGCGTTATGTTGAAGTCAAGTATGGCCTCTGCAGGGAGGACCCGGAACCGATCATGACGAGCGCAGTCGACAACTCTACAGTGGAAAAGTCGTCGGCGGGAAATACCCGGAAGGGCGAAACGGACGTGGAGGAGTTGTCGCAGAGTGACACCTTGATCGAGAGATCTTTCAGGCAGCAGATCACCGCTTTCCTCATTCTCGAGTTCGGTGTCATCTTCCACTCCGTCATCATCGGTCTGAACCTGGGAGTTACGGGTAGTGAGTTCGCAACACTCTACCCGGTCCTTGTCTTCCACCAGTCGTTCGAGGGTCTGGGTATCGGAGCTCGTATGTCAGCCATCCCTTTCCGCAAGGGCAGCTGGCTGCCCTGGGTCCTCTGTGCGCTGTACGGCTTGACCACGCCCATCTCGGTCGCTATTGGTTTGGGTGTTAGAACCACGTACAACTCTGGCTCGTTCACAGCCAACGTGGTCTCCGGTGTCCTGGACTCTGTCTCCGCCGGTATTCTGATCTACACTGGTCTAGTCGAGCTGTTGGCCAGAGATTTTATCTTCGACCCTCACCGCACCCAAGACAACAAGCGACTGGCCTTTATGGTCATCACCATGCTCTGGGGTGCCGGTATCATGGCGCTTCTCGGCAAGTGGGCCTAAGCTGGTGGTGTCGTTACAAAACCATGTACTGTGTATAGATGTCTACCCTTGTGGCTTCCTTGCGGTGCTACCTGGTCCTGCTGTTCTCAAGATATCCATTGCTTCCGACTTTGCTTTTTATGCTCATAACACATCGCTTTGCTGTTCGAATACCCTTCTCATTCTGTGATCACATTTTCATCTACGCACATACCATAATACAGATTAGCTGAACAAATTGCTGAATATTGCTATACAAAACATCTTTCTATTCCAATGATTTTAAACCCTGCACATGTATACTGTACGACGGAACATGACGCGATACTTTTTAGGACCATCTCACTACTCGACCCCAACAGTATCCAAAGAACCTTAAGCAGGGCGATCGCGTATACTTTTTCTCTTAACGAATAAGCTATCCACTGAACACATGACAGTTCAACGTACCCTAAACTCCAACACATAAACCTAGAAGAAAAGGAAATGATTCACCAACCCATAAAAATCCACCCCTTGGTCGAAGCCCAAAATGACACCGGTGTCTGCTACAACCATACCTCCATCTACCCTACCGCTTAATTAAACAGCCTACTATACAAAACCCAAATCTTTATCTACAGGCTATGCTATAAAAACAACTTCGAAGCATTCACAAAGTATCTCACAGAACCTCACGCAGGGTCTTACGCAGGTTCACACGGGGTAAGATAGAAGTCCATAGAGAGAAAGTTAGTGGCCTAAGGCACACACAACCTTTCCCGCCTTAGGTATAAACATAATGCCTTAGACATCTATCTTAAGCGGTGAAGATTCATTTTATACCTTTCCTAATATGGTAAGCGGGGTAAGCAGAAATGGATCCATACTATAAACATCCTACCCTTTGTTATGAAGGAGACGTCTTATATAAGTACATCTATGAGTACAAAAGAGAGTCGAGCACTTATCATAATCATCTCATAAAACAAACCACTTCATCAGATTAAACACAAAACAAAACCAACCCTTCCTTAGACAATGGCAGCATATCTCTCCCTACCCGCATTCGAAGTCCTGATCGACTCGGTAGAAAATGACCCCACATGCACAAACGCAATCAAAGCTCTAACCAACGGCATCCTAAATTACTATTTCCCCATCACGGACGGGTGGATCGTGGCCCCCGAGGCCAAAAAAGATACGATCGGGGAGTTTATGGTGTTTCGCGTCAAGCGGCGATATCCTGGTGGTCGGAGCTTTGTTGATCATATTGTCGCTGAAGCAAGGAAGGCGGTTGATGGTTCTTTCGATCAGATGAGATTAGCTCTGGAGAAGTCTAGCCCTGAAGCTGGGCGGTGCTGGGGTGTTTATTTCCACGGTGTCAATGTTGAGTTTTTTGAATATCATAGGGATATTCAGGGGCTGATTCCATGGTGTCTGGCGCAGCCAACGAGGAAGGTATTTCATGTGCGAAATGATAGTCGGGTAGTTGATGAAATGATGCGATGTATGAGTCAACAAGCTCGTGAGTCTACTATGTCACTAGTATTTTAGAATGAGGTTGTTAGGAGGAAGAGGTGGGGGGAGGTAATTGCTTTTATTTGATTTTGTATGTTAGAGAGTAATGTAACCCGAAATTATGCACACTGTATTTTCTGTTTTCTCCTTCCTCACTTTTCCCGGCTGTGCATGTTGAGATCCCAGTCCTCGTCTGCTTCATCCAGAGACCGTCAAAAGCATTGAGGCCATTCATCGTTAAAACCCATAAGCCAGTCCAGAGAAAGCGTCCCCGAACGAAAGGGTGTATCTTATTTGCCAGATTGGACCTCCAACTTGAGATGTATCCTCTACATCACGGCCCGAAGTAAATAATTGGAGGCTCCTATTAACACCATTGATGGTGATGTTGCAGGATGGTCTGCTAAAGCCATAAGCTATAGAGACCATTCCTGTCATTGGAATGCCACCTGGCTTAGGATGTTCGCAAGTGTAACAGACGTACTTAGTACTAGACGCTTGGAGACTTAGACCAAGACACGTTCTGTGATACCACTTATAGCAAGTCGAGCAAAAAAAGCCTTCTGTATCAGGTTGGTCCCAAATGCCACAGCATGGTATTGATCGGTCGAAGTCTCGAACTCGCAAGTTACTGGAATGCCTTCCAGGCGAGTAGTACGATTCAGTTAGATACGAAAATGCCTGGGCGGCCGATACAATATCTCTCTGCGATAAGTGTTCAAGTATCATATCAAGAATTTCGTTCGGGAGGTGGGGGAGCCTTGACTTAGGCAGTGGCTTCCAAGCGGCCGAAGATAGAATTGATGTTAAAACTCGAGACCCAGGCTTAGGATAGTCTGGTGCACAGTTGCGAATGAGAGGGATAACAGGGGTCAATTTAACAGGTCCAGAGGATATTTCGATGAGCCTTATATCATAGTAAACCATGAGGATCATATGCGTAACATGGCTCCTGTGCGGGTTACGGGGCAAGTACCATTGCGCCTTTTTGATGGCCACACCAATAGCATTAATATCCTCATGTAGGACGATGAGGAAGCCATGGAACCAGAACACGTCGGATGAGGGAGCTGGCCATGTCGGGTGGTGAACAATGGTCACTTCTTTACCCTTGAGGTTGTAATTGGGCACCTGCACTTCGACATCCCATGCTGCGATGCGTAGGACAACAATAGATAGGGAACGATACAGAGGGGTTACTCTTTTCTTTCTCGGCGCTTCGTTCCAATTCTGCCCCCACTTGGCGATGAAGTCATTCATAAACAATAACTGCAGCTCGTTCAAAGACGTGGGCTTTCTCATATTGATTGTTAGATGTTCGTATATCAGTGTTTGGGTTCCGTTGTCGTCGTCGAAGTTCTGGGGGAAGAAAACACCATGGAAAGACTCAAGAGCCAATTCTGGTGTAAATGTATCGCCCGTTGGAAGATTTGTCAAGGTAGTTCGTCGAAACAGGGTTGAATCCCCGCCTTCATCCACATCCACAGCCCATCGGTCAACCGTGAAGAGTCCCAGATCCTTGTCAACGAGGTATGCGGAGCCTAGGTTGATATCAAGAGGACTGGGATAAGGTACACATTCCCATCCATCATAAATTGTTAGACAAATAAGTTCCCTGATGTTTTCCTTAACCTCGGGACGTCCTGGTTGGGCTAAGGTGTTCTGATATGAACGGTACCATTTCCCTACGGATGTTAACCAGGTGAAGTAGGTGCTGAGTTCCTTTTGATCTGATTCTTACCATCCTCACGTATGTTCAACACATGCCTTCAAGACATCGTAATAAGGCACACTGAGCACGACGAAGGCAGAGAAAGGCAGAATATCTCCGCTACCTAGGTAGTCTGAATGAGATGAGGTGGTGAGGTTGTGATGGAGGGGCTTGTATAACCCCGGAACAGGTTCATCCGGTCCGATGGCGTCATGCTCTATACCATCTTATGGTGATTGGCCTTAGGCTATAAGAATCAGGTAAGCATTACATTGCATGGGTTCTCCGCTTTCAGTGTAGACTGTCCCGAGTTTACCCCAGAGTGAGTGACAGCAACACAAACTAGTATATGGCTCAACGGAGCAAACCATCATCTAGCAAAGAGCCGCATCCAGGAAACTCCGAGTGGCTCTTCAGCCAAGCCGGCGGTTCCAGCGCTAGTCTCGGCTAATCCGTATGCAGTTGGTCGGCGTACGTATACCTTGGGTTATACGAGTCATAGAACAACAGGATCAAGGCATCTGGCCCACTATTGGATCTTTTTGGACCCCAAAGCTCCAGGAATCTAGAATGAGGCAGTAGCCTGTGGTGGGGCGAACTATGGATGAATGAACTTCCATAACTAAGGACTTGGATTATAAAAGGTGGATCGTTCCTCGCAATCTCAGTTCCCAATTACTCACTCAATATCCCTGGAGAGTTTGAAAATGAAGTCGTCTATTGTCTCCGCTTTGGCTCTTGCCCTTGGTGCCTTTGCCACCCCGTCTGCCAAGGTCGATTCTAGTCTGGAGAAGCGTAATCCTACCGGATCTTTCAGTTTGTATGCCTGGGGTGTGGCCTCTCGCGGACTGAAGTTCTTCTACTCTGATGGTATTTTTTTCTCTGCTCCAAAGGAATACTGCTAACTTGAGCATAGGTCTTGCGTATGCCGGTGATTCATCCCTCTGGCCTTATGGATCTGTCACTACCGATGTCACCTGTTAGTCTATTTCTCTCGAATTCAAATAATTTCTAACCGCACTCACAGTTGTGATCACCGACACTGAGTTGGTAACCACTGCCACCACTGATGGCGTCACTCTCGACTCCGATACTCTGTTCTATATCCGCCCGACCGCAGACGAGATCCTGCCTGTTGGTTTCACCGGCTACGGAATTGACACTCCCTCTGATGCTGCTACGGATAGCTTCATCTTCTATGGTTCCTATCTCATGTGGGAGGAGTCGTCGGGCGAGTTGTCTGATGTTTTCCGTCTGAAGGAAACGAACGTCTCGGACGTGTATCAAGTTTACTGGGATACTTCAAGTTTGGATGAGAGTGGATACTACTATCCTACTGTCAAGGATACTGCTCCTTCTGATTAGATGCTGGGTTAGCTAGAGTGAACTGTGTCTGGGTTTTGTTCTCTATGACATGTGCAGTAATACACCATAGTCTGTGAAGGCTCTGATGATAATTTAACTCCTGTCATGATGTTGAGGAATTATTCCAGGGTAGAATGGATAGATATGAATCGATCTAATAGAACTTTTGAGACATTAATATCCCCACATGCTAATGAATACCAACGGCAATTTACAAAAACTGGCGTATCCTATATGACTTCAGTCACTATATTTCTCCAATGATCAACGATGCAATTTTTTATCAGACACCTCAATAAAACAAAACCAATCTTTCTATTTTAAGAACTAGACAAAACCTTATACGCCCACCATGCAACCAATTGCACCCTCACTTCGCCAAAGCCTTCTCAACAGCCCTCAAACTAAGAACCGTATCTACCACACTCTCCTTCAACGACCGATACTTCAGTCCCAACCCCTCAATCGACGCCGAGTTATCAAATCCATACTTCGGCCCCCCACTTGGAAACCTCCCATTCGCCAACGCCTCACCCTCAGGCAAACCCTCCCTCGACTCGGGAAACTCCACCCCAAGCACCTCCACCACCTCCGCATTACAAAAGCTCCCCGCCGTCAAAAAGTACCTCTTCCCCGCCGTCTCCTCCTTTTCCACCGCGACCGCATGAGCCAGCGCCGCATCCCTGACATCCACCCAAAACTGACTCCCCGTGGGCGGACACTTCTCCTTAAACTTCCCATCCACAAAATCCCTAATCCTCTGATTCGAGGTATTCACCTCCCCCAACGACTTCAACGACGACGGCACCGGCCCAAAAATCAACGACGGATTCATCACCGTCAAACTAAACTCAGGCTTCTCCTTCTCCATGAACCCCCATGCCTCCTTCTCGGCTAACGCCTTACTCGTCCGATATCCCGCCTGACCTTGTGCATTTCCCGCACTTTCAGCATCCTCCCACGTGACGGGGTTCCAGTCCGCCTCGGAGTATTTTGACCTCGCTGGTTTCGAGGCGTTGAACATGGCTGCGAACGACGAGGTGATGACGACTCGCTTTACTGTGGGGGCATACTTGTGCACGGATTGGAGGATTCCCACGGTGCCGTTGACTGCTGGATCGAGCATGTCTTTTTTGACATTGTCGATGCTGTAGTGGAAGGGGCTGGCGGTGTGGATGACGGCTGTGAAAGGGGGGTCGCTAACCACGGCTTGGTCGAAGGCGTTGAGTTGGGAGATGTCCTCGACGATTTGGAAGGAGAGGCGCGAAGAGGGGATCTCGGGACGTTGGGATTGGAGTCGTTGGGCCTTTTCGGGGCTGCGGACGGTGGTTACCACCGAGTGGCCGCGGGCCAGGAGTGTGTCGATGAGAGCGTTGGCGAGGAAGCCGCTGCCGCCGGTGACGAGGATACGAGACATTGTTCTTTCTTTGGTAGGTTGGATGCTTTAGATATATGGAATGGAATGTAGTGAGGATAGATTTGACCTGATGAGAACAAGGATGGAAGGTTATATACCTATTCTCGATATTTGATAACGCCGATATTATCGCCGCGTAGGTCCGATCGCGGGTCCGGGCATGCGGTTAACACCGTGATTGGTAAGAGTTGGGGTAGTCTCCCGGGGCTAGTTCTGCTCGGGGCGGGACAATAGCACCCCGTTTGTTGGTTTAAAGCGGTAGACCTTGCGATATCAGCAGGATTGCTTGAAGGAGCGGCTAGTCAGCCGCTATCTCCATTGGGTGGAGATTTGCACGACGGGTTTAGGTTTTAAGATGTGAGTTGCTAATGATGATGGATCATCTATGGAGTATCTTGTGAGTCATTGATAATAGGATGATGTTCTAGATCTGGCTGATGAGCAGCAATTTATGACATCACCCTATCTGATGTACCCTTCCTCTATTCCGCTTTTCGTTCTTTCTTCTCAATACAGTTCATGCGAGTATGATGTTTTGTAACTGCTTCCTACAACATGTCTTCAAGTAAATACTTTTTGCACCCTATTACCCTGAACAAATGATACAAAATTATGATTTACCGGAAAAAATAATTTCACTGCAGCAGCTGGTTCGGCAAGCGGCCCGACCCGACTGAGGGGCATGCATAATTGCATATAGTAGAAGACAATCATCCCGAAGAAACAGATCAAGAGACACCTAACAATTCCAACTTGAAGCCATAGTACACAGCTACTATACATATACTCCCTTCCACCCTCAGACATCTCTCCAAACCAATACCCCCTCCCCCACATACACACCCAGCAAAAAGAAAAAAAAAAACCTCACATCCTAACAGCCCTCACCAACCGAACCTCAAACCCCTCCTTCTCCCTCCACCCATCCCTCAACACCTTCGCAATTCCCTCACAAACCTCCCCTAACCTCTCATACAACCTCGTCTCCTCCTCCCCACCCCCTCCCCATCCCTCCCCCTAAACTCAAACAACCCCCCTCCCTATCCCACCCAAACACCCCCAACCCCTTCCCTCCCCCACCCCCTCCACCCCCACCACCTCTGCACCCCCACCCCACTGACACTCCACCCCGGCTGCCCCCCCAAAACCACGTACACCACCTCCGGCATAACCCCCATCTCCAACACCTCACCCACCAACGCCGGATCCTCCCAAACCACATCCTCACTAATAGCCAAAAACCTGAGTTCGAAATCCAACCGAGCTCCCTTCCCACTTAAATCTGGCTCGTCAAGACGGTCGAACGGGCCGAGAATTAAGTCGAGGATGTTAGAGGAGGTGGTGTAGAGGATATCGATATGGGGGTTGAAAGGGCGGGTGTAGATTTCTGTTTGTGTTTGGTTCGATGGGATCTGGCGAACAGAGAGGTTTTGGGCTTGAGCCCAGGAATGTGCAATTGCGCGAGCCTCCCTATTCACAGCGAATAAAGGCGTAGTGACTTGGATGTGGTCGAGGAGGGAGAATTCGAAACGGACTTCGAGGTTGTCGGGGTCGGTGGGTTGGTAGAGTTCTGAGGTGGGGGGGATGGGGTAGGGGATCCAGGTTTTGGGTTTATGGGGGATGAGGGCGGGGGAGTTGAGGGGATGGGGGAGGGTATGGTGCCAGATTTGGTGGCGGAGTTCGGGGGGAGGTGGGGGAAGGGGTGGAATGTAGTTAGTGTTGGTTTTGGGTTTGGTGGTGGCATGGTTTGGATGGGTGGGTGGGTTAGTAGAGGAGGAATGGTTGAGAATAGAATCTAGGGAGTGATTAAGTGAGTGAGATTAAGAAGGAGATCATACAAGGCTGAATTGTGGCGGTGGTGAGGCTGTTCAATCTCACCAGTGCTGTCAGCCACAATTTGCGACGCTAGTTGGCTGTGAGTGGCAGAGTGGGGCGGTATGGCTGAGTGGACATTGGGGCTTGCCTAGTAGTTGGTTACGGATGGGCACCTTTTACTCGATATTTTGCTCGTGAGGATTGGGGTCCTTACATGGTTCAACGCAGTGGATCTATGTGTGTAATGTTTATAACTATGCGTGTTCTGAGCTACTGTGCTCGGAAATCTAGCCTTTTGTTAGATAGCTGAATTGGTAAGCTAGCTCGTTGCTGGTAGGATTCAATTTGGAAGGACACTCAGGGTGGCTGTTGACACTCGTCTGGCACACCCGCTAAAATAGCAGTATTTAATTGTCTGTTTTGTATAGTAAAGTATGAATTAACAATACCTCTCTTCAAAGCTTCAAAATTGAAGTTCTTGGAACAATTAGGTTGATTAGAGTCACTAGAATGATTGGCGTGGTTAGGGTATTTAGGTACCTTAAAGATCTTAGAAGTATTCTGATATGCAGCTTATTATGACATATTACTCACACAACGGAGAACAATGATCATCACCGCCTAAAAGGCATGGGTCAGAGTGCCCGCAAGATGAAAGCTCTTGCACGATGAATGATTCGCGGACCAGGGAACCCGCCGATAGGATCAGTCGTTCGATGCAGTAAACTTAGGCGCCAAGTCTTGCTCACAGACGCTGATCCCCACACAAGCGAGGAATTTGATTCCGAGCGCTTGACGTGGCGCGTCCCGCGGCCAAATTCTTCTGTGCATTTATTGAGCTTCAGGACGCCCAACACACAGCTACCCAGGAAAATCTGATGGCAATGTGTGTTGAAAAAGATTGAGGTAATGAAATGTTGTCAACACTTTCTGTTCTACGTCTGCAAATGAGCACCTACAGCGGAAGATTGAGAAAGGCATACCATGGAGATGCGGGGATGCTCGTATATGCCAAGAGGATCCAGTAGAGATCCGCTCAGCCAATTGATAGACATTTTGGATAAAACCCCGAAAGTAGCACGGACAGTCCTCCAACTGGGTAAATAAAGTGATTTGGCTACAACCCCCACTTCAGGAAAAGTCTCAATGAACCTATCCGAGTTCCTCAGACCATAAGTTCCTTACCATGATGACGCGCTAAACCCAGAATACTACATTGCAACGGCTACCACCCTACAACCCAGGGAAATTCCCTGTCATGACCGAAAGCGATCATGACGCTTTCTAATCGTGGATACTCCGCACGAGTACGGATGATAGATCCCCTTCATCACACCCAACGACCAGATCCTATCCGCCAAGAATAGATCATCTACCACCCAAGGAATAAACCCCTCACATTCCCAAGCCACGTCAACACAGGTATGGCTTAGCTGAACTTCCGGGCGCGGCCAGTCGAGATCTCAATCTATGGTCCCACCTGATGGATAGTCTCCACTATGGTACAGATCCCTCGAGGTGATAGGCCTGGGCGGGATCTCGGGATCTGAGCATCGATGAACTATGTCTGATGGGGTATAGATCACCGGAACGGGCCAGAATAGCTTTTCAGAGGGGTAACGAGATGTGATAGATCTGTATCATGGCGCAATTGTTGCTCGAGAGGCACGAGGGGTATTCCTCTGATCTGGTGAGGGGCAAGGCGAAAGTCTCCTATAAATACGTCAGTGCATCCTCACTTTCTGGAGATCAAACCAACATCCGTTTATATTTCTCTACTGTCAAGACACACTCTTCAAACCTTTCATCATGACTACTCGGCTGGTATTTCCCCCCAGCTATAATGCCCTTCTATAACAGTTGGACCTGACAATACCGCTTTAGAGTGTTAACATTCAGTTTACTCCGGATGGTTTTGGCTCACACCATCAAGAGGTCGATACGTAGGTTGTTCAGAGCGCTTTCCAAAAAGGACAACCTTGCTGAAGATTGATATAGCATTATCAGGGAAGATACTGGGTCTAACCAGTGGATTGCTACACCTACCATTCCGCCTGTGTATTTCGTTCCGTGAGTTGCCATGTTTCTATTCTCCTCTACGCTTCTTTTTTTTCCTTTGCTTTCCGGGTGGGGGTCTGGAACTGGCTAATAAGAGCTGTTGAATTAGGGGTTTGACCGAAGTGGCTATCAATAAACTACGGGTTATTCAGGGGGTTCTTGTTAATGTTCAGGAATAAGGATGATGGAGGGATATGTAATGTTCATAGTTTAGGAGTTGACAATGGATATTTTCCTCATCGATTTGACTTTTCCTTTTTTGATCAATTTTCTGTCTGGGGGAGCCCTTTTGCCCCGCTACAGACTCAGGTTAAGCTTCTAGAGATCGAAACCATGCGTAGGGGAAAAACACAAAATTTAACTATGATCAGATACAGTCTTTATACTAGTATCTCAACAAGGAGGATTCCCCCCGAGTCAGAAGAAATCCGACTGTACAAGGCGAGGTCACCAAAGGCTAGCTAGCCAGTAGGCGAAAATTCCTTATAAAACATGGTGATCCTAGGATCTTTCAGTGGAGGCAGCCCTTGTGTCGCCCACCACGTGTTGCATAAGAGGCTGGATGACTTGGATGTGATAGGCCATTTTGAGACAGTGGAGGAGTACACGTTTGCGATTTAATAGATATAGTCGATGGTAAGCAGCGGATGCGTGCACAAGCGCTCTCATTTCGTTATATTCCAGGTGTGAAAGAATCTCGAGCTTGAGCTCGGGTGGAAGAGTTGCAAGCCGTTCATTATTTGGCTCGGGGTTGTGGAATGCTTTTGACGCCATGGAAGTTTGATTATTGTGATGAGGCAAGATGTTCGGATATATGAGCAAAGCACATAATGCGATAATGGCAGAGTTTATAAAGATCTGTTGACTGAGTACAAGTCTGCAATATATGTAAAGATGCCGATATCTCGGACGATGTCTGCATATCGTATAGTAAACATCCTGCCAAGATTATATAAGTTAGTATTGTACGATTCCAAGCGATTAGTCTGTTCAATATGACCAGTCCATGTCTTATATCACCTATAAGGCTGAGAGTTTGCTCGGATTTAGTCTAGATGGAAGTTACATCCCCTCTGGCAAACGGCTACTCAGCGGAATGTCCGCATTATTGCCCTCTTATCATAACTTTTTTTGTCTTTGTCTTGATGATTTTGTCTGTTCTTTCAATTTCGATCTCTTTGTTAGGTAGGGGCCAATCATACGTTCTGCTTACTTCGTTTACCATGTTAGCCAAGCTTACTTCTTATAGCTTAATTATGATAAGATCTTGTGTCAGATACGTGAGGTGATTTAATAACTCATGTATATTTATCAATCTGTAATATAGAACAGACTGCTTAATTATGCAGGTTGAGTGGGTAGAAGGTGTGGTTTAGTAGCGGATGCCAGTGTAGCTTCAGCGCCTTCCTTTGTCTATCTAGCTATTTTCTTCGACTATTATACTTTTGCAACCATCCTGCCCTACTCCCCCTTCATCCAGCAAAATCATCCCATATAATCCACTATCCTAACAAATCATCCCGAACCCAACAAACAACCATCTACTCAACTCCCCATTCTATCCCTCTGTAACCAGTCCTCTCATGCTATACCCACTTCCCCACTTCATAGTCCCGTTACGATACCTTGGTACATACCGTACCATACCCAATCCCTTTCCTTCCCACCGCTCACCAATCTTCACATCCGCAAGACCAACCTATAAACCATAGGTCATTTCAGCTCACACTCGCCGGAGTTCGATTATCTACATCCTCTCCTCTTCATTAGCGTTGTTGACGCCCGCGATGATAGACCCACATTCCATATCCCTATGATATACTCAATGACCATGGCCGGGCAATTTCGCAAAGAACCCTTTCCCAATCCCCCAATGCACCAAACATATAGTATGAGAAATGCAGTGGTAGTTATTTGTCTGATAAGTTCATGGAGATCTGCTTGTAGAGGTAGGTACAAGTTGACAAGGTGGGAGCTTGATGCTGAAGACAGCGTGAAAGAGATATGCGGTTGAAGAAGGTGGGGGACTCGTCTCTTCCGCAGCGGATAGACGCAGGGTAATTTGCTGCGTCCGAACGCGTATATTTTCCTCTTGGCAAGGCTTCGGCAGGATGTTTTGAGGGAGATATTGAGAAGGAAGGACCGAAGCGAGGATGTCAGTTCAATAGAAGGTATGGTGTCTGCTTCCCCGGTTGTTACTGTTATAAGTACTGAAGGTTGTCTTTTTGGTGAGGATTGGTCTTTTGCCAAATGTGATGGGGTGTAATCTGATGCTGGCATTTGGACGGTAGGGAATATCCTGGGTGCCATCGTTGATTTTTAGTGGGAGTATTTTAGCGCTGGTATGCTAGGAGGTATACCCAGTTCTGGTTCTCCGTCATGATTGCGATCGGAATTATGTCCTTCCCTATTTACCCTCCGCAACGTGGAACTGACAGAAATGGCGCATTAACTTCACATGTCTGGGAATGAGCCATGTTGAGGGAATTAGACGAGTAATCATGTCGAGGGATCGAAGGGAATGGATTCTGTTCTGGAAAGACAATTGCGTGGTCTGATTGCCTTGACCGAGTTCTGTAGGTGAAGTGCAGGACCTAGTTTGGATGTATGTCTGCAGATCTGTAGGGACGTAGCCCGATAGTAAAGACATAAGAGTAGAGAAAGGTAGATCATTCCAGTTGAGAAGAGAAGGGGAAGACTAACAACACCCTTGAGATTGTTGATCGCTCGAGTCACTCGAATCTGCAGCATGCTTTATGGTATCTGTATTCAGCCCTCTACCGCCCTCTTCTGGCGTTATTGCGCTAATTCCTGAGGAACAAGGTAGGCGTTATCTTCAAACGTCCTGGGCCTTCTTCCTGAGTTTCTGCCCTCTGCACTACTAAGAACCGACCACTGTGGGTCTGCTGGCTTCGTTCAAGTGTCGATATTCAAGGCCCCCTCCAATGAACAGTGAATGTGCGCGAGGTGATGCCAGAGAGAGCAACAAATAGATTCGAAGTCTTGCATGGGACAAACACTATCCTGTTGGCCTTTATCGTAATGTTTATTTACCTCGGGCGTCGGTCTTCCGTGGTATCCTCGTTGAGGCGATGAAGGTGATTAGGCGCGAGGATGTGAGTGCTGATACTGTGGGATGCGATGTACTACTGAGTAAGATATTTGGCTCAGGTGTTTGGTTGAAGATGCGATGTCTTCGAAAGGGTATTGATTATGATATGAACCATTGCATCGTATTAGACGCGTCCTGCTCGACATTGTTCTTTGTTTTTCTTCAAACCCCCCATTCTCCTTCGTGTACACTCTGGTTCGATTGTCCATACCAATGGGGAAGAGGCGGAAGCATGAGGTGCACAGATTTTGAGAATAACTTGTTCTGGCAAACCCATTGTCTTAGAGAAGTACACCGCAGTAGGGTTCAGAAAGGCAGTACGGGACTATTGAAGCTGATAATCAAGGTAATTCTCAGGCGATGATGTATACCGGGTATAGATTTCCAGAGACGAGCCAATGTCATTAAAGTGTGAGCTGACTGGGCTAATTAATTCTGCTGAATATAGAAGAACAGAGGATATTTAGCGAAAGCACATGGGATAACATGTCATGAATGGACTGCTTCGGTTTGCGTATCCTCGGTTGTTATTTATCTGTGTTAGAGGCGGCCCAGGATATGATATGTTGAGTCGTACGAGCGCGTCATAAGTCATTGTAGTGAGGCTTCTATGACTGGCCATATTGCGTGTCAGTATGTAACTGCTGCAATATATAGATCCATGCTTTGGATTTGGAATTGGGTAGAAGCTTCGTTGACATATGAAACCGCATCCCAAGCATTGTAGTATCATAGTACTTCGGATCAATTGATTGATCTTTTTCTTTGCTTTAAATGTTGGACTCAGCGGACGAGTCTCGCCACGTCCCTTCTCATTATACTCAGCAATGAAATGTTGCTGATTGACAATTTGGCGTCCTCAAGGACAGAGTTCCTGGGACGAGTGGTTTCTGTATGTACTCCGCTGTGGTGGGACATGGGAGATGGTATTGGAGACAACATGTCCGATGGAGGTTCTGTAAGTATACCCGATATCCGTGATGAGATATTCGCATCTGGAATTACTTGCAACCCGCAAGCAAATTATTCTTCAACATAGCAATTGGCCCATGATGATCTTATTGTCTCCGTGACAACCATGATGACACCCAACAATCATGTATTGGTAGCGCCATTAATTCCATAGCCTGGAATGACGTCCTAGCATTGTGATGTTTTGCTAACCATCTTAACGAAACCAAAACCAGAGACATGAGGAAGACAGCTAGTTCGTGCTTTGTGTATGCACTAGTGTTGGTATACTCCTTAGTTTAAGCCATGATTCACACTCTCATAACAGTACCTTGGACGGGACATGGAGGTGCACACACGCGACCTACCCGTGGGCCCATCTCCACACTGGCATTTCAGCTTTAAGCCACCTTGGGTGACGAAGAGCTAACAAGGAAGTTGATTCTCTTACCGACCACCCAGGATTGTAGCAGATATCGATGATCTTAACACTTTCCCGATGGAGATATCAAGGCATCGGTGAGGATGGTCAAGCACCACTATTTCTGGATCCAGGCATGGATTCCACTGCTGGATTTGATCTATCTTGACTCTCTAGCAATGCGGACATATATTTCCAGGTGCACGGTCATAGCTGTCAATTGTGCTCTGTACAATCAACCGAGACATGTGCAATCTCGTTCAGGATAACTTTGAATAGGGACCTCGCTGTTCAGTCCCTTACCCTGTAAGAATTGGATGCTCGATGCTTGAATGAACATCGCAACAGGTAGTCGAGGAGTGCATCGGCGATGTCAGGACATGCAGTGAAGATTCTGGTGAAGTGCTATCTGCAGGGCTTTGTTATCGGAGAACATGGGGGTTGGTGTGTACGGTTCTCCCATCAGTCCGGAGCTCCTCTTCCTTCCAAGGATAAAGAGCCGGGGGCAAGGTATGTAGTGAGGCTTCAGAAGGAGTGCTCTGTATATAGATCCAGTTTCATCCGAATCAGACAGTAAACCGGAGAGATTTGAGACGATATGCGGCAACAAGTGAAGGTAAATATAGCCTCATGGTTAATGTTATATATATTTTCAAAGATGCATTTTGATCATAGATGTCTGAGATGGAAAGAAGGAGAACAAGTCGAGAGTCAAAGGGGTTTATATAGATTTCTGGTGGGGCAGTTGGGTAACGGAACCTGCATTTCAGGGGTAGGAATGTATCCTCATCATCTACAGTTACAGATCTGGGGCATGTGGCTGTCCGGAAGTTGTCGATGGATTAGAGGAACGTGGAGACTAATTGGCTTGGGTGGGGTATGTCAACTAGGGAATCAGTACTAAATTTATCATGGGGCTTGGCTATTTTTAGCGGAGATGCCATTTATAGGTATTGAATTTACGTGTGGCCATTAGATTGTATCTACAGATTATACAGCTTAGCTGTGAAGCCATTAACGTAGATATCATCAAATACATGAATAGTGTATAAACAAATCGTATCCTATGCTTATGATCAACACCCACTTCTCAACCAGCATTGCATGAAAACGGACGATTAATAGATCCCGTCCGAAACTTGGAAATCTACAAAAATTAGTCTCCATCATTAACACGCTCCAATGGGATAAACTTACCACCTCAGTCACACTTGCATACATCCCACAACCAAGCACAGTAACTCCCACAACAAACACAATCAGATTCAAGATTGCAAGACGAATATTCCGCTTCTCTAGCCAGGATCCTTCTTTGATAAGAAAGAACCACATCACAGGAGGCAGATAAAAAGAGAATCCAGAGACAAGCAAACAACCACAGATAGAGAGTAACTCAGAAAAGAAGGGAATGGCCTCGGCCACAATCCACGCGAGAACAATAATAAATGCCACGACTCCTAGCCAGGTCATCCATCCCTTAGCCGTATTGATATAACGAACAGTGGAGTCTTGATATATCCGGCCATGAATGAAGCGAGAGGCGACAGTGGCGTTGATCGAGCCCGAGATAAAAATAACAGGCAATGCCACACCAAAGGCAACCTTAGCAATAAGAGGACTAGCGGACAGCAGTGCTGGGGACTGGACATCCTGACCCACGAACGCGTAGACGAGTGCTCCCGTGATAGTGTATATCGTCATTTGCGTTAGGGCTAGAGCAGTGATAGACTTGGTAAAGTCTTTCGGGGTGTGCATTTCATCCATGAAGGATGGCTGGGCCGAGGAGAAAGCATAAGCGAATGCGATATTCGAGATAGCGACGAAAGCCTCGCTGAATGTTAGATTTTCTTTGGGCCATGCGGACCACGTTGTTGAGACATCGTGGCTTTGAATCCCAGTTGCGATCATGACGATCCCAATTGCCACTATGATGGAGGCAAAGTCGATGTACCCTAAGATGGAGATCTCGGCGAAGGACGGAGGTACGGCCAAGGCGAAAAGAATGATGGCGGATACAATGCTGAATACGAGAGCGCATACACTACTCTCGGTGATGGTCGCCAGGGCAAGTTTCCCCGTCAGACAATGGGATCCTACTGTCAGGGTCATGAGGGCCACAAATGCGACCGCAAAGATTTTGTCCCCAATGCCTCCCATGAGAAGGCGACCAAAGTCAACGTAATGTGGGAGATGTGGATACTTGAGCTTCACCAGACCGACGATGTAGCTAGCGTAAATTGTGATGACTCCCAATCCCACGGTCAGTATGACACCGGCAACCATTCCCATTGTTGCGAATGCCGCTGGAAGACTCAAGCTGCCTAGTGCAATTGATTGAACAATTAGCACTATTGTAAGGCGTTTCCAACCAAGACGATGGAAATGTTGTTCGCCTTGGATGGCTCGCTCGTGATCTTCCTGTAGGTAACCCTTCCCAATGACTTCTCCTTCGGATTGATCGAGATCGATCATATTGTCCACTTTTGTTTTGCCATTGCCGATATTATCGGCGGGGAATGTACCCGATACCATATTTTGACCAGGATGGGTATTGGAAAGAAACAAATAAATAAAATCCTCCCTTGTCTGAATATCGATTTATGAATTTGTAAAACTTCCCCTGGGATGATGCCTCTAATGAAGCACAGAATGTGAGTCAATGAAAGTACTTTTATTCGGACCAACAAATAAGGTTAAACTAACAAGATACAAAATGTTAAATAGTGTAATCAGCTTTATCAAAGTACTTATTGTAATCTGATAACGCGTCATCTTGGCACTGCATGTCTCTGACGCTGTAAGAACGCTAAAATTACAGTGGGGCAATTGCAAGGAAGGAGATAGACTGATTACAATAATAACTAAAAGACATGTGTAAGGGCGTCTCCCTTTCTTGAAAGGCGTCTGTGAGGGGTCCCATCATGTAACCCTGGCAAGGCCGATCATGACCAGCTGCCTCCAATGGCTCCCATCTCAGCCTGGATAGATAGTTCTCTAGTGACCATCCAGTGCTTGATAAAGAGACGGACTTTGCCGTGCCAAACTGATCATGTCACTATCCTTAAATTGGGGCTATTACCCCATCACGAATCAAGTATACTTGCATGTTACTTAGATCCCCTAATGCTCTCTATCTAATAAATAAGCCCCTTCTTTCAAGTCGATTAGAGACCAGCTCACTTAAGCAACCAACCCAACTCCAACCCCAGAATCCACAATACCCAAATATCCCTGATTCCAATCCACCTATCCCCTCTTCCAATACACATGCCTTTTACTATCTCTGACCCACCTCGATAACATCAGACTGCCCTAACTGACCCAGGTGTACCCCGCTCCGCGATCGGAGCTGTAGGGCCCAGAAATAAGATACGTATTTATGTGGCGATGGGACACGCCGTCTAGCCCTACCAGGAGACTGCTACTAGTACGTATTAGTAGCCGGCCAAGACTATGGATTCCCCACTCCGCCCTACGGTACCTAATCCACCGCGTAATCAGAGTGGGAGTACATTATGACTAGTAATCGAATCAAATATCAGTTATAAATAGGATACAATGTTGGATGGTGGCTAAGTTGGGTAGTTTGGAAGGTACATGCGAATAGGTTCTTATTATGGTTGGTTTGGTTATAATTGGGTTTTGGGATGATGGCTCTGTCTATATATGGGTATTTAGAATTGGGGTTTGTTTTCTTCTTAGTAGGTATATTGTTGTGCTACTGAGAATTTCTCTTGGTTAAAAACCTGTCAGGATCTGAGTACCTATGTGAATGAATAAAAGTGTCTGTCTACTGGTAGGCTCGGTGTTGAAATTAAGCCCGAGAGTGGGGCGATTACCAAGCGCAGTGCTCCGTACTGCGTATTGATTGATCGTATGTTGTGAGAGGAGATTGTAGATTACTATGAATAACTAATTCAGTTATAAATAAGATGCTGATACCCCCACGTTGAGGACCTTGATCTTTGGTTTTTGTGGTTGGGAGGTAGTTGGGTGACACAGCTAGTCATGTCACAGGGCGTGCTTCAACTGCTACTTGATCTGTAAATGGTAGGTCCATGCTTTGGGGGCTGTTGGAGTGGAGCTTATCTAAACAACTGGAGATGGAATTCAGTCATGATCACTCGGATGGATGTGTAGTATCTTGCTGGTACCATCGCTGTAATGGGGCGACTGGCCACAGGGTATCTCACTCTGGGAATCATCTGACATGATTGAGTGTACAGGATCTGAATCAATGCAGGCCTGAGACAATAATAATCATCCTTACCAATTGACTGGTATCTGCATCCTGGTATAGTGTGTTTGTGTGCGATCTCGGCGTCTAGTGATTCTGTGTAGTTCACCAGAGTCTTCATTCTATCACAATTGGACTTTATAAGTACGAGATGTTGCTCCAAATATCCCTTCTCTTGCGGAATCACTATACTGTGGCACAGCTTCACTTTCACAATGGCAAACAAAACAACCATCAACCTCCTTAACGCCAGCATCACCGACCTCAAACACCTCCTCGACACTCGATCCATCACAAGCGTCGAGCTTATCTCTCTCTACCTCCATCGCATCGGCCAATACGATCACCGAGGACCACAACTCAACTCTATCTCTCTCCTCAACTCCAATGTCTTCGCCGAAGCCCAAGCCTCAGATGACTACCGCGCGGCTGGAAACCCACCCCGTCCTCTAGAAGGCATCCCATTTACCGTCAAAGACTGCTACAAAGTCCAAGGCATGACTGTCGCTGCCGGGTCACCTGCTTTCGCCGACCTAGAAGCGTCCTCCGATGCAGCTATTGTGGAATCCCTTCGCAAGGCTGGAGCAATCGTCTTAGGAAAGACCAACATGCCGCCCATGGCAGACGGGGGTTGTCAGCGCGGTCTGTACGGGCGTTCCGAGAGTCCTTACAACCAGAAGTATATGAGCACTGCGTATGCCTCGGGTTCGTCGTACGGCTGTGGAGTCTCCACTGCGGCTGGCTTCGCTGCCTTTGGGTTTGCAGGGGAAACCGTCACATCGGGTCGCTCGCCAGCGTCTAATAATGCGTTGGTTGCGTACACGTCTTCGCGCAGTGTCATCCCGCCTCGTGGCATGTGGCCGTTGTATCCCACTTGTGATCAAGCTGTTCCTCATACTAGGACTATGGTGGATTTGTTTGACGTGCTTAATGTTGTTGTGGCGGATGATCACGTTGCCGGTGATGCGGATTTCTGGCGTGAGCAGCCGTATGTGTCCCTTCCGAAGGCTAGTGAAATTCGCCCGGTGGATTATCACTCCTTGGAGGATCCAGACGCGCTTCGGGGCAAACGAGTCGCTGTCCCGCGGTGTTTTATTGGGGTTGAGGGTGCTACCCCAAAGAATGCTTGCTCTGCTGGGGTCCGGGCTCTTTGGGACAGAGCACGGAAAGATCTCGAGTCGCTAAGAGCAACTGTCATTGAGACGGACTTTCCCCTGTTTGAGAATTACACCAGACAAGATGTCCCGGGACAGGCTATGAACGTCCCTGGTCTTCCGAAGGATTGGCCGGCTCTTGAGCGATGTGACATGATTGCCCTGGGTTGGGACAACTTCCTTCGCAGCAATGGCGATGAGAAGATCCCGAGTCTCACCTTTGCCGACGTTAACAAGATCCATCCGCATACTGCCCCCATGGATGATCCCTCTCAACACACCGAGTCGCAGAACCAGGTCCGCTATGAAGATATGGTCGAGGTGGTGAAGCGACGGGGTCAAACTGGTCCTGTTGATCTTCCGGGGTGTGAGGATGCTCTCAGGGCATTGGAAGCGATGCGGAAGAAAGACTTGGAGGACTGGATGACTGAGAATGATTACGATGTAGTGGTGTTCCCGACCAATGGCGATGTCCCCTTGGCTGACTCGGATGAGAACTATGAATCGATGCTTGACGCACTGAGAGACGGAGTCAAATATTCCAACGGCGGTCGCTCTTTGAAGCATCTAGGGGTTCCGTGTATCACTGTTCCAATGGGAAATTTGGAGGAGGAAAAGATGCCAGTCGGACTGTCCTTCTGTGGCAAGGCGTACCAGGACTCGGATCTCCTGCGATATGCCTTTGCCTATGAGACTGAGTCGAAGCGCAGGGAGAATCCACCGTTGGCACCATTACTGCTGACTGATGAGATGGTTCTTCCTAGTACCAGTCCGTCGTCTTCATATTCCGTCAAGCCAGACTTGAAGATTGCATCGACGGAGTCAATCCACGAGGACGACGAGAACTTGGACATTCGTGTGGTGACCGTGACTGGAACCTGCCATGTGGAAGGCTCTGGGGCAATAAGCTCACTTCGGGTCTTCACAAACGGTGAGCCATCATCTCCCGTATCCTGGGAGGGTGATAACTGGACATGGACGGCTCGTCTCAGACGGCCCAAGAGGGAAGACCGATACCCGCCACTAGGGAAAGTACCGAGGGATCAATTCATGGTGGTGGTGGTCGCCAAAGCTGACAGTGGTCGGTCATCTGGCTCGTTGATCTTGTTTGATTGAATCAGTCATGTCATGATAGTTGATTAATTGGTAAAATTGGCATACCCTCGATATATAGACTGCAATATAATATAAACTGCACCGAGAACCCCTCTGTATAGTGTATTGATGGACCACATAGCTCCACTTTGGATTGCCGGGAAAGCAGACGCGGATCTGTCCGAGCGAGGCGTCCTTAAAAGGTGGGCCATCTAATTTTGCATGTTGGGATCCGCACAACGGCAGATTGATCTGGTGCAGTTTGCCATTGATCGTGAGGCTGCTCGGTGAGAGAACGATATGGCTGAGATTAATATTATGGGATCTGTGGACAGGAACAAAAAATGGAATTACTTGCTCGGCCCAATGGAGGAGAGGGGGGAGGGAGGATACGAGCAGGCATGACGATGACGAAACTCGCGAACATAGTCAAGACGTAAAATTCTATGGCCCGATCCGTAGCAGTAAAAGAAAAAGGGAGAAGGAATAAAAAGAAAAAGTGAAAGCCCAACGCGGGGCTCGAACCCGCAGCCTTGAGATTAAGAGTCTCACGCTCTACCGATTGAGCTAGCCGGGCTAGTTCATATCTACCACGCTGTACTAATGTTAAATAAGGCTAAACAAAGCTATTGCAGTGCATTCCAGGCCAGGTGAAACCATGCTTGATTGGGAGCTCCAGCAGAGCGTGGAAGGTATACGAAGGGAGAATTTCAATCGCCGGGAGGAGGAGATATTCGCTGCTCTTGACTAAGAGATTGAAAGAGTCTTGACGGAAGTTGGACAGAACTGAGTTTGTGATTGAATGTTGGTGTGGTCTTATACTATAACTATATCTTCGCGATGAGTAAGGTAGGATCTCGATGCTTTAATTCCGTCACATCATCCTAAGCTCATACGTTGGATCTTCCTGCATGAATCCGTGGCGGTTTGAATTCACATCATCTAGTATCCACTACATCGAGCACGAAGGTGGTATTTCTCCCCCCCTGAAACTTGCATGCAAGACAGGACGCGGGCGCAACGGAAAGAGTTGCTGCCATACAATTCAGGCCCACTACGGCCGTTCAAATGCAAACACATTGACATTGATTCGTTTCATATTAGTTCTTCCCGCTAAGCAAGCACTCCCATCGGATCCCATCGAGGCAATACCTTTGGACTCTGGTCCAAAATGGCCCGTATCTCACTCGAGACAAAATCAGAGTCCACCACAGCCTGGAAGGTATATTCGTCCATCCACCGGTCGGTCATCACAAACCAGCCCTTATCTCCAGCACCCTCACCCCAGGAGTTCTCCACGCGCCAGCGCACCGGCTTGTCGCCTTCGATATGGACGCCGGTAATGACCATGGCGTGTGTCATCGATGACTCCCCACTCGCCAGCCTCTCGGCCTTGCTCATTCCCAGCGAGATGTTGAACCCGAGGGTAAGATCCACGATGTCGAGATCCATGGTTCCCCCAACGGAATCGGAGAATTTACCCACGTCACATCCGAAGAAAACGGGGTGTCCGGCTTTGAGCATGGCGATGACTGCATTCTTGAGGGTCTGAATACGTCAGTAACATGTTGACAATATAATTGCCTGTGTACACACCTTCATCTCCACGTTGACGTATGTCAGCGGCCGCCCTTCCAGGATATTACCCAACCGGTCCACCGTCAACAACCGGTTATACTCATTCCGGGGATCGTTGACCAGACTGAACATGCGAGAGGGGGTAACGGTAGCCTTGCGAGCAGCTGTCGAAGTCGTCGCTTGTCGAGCAAACTCACGCGGAGTGAGTTGAATCTCCTTGGATTTTCCATCCGCATCGTAATACTGCCACACAAACTCTTTGTCCGGGCTAGGGGGCGGGCCCAGGAGCAGCGTGACTAGACCATGGATTTCACGAAGAAACCGTTCCTTAGTCTCAGCCAAACCAGCACCACCGCCACGCACCAACCGACGAAGCACGAGGGCCTGCTCGCGCAACTTGGCTGTCAGCAACCAGTTCATCTTGGAGCTGTTCTGCGCATGGTAGGCATCCGGATACACATCGTGCGGCACGAGACCATACTTGTCGACCAGGTTGGCGACCATGTCCCACTGTCCGCCATCAGTGACGGGGTCTTGGAAGAGCTTTTGCACCAGCCGACCGGAGAGGTCTTCGTCAGCGGTGGAGATGATCTGCTCGAAGAACCAGTTTGACTTTTCCAGCTTGTCCCAGTAGAAGAGGTAAGCCTGGCTTAGCTCAAAATCCTTCAAGTTGTATGTCTTGATCAAGGGAACGCGGAAGATGTTGGTCGAGGCGAACAGCCAGCAACGGCCGGAGGAGCGTTGATTCGTGATCGGTGATCCTTCAACGGGCACCTTGAGGTTGAAGATGTGGCGATCGAATTGGAGAGCAGAGTGGTTTGCTAGGACATTGGTGTAGGGTTGAGTGGCGAGGCTGGAGATGGCGAGCCGGTTCTATCGCTCGGACGGTTAGCACGGCCGGGTTGAGACAGGAGATAAGAGAGCACTCACTTTGGCATCGCCCAGCAACGTCTCATTCCAGTCTTCTATGCGCTGAAGTGTGAGAGAGGGGGCGCGTTCTCGCTCCTCATATTGTGGTGCTGCGATTGTTAGCCTCTCTCTTATCCAACATGAGGAATCCATACGAGATTGCTTCAACTCAATGTAGACCTGCGAAGCATGAGAAACTCCATCTTCGATCACCCTCCTAGGGTAAGTCTTCTCATCCCGAATGGGCTCTGGTTTGGAATAGTTGGCTCCCATGATGAAAGTAGCGTTGGTGAGCAAAGTCAGGATGGGGGAATCCGTGGGATGGGGGAAGATAAGTGATAAGCACCACAGCAAAGGACCCGGGGAGCCAGAGCGGGGAACAGAACAGGATTAGGATAGCTTCGGAGGTTGCGATTGGCTTGTCGGGTCACTTATCGGTCTGGTGACCGTTGGTTGGCTGCTGACGGGTTGCAGGCGGCTAAGCAAGGCGAAGGAATGATCCCATGCCGAGCTTCTATCTCGACATCCTTGCGAATGCCAGGCGGCAGCCATTGCATCTAAAGCACTAATATTATTGAGCTATGAGTCATCCAGAAAGTGAGTGAACCTCACCCCAGACTAAGGAAATATGCAGGGTTTTGTGTCTCTTCCTGGATTCTATTTACCAATACCTTAACTTGATGTTAATCTGGTCCAACCCACAAATGTATCATTCATTATCCATGCGATATACTATTCAAGGCAATATAACGGATAAATTAATAATCTTACAAAGTCCAACTCGTCACAGATTCCCTCGGCCAAGCGCTGTCAAAAATTCTCAAGGCATCTTCACTCTTCCAGCCACACCGTTTTCTGCGTCCTTCGTCTAATATCTCCACCGTTAATCCACGGGAATTACGATCAACAAAACCGGTGTGAGCCATCTCCACGGGAATGTCCGGGTAAGAATCCACCTCGCACCAAGGCTGTCCGCGTGCTGTATATTGATACTGCTGGCCATACAAAGGGTGCAGGCTCAGATGCTGAAGCTGTCTGGTAGGTTGGCGGCGGGCGATGTAACCATATATTGCCTCGGCCAGTCTCTCATCAAGAGCACAGTTGATCATGCAATCGCGATGGTACCAGACCGGCATCTCATCCGGTACTTCCTCATCCCAACCCCGGGCTTCCCAGATCTTGATCTTTTCGAACCCGAGTAAGCTCCGCGGTGGGACAGGTTGCTCATTGGCGTGTATAAGGATAGACAGTTTAGAGCGAGGTGGAGAGTGTCGAGGGATGAAAATCAGGCCAACGCGGCGTAAGCGTCCGTTTCAAGCCCGCAGAATCGTTGGATACAGATGGTCAGCTCCCGCAGTGACGGGCACTGGCTGCAATGGGTGAGATATTCTCCGCAGGGAATATCGGGCCAATGGCTCCCTTTTTTGCAAGTCTTGCGAAGTCATGGTGATATCCGCGGCTATTTGGGTAACCCTCTGCAGATTTAGCACGTGTAATGTCGCTCCATGCTTGCCAAGGACCGCAGTGTGAAGAAAGCTAGCATCATATGTCAAGCGTTGAGCATCACTGATCAATTCCGGTTGCAAGAGTCAATCGTCTCACATGTGCCAGGATCCGTGTTTGGGTTGGCAGCGGAGTATCGTCGTACCAGGGAATGACGAGATGCCGATATAGAAATTTTCCGGCAATCCCATTCCAGCGCCGACTTACCTGGGACAGGGAAGTTTGCAGCGGGAAGGTTTCTGATTGGCTTTATATTTTACTTATAACATGACTTGCTATATTGTTATTATTCACTGCTTCGCCCTCCCAAGGAGAGCGGGTTGATATGGAAAATTGATGTGTGAATGTCGTCATACTTGCTCGTTTAATCCACGATACTGGGAGTGAAGTTTTGACGAAGAAAAACCCTAGAAGTATGAGAAATTACTCTCCTCGGAGATTGGCAGGGTATGGAAGGAAAGCCCATCCTCCTGAAGGATGATGCCTTGGAACATAGTATATCAAGCCATGGAATATTCCTGGACAGACTGTATATCTTTGATTGAGTCTCTCAAAGGAAATACATCGATTCACTCTATGTAGGGTAGTAGCTACCTACCATACTAAGCTACGAGATATCCTATAATTCTCAGTATATTTTTCGTCACTCATATATGATATAGCACATGATTGTATTCCCATTAACCACTATGCATATTCTCATTTTCAACCTCATCCATCATCCGGTACGCTCGGCCAGCCACATCCCGATACTCCTCCTTAAACCTCTCATCCCCATGCACAAAACCAAACTGCTTCTTCCACTCCCTCCACCTCTCCATACTCCACATCGCCCGATACACCTCCGGAATCCTCTCCCTCTTGCTACACTCCCGATACACAAACCGACACTCATCCACCCGAACCACCCACTCCGCCGCCGCAAGCATATAATTCCCCAACTTATTCGGCCCATCGATCGGCCGTTTCATCAAATCAGGATACTCGTAATCCCCAGGCAAAAGGTGCCGCAACGCCGCCATCCACCCACAATTCACAAGACCGAGGGTTGTGAGGCGCGCCATGGCAGAGTTATAATTCCGTAAACGATAGGGAGCGAGAACATCTACCCCTCATCCCTTCTGATTAACACTCGATCTCATCACCAACCAGACAAAAAAAAAAAAAAAAAAAAGGTGAGAGGGGGAAACATACAAACAATCTCAAAGTCAAAATAATCCGCCGACTCTTCCCAATTGCCATCATTTTCCTCAAGCGCCCACATCGTGACAGTGCTATACTTCTTCGCCGGGTCAATCGGCGGCCGCCCATACAACACCTCATGTCTTTCCATCCCGTGCAGTATCTGGAACATTTCCACAAGGGCATTCTGGCCTGCGTGGTAGGGCGGGAACGCTGAACAGAGTTTTGTGATTGCTTTGAAAAACATCTCCATCCAGACTTTGGGGTTCGGGGCTATTTGGTACATGGTCAGGTTTTGGGCTTCTTCTTCGGGAGTGAGGTTTCGTGGGTCGGGACGGGCCATTAGGGCTGTGTGTCTGGTGGCGCAGTCGGTGGTTATGTGGGTGTCGATGGTGGTGGCTGCTTCTTGGGGGGTGATTTGGCCGGTGACGAGGAATTCGAGGGTGTGTTTGATGAAGAGGGCGTCATTGTCGTCGTCCCAGGGCTGGTCGTAGAGTTTGAGGGCGAGGGGGGAGGTACGGGCTGAGGGGACGTAGTCGGGGTTTTGGATTAGGGTTGACATAGTGGGTTTCTGGTTGGGGGGATTGAGGGGAGGAGAGTAGTTTTGTATATGGGTGATATACTGTTGGACCCTGAACCCCGCAGAGGCTCAGTTGTTGGCATTCGGAGTGACTCAATTAGCACTGCCAGTTACAGCATGCTGTAGTCCACTTTGGGGCTGAAGCCAGTCAATGACTGTACTCAGCTGCTGTAAGGTCAGCCGTGTAGCGCTTACTGATGCGTGAGTATGTTGGACTTCGGGCATCTGATTGGCTCGTTCGGTTAGAAGAATCTGATCTTATGGAATTGATATTGGTTATTCATTCTGACCCTTTGTTTTACCTATGTGCATCGATTACACACATCCATCATTGGATCATTATTCGAGACTATGCTCCTGATGTTAAGACCGACATAGCTCCGAGCCTTAAATCAACGATCCAGCCTAGTGGAACCATCTGGCGCTAGAACCTGGGCTCCATGGTTTGCCAAGGATTGCATTGTGGGCACTGAGATGTTTCTGGAAGCCGGTGCTGCTTTATTCAAGAGCCGCTTTGTTTCTATATCGCGTTATCTCTGAGGCATTATCTTCAGGTATACCGCCGATCCGCGGACGGCTGGCTCTTGAGTTATACCTTGACACATAGTTGGCTGTGCTAGATCAAAGCAGGTTTTTTGCTGCCTGGGTCAGCCAGAACTTTCTTTCTACGACTATCTGGACAATCTAAGCTACTTTGGCACCAGTTCGACTGCGATATGATGTCTCCACTTCGGCTGAGGCGATGCGAGTTAGTCACTGCTTGGTACTCATGTCGGACTGTTATTGGAGGCTTTAACGCAGCTTCCGAGCTATCCGTGAGCTACTCGTAGTTGAGCTTTGACGAACATTGGATGGTAGATATGAACATGGCAATCCGATCTTATATCTGGTGGTGAATCGAGCATTGCTCAAATGCAATGGCATGCTAACAATTACAATTCCTATATTTCCTCACAACACTGAACATTCAAATCTTACCACCTACATCCTGTGGCGAAGCTCATCCTGCTGGATCAGCTCAGCGGGGCTGAGGAGCTAAATCAGCCCTAGTCCGCGTTAGTCTCGGCTAAGCCTTTGCCTCCACCACGAGTAGCGGTCAAAAGCCACTACCAACACACTACCAACACACTAGAGACAGCTAGACCAGCTAGAGCAGGTAAAGAACACTAATCAGTGTTGAATGCGGCCTGACCCGAACCCCTCCTTGTCAGTTCCGCACTCGCATGACGCGATTGGCACCTCGGAGCAAGACATGATCGTCCTGCCAATGATTAGCTTCACCCTAATGAAGAAATCTGAGTGATTGGCCATCGTGATAATGCAGTTACCTAACAGCCTACCATCTCCGATAAGGGTCCTCCGCATGCCCTAGATAGTCTACACGACGATGCAACCCCGACCGGAGTATACGGAGGTAAGCCGGTCTCCATTATAAATACGCTGAAGGAGCCGGATATTTTCAACAGAGCAGCAGCAACTCAGAGCAACTGCAACTGCACGCAAGATGAGGCTCTTCTCCACCCTCTGCAGCTTGTCCCTCGCGGTCTCTTCCCTGGCCCTGCCCACGTCCGACCATGTCGTGCACGAGAGGCGTACCACCACCCCGGCCAGATGGCAAAAGACCCGTCGGGTCACTGGACACGAGCATGTCTTGGTCCGCATCGGATTGACTCAGAGCAATCTCGATAATGCCTACGAGTATTTGATGAACGTGTATGTGCACCCCCCCCCACACCCCCCTCCAACCATCCTCCATACTAACCAGACAGGTCTGACTCTGTTTCTCCTAACTACGGCAAGTTCTGGACGGCCGAAGAGGTGGCCAACACCTTTGCCCCGTCGGATGAGACCGTCAAGGCAGTTCGCAGCTGGCTGGTCGGAGCCGGTGTGGATGAGTCCCGTCTGGCTCAGACCAAGAACCAGGGCTGGATCGTCTTTGGCGCATCGGCCAAGGAGGCCGAAGCCCTGCTGCACACCAAGTACTACCACTACACCGACAAGATCTCCGGCACCAAGGCCATTGCTGCTGAAGAGTATGTCTTTCCTACTTGACTCTGACACTAGATGCATACTGACCAACAGGTACCGCGTTCCTCAACACATTCAACAACATATCGACTTTGTCAAGCCCGGCGTGCTGCTGCCTCTGACCTCCAAGGGCCCATCTGCCAAACACACCAGCAAGTCCAGACCTCTTGGTAAGACCAGCGTCAATGCTTCCTCCCTCGCTACTTGCGACGAGGTCATCACTCCTGCCTGTGTCGCCGCCCTCTACAAGATCCCCCATGCCAGCGCCAATGTCAGCGCCAACAACTCCCTCGGCATCTTCGAAGAAGGCGACTACTACGCCCAGGAAGACCTGAACCTGTTCTTCCGCAACTTCACCCCCTACATTCCCCAAGGCACTCACCCCAAGCCCGCCTTCATCGATGGTGCCGACGCCCCTGTCAACACCAGTGACGCCGGAGCCGAATCCGACCTGGACTTCCAGCTCGCCTACCCAATCGTCTACCCCCAGACCATCACTCTCTACCAAACCGACGACATCAACTACGCCAGCGGAGAGATCGAAACTGACGGTTTCTTCAACACCTTCCTCGACGCCGTCGACGGAGTAAGCCCCCTCCCCCTCCTCCCCCCTCTACCTCCACCCCAATCTAACAACCCAGTCCTACTGCACCTACTGCGCCTACGGCGAATGCGGCGACAGCCCAACCCTCGACCCCGTCTACCCGGACAACTACACCGACGGGTACAAAGGCCAGCTCATGTGCGGCGTATACAAGCCCACCAACGTAATCTCCGTGTCCTACGGCGGCCAAGAATACGACCTCCCAGCCTACTACCAACAACGCCAATGCAACGAATTCCTGAAACTTGGCCTCCAAGGCACCTCGATCCTCTTCGCCTCCGGTGACGACGGCGTAGCCGGCCCCCCCGGCGACGACAACGACAACGGCTGTCTCGGTAACGGCACCATCTTCAGCCCTGCCTTCCCCAACTCCTGCCCCTACGTCACCAACGTCGGCGCCACCAAGCTCTACCCAAACCACACGATCGCAGACGGCGAAAGCGCCGTCGTCGACCCCGTCGGCCACCCCTACTCCATCGCCTTCTCCTCCGGCGGCGGCTTCAGCAACATCTACACCGTCCCGGATTACCAGGCCGCCGCGGTGGCAGAGTACTTCAAGAACCATAACCCGCCGTACCCCTACTACGAGGGCAATGCCAGCTTCGGGAAGAACGGCGGCATCTATAACCGTCTGGGCCGCGGATACCCGGATGTTTCTGCCAACGGCGACAACATCGCTGAGTTCAATGCCGGGGAGTTCATTCTTGAGGGTGGTACTAGTGCTAGTACGCCGATCTTCTCCTCTGTGATTAACCGGATCATCGAGAGACGGATTGCGGCGGGTAAGGGCCCGTTGGGATTCTTGAACCCGGTCCTGTATCGGAATCCGTCGGCCTTGAATGATATCACGAATGGGTCGAACCCCGGTTGTGGAACTGAGGGGTTCTATACTGCTCCTGGGTATGTCCCTATCTCTTCCTCCTTATTTGAAAAGTACTAATAAGATGAATTATAGATGGGATCCCGTCTCCGGTCTAGGAACCCCCAACTACCCCAAATTGTTGGATGTGTTTTTGAACTTGCCCTAAACGATTACGGATTATGATTAGATGGGGTAGTGGTGCAAGATAGATTAATGATGAGAAATATGAGACATTGTTTAGGAGACCCGCAGGAGTACCTAGGTAGCTTTTTATCACATTATGACTACTACTAGATAGTAGGTAGGCTGCAGGCTCATCACACGGGCGTCCGGCGGAGAACCGTCGGGATGAGCGGGTTTCTTATCTGGTGGTTGAAGACACGGGAGGGAATTGATCCCGTGTTCGGGACCAGGTACCTACATGCTACTACCTACATGCGGAATAAGTAGATAGGAACTAGAAAGATGAATTCTGCAAGCTGCATGTAGGTAATTATGCAGGTTTAGATTTCCCATCACCAACACCACCCCGAAAGTACTAGTTCTCCGTACCCCGAAGTTAGAAGATAAGTGGGTCACTCCCTCAACCACCCACCAACCATAGATAACCATAATGATCAATAATAATCCCGCATTCCGGAGAAAAGAAAAAGAAAAAGTGGAGAAAACGGAAAAAATCCAACCAGCACCACCAGCACCACCAGCCACAGTACGGAGTATCATTCATTCCACCTAACACCTCATTATCATCATCATCATTATTATTACAATTCCCATTCAGGAAATAAGAATATTACTCCTCATCCAAAATGTCTGCCGCGGTTAGTTCTACCCACCACCCAACTTCTCGGACAATTATGCATGCATGCATGCATGCATACAATTAAACCCGACGACTTACTCACCTACATAACCAACAACTCAACTAATCAACTAAACTAACTCAAATACCCATGATATAAAATATTAGGACTCAAAAGGAACCCAAGGTTTCTACGACGAGCTTAAAGCTCTTTTCCAGCAGGCTGTATATTCCCCATCCTACCCTACCCCATAAACATCTCATATCTCATCTAGAATAAAGAATAATAAGTACTAACAACGATAGGATAAATCCGGCGAGGGCAAACTCGCTCTCCCTGAATTCACCTCCGCCGTGAAGGGAAGTTCGAGTGGGAGTCAACTTAGTGATGCGCAGTTGGAGGCCATGTTTAGTTTTTATGATGAGGAGAAGACTGGGTTTGTTTCTTTTGAGAGTTAGTATACCTTTCTCTCTTTCTCTATCTCTTTTTTTTATTTTTTTAAAAAAAGGGGTTGTGGCTAATTGGGGTTGGTAGGTGTGTGGAAGAAGATGAATAGTATGATGAAATAGAGGTTCACTCTACCTTTTGGTTCTGGAATGGGGTATAGGGGATAGGTGAGAATGTGGGAGGGGGTGGGATGGGGATGGGGATAGGTTTAGCAGTCAATAGAAAAGGAAATTGTTTGTGTGTGGTTTGGTGATTGGTGAGGGTGTTGGATTGTAGGGTATGTTGTTTAGTATAGGATTAAGGCCGAGGGAGTAGGTGGGGTAGGGATAGGTGGTTGGGTGGATGGTATCCATGTGTTGAGTGGATATGTCAAATGGGTTGGTTAATAAATTCGATCTGCGTATGTTCCTTTCACTACTTTGGTACAAATCAAAACGATGATTGCCCTACTCAAATACAAACTCTTTCCGAGTCATAATCAAACAGAGTAATCAGTTACAACCAATCCAACTCGGCAAATCAAACAATCTATTGAATAAAGAAAGACATATCTATCGTAATCTATGAAATAATCATGATTCTATATACCGACTCCCAGAGCCATCACAACATTATCTACTCATCCAGAACAAACCGATCCAAGAAGCGGAAAGTGTAAAGACCCTTGATCACCTCCTTGGCAATCTCCGAGGTATCATTAGAGCCAGTGTACACTCCCGGCCGGGTAAGCGAGATACCCGCGTTCATCAAAGCCTGGCTACCACTACCCAGAGCGGCCACGGGCTTTCCGTAGCGGAACGAATCAACCAGGATCTGGAAAGGCCGGCCAGGGGGATACAAAGCGGACAGAGACGAGGTGGCATTGGCCTGGTTGGACCAGCTGGGTGTGGCAAAGATGCTCTGAACGCCGTCGGCGATGACCAAGGCGTCAAAAGCAATAGAGTCGGAGATGGAGTAAGTGGCGTTGACGCCGTCGGCATAAGCTTCGGTGACGATGTTCAGGTCGACGCCGGCGGCGGCGAACTGGGCGGCCAGGGCCTGGCCCTGCTTGATGGACTCGGGGTGGGAGTTGGAGGCGAGGAAGCCAACTTGGAGACCTTCGACGCTGAGGAGGGGCTTGCCGAAGGTGCCGACGTTGGAGGTCTTGTTGGTGGTGTAGTAGGTCGGGTCCGGGGTGGGTTCGTCGAGACCGAGACCACGGGCGACGCGCTTGGCGAGGTTGTTGTTGACCCTGTTGAGCTGGGTGACGACGTTCTGGCGGACGTGAGGACTGGCGACCTTGGAGTTTTCAAAGACAATGGCGTTGACGAGGAACTGCTGCTCGGCTGGGACGAGCGAGTTCCAGAACATGGCGGGCTGGGACCAGTGGTCATTGAAGGTTGGGCTAACCTCGCGGACGAGGTGACCGCTGGCGTAGCGGTACGGGGCAGTGAAGAAGCCGTGGCCGTGAGTCTGGTTGGCTTGCATGGGGTAGCCGTTGCTCATGCTGTTGGGAGTGTAGGCCCAGTTGTTGGTGGGAATCTGCTGCTGGCCGAAGCCGTCGCGGTTGTTGTTGTGGACGGGCTTGCGAGGACGGTTGACGGGGATCTGCTCGAAGTTGGGACCGCCGTGACGGTTGATCTGGGTGTCCAGGTAGGAGAAGAGGCGGCCCTGCAGCAGGGGGTCATCGGTGAAATCGATACCGGGGACGACGTGGCCAGGTTGGAACTGACAGGTTAGTTTCGTCAAGTGCACCGAGGGGATGGGGGATGGACATACTCCGACTTGTTCGACTTCAGCAAAGTAGTTGGTAGGGTTGGCGTTGAGCTCCATCACTCCGAGAGGGGTGTAGGGGACAACTTCCTCGGGGACAATCTTGGTGGGATCCAGGAGATCGAATCCAAAGCGGAGCATGTCAGACTCGTCCATGATTTGGGCCCCGAGCTAGATAATTAGCATAGTTAGATAACAAGGGGAAGGTCTTACCTCGTATCTAGGATAGCGGCCGTTGGCAATGGCGTTGTAGAGATCCTGACGATGGTAGTCGCTGTTCTTACCAGCAGCAGCCTGAGCCTCATCCCACACCAGACTGGCAACACCCTGCAGGGACTTCCAGCGGTAACGGACCACCTTGGAGGTACCGTTGGCAGCCACGAAGCGGAAGCTGTGCACACCGTAGCCGTTCATATGGCGGAACGAACGGGGAATACCATTGCCAGACATCAGCCACAGGGCGGTGTGAAGGGCTGAGCTCTGCTGGCTGAAAAAGTCCCATGCAGAAGTGTGAGCAGTGGCGGCCTGGGGGATCTCATTGTTGGGCATGGGCTTGATGGCGTGCACAAGGTCGGGGAATTGAATGGCATCTTGAATGAAGAAGGGGGCCATGTTGATTCCAACGATGTCTGTGATGATTAGCTGACTAGCAGTGACTATCACAACATAAGGTATTACCGTAGTTGCCCTCGTCCGTGTAGAAGCGACAGGCGTGACCGTGGACATCACGCGCAGTATCCACACTGCCTCGGAAGCCGACCACGGTGGAAAAGCGACAGAACATGGGGGTCTCCTTGTCACCCGCACTCAGGAAATCGGCTGCAGTGACGTTGGACCAGTCGGCATAAGACTTGAAGGTGCCGTATGCTCCAGCACCACGGGCGTGGACGACTCTCTCGGGAACCTACCACAGTTAGTGGATGTATTGATGGATTGTCTGGTGGTGGCATACACGCTCATGGTCAAACCGTTGCAGCTTCTGACGGAAGATAAAGTCCTCCAGAAGGGTAGGACCCCGAGCACCAGCCTTGAGACTGGTCTGATCCGAGATGGGAGTACCAAAGTCGGTGGTCATGTAGCTGTCAGTGTCATTGACATACAAGGTATTGTCAATGGCCTGTTCCACGACCTTGATGGTATCGGTCGGGTTGTCTGCCTCCTCGGTGAAGCTCATTTCACCCGACAGATAGGGACATTGAGCCCCGGCGAGGCCAGCAACGGCCGGCAAAAGCCAGAATTGACGCATGGCGAGGAGACTGAAGATCTTCTTGGGTCGTGGTCGTCTGGATGTCACTGGAGGTGCCTTCAGGGATCTTATGTAGCCATGCGGCCGATCATAGCCTTAGTTAAGCTGGGAATCCAGAATCTGGTTCGATGCAGGCACAGGCACGGAATTTGGTAATCCGGACACTCCTGTTGGGACCAAAGGATCCACCTGGGTCATGCAATCTCGCGACCGATGCTGATCACTTGCAGGCGATATACAGCTTCGGTCACGGTGAGAGACATCGTCCAAGGTCCCCATGTTCATGCAGGAGGTTCATCCGCTAAGCAGCTTGAGCAAACTCAAAGAGGCACATGGCATGGTGATAGGCTGCGGATGGCTTCACGTCATGCCATGTTGGGCCAAGTATAGCTGGTGAGCTGCAACCCGACTGGTGCGTTCCGACAGGATCCCGACCTGCCAAGGCCGGTCTGGGCATTATTCCGTTACTTCAGCAGCGTTCTGGACGCCGGATGCTTGGTAAGAGGCGGACGATCGAGTTGGCGACTCCACTGGTGGCCCGATTGGCGCGGCTGCTTGGTAATCCCCGGAATCTGGATCGTTCCGTTGATGATTCGTCCTCTGCCACTCTCGACTTTCTACGCACTCGGTCGCTGTGAATTCAATGACGTTGGCCACGCTCGCTGTCCCGCTCGCTGTCCGGCAGATGCTCGGTAATATTTCTGGCCAGTTTATCTCTGTTTACCTCATGAAGTGTCTGGACCACGTGTTAATCAGTCGAGTGAATAAGCCGGTCCAGTCCGGTCATGTGACCTGGCCAGCAATGCTCAGTCGGCCTTGTTATCAACGCCATGCTTGCTAATTCTCGAATTCTAGAGGTGCCTGATGACCATGGATCTGATCCGATCCTTTAACGGCTAATCATCCGCATCTCCAATCCTTAAGCGCCGTTACTAAGATTCAATACTGACCCCGCACTTGCCACCTTAGTCACCTGCTTCACCACCACTGTTGTATGCGAGTCTAGTTCGTGTTCCTCTCACAGTGACTCAGCATCATGACCAAGCACCCCGGATTGGACCCTGTTCAAGCAGATGCGGGGTGCGTCATCGGCAAATTTGCAGCCGTCCGTGCCCTTGCGCGTGTGACCGGCCCATTTTGGCCACGGGGGGTCGTATAAGATGGCCTGCCATCATCCGAAGGGTATGGCATGATCATTGTCTGATCACGTATCAGACAACTGCAAATATATTGAATTTCATCAACACCAATGACCGAGTCCAAGTGTCCATTCCACCAGCGCGGATCCAACGCCAACATCGGCGGTGGAGGCACTCGCAATACCGACTGGTGGCCTGATCAGTTGAGATTGGATATTCTTCGCCAGCACTCGGCTGCTTCGAACCCTCTCGCTCCGGACTTTGATTACACTGCCGCCTTCAATAGCCTCGACTACTATGCCGTGAAGAAAGACCTCAATGATTTGATGACCGACTCTCAAGACTGGTGGCCTGCGGATTTCGGTCACTATGGAGGTTTGTTCATCCGGATGGCGTGGCACAGTGCCGGAACCTACCGGGTCTTTGATGGCCGTGGGGGTGGTGGTCAAGGTCAGCAACGGTTCGCTCCTCTCAACAGCTGGCCCGACAATGCGAGTCTGGACAAGGCCCGTCGTCTGCTGTGGCCCATAAAGCAGAAGTACGGCGCCAAGATTTCCTGGGCAGACTTGATGCTGCTGGCAGGCAATGTGGCCCTCGAGTCTATGGGCTTCAAGACCTTTGGCTTCTCGGGTGGTCGTGCCGATACATGGGAGGCCGATGAGTCGGTATACTGGGGTGGAGAGAGAACTTGGATGGGTAACGACGTCCGCTATGCCGATGGCTTTCCAGGAGTCACCAAGCACGGTGCCATCGACACGGACGAGCCACCCCATCTCAACATCCATACCCGCGAGCTAGAGAAGCCGCTGGCTGCATCGCACATGGGTTTGATCTATGTCAACCCCGAAGGCCCGGATGGCAACCCGGATCCGGTCGCAGCGGCGCGAGATATTCGCACCACCTTTGGTCGCATGGGCATGAACGACGAGGAGACAGTCGCTTTGATTGCTGGTGGCCACAGCTTCGGCAAGACACACGGCGCTGCCCCTTCTGACAATGTCGACGCCGAACCTGCTGCGGCTGATCTAGAGGCCCAAGGATTGGGCTGGAACAACAACTACGAGAGCGGCAGGGGTCGTCATGCTATTACCAGTGGTCTGGAAGTCACCTGGACCAAGACTCCCACCCAGTGGAGTCATGGATTCCTCGAGTATCTGTTCCGCTTTGACTGGGAACTGACCAAGAGTCCGGCGGGGGCCAATCAGTGGCAGGCCAAGGAGGCAGATGATATCATTCCCGATGCTTATGACTCTTCGAAGCGACACAAGCCCAAGATGCTGACCACCGATCTCTCTCTGCGTTACGATCCGATCTACGAGAAGATCTCGCGCCGCTTCCTGGAACATCCGGATCAATTTGCCGACGCCTTTTCCCGCGCGTGGTTCAAGCTCCTTCATCGCGACATGGGACCTCGGACTCGATACATTGGCCCGGAGGCGCCATCTGAGGACTTGTTGTGGCAGGATCCCATTCCGGCAGTCGATCATCCTCTGGTGGATGAAGCCGACATTGCCAACCTGAAGCGCACCATCCTGGCCACCGGGGTGGATGGGTCCAAGTTTGTGTCCACTGCCTGGGCATCTGCATCGACCTTCCGCGGGACCGACAAACGAGGCGGTGCCAACGGGGCTCGCATTCGCTTGGCGCCACAGCGCCAGTGGGAGATTAACAATCAGCCGTGGCTGGAAGAGACTTTGTCGATTCTCGGAGCTATCCAGAAGGACTTTAACAATGCCTCGGCGGGAAAGAAGATTTCTCTGGCCGATCTGATCGTCCTGGCTGGTTGCGCTGCGGTGGAAAAGGCTGCTCAGGATGCCGGCCACTCCATCACCGTTCCGTTCACACCCGGCCGAATGGACGCTTCGCAAGAGCAGACCGACGTGGAATCCGCCTCTCACCTGGAACCGGTAGCTGATGGGTTCCGGAGCTATGGATGTTCCACGGCACGGGTGCGCGCGGAGAAATATCTCGTGGACAAGGCGCACCTGTTGACATTGACTGCGCCCGAGATGACTGTCCTGGTGGGTGGTCTGCGCGTGCTGAACACCAACTACGATGGGTCGTCTCATGGTGTATTCACCTCCACCCCTGGACGTCTGACCAATGACTTTTTCGTGAACCTTCTGGACATGCGCACGGCTTGGAAGGCGAAGGATGGAGACCGCGATGTATACGAGGGAACCGATCGTAAGACGGGCGAGAAGAAGTGGACGGCGACACGCGCGGACCTGGTCTTTGGATCTCACGCAGAGCTGCGTGCGGTCGCAGAGGTTTATGGCAGTGTTGATGGGCAGGAAAGGTTTGTCCAGGACTTTGTGGCGGCGTGGGATAAGGTGATGAACTTGGATCGGTTTGATCTGAAGGCTTGATGGTGTTTGCATGATTTTAGTGATGTATATTTTTAATGATGTAATCAATGAATTTCAACAATGATCAAGGTGGTGCCAGGGTTACCTGGCTAACGACATGTTCCTTCGGTCGAGTGGCTTGACAATTCACGAGCAGAGATAATACGAGCAGAACTTCCAACAGGCTCTGAAGTTGCACAGAAATGCAACTTCCCGAGGAGTGACTTGTCTCCGGCAGGTTTTCATCCGTCTTATATGCCATCTCTCGTGAGACGACATACCCACGATCCACTGCTCTTATCCCAATGACAACCTCATCATGCGTCTTCAGGGTATTCTCCTCTCGGCTGCCCTCGCAGCAGCCTCACTCGCCGACGTGGACGTCGCCATCATCGGCGCCGGCTTATCCGGCCTGTCAGCCGCCAAAGACCTCGCCGCGGCCGGCAAATCCTTTGCCATTCTTGAAGCCCGCGATCGCGTTGGAGGTCGAGTCCTAAATGTCGAGTTGCCCGGGGGTATTGTCGAGGAGGTAGGGGCAGAATTCGTCGGTCCGACCCAGGATCGTGTCCTGGCACTTGCAGCCGAGCTCGGGTTGACCACGTATCCCACTTACAACACGGGGAATTGCACCTTGCTGCGAAATGACACGGTGACCAACTATCCTTGCGATCTGGGGAGTGGTGGATTGCCTCCTGTGGACATGGAGGCGTTGATCGAGCTGGTCACTCTCCAGCAACGGCTCAACACCCTGGCTGCTGAACTTGATGTGCAGTCACCATGGAACCACATCAACGCTTCAATATTGGATAGCATGACGGTGGCTACCTTCTTTGCATCACAGCTTACTCTGTCGGATGCGCAATTTCTCATCGATACCGCCGTCACCGGGATTCTCTCCACCGAGACCAACGAGCCGTCCTTGCTTTATATGCTGGCTTATATCGCGGCCAGTGGGAATGAAACCACACTCGGAACACTGGATCGTCTTATCGGGGTGGCTGGTGGGGCACAAGAAAGTCGCATCAACGGAGGGACACAGCTGATCGCGTTAAAGTTGGCAGACAGACTGGGTGCAGAGAATATCTACCTCCAAAGTCCTGTCCGCAGGATTCAGCGCCACGATGAGGGATACCTCGTCGTCTCAGACCAGGTACAAATCACAGCCAAGAGAGTCGTCGTGGCAATGTCTCCTCCTCTGGCCGCACGGATTGTATACGACCCACCCCTCCCCCCAGGACGAGACCATCTCACCCAGCGCATGCCCATGGGCTCCATCGGCAAGGCAATCGCCATCTATCCGACCCCATGGTGGCGCAACCTGGGCCTCAACGCACAGGCCCTCGCCGATACGGGCGTCATTCGCATCACCTACGACAACACACCAGTCGATGAATCCTTCGGTGCACTCATGGGCTTCATCGTCGCCGACGAAATGCGACGCTTAGACAAGATGAACCAGACAGAAATGGCCGCCCTCGTCACCCAAAGCTTCGTGAACATGTTCGGCCCAAACGCCGCGACCCCAATCCATGTGATCATCCAACGCTGGGACCTGGAAGAGTACTCGCGCGGTGGCCCAGTAGCATACGCCCCTCCCGGCCTCCTCACCGACTACGGCGACTCTCTCCGCGATCCCGTCAAAGGAATCCACTTTGCCGGAACCGAAACATCAACCTACTGGATTGGATACATGGACGGGGCCATCCGATCGGGGGAACGAGTCGCAGCCGAGATTCTTCAAACCATCTAACCCCCAAATCAAAAAATCAATCAAATTCCTTCCTCATATACGTCGCCTTCAACATCACCACCCCCTCCAAATCCCTCACCTCATACCGATCAACCTCTTTAAACCCCACATACCCCAACCTCTCATACCACTCCTGATTACAATACGGCGGTCCCCCAGGCCCAAATCTATCCCGAATATGTTTCTCCTCGTACCAATACCGTTTACTCAACGACGTTAATGTAATTGCCTGACAGTGTGCATCCCCGTGGGGTTCTCTCCGCGCCATTCCCTCCACTACCTCCATTACTTGTCGTCCGAGACCCCGCGATTGATACTCGGGGAGGATGAAGAAGTTTTGAATCGTGAGGAGGGATTTGTCGGATCGAGCGAGGTCGGGATCTGCGGGGTCGGTGTATGCGTCCAGGGAGATGTGCCCGGCGTTTATCAGGGTTTCTTTATCTTCGGTGGGAATCATAATCCAAAAGAATCCTTTCAGACCTTCGACTTGTTTCTGTTTCCATCCGTCGAGATCGGAGATGGAACTGTCCCAGCCGCAGAGGATACGTTGGTGGTGGAGTGTAGTGTATTGGTTTTGTTCGTGGAGGTTGATGGGTGTGAGGTGGCATTGGGTTATTTTGGTGGTAGTCATTTTGAGCATGAGGGTATCTTTATTTGAGGAAGTAAAGAGAGGGGCAGGGGGGGGGGGGGGGATTTATATAACCCATGCTTAGTTTATTTCTATTTTATTCTGTTTAGTTTACGTGGGGTAGTTCATAAACCCGACCGTATCTATTCGTATTTCTCGACCCGCAATTTAGTAGTCTCTGACTCACATCCGCACGTAAGCACTAAATAATCTCAGGATCACATTATTGCGCGCACATTCTTTTACCTGAGTAGTAGCTTAGAATAGATATTACATCCCCTCCCGATATGTCCAACGAATCAAAAAAGCAAACGCACAAGAATAGAGTAAAGAAAAGTATTCACATATCTGCCTGATGATGCCACAGTTTTAATGCTTTAGTTGAATAGTACCACCCACCACATACGATATATGAAAATAGATAAAGGAGACCCGAGAAAAGGCAAGCTAAATGCTGGATAAATATTAATACCTACACCCGCGTGTATTTTTTCTCTAGCTTATTGTTTACAATTATGTTGTACTTGGCTTGATTTAAGAGCAAGTAGCTTGTTGTACCTAAGATGGGGTAGATAACTTGCATTCTGTGTATAGTATAAATCCCTCACTACCCATATCACCATGTTACCATCCATCCATTTACCCGAGTGCTCTGTAGTAAGTAAGTAGTTGTGATCATCCCAACCCGGAATATATTTCCCTCATCCCACCCAAACCCCAACCCAAAACTAAAGACCATCACTAAGCGGGAATCTCCCCTCACCGATCCTACACCCTAAACCCACGGTTCCTATCCCAAGCTAGCTATATAGTAGAATTGTATCCATGGTTCACCACCCGGGGAAATATACCCGCTCCCGGGCTAGACCCTACTGATCGACATGGGATCTTCGGGTGGGGGGATACGAACGTGTTTGTTACTTACTTACTACTGAAAAGAGTTGGGAGAGGGGTTTGGTGGGGATTTGTGGGGTGGAAAGGATAGTATACGAAGAGGTTATTGGAGAATTGGTTGGAGAATCGGTACTACGAGGATTATCTAAATGGAAGGTTATTTGGTGAGGTCGTGAGGTCGTGAGGGAGGAAGTGATCGGCGGATGTCTTAGTTGGGATTCTCCTATTTGGTGAGGGTGAAGAGGGATCCATGATAATACTAGGTAGGTACTAGTAGTAAGTAAGTTAGGTTAAGAGGTGGTTGTCTTGTTGTGACTGGGTTGGTGGGTAGATTCAAGATAGAAAAGAGGGAGGTAACGGAGTCAATGAACATCATCAAGTGTTGTATCACAAGGAATCTAATTCCGATCTACAAAGAGGTAAAGTGGCAAACTATACACCCTCCTTCCCGTAGTCCTTCATCTCCACTATACTCCCCCTCACCCCCAACAAATCCCTCTCGGTATCATTCGACCGTCTATTCTCCTGTTCTCCGTCCGTCCGCTTCCTCCCAACGGCAGCAACATGAACACTCGTTTCCTTCTTCCAACTCCAACTCCGACTCCGTCCCTGACTATGCCACGTGCGACTTTTCCCAGTCGAACTCTCCGTACTTCCATGCTGACTGCCCACAGACTGAAAGAATACCTTAACAGCAGGTAAACTCGAACAAGTAACCGCAATGTTAATCTCCATCATGGCCAGGATCCAACAATACCAGACTTCCCAACTCGCGTCATAAGATTCGTAAAACATGCGGTAGACGAAGTAGATTCTAATCCCGGCGACCACGGCAGCGAGATATCCCAGACCAAAGACCACGTTTAGGAGAAGTTTCTGCTTGATGGACATTTGTAATCTCCAGCAGAGGACGGCAGGGAGAGTCGTGCTGATGATGTCTTGGGTGAGACTGATGGCGGTGGCGGCGATGAGGTGCGCGGGTTCGTCGTAGCAGTGGTAATTCTGGGTGAGGGCGTAGGTGGGGTCGATTTGCATCCAGTAGGCGGACCAGGGACGACAGGAGAGGAAGATGACGATGAGAAAGGCGATGTTGTAGGCTACGACGGAGCCGATGCTCACGTAGATGATGGTGAGGAAGCTGCGGGAGATGGTGGTGCGATGGCCCATGCGGCGGTAGAAGAGAAGGACGGATACTTTGACGAAACAGGAGGCGAAGACGTAGAAGAGCTCTTCGGCGATGGCGAGTTTGCGTTCACCCAGGAGGAGAGTGAGGGAGTTGTCCCATGTGTGATGGTTTTCGCCGTAGACGTAGGCGCCTATACAAGTTAGGGTGGGTCATGATAAATGAATAAGGGCATACCTAGAGGAACAGCAATGCTGAGGCCGATAGTAGGAATCAGACATAACGCGATAAAAATATCGTCAAGACCGGCCTGTCGCTGGATCACACAGCGGGCCCACAGTCGAAGACTAACGGTGGCGACCGCAATGCCTCCAAAGATTGCGGAGAGAATGAGAGCTGCCGGACTATGGGATTCCGGGTCGATGGTATTAGGCGCAGGCCACGACTCGATGACCGAGAGTGGCGGATGGAGGCCCCCAGACATGATGAGAGATGAGTGAATTGAAGGTGGTGCTGATGCAGACAGCAGCGAGGGATGCCCTTACATACTGGTCGTGGCAAGGGTGTCTGGTTAGGGGCAAGTAGGTTTCTTCGGATCCTGCAAGCCACGACCTTATTGTGATAGACAGCAGGCAAACCGTAATCTACCCATGACACCCAGACTGTTGAACCGCCAATCAGCCGACGGAACCCAAAAATGAGATGGCGGCAGGTGGGCCCAACCCTAAAAGCGTGCCGATCAGGAGCGTTTCACCGTGAAACGCCCGCACGAACGCTTCCGGTGGTCCTGGCACCTGTCAACTCGAATGCACGGTGAGAGGATGTACTTGATGTATCCAATGCCGACCGACGTCAAGTCCCGGATTGATTGCACGGGTAACTCGGCTCGACTTTCGGCCGGATCTAATCCTGTGGAGGCTGGTTGTCAAACTTGTTCTGGCTGCTGCCGCAAAGTCCCCCGATCATATAATTCGACATCTGAAAATCCATCCAATCGTTGCGTCATCTGGCCGCGTGAACCCAGATCCTTCCATCGCCTCAGTTCGATCGCAGAAGCCAATCAGCAGTGACACACCCTCAGACCCATGGAAACGGGCAGAGTTACCGCCCAAAAACTGTGCCCCTGTGGAGGTTCCGTTGTCGGACGTTGATGAAAAGCTTGTCAAGACTGTCCCAGTGGACATTTGCCATGTTATACTTCTCATACCTCGACAGGTCTCTTTGGTAGTTAGTGATTGGTTCGCTTCGCTGACTCTTCAACAGACTCCAACTTGATCCGACAACGATTATTTTATCTGGCTCAAGGTTAAGCACCGCCTTGGTGTTGTCGCTCGGAACAGTTAGACTCAGCGTTGTAGAGATTGTTGAAAGCGAGAGTTGCTTATCATGACAGCCTCAATGCAAGTTCCATACTCTGAGCAGCGGTGGTGGATCTGGTATCGCTGCTGGCATGCCAATGTAAAACATTTCGATCGCAATTCATAGCTGTAGCTAACAATGTTTCAGTTCCTCCGTGTACGTCATGAGGAAATCCGTGTTTAGCTTCGTCATCGCAGCTCAGCTACGACAGGCTCTGGCTTGAGTACAAAATGAGGTCCTTGGTATCGAGAGATGACCGTGAAAATTATTCGTAGGAGATAATCGTGCTGAGATCAACAATCCAAGTGAATTGGGCAGACTGATCCGCTGGTAAAGTCGACTCGGCTATCTTCAACCCTTTGGGAACAAGAAATATTCGGTCGCTGAATTTTCATCTTGCTCGTTTGCGTCTTCGATCTTTCTCATTGTCATATGCTGGGGTCTTTGATGAATCTCACGGGGCAGACTTCATGTCAGCAACTTGGAATTCCAGCATAGTGCTGGGTGTAGATTCTTGTGCAGAAGACTTTTCCGAGTCTCTCATGGATGAGCCCCCTAAATGAAGCGAAGTGGATCTGCAGTCACTCACCTGATGTCATAGCTACGACAAATAACGCATCGAGGTCGGAGAGCGATGCGATGGTACTATTCATTCGCAGAAGTGATAATGTCTCCTACTCGACGACAACTATCGGATAATAGCATAGTTGGCTCACCGTTCCAGAGACCTTCGTGGAACCATGGCATAGATGGGTTGGATGAAGCTGCGATTCCCGGGCGGGTCATATGTGATGCAGCCATGTCAGCAAGCTGAGGAGGTGGAATACTATGTTGCAGTTCGCAGGATGACTTGCATCATCAGTTATTGGTAAGACTCAATACCCCTGACCTGGCATTGGTATTTCCACCAATCACGGGCTGACTGATCCTCACAACTGATAGCCAGAACAGGTACCTGAACATACACTGGATTGAGACATACGACCGGATCCCGCGGATCAATTAAACCCACATGCAGTGAATATGCCGAGTTCTCACCACCATTGATGGGTACGGAGGTGTCTCCGTGTTGGATCAGTCACGCATTCATCACCCGAAATTAATCTATCGCTTGGCCAATGTACTGAGAGCTCACCTCATCTGCAGTAATTTCAAACCATGAGGGGTCAATCCATCTGACATGCGTTCCGTTCCCCTTCAGGCATGGCAGTCTAATGCAGGGCGGAATCATGTCACGCATGAGCATACTTGATCTGCAGCGGAGCACTGTCTGAGCCATTCATTATTTAAACACTATCATGTCCATCCAGTCCAGTCCATCCAAACATCAGATTATCAACATGCGGCATACAGCAGCCTTTGTTGCTATCAGCTCCCTCGTGGACTTGGTCCAGGGTGCCGCCTCTCAGGCTTATACCTGGAAAAATGTGGTCACAGGAGGTACGTTCATCCCCCCATGCAGAACCTGCTAACAATTCAGGCGGCGGAGGCTTCACTCCAGGCATCGTGTTCAATCCCTCGGCCAAAGGTGTTGCGTATGCTCGCACCGACATTGGTGGTGCCTACCGGCTTAACTCGGACGATACCTGGACTCCATTGATGGACTGGGCCAACAACTCCAACTGGTAAGCTATTCATCCGGCTAGGAACACGGCTAAGAATATGCTCATTTCAGGCACGACTGGGGCATCGATGCCATTGCCACCGATCCCGTCGATACCGACCGGGTGTATGTGGCCGTGGGTATGTACACCAACGACTGGGATCCCAACGACGGATCCATTCTCCGCTCCACCGACCAGGGCGATACCTGGGCGGAGACCAAACTCCCTTTCAAGGTTGGAGGAAACATGCCCGGTCGTGGAGTTGGCGAGGTACGCTCTTCTTCGCTCTTCTTCGCATTTCTTTGATCGATTTGCTCATACTGACTATCCAGCGGCTGGCGGTGGACCCCAACGACAACAGCATTCTGTACTTTGGAGCCCGCAGTGGCCACGGCTTGTGGAAGAGCACCGACTATGGCGAGACCTGGTCGAATGTAACCGCCTTCAAATGGACCGGCACCTATTTCCAAGACTCCAGCTCCAGCTACACGTCCGACCCGGTAGGCATCGCCTGGGTGACATTTGATTCGACCTCTGGCACCTCTGGCTCTGCGACTCCGCGCATCTTCGTCGGTGAGTTCACCCCATACCACCTATACTCCAATCTAACCAACCAGGCGTGGTCGACACTGGCGAGTCCGTCTTTGTATCCGAAGATGCCGGTGAAACCTGTACGTCCCCCATCCACCCACCCATCCTCTTCCCACTAACTCCTCAGGGTCTTGGGTATCCGGCGAGCCCTTGTACGGCTTCCTCCCCCACAAAGGCATCCTTTCTCCCTCCGAACACACCCTCTACATCTCCTACGCCAACGGTGCCGGTCCCTACGACGGCACCAACGGCACTGTACACAAATACAACATCACCAGCGGCATCTGGACCGACATCAGCCCTACCTCCATGGCCTCCACCTACTACGGCTACGGCGGACTGGCCGTGGACCTCCAAGTGCCCGGCACCATCATGGTGGCCGCCCTCAACTGCTGGTGGCCCGACGAGCTGATCTTCCGCAGCACCGACTCGGGCGCCACCTGGTCCCCCATCTGGGCGTGGAACGGCTACCCCAGCATCGACTACTACTACACGTACGACATCACCAACGCGCCCTGGCTGCAAGACTCCACCTCGACCGACCAATTCCCCGTGCGCGTCGGCTGGATGGTCGAAGCCCTCGCCATCGACCCCTTCGACTCCAACCACTGGCTCTACGGCACCGGCGAGACCATCTACGGCGGCCACGACCTCCAAACCTGGGACACTTCCCACAACGTCACCGTCAAATCCCTCGCCGTTGGCATCGAAGAAATGGCCGTCCTCGGCCTGATAACTCCCCCTGGTGGTCCCGCCCTCCTCTCCGCCGTCGGCGACGACTGCGGCTTCTACCACTCCTCCCTCACCACCGCTCCATCCCAATACTTCCACACCCCGACCTACAGCAGCACCAACGGCATCGACTACGCAGGTAACAAACCCTCCAACATTGTCCGCTCCGGCTCCAGCGACACCGATCCCACTCTCGCCTTGTCCTCCAACTTTGGCCAATCCTGGTACGCCGACTACGCCGCCACCTCCTCCACCCCCACCGGCCAAGTCGCTCTCTCCGCCGACGCAGACACCATCCTCCTCTCCACCACATCCGGTGTCCTCCGTTCCCAAAACTCCGCCACCTTATCCACCATCTCCTCCCTCCCCTCCTCTGCAATCATCGCCTCCGATAAATCCAACAACACCTTCTTCTACGCCGCCTCGGGCTCATCCTTCTACCTCTCCTCCGACACAGCAGCCACATTCACCAAAACCACCACCCTCGGCTCCAGCACCACAGTCAACGCCCTCCGCGCCCACCCCTCCACCGCAGGCGACATCTGGGCCTCCACTGACGTCGGCCTCTTCCATTCCACCGACTTTGGGAAATCCTTCACCCAGATTGGAAGTGGATGTACCGAGGGATGGAGTTTCGGGTTCGGGAAACCGGAATCTGATACTTCATACCCCGTTCTGTTTGGTTTCTTTACTGTGGATGGCGTCACTGGATTGTTCAAGACGGAGGATGAGGGTGTAAACTGGCAGTTGATTTCCGATGAGAGTCATGGGTTCGGGGCTGCGGATGCGAATGTGGTGAATGGGGATTTGGCGACGTATGGGAGGGTTTTTGTGGGGACGAATGGGAGGGGGATTTTTTATGGGGATGCGAGTGGGACTCTTCCGAGTGCGACTGCGACTGCTACTGCCAGTGTGAGTGTGAGTGCGACGGGGGTTAAGGTGGGCTCGAGTACGAGTTCAGTGTCGACTGTAGGGTCGGTGACGAGTAGTACTGTTGGTTCTACTACTAAGTCGACGACTCTGACCACGACGACAAAGACGGGTGCGGCGAGTACTTCTACTACTACTGCAGCTACAGCTACAGCTACAGCAACAGCAACTGGAACAAGTACTGCATACGGTCAGTGTGGAGGGAGTGGGTATACGGGCCCGACGACGTGTCCGAGTGGGTATACCTGCACGTATGAGAATGAGTTTTATTCGCAGTGTGAGTGATTCTTTTCTTTCTCTTGATTCTTTAGTATGATACTAACGGGAGTAGGTTTGTCAAGTTGATGAGATAGGGCAAGACGGGATGAGACTTATAGTGTTGGTATTTGCATTGATAGTAGTCAATTGCTATGAATGAAATCTATCAGTATATACCTCCCTCCTCTATCTATATCCAAATCTATATCCATCAAGGATAGATTACTCCCTCCTCAAACACCCCCTATTCAAATCCTCCCTCTTCACCGACGGCAACCCCGCCAAATGCAACGTCAACTGAATCTCCCCCAACAAACTCCTCAACACATGTCTCACTCCCTCCTCCCCCGCAATCGCCAACCCATACACATACGGCCTTCCCACAAGCACCATCTTCGCCCCAGCGCCAACGCCTTAACCACATCCGCACCACACCTCACCCCCGAATCAAACAACACCTCAATCTCCCCTCCCACCTCATCCACAATCTCCGGTAACATCGTCAACGACCCCACCCCCCCATCCTGCTGTCTACCCCCATGATTCGAAACCACAATGCCCTGCATCCCATACCGCACAGCCAACCTCGCATCCCTCACCGACTGAATCCCCTTCAACACAATCGGCCCATCCCAATTCTCCTTTAGAAACTCCAAATCCTCCCACCCATGCGACCTCCCGGGAAAAATAATCCTCGCCCACTCCGCCGCCGCAGCACCCACATCCTCCTCAACCTCCATCCCATACCTCTTCACAAAATGTTCCCTAAACACCGGATCCGAAAACCCCGCCTCCACCCCAATCTCATCCGCCCTCAGAAACGGATTATACCCATTATCCAAATCACTCGGTCTCCACCCCAGAATGTACGTATCCAACGTAACCACCAAAACCGTATACCCGGCCCTCTTCGCCCTCTGCAACAAACTCCCCGTGATCTCATTATGTTCATTCCCCGGCCAATACAACTGATACCACCGCGGCCCGGTCCCATTCGCCCCCGCCACATCCTCAAGACTGGTTGCGGTGGCCGTACTCAACGTATACGGAACCCGTAGGGCGTTCGCGGCCCTCGCAACGGCTTTTTCGCCCTCCGGGTGGAAAATAGTCTGTACGCCTACGGGCGCGATCGCTATCGGGGAAGCGTATTCTTCTCCGAAGAGCGTGGTGGATAGGGATGGGAATGAGGCGGGAATGAGCCGGGTAGGGATTATGGACCATTGGCGGAAGGCAGAGCGGTTTTTGTCGTCGGTTTCGCGGGTGCCGGCGGAGCCGTGGACGTAGTTGAAACTGGTTGCTGGGAGGTGGGATTTGGCGAGGGGTTCCCATTCGTGGGGGTGGAAGGTTATGGGGGGGCGTTGGTTGTGGAGACCGTGCGTGTAGGTTTCGGTTTGGTAGGTGTAGGGTTGCATTTTCATATATTTCAGAGATTGTTGTTAGGTGGGAGGGTGGTTTGAGGAAGGGGGAATGGGGTGTGTGTTATGTGTAGGTGTTGAGGTAGGTGGTAAACCGGTTTGCTGTTATATCATTCAGGTGAGGGTATGACGACATGTAGATGGGTGGGGCGGCGGAGTTAGGGCGGAGCCAATTAGGTGGTTGGGTTTTGGTCAAGCTTCTACTTTGTCGGATTGGGGTCTCGGCCGAGTTTCTACCGTGTATGGGGGTTGTGACGTTGTAGCTCGTCTGGTTTGATCTCTTGCAAGTAATGCGACAGGGTTCGTAGTTGAATGTTTCTCTGTATGTATGGGATGGTCCTCGAAGGGAGTCATGGCCGCACTCTAGCGGGGTTCTATAGATGAAGGAATGATAGCTGCATTTACTGGTAGGTTAGTTGGAGGGATCTAAATTACTATGTAGGTGTCTCTGCATCTTTGGATAACAGAAAAACGAGACAGCAATCAGTTCGATAGGAGTGAATATGACGCGCCAATTCCATAGAGAATTTGGCCAGCCACGCTCGACAGTTTAGATGCTAAGTGGAATGTCTTTAATCCGGTGGGTGTTTTTCATAGGTGACTGATAGTCTAGTTGTATAGCAAAATTAGTATATTCAAGACGCCCTTGACATAAACCATAACCTATTATAATGATATCTGCAAAAATAGTATCAGCTTGTGTGGCTTCCTCCACCCCATCCATCTTATCTACCAACATTCCCCTGATTCTACTAATATCTAACTAATAATCATATCTAAATCATTAACAAATTGGAATCCAACCCTTATTTTCATCCCCACCCCCACAAGACCCTCCACGATGGACAATATCAATCCGATCACCCTAACCCCACCGATTATCTCATCCGAGAGGTCATGGGGTATGATGAAGTGGATACGAGATTTATTAGTGGAAGAACAGCCGGATCGGTGGGTGGATTATCAATTGGTGTGAGGGAGATTTTTATTAACAGGAGGAAGAGATAAAACGGCGGGCGGAAGAGGAGGTTATTAGAGTTGTGGAAGAGCAGGTGTTGAGATTTCTAGATTTGGAGTGGGATGCAAGTATGGATAGTAGTGACTTGTGGATGGTTTGGGGGATGAGTTTCTAGATGATTATGAAGGGTATCAGGTTGGGGGAAGATAACTTGGGTTGATGTATCGGCTGAATATTGTTATACATCCAGGAATAAGACTGGTTCATGTAGACTTCATCTTCAGTCTATTCCCTCAGTGATGGTATCTCCACTTGATCCGCCGCCAAGTTGCCCACCAGTCGATCAGGTCCGTGGCGTGGCCACAGTGGGTCGACGAGATGTGGATCGCGAGCCAAGTCATGATAACGCCACTGCTTGCCATCAATAGTTGTAGATCAACTTGCTGTATGGAGTAGACTAGACATATCTACTAGTACTTGTATCTTATGAACAGAACAAAACAAAACAATCATACATGGAACCGCTGCATTTCCCGACTCACCATCACACTTCACTCACCCCTCCAATCTCAACTCCAACTCACCACGGGCATTATCGCCACCATCCCAGAGTCAAACACTATTTATGCTCCCCATTGCCCCGCTCCAGCATCGCCTTCTCCGAATGCATCCACCTCGCCCCTGTTGTTCCAGACCACCCTTCCGCCATCCCGACTACCCCATCACAGCTTCATGTGAATACCACGTTTGCGGAGATATCACAGTACAGCTAATGGCCAATCATTTCCAAAAGAGTGACCACTGCTGTTCAAATGCTTCTACCCGAGCATTACCGCCAGTTGCCAAACAGCGCAAATCCACGGTCGCTACATCCCACGCTGGACACGCGTTAACCACCCAACGCGTAAGCGCGTGCCTGTGAAACATAGATAGCACGCACGGGATGAATCAATCAGCAGCCTGTCAATCAAGTGATTTAGAATAATATAACCCCGATCCGCATATCCGGTGCAGGGTTGATGTCACGGAGCTGATGCATTGACCAAAGGATATCTCTCAATCCCAGCGACTACTAGATATGGTATCTGGGGGTGGAGATTGTGATACACCAGATGGGATTATTGCTCCCTCGCGTTGGAATCCTGGTGCCTGTGGATTTGATTCAAGGGAATCTGAGACATGACAATCTTAGATCAACACACTTCTGCTTGGGAGTATACGTCATTGATTGGATAGCTGCTGGGGTTTGCTAAGGTATGAAATGTGAGAAGTATGGGTTGGTGTGTTGCTACTATTGCGGTGGCCACGCATCCACCGTTATCAACGCTGCAACGATCCATGAGTCATTGATCATCGGCTATCGGTTAAGTGGACTTTCTGTCTACTGTGTCTCTGTACTGTTAATGCTATGTAGATCTCCAGCCTGCTCATGACAACCGCCCTTGCGGACTCAACGGTGATCCGGATGATCATGACGAAGCTCTGCATACCTCCTACCCCTGAGTACGCAATGCGCGGAAATTAACGCCGCCGCATCAAAAAGCGGTCGCGAAGCCATTCCTTGGTCTCAGGGTGTAGTGCAGGACCTGATTTTCTCGGGCCGATAGTTTCGGCATTGAAGTGTACTATTTGTCGATCCGCAGCGGGAACAACGGTTACAGGGTCGGACTCGAGACAAGCAAGCTCCCGCCACGGGTTGATCCGGGTGGCTACAACGCCCTCGGTCGGTCCAGGGGATCACGCAAGATTAGAGTGCAGCTGGAGATTCCAAATTTTAGTGCTCTTCCAGACCCAATCGACTTGCCGATCGGGTCACACAAGCTCCAGCCCCTTCACAGACCACATGTCAGATACCGACCGAGTAGTCATGGTGGAGCGAGCAATCATTGCAGTTGCATTGTCAATAGCACGATCCACCGTGGCGAGCATGTGAACTTGACTGGATTCTATGATGGTTATTCAGCAGGGAGGCGAATCCACGTCGGATGATCCTGCGACAGGTGCTGCGAGCCTGCGACAGGGTCGCATACCGCAGGGAGATCATCCGCGACAGATAAGCTGAATAACTATTAATACACTAACCAGCAGCCAAGCGGCAGGGTGAAGGGAGTGACGCTGGACGCGCAATCGATGAAGACATGCTGCAACACCAGAAATTAGGGCATGGGGGTGCCTGCGGAGCGCGACCGAAAAGTCCGGACGACCAGAAAGTCTATCGCAGGCTCCAACAAACCCACTTTTCCTCAGATTCTTTACAGACTTTTCCTTGCGCCCCGCTATCTACTATTTAAAAATGGCTCGTCTTGCCAGTCCTTGTGGTTTCTTTCAGACAAACCATGGCTATTCTTGACGTTTTTCGAGGCCGTCAGCAGCAGCCGTCCCCCGACGGTGATGCCCCGGCCAAGTTTCCCCAGTTTACCATCTTTTCTCGTCCTGGCTCGTCGTTAGGGAACAGTACTCCCTCGTCCGGTCTAGCCACCCCGACCGAAGAAAAGGGTCTCACGGAATTAGGTCCATGTCCGGAGATCGGTCGTCTGGCTTCGTGGAAAGGTGCCCTGATTCTGCTGGTCACATCGGGCTCCCAATTCCTCGACAATGTCTTCATGACGAGTGCCAACGTCGCCTTGTCGTCCATTCAAGACGCCTTTGACGTGTCTGACACCAATCTCCAGTGGATGATCTCCGCATATACCCTTACCTTTGGTGGATTCCTGCTCCTTGCCGGCGTCCTCTCCGACCGGTGAGTATCCCTTCACCACTTAGACCCACCTATTCTAAACCATCCCAGCTATGGCCGCAAGATGATCCTCTGCCTGGGATTGACCTGGCTATCCATCTGGACCCTAGCCATCGGCTTCGGCCAATCCTTCATCCAACTCACCGTCTTCCGCGGTCTCCAAGGCATCGGGGCGGCACTCACAGTCCCGTCCGCGATCGGAATCATCAGCGCCTACTTCAGCGGACTCGATCGGACTCGCGCACTCTCCATCTACGCCTCCTCCGGCACGGTAGGGTTCTGCGTGGGTCTGATCTTCGGGGGTTCCTAACCTCCTCCCTGGGCTGGCGATACATCTTCTACTTTATCGTGATCATCACCGGGTCACTCGGGATCCTCGGTGCGGTCGTTCTCCCCAAGGATAACCTCGCTGGCAAGGAGAAGCCCAAGATGGATTACGTAGGGGCCATGCTCTCCACTGCGGGTCTGATTCTCCTCCAGTTCGTCCTGTCTAGCGGTGGAGTCTACGGCTGGGGAACACCCTTTATCATTGTCTTGTTGATCCTAGCCGTGGCTTTACTGGTGGCCTTTACTCTCTGGGAGAAATACATTTCCTACCCCTTGATGCCACTGGGACTATGGAAACTCCCTAACTTTGCTGGTCTCTGGATAGCCGGATTCAGTGAGCCTCCCCCTACCTCATCACTCTCATTCTATACAGCCCCACTAACCATGAAATCAGCCTGCTACGGCAGCTACCAAAACGTAATCTACTACATCGTGCTAATGGCCCAAGAAGTCGACAAGCTATCAGCCGGCCAAACTGCCATCCGATTCCTACCCATGGGCGCAATCGGTTTCATTGCGTCCATGGGCACCGGAAAGGCCCTCGAATATGTCAATGGGAAATATACCCTTCTTGCGGGGTTGGTGTTGACAGTGGTAGCTCCAATTCCTAGCGCTATTACCTCTAGTCCAGAGAATAGCTTGTAAGCCCCCCCCCCCCCCCCCCCCCCCTCCGCTTTCACCAGCAAACCCAAACTAACATGATAAATACAGCTGGCTCAACGTCCTCCCCACAAGCCTAATCAGCATAACAGCCGTCTCCCTAATCTTCGTAACCACCAGCACCGCCATTCTGACGACCGTACCCGTGAACGTGAAATCCCTCTGCGGGGGGATGCTCAACACGGCCTTTCAAATCGGGTCCGGCGTCGCACTCGCCATATCAGCAGCCGTCACAGAAGCAGTAGATATCAAAAAGGGACATGATCTGGCGCATCAGTATTCTACGGGATTGTGGTGTTCGGCGGGGTTGGCGGGGTTGGGGTTACTGATTGCGATGTTTTCGGTGAGACGGAGGGGGATTGGGCCGGGGGATAGGGATGATAGTGTTTGTGCTATTTGATTTCCTTCCTATTCCTTTACTCTTTGTCTTTTTCTTATTTGGGTTGGGATGGTTGGGTTGGGTGCTGGATACCCCGGTTTGCTTGATGGGAATGGAATGGAATGGAATGGAATGGGCGTTATGATAGATCATGATTCGATATGACATGATATGATATGTACAGAGCGATAGAATAGATAGATAGATATATATGCATGCATACATGCACTTATTCCTTGTTTTGAGTTGATTCCTTTCCCTACTCTAGTCTCACAGTGAATACACTGAATAAGAACACCAATTTCCTTTACAGAACCAAAAACGCATAGAACTGGGGTTGTAGCTCAGTGGTAGAGCGCTCGCTTTGCATGCGAGAGGTCAAGGGTTCGATCCCCTTCAGCTCCATTTCTTTTTCTTCCCCTGCCTCTTTTTTTTTCCCCTGTACGGAGGGGGGGGAAGAGTATGCGGGTTATCTTATCGCTTATCCATCCTGTTTATACTTTTTTTTTTTTTCTTAGTCCAATTCCTTAAAATTAACTTTTTGACGAACTTAAACATACCTACCACCTATGTACGTAGTAGGCTACTTACTTAGATGGTTGTTTATGTTAGTGGCAGGGATCTATCGATCGGCTTATTGAGAATATGCAATAAACCAGAACGATTATTTGAGGAAAAACAGGTTTCGGGATAGGGATGGGAATAAAAATAGTGTACGGAGGGTCAATCCTATGGCTGTATGAGAAAAAAGTTTGATTTACTGCGGGATCCACTTGCCTGTCCTGTCCTGTCCGGAGAATATTATCCTTACTCCCTTCCAGTACAGACACATGTAGAAATTATTAGACAAGCCCATAGATAGATAGATAGATGAATAGATAGTATCGAGTACATTCACCTACATAGATCATCCTCAACAAATAGAAAACTATCTGCATGGTCGGTGATTCTTCCACCACCTTCACTCTACTCTATTCTACCTTGTCTACTATCCTATCCTTTAATCACACTTCTACAAACAACCCATCCCCCACTACCCAAATATCTATCTACACTCCCCACAACTTAACATCCCTCAACCCCCCACAAATCCCCCCTCCCCCTCCCCGATGCCCCCTCCGAATCCCCCACCGGCGCCTCCACCGCAATAGGCCCCCAAACCAATCTCTCACCATTAACGCCCAACCTCGCCAGAAACTCCATCTCCATACCCCCATTCACAGAAAGTAGTGTCCGATTCCCCCTTCCCATCAACTTTACATCCGTCCATACTCCCACAGGGAGACTATAATTCAACGAGTACGGGTTCCCACCGCTCACTAGGGTAATATTCGATATGGATCCGTTGCCGTTGAGAAGGGTGGAGTCGAGACCGGAGAAGAGGATCCCTGGGTGGGAAGTGGAGGGGTTTATGGAGAAAGAGAGGGTATAGTTTCGGCCTTTGCTCTGGAGTGGGGTGGTGAGGTGGCAGGTTTCATTGAGGAAGAGGGTGTGGTTGGTGAGGGTGCAGCCAGCGCCGTGGAGGTGCGCGTGGTAGTTGTTTCCCGAGGTGTCGGGGATTAAACACTGGGTTGAAGTTGTATTGGTGGTGGTGCAAGGGTAATGGAAGATGAGATCTGAGGTAGAGGGAATAGATCTGTCGAGGTTCTGGGCTGGGATTGTGGCGTGGAGGGAGTTAAAGACGTAGTCGTATTCGGCTTCGAGGAGGTCACCGCCCCATTGTTTGTCCGCGAGAGCGGGGAGGACGTTACGGAAGGAGTAGTATGCCTCGAGGTAGGTGGTTGCATTTGGCCCGTAATCGTTCCAGAGGGCGGCAAGGTGGCCGAGAACGTTGGGGTTATCTCTTGGAGGATTATTGGTGGCGTTGTTGGTGTCGAAGATGTTAGGGGCGTAGGGTCCGTGGTTGGCTGGATTACCGTGGAAGACCCGTGTTTTGTTCAAGTGTTGGGGGTAGCTTCCGGACCACTTTCCCACGATGTAAAAGGCGTCGTCGGAGTTGAGGACTGAGTAGTTGTTTTTGATATAGTCGAAGTAGGGGTTATCTTCGAAGAATTCCCAGTGTTGGATGGTGACGGCGGTGGAGACGTTGGCGCCTTCGGAGGGGGTGAATGTGCCCCAGATGCGGGTGTTTTTGGTCGATTCCTGGCCGATGTAGGTGTGCATTTCGTTGACAAAGTGGGTGTAGTCGGATACGTAGGACGAGGAGTATTCGTCTGCCCCGAGGTGGACGGTTTTGCTGTGGAACCAAGGGAGGAAGGTCTTCCAGATGGTTTTCATCGTGGGGATAGTGTCGGGATGGCTGATGTTGAGCATGCTGAGGTCGGTGAGACCTAATTCTGGACGCCACTGCACGATAGAGAGGGCGTGGCCCGGGGCTTCGATCTCCGGGATGATGGTCACGCCGCGATGGGCGCATTGGTGTTGGATATGGTCGAATTGGGTTCTGGTGTAGGATTCGTTGGCGCGTTTGTTGAGGCCTGCGACGGTGGGATCGTCGGACCAGGGGCGGAATGCGGCATACAGGTTCATGGATTGTTCGGTGGAGTAGAGGTCGACGTTGTTGTAGAGGTTGTCGCTGAGGTGGAGATGGAAGACGTTTTGTTTGAAGAAGGAGAGGTATGAACACATCTCGATCAAGAAGTAGGGGGGGTAGTAGTGACGCCCGACGTCCAACTAATCGGTCAGCTTAGAAGGTGGCACGGGGTTGAGTCTTACCATGATGCCTCGAGTGCCCCATCCTGGGGCATCGACTGCCGAGCCCTGAGGAAGAGAGTGGTCACTGATGACGGCAGCCTGGATCAACGAGCGCGATCCCCACCAGACACCTAAGGGACTCGCTCCAGCGATGGTGATCCCGTTGCTGTGGACGTCCAAGGCGTATGCCTCCGAGGTAAAACGTCCTGCGACATCGTGGAAGCCAGTGTTGTTAACGAGAGTTAGGAAGATACTGTGGTTACCAGGTCCGCTGCCGGAGATGAGCGGCAGGTCAATGCCTAGAGAAGACCGGAGATCGTCTTGGAACGTTGCAGCAAATTCCTGCAACGTCGGTATTGATGTCTGGCCTTGGTTGTCCACAGCGTCGGCATAGCGGGCGTCCACGACAATGCCAGTAAGTTGGGATAGTGAATATGTATCATTTCGTTCGACAAAAGGAATAGTTGGAACTGTTACCAGCCGACCGAGCCCTATGACTATAAGAAGCTGCCATGGTTCGGAATGAAGAACATACCACAAGTGGCGAGGCCCAGGACAAGCCCCGATTTATAAAAATTGCAATGCATTTTCTGTGGAGTGTTCTAACGGTCGTGCTGCGGTATAAATATTGGTGATTGCACCATGTAACCTGCACGTACCCTGCCATTGCATGCAGCTAGATAACAAGGTTGCAATTGGCAAGGAATCTCGGCCGTCGGACTGCAAAGGAATCTGTTATCTATACTCCGTATATTAGAGGCCCAAACCCCGCACGGAACTACTATGAGGTCAGAGAATTATCGGAGTCCGATGTCGATCACCGGAGCATACTAGCAGTGTCACCTTCCTCATGTAACATGGTGCTATACCCACTATGATAGGTTGCAGGGATTAGATATTGCATTTATATGGATCTAGCGGAGTATGTAAGGAAACTAATTTAGCCCTCACTGCCGGCATGGCCCAATTAATTATTAACAGGATCATACTCTAATCAATTCAAGCTGAATCACCGTATATACGAATACTGACAAGCCAATAGGATACATATCCAAGCCTGTCTGAGCCAAGTAAGAGCAATGCGCCCAGCAATTGCAACGCCAGCCCTGCAATATAAAGCACATCTATAGTGAAAGACCCAGTGATAACACCATAATGACAACGACTAGTCGCTATCGCTGTCACTGTCACTACCACTCGGCAAACTGCCCGCCAAACTGGTCCTCGAACTCCCCCCTTTGACACCGAGACTGCTGCTCGAAGAACAGCTCTCTGACACGCTCGACGCCTTCGCATGTTCGCCCTTGCTCTTTGAACAAGTGCTCGAAGAACAACACACCGAACCACTGTCCGAAAAGGTACTTGCATAATCATCCAATTCATCATGCTTAGTACCAATCATCTCAGAGATCCCAGGCGACGAACTCCGCTCCGAATCCGCCTCAAAGCCACTTTCCCCAGCCATGCGACTTGATTCCATCGGTTCGCGTTGTCCCCCCTCCAAAACCACAAACCGCTCGAGCTGGGTCTCCAATACGTCCAAGCGATTCTGAAGGTCCTTTATCTGCGACTGACCCCTTCTGATATGCGATCGGAGAACCCGCAACGAAGTGGTGATTGCATCGAAATTCTCGTTCATGAGGGTGGATGTGGAGGGTTGTGGTGGCTCTGGGGCGGACAATTTGCGGCGTTTGGCGACCGGTTGGCTCATGCTGTGCAGGAGGGTTCTTTTCAGACGAGGGATTCTGTATTGGATGGGAGGGGACTTTCTCGGGGTTAATGCTCGGGGACTCATGTGAGGCAGTCGTGAGAAAGCTCACTGAGAAGAGGTCAGCGAGTTGCTGGGATTAACCAAGTAGAATACGGTATGGGTCAAGGATAAATATGATAATGGTGGATGAGTCCAGTGATATTCCTAGGATAGAAGGAAAGGGAAAGTGACGGAGGGAGAGAGGCGGGCTTTAAATAGGCGTGGGTGCCTCAGGAAACAGGCAACTGCCGTTTGGGGCAGGTGGCCGGTCGGGAGGACGCTGAATTTGCCATGAGAAGGTCATGTCGAGAGCACATCACAACACCTCGTATGTGGGGGAGATTGCTGGACTTGGTGCGTAGGTGTGAACCTAGATGTGGGGGTTCAGTCAAGTGCTAAAGTAGATTTATGGTAACTTCCTGGCTGGGGATGTGTTAGCACGACTCTAGAAATTTGAAGACAAAGTTCATTCTTTGCAGCAATCGGCAGGGGGGTGCCTCTTATAAACCTTTGTGAACCGGGACATTCCCTTTTTTTTATGGTCTGTGAAGGAAACTTCCTACAATGTATTATTCGGGAATAGTAGATGGGGCTAGAATGTTCGATAGACGATCTGTCAACCAATAACCATGTTCACCGTAAACCCAATAATATTATCATAGCGTATTATTCTTTTTATATCCAGGTCATTCAAAGCTATTTAACAGCAATCCACAGCAATTCACAGCAAGATCTACCCATACAATCATATCTCTAAGCAAATTCCTCACAACAACTATAAAAGCTCTCTGCATCACTATCCTCCTCCTCCTTCCCCTCCTCCCTCTCCTCCACCACCCCATTAATCGCATCACTCAACTCCAACTCCAACTCCAAATCCCTCTTCTCCTCCTCCATCTTCCCAATCTTCCCTTCCTCATCAGTCCCCAAAGAAACCACCCTACACTACAAACACTCACATTCCATCTCCTCCTCATTCTTCTCATCAAACACCCCTGAGGGATCCTCAACAGGAAATCCCAATGTCCTCGCAGTAGAATGAAAGTCCCACTCAAGAAGTTCCCGGTCCTCGACATCTTCGGGAATATAGCCCGGTTTATCGACCATGATGAAGTCGGTGTCGGGATCTATGATATCTTGGTCTTGGGTGTTGAGGGGAGACCAATCTGGGAAGGGGTTGAGGAGGGGCATTGTTCTTGTTTTTTGCTTGGGTCTTGGTGAGGAGGGTATAGGGTTTGTTCTGTAGTCGATATGAGAAAGTAGGTTATAGTAAAGCAGTAAAGATGTAAACAACCGACTAGTATAAGATACCTAGTAGAGTGTCTGTGGCTTGAGTTTGCAGAAAGATGGAAACATCTCAGGGAATACTAAGTTGATATAGACACAGTGAAGCGAGACAGGTGGCAAACTGCGACTCATACGTACGGAATTCTGACGGCGACGGAGACGTCAGTACCTTTATTGCTGTGCTCATGTTAGAAGAAAATTTCACAAGATATGCTCAAGATTACCTCACCAATCCTCCACCCACCAACAGTACAACCAAACATCCAGCAAAACAATAAATTCCAACAACCTATCTTAATCCATACACAACCCTAATAACCACCCCATCCAAGCACTGCCCTCCGATACCCCAATCCAACCAACTCCCGATCAATCCAATCCACCCAGAGTTCAGGAGAAGTATTACGCCAATACATCAAGTAATCCCATTCATGAAAACGTAGATCTTCTTCCACATCACGACAAACACATTCCCGGGGTGGACCAACGTCATCGTCATCGTCTTCATCGTCGCCGTAATAGTCGTACTCGGAATCGTCAATGTCGAAGTATTCGCTGTCGTTATCGTCGCTGATAGATGCGGTCTCAGGTAGGCTGTCGTCATCGTCCATGTCCGAGTATTCGCTTTGGCTGGAGGATGCAGTTGCGGTATGGGAGAATATGTCGAGGGAGGCGAGGGTTGAGGAGTCGGAAGAGTCCCCATCATTGTCATCATTATGATGATCGTGATCGTCAATGACTGTGCCGTGTGGACTGGGAGTGGTAACTGGCGAGATGCTCAAACCATCCACGGCAGTACTGTCACCATCACCAATAGTACCGGTGACAAGATGCGTTTCAGGCAAGTCTGTCTCAGTCGTAGACACATCGCAAATGAAGCACCCCGAACATGCCTCCACACTATCAGTCTCAGATGGATCTCTTTCTTGGTTGGTCTGGGGAGGCTGCGTCTGTGTCTGGGTCTCTGCGGTTCTGGTTTCCGGTTCTAGATGGGCATGGGGCATCTCAACTTGAGAGTCCGTGCTGGATATGTCGTTCTCTATCTGTATGACTTCTTCTCCCCGGACTCGAGTGCCAGACTCTGCGCTGTCCATCTCGTAGCTTGGCGAGCCAGATTGGGACGCCCGAGGAGCTTGGATTAACCGTGCGTAGGGAAATAGCTCGCTTCCGTCATCCATAGTTGGATGCGCTATTCCCCTGTTGGGAAGGATGGTGTTCTCTGAATGGGATATGAAGTCTTAAGAGGGTAAAGTTCCTTGCTTTGTATAGCAGGGGTTATTGTGTGACTGGAGGATGTTTTGGGGTCGTGAAGTCGTGGATGGTGATTAACAAGATGGAGGAATGGAAGGGGATGGCTGAAATGAAGGCGGGGTGTATACGACACCCTGATGAATGTTTTGGCGGATTAAGACGTCAGGGGTACCTTTTCCTGTACCTACCTGGAAGTTCGAATAAGGAAATGGAGAGATATACTTAATCTTAGTCTAAAACTTTCTATAACTGTATATAGCCGAGAGAAAATCTGGCAAGATGACGACGGTAATATGGCATGCATCGTCAGGTATCCTTCCAATGACGACAGATATACGTCCAGGGAGAATCCACATCTTCTTCATCGTACTTACGGTTCTCGCTGTGGATGGTATCTGGAAAGTCTTCCATGTTATCAACAGTTCAAGTACTGGAGAATCAAAGAATACCCAACATATAACATGATACGATGATTAAGATTGTTCAATGCGTCGATCAAGCAATTTCTCAACCTCAAGCCAATCCAAATGATCCACACTGGTCAACGGGAGCATAGGATAATAAAAGCTAGTGTAGACGCTTTCCGCATCCACCGAGAGGTCCATATCCCATTGTTGGGGCATATTGAATGCCACGGTCCCAGGGCCTGTTTCTAGCAGTGCGCTTTCATCCCAATCCCTATGCTCGGTCGTGGATTGTGGGAGAAGTGCGAGCCGTGAGCCCGTAGACTGAGGCCCGACCAAACTCAAGGCAAGGGCATCCTCTATTGGGAAATGATTCGGTCATACGTGAAGACAGGATTGTGTTATATGAGTCGTCGCTCGGCAGCAGGGTACCGGCGCGTATGAGGAATCGTAAAACGGTAAAAGCTTGGTTGAGGGCTGGGCTGGGGGAGGTTGGCTCTCCTGGCTGGGATTGACAAAACCCACCATAACCAGAACAAAGGCGGTGGAGAAAGTGGCATCTATATCGAAGAAGCCGTATCGTGCTGGATTGTCATATTAAAGACGGGGTGGATGATCAGGCAGGAATGCATTCGGATTTGGGCCTGGAGGGTGTATAAAACTGCTAGGCTTTTGACCGCGGCTTTGTTGCAAGTCTCACACAGTCGGGTTCAGACTGTGGAAACGGACTTTGGAGAACTTTTTGGTCTCAACGCCCTGTCGCATGTAGGAGGATGGGTCGGATGCATAGAATAATCGACTATATTTTTCTAGGTGTGAGAGCGTAGAACATGTACCATCGAGAAACGTACCTGGAATAGCATCAGATAAAGCGAGGCACCGGCTCGGGTCATGATTTGGAGAGGTCGGCTGAAATGGAGAGCCAATGCAGGAAGAAAGCATTGTCCAATGTCGTAGAGATCGTGTAGCGCTTTTTGAACTTGAGACACCAGTTCTGTCTGCCTGATGGATGCATTCCAGTACAAAGCTGCATCACGTTAATACCAGTGAATGAAAATCGAGAAAGGTAAGGATCATACATGACATGATAGGATCTGTGGTACGCGCAATACGGATATTGATAGTCAAGGCCAATGGGGATTGGAACCCAATCGCTGGTCGAGGGAGCTCTGCGCGTAACTGTCTCTCATCCGCGCCAGCTGCGAATCCTAGTCCAGAGGAAAGGCGACTGGTTATGTGACATCAGTCGGCTGAGTCGACCTTGCAGTCAGAGAACATACCGATTTAGCATATATAGTCCACCACAGTCGCACTCGATGGGCATTTTGTAAAGGTATACATGCCTGCTCTTTCGAGGGCTTGTCATAGCCCAAAGCTATTGCCAATCGCATGACAAATCCTATCTTTCGATCAGTCGTCAATGTCATTCAACGCTCACGTTCAGAATGGCAACGAATATATAGATGTGCGTCATGCTTCCGATCCCACCACTGCAAATACGTTGCAACAAGAGTCAGAATCTCCACGGCAATTACCCCCTCCTCCCCGAGTTGGTGTAGCGGAGGAAGCCGTTTCATGGATTCGGCAAAGGAACTCGCTCCAGGTGGTTGGGATGAAGGGTCCTCAACATTCATCAGCTGTGCCATCGCCATAACGAGGAGATACTCTGTACTGAGTTGCTTTTCGTAGCATCTGACCTTGCCCAACAGACCTTGGACATGCCTACACCGCAGTCAATGGGGATTCGCACAAGGCGTAAGCACCACATACGCCTCATTATACCGTCGGCGACCAGCATGGCCAAAGGTACATTTCCAGTTATGTCTGAGGCAGCTACGGGAGAATTTAACCTTGCGTCGGCGACAGGACTCGCATCTATTCCCAGTTAGCAATGGCAGTCACCGGAAGGAGATGCGAAGGGCCCGAGATTCACATACGCGTTGCTGGCACGAGTTTTCGGGGTTACCATGCTAGGCGTGTGTCAAGTTGAGGTTAGCGTTCATCGAAAACACTCGTTTTAGATAATTGGATCAGAGCTGCGCCCTTTGAGGGGACTCCGATGTCTCTCGATGTCATCGGCGAATGCTCGAAGGATCCACCGTGATTATATGATCCAATCAGAAAGTAGCACATTCCGCATAACGAAATAACCAAAACAGATAGTTCATTAAAGAAAATGAGTTGTACTTTCCGTATATAGATAAAAGCCTACACTATCATTGATTGTATTTCGATATAGACTGGTGACTACTCACAAGCTGAATGAGCTTTCTGTAAATCCACTATGGGTCCAGCAATGAGAGGCTCACTTGATGTCTGATATGTGCTTTGTTTTGGGGAAAAAAGCGACATGCCACGAGTTCCCTATCATTCTCATATGTGATTTTAACCGGCATAATATTATCGGCCGATAACCCTTATAAAGATGTGGCAATAGAAATAATTCAACTTGAGAAAAGAGGATATAAATATAGTATACAATCTCGCTGATGCCCAGAGCTCGGCGACTGAATCAGGGATTTTCGTGAGACACTGCAATAGATCGTTGTGGCACGAGGGTTGAAACCGAAGCCACTCATAAGGAAACGATAGCGAAAAGATTCCCCTGATCTGCAGTGTAACCACCATTTCTCCCACAAGGGTATCGGTGTAGATCGAACGTGACCGGTTGAATGGTCGGGATGTCAAGAGTTCAAGGTTGGATAAGGTGTTGATGATCATCGTCGTATAGTGGTTGGGTATCAAGACAGTGGCTTCGGCGCATTGGAAGAATCCGGTGTCGCGTTGGGTCGTGAGCATCATAACTTCAAGCAAACAAACATGGCCATGACAACACCACCTTGACCAGTGAACAGGTTGACAGAAACACTAAGGAAATTTTCACAATATATACAGACAACACAAACAAGTCTCCTACCACACTGACTGCATATCCTACATCGGCCATCACTGATTGCGGGGCTTCCATGTCGCAAGGGATTCGAATGCATTGGGCTTCGATGGTCGCTACAGGGCTTCAATGGCATTGTCGCAGGGGTCGTGGTTTTCGTTGGGTATTCGTATCAAACCGATAATGGCGCTGGGGAATCGAACACTCGCTGGGCAGGTAGCTGTTGCTAGGGATCGGGCTTGGGCTTGGTGTAGGGCAATGACAATCGAGGGATCTAACAGTCGCTGGTCCAGTTGCTGCAGGGCTCGTGGTATACGTGTCGCTCGGGATGTCACAGGGCTTGCCGCAAGGGTTCGGGTATCATGTCGCTGGGGGTGTGGGATTGGTGAGGCTGTCAGTTCGCGGGTCCATCTTTATCCTTCTCGCCGGCTTGGTTGCTTTCGGAGGCGGAATCTGCTACAACTGCTTCGGTGACGGGGCCATGGTAAAAGCGCTTGCCGCTGATGAACCAGTACACCAGGGCAAACAGCAAGACAAATACCAAGAACACACAGGCGTAGTTCATCTGAGATGGTCAGCCAAGAGAGCACAGGATGCAACAGATATCACTTACGTTGTCAGGAGTGACGGGGCGCTCCGTAGGCAGAACGAAGATAATGCTGACAAACAGTGTCCACAGACAGGCCCAGGCGTTGACCGCGTTGCTGAAGATGCCCATATGCCAGGGTCCGGGCTTGAACTTGCCAAACACGAGCTTACACAGAACAGGAATGCAGTAACTCCAGTCGAGGGCAATGGAGCAAAGGGTAAAAACGGCGTCGACTGCAGTGTATGAACCAAGAGCAATCAGGTTGATCGCAATGCAGAAAACCACCGAAATCCACACGGCATACAGGGGCGTTCCAGTGTAGGGGGATACCTTGACCCAGACGTTGGAAAAGGGCAGCATGCGGTCACGAGAGAAGGCAAAGACGGTTCGACCCAGCGACTGCATGGCCGTGAAGCAAACGAATTTGATAATGATCAGGGCGGAAATTGTGAAGAAGATTGCACCACCCTTGCCAAGGCTGTTGTAGAAGATCTGTGCAACTGGCTGCTCCATTGAAGAGTTGAGGATCTCGGTGGGGTTGCCCATGCAGAAGCACAGAACGATGTTGAACAAGAATCCAGCGAGATACGTAAACAGCATAGCCAGAGAAATCGCCCACGGGGCCTTGATCTCGGGGTTGCTGATTTCCTCGGTGATGTGCGCCGTAGCATCGTAGTCCGTCATGGTCCAGCTAACAGATAGGAAACCAAACAGAAAACTGAACCCAATGGGCTTCCAACCCGTCGTCGCCTCGACATGAGTGAAGACGTACGAAGCATCATGCTTATCGTCAGTCATGACAAGAAGGGCAATCGAACACGCGACAAGAATGCAGACGTGGAAGATGACATAGAACTTGGTCATCTTCTCCATCCAGTATGTCGACAGCGAATTGACCAGGCCGGTGAGGACAGTCAAAGCAGCCATCACACCCACCGTCGTACTGGTCTTGATCTCGTAATCGGGGCCCTTGCACATGGCAACAATGGCGAGGAGCATCTGCGCTCCACCATACTCCGACGAGGCAACACCGCATATTTGGCCGAGGAAATTTAACCAACCAGTCACCCTGCACAACATCAGTATTCATTGGTGACAAGATAGGAACGAGAGTGGATGTATGTACCAACTGATCGAAGGAACCCAATCGTGCGGAGCGAGTCTCGAAATTGTAAAGTACCTGAAACCAGTCAGTCATTAGTCATTCCTAACGATCGGGACACTCACAAGCCTCCAGAGGTCGGATAGGCGGACACAAGCTCAGCGACCGAGCACTGCATTGGGTTCGTCAGTCGTCTGTACCATCAATGCGAATGTTACATTGAATCACCCACCGCGATACACATGCAGCCGGCACCCGAGATCAGCCAACACCAAACCACCGCACTACTTCCTCCCGCTTCGAGAGGATATGACATGGTGGTCATGACTGTCGAAAACAGACCACTGATACTGACGGCGAACGAAAAGGTGGACAGGTAACCGAATTCTCGCTTGAAGACAGGCTTGTAGCCGAACTCTGCAACGAGCTGGGCATCGGCTTGATTCGATCCTGCGAGACGGGACTTTTCGAGCTCGGCCGGATCAGCCATGGCCGGATGGGCGGCGGCTTTGATGTCTGCCATAATTGCTGGACTGTTACGCACAGTGAGGGGACAGATGAGCGAGGGGTGAAGACGAGCAAAAAGAGAGGGCAAAATCTTTTTCTTAAGAGGAAAAAGATTTTAGCATCCTTGCGCGCAGTGAGACAAAATTCGGCCTAAGATAGAAGCGGTATAGTGACACCACGGCAGGACAATTATCAAGTTGCGCGTCGGTGGGACGAACGATCAAGAAGCTCAGTGGCTGCAGTCGTGGAAATTACCACTATGGGGCCCGTATTCCTGTCCCGGCCGTGCTCTACTCCATGGGACTGGAGTACGGAGAATCAAGGGGAAGTGGGCTCCGGTGGATCATCATGACATGCTGTCAGCCTTTCCTAGGCCTTCCGCGGGACTGCTTTTCTACACCCAGTTTAGTGGGAATACCGGAGGCTCGCTAACTGCCCCGTCCACGCCGGCGTTCTTTTCCCAGAGGCTACTGTCGCCTATCGCCGGCTTTGATTGGTTTGGCCGATTCAGCCACGACGCCACGTGGAACTTTCGGCGCTGTTGATGTCATGGGAGGGGAGGGATCTCGGCTAACATGCCTAGTCAGTCGAGGGGCACAACTGTTGGGGCTTGCAGATAGGTTGTGCTCGACGTTGAGAAGAATTGCAGAGGTGTTCTCCAACAATAACCCCGGTGAGAATGGGAGGAAGCCGGAGGACGAGCTAAGGTTGCATTCCCTGATTCCCAGGGCAATTGGTGGGGGCCACCGGCTTACTTAACGGCTTATCTTGCAGGTTACAACCCGACAGCCATTGGCGGATTGCCCGATAGCAGTGCGTCTTGGCTGCAGCCACGGGAAGGCTTGTCTCACAGCGATAAGCCAGTCACTGAGTTGACGATGGGCTGTTCGTCCAGACTGCTGCTCATTACTCACACGTGCGAGGGTGCCTGAACAGGCAAGGTTTTCCAGGGATGCAAGCCGGTATCGGCCGATCGACCATCCGCGACTTTTGGCGTTGAAGTATCTTTGCACGAGTTGACACTATCCTAACACGGGATGGCTCATGCCAAAAGTACCACTGGCAACAGGAAAAGCGCACTTGATCTGGAAATGGCCGAGTTCATCTCACGATTGGAGCGGAGCTTATCTTGGTCCTGCCGTGTGCGATCGGACCTCGGACCCTCTCGAGAGCTAGTCAGTTGGCGATAAGGTGATAACAACCCACTTGGGGCCAATGTCATTATCGGCTTTCCCAATCACCGTGTCGAAATAGACTGATAAGCTGCAGCTATTTTCTTAAAGAAGCATCGCTATGACTTGAATATGGATCTAGCGCCGTCTTTATGGCGCCGTGGAGGCGGTCCGGCGACCCCGAGGAGTCGGCCGGGAGAGCTTCCGGAATGGAGTTGTCGCTCTGAATTAGTGTATTGATTGATAGATGATCAGATGATTAGACTATCAGTCAGGGATGCTGGGGATATGATAGCATGATGATTAATCTCCTGACGATTGATGACTTGCGGTGGTTGATAAGACAAGATGGGGTGGAGACTGGAAGAACAACCGGAGACCATGGCGAAACACGCCTCGATCACCTGATGCAACTTGACAAACTGTTCAAACTCATATCTACCTCACATACAGGTGCTCTGTCCAGGGATTACTCTGATGATATCATGTCGGATTCTTCCAGGTGAAGGGTATATACTCAACCCCTACAGCAGCTGCAACCGCTTCGCAACCCAACAAGCGACCGATACAAATGCAAGCATACATCCCACAATCGAAAAGAACCACGCCAGGTTGTGAGTATCGTCTTGCCCCGGAACCTGCACATTCATGCCAAACAACCCCGTCACCATATTCAACGGTACAAAGATGGTCGCCAGAACTGTCACCTTGCTGAGCACCGCGTTGATATCAAAGCTCAATCGGATGTTGTTCACACTCAGCTGCGCCAGGAAATTCGACTGCGACCGTCCCACAATCTCATCGAAGTGCGACAGGCTGGTCAACGTGGTCACCAGGTGATCCTGCACATCGCCCAGGTAGACGATGAGATCACCGTCCGGGAACATCGGGTTCCTATTCTTCGCCTGACAACGCTTGACGAAGCCGTTCAGGACATCGTATTTCCCGCTCAGACAGCGGGTGAGCTGGGTGATGTTCTTGCGGAGGCTATCCACTTGGGGGATGAGCGATTTGACGTCGTCGACTCGTACGATGAAAACTTGGTCTTCGATGGCGTCGGCTTCGCGCTCTGCGGCGCGCATATACGGCTCGAAGCTGTCAATAATGTCGTCGCTTATTGTGGCTTAGTTAGTAAACTGGGGAATGGGAGTGTAGTGACATACATCAAAGCGTAGCAGATCCAGTCACTCGATACCATTTGCGTGTCTTGGGTCCTGCGGATCCTGTCCCGGACATGGGATATATGGCCACGTCCACTGGGCGAGAAAGTTACCGTGGCATTTTTGAACACCAGTATGTAGAACCCCGTGGAGCCGGGAATAGACGATGATGATTTAGTTATTCGCGAACTATCGTTATCGTTGCTAGAAAGCAGGGTCTGAAAAGAGATCAGATAGTAGTTCCGAAACGCTTCGATCTTCTCACGGGACTCCCGGGTCGCAATGTCCTCTGCTGTCAGAGGATGAAAAGACAGCGCCTGACAGACGGTGGCGACCTCCTCCTCAGTAGCATCACAGATGTCAATCCACCAAGTGTCATTTTCTGATCCTTTGGTGTCGGAGGACTGGGCAGATTGGTTAAGGAGAAGCCCATCCCATGTGGAGGAAGTGACGACCTTCTGGGTTCGACAGGAAAAGTGGGAGAAACGCGGAGTTTCCCCGGATGGCATGGTGAGATCCAGCTTGCACCGGCAAAGAGCTCAGGGGTCGGATAAAGAATTCATTCAAGAAAGACACATCAAAAAGCCGGACAAGCGCAAAAAAGAAACAAATTCAGCCCATCCTACGATAGTAACGCTCGGATTGAACAAGCACAACGTCAAGAGCGGACACGGTTGCATCCGTAGAATGTGGAGTCAAGAGAGCAGAAAAAGTGCACAGCCTAGCTTTCAGAAGAAGGAAAAGGAGAAAGAACATCCACGTTGCAGGCCGGGGTCAAGTGATATTTCACAGATTTCCGCAACAGCCTTGTAGGGCTGAAGGGCCTGTCCCGCCCGAGCAGCCAATGGTGGAGCCCATGCAGCCAGTCAGTGTTCGACTCTTGCGCAAACTGACCCAGTCCAGGGTTCTGGTTGGTCCGCTGATGAGGACCCCATGGGTACTTTCGGAATTTCGGAAGAGAGGATTTGGTAGGATCGGCGCATTCAGGCAGCCTTTGCGACCGGCCTGCCTGAAGGGGATTAGACGATACTATCTAAAGAATTAACGCCATTGGAAGGTCAGAATATTTACCCCGTCCGAGTGGTGTGGCTCGGAGAAAACCCGTTTCGTATGACGATACCAGGCTGCTACCTTGGCAATGGCGCAGCTGTCGAATATAACCAGGAGACATTGCTTTCCACCTGGAAGCACGTCTATCCTCATGTTTGAAACCTATTTGGAATTCCTGGTTGCTGCTGGAAGCTATATATTATACCAATATGTCCGCCACTATCGTGTAAGCTGCAGCACATCATTCAAATACGGCAGCCGAGCTGACCGTTGAAACAGATCAACCCTGACGGTCGTGTGGAGATACGCCTGGTTCATTGCGCTTCGTCCATTGGCTGTCCTCATGCTGACGGGGGCTGCCGTCTCCCTTGTTCGATCCGGGCTGTCAATTTGCAAGGATATCCCTTCCATGGCCTATGAGATGTGAGTACTGGCTCCTTTTCTCCTTGATTAACTCTGACCAGATCGGCAGATTTATGTGGTTCACGTCGTAGGGTGTATCTCACATCTGTACTTGTCTGTATTGGTACTGGAGTCTTGTGTTGGCATTTATTCTCTTAACTGCATGGTGGCGTAGCGAGGTCTTGCATTTTATAATCATTCCGCCCACTCGTACTCAAATCCACCAAATCCTATTCCTTCAAACCCTCGCATAAAAGTTGAGGCGTATTTCTCAATCGTAGGTGAACGTACCATGTTCGACAGCATATCTGCACCATCATCATCATGATGCTCGTGAAAGCCGTCCAAAGTTTAGGTCCTCTGTCAACGGTCGTTTTCTCTGGAAACAAAACACATCGAGCTTCCACATGGAGCTGTAGAGATATTTAAACAAACGCTAGCCTATGAGCTTCTTTATGTTGTCCGAGAAAACAATCAAAAAGACCGAAACTCGATTTGGTGGTTCTTGTTATATCTCATAGATACATGATATAAAGTGGGGTAATGGCCTAAAAGCCCAAGATAATAATGCCCATTTCACATGACCCAAACGCCCATACCGACAGTGAATATATATCCGGTACTGAAGGACAGGATCCTCAGCAAAACAACCACGTGCCTTACAACCCGAACTATCGGTGCCATATCACTATGGTACAGCAAACATATTCCACATAATTCATAAAATGCCTTTAAGACTACGTATTGTAGAAAATATGAGCTACAATCAAGGCAAACTGGATAATTCGCCGACCAATCAGAGGTATTTCGTCACACTTATCCACTTTTTCAATCCGACCAATCAAAATCTCCCGGTTGTAGGGTGCCTTGCAGCCTGAGGCGGGACGATTCTTTGAGGACGGCGGTTGCGCCCGTCAAAGCACTCAACATCCGTCTGCTCCAATGGATAACCTCATCTTCCCCGAACACGATCGCGTCTTTTTAGAACCCCATCTGCCACCCAAAGATGGAGATGGCGAATCCAAGTCGAGATCTCTCCCCTTCACCACCCTCACGTTTGCCACCTCCCTCGACTCATCATTGGCTCTCTCCCCCGGCACCCGGACGGTCCTGTCCGGGCCGCAGTCAAAAGCCATGACGCATTATCTCCGCTCCCGCCATGACGCCATCCTCATCGGCGTAGGCACCGCCGTGGCCGATAACCCGGGCCTGAACTGTCGAGTGGCGGGGGTGGGTGGCTACGGTAGCGAGGGTCTGGCCGGCCAGCCACGACCCATCATCATCGACCCCTCCGCGCGATGGGAATTTACAGCGGAGTCGAAGATCTTCGAGCTCGCTCGGAATGGGCGTGGACGAGCGCCGTTTATCATCACCGCTGCGGATACGGTTCCTCTGTCGGCTCAAAAGGAGGTCCTTGAACAACACGGCGGGAAGTTTATTGCGCTCCCGGTGGGGACTACCGCCGATGGAACGCATCGTATTGACTGGACCGCGCTGCTGGAGTGTCTTGTGCATGAGGGATTGAAGAGCGTCATGATTGAGGGAGGGGGTTCCATCATCAATTCGCTGCTTGAGCCCAGCTACCAGTCTTTGATTGATTCGGTGATTGTTACTATTGCCCCGACTTGGCTGGGACAGGGAGGAGTGGTGGTCTCTCCGCAGAGGAGGGTCGAGAATGGGGTGGTGGTTCCGGCCTCACGGTTGACGGGGGTCAAATGGTATCCGTTTGGGGAGGATGTGGTTCTTTGTGGGAGGATTAAAGGGTCTGCTTAAAGATGTTCTTTGTGGCTTTGGACAAAGCAAAGTTTTGGACAGAACAATGGGCCTGGTCAGTCCATAAAGATCCAAGGACAATAATACGGTAACCAGTTTGCGACTAGGGCGTGGCCAGAGGTTTCGTCTGCATTGATGCCGGCTGGCTCGATTGCTGGGTTCCTTGAGCGGAACAGTCCGAGGAAGGTATACCTGGGGTGATGTGAGGGCCAGGTCAAATGCATGAAATTTCAATCATACCGTGGTTTTAGGAGTATAGTGCCGATGCAGCGCGGTAGTTGCTATTCTCAAAGCGGAGCTTCGTAGCCATGACAAACCAGGATGGCAGACAAGTACCGGGGCTTTGACGGAAGTTGCATGATTCTTCCTTAAACAAGGAATTTGACACAATCAACACAGGCAACATGCCACAAAGGACTTCTTTGTTGACCCCCGAAATAATTAAATCATGATCCCGTTGAGAGGCATTCTTTAAATACTCAGCCGGTAACCCCCCGTCAGACTGACATTGAGGGAAATCCCAAGTCATGACTGTCTGCGACACTGCAACTATGGCTTTGGAGCTCCCCGATGAGATCTGGGTCAGCGTCTTTGATTACCTCGAGCCAAAGAGTGTCGCCAATCTTTCCTTAACCTCGTTTAGGTGGCACAAACTCTCCCGGGCACACTTATACCGAGAGCTCCACTGGCACTGGGGCAGTATTCCCCGCTATAGAATTGCGCAACATATGATAACCTTATTCCGCTACCCACATCTCCTGAAGTACGTTCAGGAAGTGGAGATTTACTCGAAGGAGAGCAGGCTTGGGGCCAACCATTCTCACGTTATAAGCTGGCCCAAGGAGCAACTGGACTATAAGCTTCTGAAGAGAGCTCTTTTGGATACCGTGAAGGGTACAGGCGTTCCAGACCAACGGGCATGGCAGGAAGCAATCGAAAATAAAGATCCATACGCTTATGTGGCTCTTCTTCTGCCCAATCCCCCAAATCTCAGGTCTCTCAAGCTCGACTACTCCTTTGTGGCCATGGGTGGGTGGCCGGGCCTGATGCTTACCCACCTCACCTCTAGTCAAATTGTCGACTCGCGCTTTGAGGGCGCATTCAACCGTCTCGAAGTACTCGACTATGGATCGAACGTGCCGGATTTGATTTACGACCACTTTAAGAGGGACCTTAACTTATTGCCAGATCCGCGTCCAGAGGAGTTCCTCGGACTCTTCCGGCTAAAGGGCCTCAAGCACCTTGGCGTCTGGCTACGATGGTCAAATGTTATGTTTGAAGCCTCCCCAGGGACACACTGGAACTTGGCGCAACTCCAAACTCTGGTCCTAGTCCGGTCCAGAATGGGCGAAGCCGCTGTTCCAAAGATTCTACAGCTGACGAAAAGCCTCCGCAGCCTCCACTTAGGTCTCGTGTATCGAAATGACGATCTAGTCTTCGATAATCCGGTTCAATATGTGCGGGATGGCTTGATGATGCTGATAGGTCAACTCGAACATCTATCAATCGACTTCCACTACCCTTCAAGATTTGATGGGGACTATGGGACTGCCGACGAATGGCAAAAACGGTTCGACCACTTGCATGCATTCTTGAAATCTTTCACTAAACTGAAAACGCTCGAGTTACCGATAGAGATGCTTTTGGGCTTCAAAGATCTGAGTCAGCAGAACATGTCCGGGCTCTTGCCGAAAAGTCTAGAGAAGCTCGCACTGCGGGATGACCTCATGGCCCTTGTCCCTGAGTCCTTTGATAGCACCGAGTTCGGAGAATGGAAGGAGAATAGCATGTTCGAATGTGTGCAGAGGTTTCTTAAACTGCCCGATCAGGCATTACAGGTTCCTCATTTGAAGCAGATCGTCATCCGGTTAGGTAAAGGATATGGCCCTTTGCTCTTCCAGCATTTCGAGATAGAGCTGCTCTCATGCACTGAATTGACCAAAGATTACGGTATACTGGTGCAAGGCCGGGCTGGCCACATGACACCAGGATACTGGACAAATCACGCTTTGAGGGATATCGATGAAGAAGCCGGTGATTATGATAAGAATGGCTGGGATGAGTTCTATTGTGTGGGATCGTCTACTCACACTCCTCGTTGGTTTGACCTCTTCGGATGTTCTTGATCAGGAGAAGCTTTTTTATATGGTGTACTAGAGTTTAGAACAGTTTCTCGAGGTCTTCAAAAGGTGCTCTAAAAGTCTTCCATATTCCCAGCCCAGTAAAGGAAAAATGCACACACGCGCAGGATTCCATCAGTCTTAGACAGCAGTAATCTCCTTGGCGTGTATATTCAGCAGTCGTGCATTACTTCCACCTACTCTCTTCCATCTGAAGCCATCGCACTTACAGAAAAATTACTATCTCACGAGAATTATCATTCCTAAACCCCACTGTTCCAATAACATCATACCCCTTCAAACCCACTCAGGCGTAGCCTCGTGTTCGATAGCATAGTTCCGTACCCAGCCTTCCCTCCTCTGCCCTTCTCCTACCTACCGAACCCAGCATCTTATAGCCATTCTACATGCACTTCCCGGCAGCCTTCCGAGAAACGTGCCCAATCCAACTACAGAAAATTATTAAAAACCAAATAACACGCTCAACATATACATACGCGTGTATTCCCAACCTGCACAGGGTTTCTCTTCTATACGAGGACACCTCCCGCGTGGCACCCAATCCCGAGGCTGAGCAATCCCACCTGACATACCATGCAGCCTCATGTCATCAACGAGGCTGAGATCAGAGGTATAATAACCCTGTCTCACCCCTTGACCGATCTACTTTACCTCATTCACCTTTCGTACTAATATCATAAACAATCCTCGGATCGGTTACAGTGTATATCCACCCATTTTCCACCTCCAAGATCATCAAGATAAAACATATTACACCCTACCTATCTACCAAACAACACATATAAATACCCACCATCTACCGAGAAAAAAAATAAGAAAGGGAGAGATGTGCTTCACATCCTCCACCAACGAACCCGTTACGCCGGCACGTCCGCGAACATACACCCCCTCTTCAACTTCCCGACCGGGACAAGGACAGACAACATCGGGATATAATGGGTCAAGAAGACGAAGGGGAAGAGGACGAAATTATGGATATTCTGGTCCTGGGGGAGCTGCTTGTGGGGGTGGTGGCGGTGGTGGAGGATGCGGTGGAGGAGGCGGCGGAGGGGGAGGCGGGTGTGGTGGAGGAGGAGGGGGGAGCTGAACATGTTTGCTCATTGGCGTCTATTTGCGTTTAGTGAAGAGTATACCTGAGCGGGGAAAGGGTTGTTGTTGATTGAGAATAGATGGATATTGTTTGTTTTGAGCGGGTAAATACGGTAGGGACGGGGGAATGATTGAACTTGATGGGAGTTTTGGTCAAGTCTGACTTCAAGTAACATGATTCATTGCACGAAGAGGCAAAAGACGCACTTCACAGTGTATGACGCAGAGTAGAGGATGATGTGAGCACCTGACATGAAGAACCTTAAGAGTTGAGGCTGTGGAGGAATGAGGTGAGATTCAATGCTGTGGGCGGAGCATCTCGGAAGTCGGAATTCACATTCTACACAATATTCATGGCCGGAAGGTCGGGTTTTGACATGACGCTGTTTGTACAGAGCACTGTACTGCCAAAGCTGAGCCACTTAGTCATGAATATGATTATCTCGCAGAAAACGAGGAGACCAAGTCACCAGGTATCTATCTAATCAATTTTCTTGAATACACAGACTACCTGATAGGTCTCTGCTGGTTCTCGGAATACAGGACAACACAACTACCCGGCAAATATCCGTCGCTTTCCGGAATACCCGCCAATATCCTGTCCCTGATCCTTTACCAACCTCTCCGATATTAAGTACAAGCAATACCGATAATCCTTGGCTACTAAATCATGCTGCAATTGGACAGGAGAGCAGCAACACGCCCTCCCAATGACATCTCGGAACGCAGCTCGGAACCGCCCTGAGCCCCGCCGGCTTAGCTTATCGATAAAAGAAATCCAGCTCCTCTCTTCTCTTCTTCTTCTTCCTCCCACTTTCCACTTCCTCCTCAAACTCGACCTCAATCCCTTCTCAATCCCCTCAATTCTCTCCCCTACACAGGGACCACCGTTCCAATGGACCGCGAACAATTCCGCGCCGCGGCCTACTCGGCCATCGACGAGAGTCCGTCCCCCCCATTCCCCCTCCCCACCATTTCCCCATCACCAACCTAACAACCCCCGCAGTCATAACCTACAACGACACTCTCCCCTCCCAACGCGTCCTCCCCACCGTCGAACCCGGCTACCTCCGCCCTCTAATCCCCTCCTCTCCCCCCGAAGACCCCGAACCATGGTCCGCCATCCAATCCGACATCGAAACCAAGATCAAACCCGGCATCACCCATTGGCAACACCCCAACTTCATGGCCTTCTTCCCGGCCGGCGTCACCTACCCCAGCATCCTGGGTGAAATGTACAGCGCCGCATTCACCGCCCCGGCCTTCAACTGGCTCTGTTCCCCAGCCTGCACCGAACTCGAAACCATCGTCATGGACTGGCTCGCCCAAGCCCTCGCCCTCCCCGAGTGCTTCCTCAGCACATCCTCGAACCGCGGCGGCGGCGTCATCCAAGTCACTGCCTCTGACACAGTCGCGACAATGATGATTGCTGCGCGCGAGCGGCGCGTCACGGAACTTGTTCTCGCTGAGGGTCTCAAGCCAGACACGGTCGAATACGAAGATCGGATGATGGACATCCGACCGAGGTTGGTCGCCCTGGCGAGTAACCAGGCGCATAGTAGTACGGCTAAGGCTGCGTTGTTGGCTGGGACTCGGTTCCGGAGCGTGCAGGCCCGATTGGAAGATAATTTGGAGATGACCGGGGAACGGTTACGGGAGGTGTTGGAGCAGGCAGATCGGGATGGATTGACGCCGTACTTCATTACCCTGGGTATGGGAACGACGAACTCATGTGCGCTGGATCGGTTCACGGAGATTAAGGCCGTGTTGGCGGAGAAGGAACATTGGAAGAGGATTTGGGTGCATATTGATGCGGCGTATGCGGGGGCCGCGTTGGTGGCGGATGAGTGGCAGTATATTGCGAAGGAGTTTGCGGAGGGAGTGGATAGTTTTAATGTCAATATGCATAAGTGGTTGTTGGTTAACTTTGATGCCAGGTTTGTGGGACCCCTCCCCCCCCCTCCACTGGCTTCCTGACAATTGAAAAAGTAACTAACGACTATGATGGATGATAGCTGCCTCTTCATCCGCAACCGCGAAGATCTCACCAACGCCCTAGACATAACCCCCGCCTATCTCCGCAACCACTACTCCGACTCCGGCAAAGTAACCGACTACCGCAACTGGTCCATGTCCCTTGGCCGACGATTCCGCGCCCTCAAGATCTGGTTCGTCATGCGCAGCTACGGTCTCAGCGGCATGAAAGCCTACATCCGCAAAACGATCGGACTCGGCGAAACATTCGCCAATCTAGTGCGTAGTCGCACCGATCTCTTCGAGATCATCACCAAACCCGCATTCGCGTTGACCGTGTTCCGGGTGAAGAGTCCCAAGTCTGCGATCGCGGAAGGAGGAGTCGCGCAGCCAGACGAAGCATCGAACGAGTTAACCAAGGAAGTCTACGAATTGGTCAACTCCCGAGGCGAGATCTTTATTACTTCGACGGTGGTGGCGGGCGTGTATGCTATTCGGGTGGTGAGTGCCAATCCGGCGGCTGAGGAGAAGTATATCCGGAGGGCATTTGAGATTTTGGTGGAGACGGCGGAGGAGGTTATTAAACGGGGGAATTAGAGATTGGGTGTATAGTATAGGATTTGTTTGGGTTGTCTAGACGGTACTTACGGTGTTGGGATCTAGATAGAGTTGGTTTTGTAGAATATGAAGATACGATATAATTTGTTGAACATTAGGATGCTAAGGAAGGAGAATTATACCTTAGTGGATGTACCACGTATACCTATTACCTCAAACCAAGGGAGGAATGAAAACCAGATGATATCATATATGTATGAATGAAAAAGAGGTGAACGGATAAGCAGGAAAGTCTGCACAATTTCCCAGTGGCTTAAAGCACATCACCAGCTACTTAAGGCTAGATGAAACCCCAGTAGGACAAAGTGATCAATCCACCAAGTTACAAAAATGACTGCTAGTGTTTCATTCATAGCACAGAGCATACAATCAGCAAGAAAACTAACAACATCACATTCCCAGATAGAATACAGGGTATGACTATGTAAAGCCAGTAAATGAGAAATTGGGGGGGTGGGGGCTAAGTACATGACCCGCCAGGATGAATCACACACACACACGCACACATAATCATCAGACATGGCTAGGCAAGGAGACACTGATCAATCCGCCAAGTCGCAAAATAACTACTCGTGATTTATTTATAGCACAGAACATATAATCAGGAAGAAAAGTAAACAATATTATTCCCAGATAGAAGACAGAGTAGGCCAGACCAGACCAGACCACGCATTAGACAAACTGCGGTAGGATAAGCCGCAACAGCGATTGCCTGTAATCCGTAGCAGGGAAAATGGTACCAACTCAATTCTATGCTATGGTAATATTTCATGTATGTAACAGTGAGCTACGGACTAGTGTACTTGAGCATATAGCTGGTCGTTGAGAGGACTAGTCGTGTTTTTTTTTTTTTTCTTTGATCAACGGCCTCGGATCTGCGCTTGGAGCATGGTATTCATCTGGAAGTGTGTATATCTAAGTATATAAAAGGAAAGGAAGGAAAGGAAAGGAAAGGAAAAAGACAAGATGCTTTAACAGACCATTCATGCGGCACCAACATGCTCCGGACCATGTATAGCCAAGTCAACCCGTGAACGCCGGTTGCTCTAATAATAGTCACAGTCATTAAATGTACCAGCATTGCACTATCATTGCCCAATCATTGCTAGGACGGTTGATAGCAGCAGGTCATTAAATGCACAATCATTGCACAGTCATTGCCAGGACCATTGCTATATAAACCTGGTCCCTTTCCTTCTCACATTCGTGAACATGGACCTTCCTACATCCCACTTCTGTCTTTCTTGAAAGCATCTATCTGTCTGCGTATCGATACATCAGAAAAATGTTTGACAAACTACCCAACTAAAACAGTTTCCTGGGGGACATCAGGCTCGATGAGAGTGATCTCCTGCCCGTTGCATCATCTGACATAGGGGAGTACTCTGATATTCACGACAGTTATATCAGCGATTCAGAGCCGCTCGCCGGCGCATCTCTCCTCAAAGGATTTGATGCAGACCATGTCTATAAACTGGCCAAAGATGGAGATGTGATGTTCGTTATCACGACCAAGGATCCTCCCACTCGGATCCGGGTGTCGTCCGAGGTGCTGATGCAAAAGTCCCATTTCTATGCGGCGCTATTGGGGCCGCATTTTCGAGAAGGCGGGATACTTCGAGAAACTGGCCGGTTCACAAAAACGTATGACAATATTAACCCTGCGGCATGAAAATAATGCACGGCTTAGCCTGGGAGGTCCCCGATCGCATGGATATCGAACTTCTCAAATACATTGCGGTCATAGTTGACACTTTCTGTCTTTTTGAAGTCGTTAAAGATTTTGTGGAAAGGTGGATAAAGAACGCATGGCAAGGGAACATTCCGACGCCACCCAGTCAAGATCTCGTAGACTGGGTGCCGTATGTCGCGTGGGTCTTTCGCCGATCTCCAGAATTCCAGCATGCAACTCGTTCCATCATTATGGAGCAGAGCGTAACTTTTAACCCCAAGCACGCCTATACCCCAGAAGAGCTGCACGTCGCCATGTGCAAAGTCCGGCGTCATCTTCTTTCTAGGATGAGACGTTGTATACGAGACCATCTCAAAGAGCTGGACGATGCGCATCACGACCCTGTGCCTGAAGGACGATGCCCATGTCCGCATAGCTTCATGCGAGAATGGAAGCGTGTTCTTCAAGTGGCCCGCTATCCACATCAGCACAAACTCTCCCCAGCCTCGATGCTCACGATGATCTATGAGATCGTAGGGAAGTTTGACATAGTGGTGGGATATAGTATCCCTGTATGCAGGGTAAATATCCACAGGGTCCTGGAGGCCTGTCGACAAGAGATGCGATACTGTCAAGGCATCAACTTCAATGGCCACCCCGTTCGATGCCCAGATCCACCACCAGAGATGGACTTCCGGGCAATTAACTGGCCCTACAACGCTTGGGTGGGGAAAGAGGGTTCGAGAACCGGCAAGCGAGATATCTGGAAACACCAGAGACGTCTGCTTGCTTCTACAGCAGCGACGCCGGGGTATGGAAGGGACCCAAACGTGGACTGGCGTTTGCTTCGTTTGGTTCTTCCCCGCACCTGACTGACTGACTGACTCGTGTCAGCATGACCGGTTCCCCTCTTTCCTCTTTCCTCTTCCCTCTTCCCTCTTCTTTGCTTCCTTGCATCCCCCCTCAACAAAGACACCACTATGCCTCTTGCCAAAGCTATCATTGATGATATCGTCCTGGCTGAATCTTCCGCCTGGGAAACGGTCGAGGGCAATGTCTATGTAAGTCCGCCATCTGGTAGACTGGCATGCCACTGACAGCTCAGTTTCCTCCCTCGGCCATTCGGGATCCCTCACTTCTGGTGCCGACAGACCTGGCAACCTTTTGTCCGTGGAAAGGAGACGCTTCGTATTATTCTCTCATGATTGGTAGTGAGTGTCCCATTCTAGAGAATAGAGTCATCCTGCTCGGGCGGAGATGGACAACGCAAGCGTGGCTAACACGTCGATCCAGACAAGACGGTTCCTAACGCAGCCTGGTATTATCCCAACCCATATGCCGCTGCCAGCAACATTAAGGATCACGTCGCTTTCTGTGCGTCCTATCCCCCAGCTATTATGTATCGGATAACAGGCTAATGACGCACCATGTTAGACACAAACAAGGTTAATGTCACGATCGAATAAGGGATCTGGGCAATGTGCTTTTCTATCATGTTTCTCTAATGACATTCCAGATTTTGCTTCCGAGCCCTCCACATTTCCTTCAAAGACCTTTTCGTAGATTTGTGTAAGAGTGTTCTACACCTTCCTCGTGATGCAGCTTGGCGTAGGCCTAGCAGCCGACCAGAGGTCCCGAGCACCGCTTATGAACATTGCATCATCCACGAGGCAGATCAGGGTCGGTCAACTCATTCAGCAACTCTGTCCAATCTGCCGCCTCCAGGGTGAGATCATTCCCAGTGTTGAGCATTTCCGACCAGATATCCTCCAACTGCTTACCGCCGATGCTGTCAAAAGTAGCCGCTGGGAGCTCTGGCGCGTCATCATTCAATGCAGCCGTCGAGTCGGCAAGGAAAGCCTGTGAAGTACCTTGGAGAGAAGGAGCTGCTTCTATTGCACTATTTGACGGGTTTTCTCCCCGCGGAACTAAAGAGTGCTTCCAATGCTTTTGGAGGACGCTCATCATCCCGTTGATTCCCTCTCTTACCAGAGAAGACGACTCTTGCGCCTTGCTCAGCATGCGACAGGCATCAAGCACTTCTTCCTTCCGCTTCTCGGCCAGAATATCATCCCAATTGAAACAAACATCTAACAACAGGATCACGGCGGCCGCGAACACATGATGCATCACAGACCAGACCACAGAGTTGGGAGGAGTATGGTTTGGTTCGTTTCCGTCCATGATCCGCTTGATTTCGAGCACCTTACGGGCGGACTGGAGGCAGATGACATGGGAATAAGAATACGCCGGTTCGCGAGCCCCCCGAATGAAAAAGTCTCGATGCAGACGACACAACCGGGAATAGAAGCCCTGCTGCAGGAGACAGCACTGCCATGCAATGGTCGGACGCTCTTCGTAGACGGAAGCAAACCGTCGTCTGGAAGCTGCATCGAGACGAAAAAATTCAGGGATTTCCGCGAGCGCTTCATGGAATTTTCGGTCCAGCTCCAGGATTTTGTCATAGCTTATCTCCAAACCATGTAGATGCTCATATGAAGTTGCATCTACTACATCCCGACTGACGAAAGCCAGCTTGAGACGTTGGAGAAAAAACGACATATCGGTTGGCGTCGAGCTTGGCAGCGTGACCACTCCATGCGTTCCAATCGCATCGTCATCGATGTTAGTAGGTTTGTTGACGTTCATGTGTTCTGGATGTATGAGATATGTCCATTCTTGAGGACCGGTAAGAAATCCCATTAGCCTGTGCAGAGTCAGTCATAAGCTATATGGAGAGGTTGGCGATCTTACCAATCGTAGGACGCCAGATCCCACCAGAGACGTCTCTTCAATTCCAGCTCTACTGCATCGTATGTACTCCCATCCCTTTCGTTCCGAAAACTTGGCGAGTCGACGCAATGAAGCATGAGACTTTTTGCCTGACTCACAATTGCACCGTGAACAAAGAGACCATTGACTAATGAAGGAATCTTCCAGTTAGAGACATTGTGCATCACGACCATGGTGGCCTGTAGGCCCTCCAATGTTGGTGATGCAGTGTAGTGGCTCTGGATTAAGGCTGCTCCTGTCAAGTAGACAAATTCCTGGCTACGGGCTTCCGCATCACCGGGAGCCTCCAAAGCCATCTGTAGACAGAGAGAACTGGCCAGAATGCTGAACAGCAGCGCCAGGTGGTTGAGCTCCACGGGCGAACCGTTGTCGATACAGTGGTAGATTCCATTCATAAGGCCCTCGACGCGTTTCGGAATTAAAATATGATAAAGGTAGTCCACATAGTGGTGATAATATCGGAAGAGGCCCAATGCCTCTGCCTTTGTGGGAAGAAACGAGACCAGGTTGACTGATGCTGGATTCTCATCGATGGCGGAGCGGCTCATGTATGGCATTGAAAGCAGTGGCTTTGGACCGGCCTCTAGATTCACGCTGGAGCTGCGTCTTCTCGCCGGATCACCCAGCCCATCTCGAAGCCATTTCGGGGTTGCTGTTGAGACCCGTTCAGCCAGGTGGATATTTTCCAGCCAGTCTGCGGTCCGTAGTGACTCTCTATTGTATGGAGCCGATGGGCTTGCGTGAGGCCGAGAGGACCTGTCCGTAGTCACCACTGGGCTATCAAGATTTGGGTGCATGCCACGTTCTACGACAGCTGGGGGCCTAGGTTGCGGCGCCCTCGCGATTGCTGGTCTGCCATAAATGCAGTCCAATTGGCGCGCCAAGCAACTGCTGCATGGCTGTTGACGGTCGCATTTGATCTTCTTGAGGCGGCAAGACTCGCACGACACGGGGTCTTGTCTGGGGGTGCGTTTGGGGAACCTGGAGGAATCGAGCAAATGTGAGTTCACTTTCCGCTTCATGGCGCGGATCAATCAGGAGGGTCCCAATCTTAGCGGACAAACAGAAGCAAGCAAGAGGGGATGTTGTTGTCAGGAGCGAAAGGCGGATTCTCCAGCCGGCGCCAAGCACGGCCCCCTCGGACTCTCCGCGGACTCTCCGGGCCGCATCTATACAGCAAATGCATGGCCATATATATCCAGGTTGCTTTGATACAACTTGATTCGTCTGGACAGAGCAACCCATGGATATTCAGTCTCAAGCTGGAACTTACTCTAATTCACTTGGAATTCGACACTTGACCCCTTTACTCACAATGGGTGCTCACGAAGATCCATCTAGCTCAACGCCCTCCGAATACACGTATGTCTACCTCCATTCCAATAGGACTATAGAGCTAACAACTCAGACCTCGAGCATGTCTGACCCTCCTAGGTTCTTTCTGCGGCATGTTCTGCACTGTCGGCTTCATGAACTCTTTTGGCGTCTTCCTCGAGTACTACAAAACAGCACAGCTCTCCGACCAGTCCGAATCCACCATCGCATGGATAGCAGCGATTGTGATCTTCTTCATCTTCGGCGTGTCTGTCATTTCCGGGCCTCTCCTTGACACCTTTGGTCCAAAGGTCTGTATACACATCTGTTCCAGCCATTTTTAATCTAACAACCCTCAGCTCCTCCTCTGTATAGGCTCCCTCGGAACCGTCTTCGCCATCATGATGACCTCCCTCTGCAAAGAATTCTACCAATTCATCCTCGCCCAAGGCATCCTCCTCGGAATCTCCTTATCCCTCCTCACCTGCCCCATGATAGCCCTAGTTGGCCAACACATCAAGATCAAACGCGGCGCCGCAATCGGCATCGTCGTCGCCGGTTCGTCCCTTGGAGGCGTCGTCTGGCCCATCGTCGTCAACGAGCTCCTCCAAAAGCCCTCCATCGGCTTCGGATGGACTATGCGAATCGTCGGCTTTATCATGCTCCCTCTTCTCATTATCACCTGTCTATGTTGCCTGCCACCACCATCACCACCATCAATAATACCCCCAAACACTCTCCCTCAAACCCCCGAATCCACCTCCACAACAACCACAACCACAACAACCACTATAAAAGAACCCTCCCTCCTCCGCTCCCCACCCCTCCAACTAACCTGCCTCGCCTTCTTCTTCATCTACTTCGGTATGTTCTCCCCCTTCTTCTACACCACCTCCTACGCCATCTCCCACGGTTTCTCCTCCAATCTCTCCTTCTACACCGTTTCCATCATCAACGGCGCATCCCTCTTCGGACGTATCTTCGCCGGCGTCATCGCAGATAAATACGGTCGTTTCAACTGCTGTGTTATATTCACGCTTCTGTCGGGCATTATTGCCCTCTGCTGGACGAAGGCTACGACTGTTGGAGGCCTCGTGGTGTATTCAGCTGCTTATGGGTTTACTTCTGGGGTGTGTATACCCCACTCCTTTCCCCTTTTCTTCCATGGATCATGCAGACGAAATGCTAACAATATGGGAAATGGAAACAGGCAATCCTCTCCCTCCAACAAGCCTGCGCTTTCCAACTCGCAACCCCAAGGACGGTTGGGTTGGCGGTGGGAGTGGTTATGGCTTCGACGGCGCTCTCGTATGTATACACCCACGCCCACACCCACAAGCCCATCCATGCAAAGAAAACTAAATAATTAACTAACTATGTATCTGTATTTGGGTAGTGCCATGGCCGGAATCCCAATTAGTGGTGAACTCAGCCAGAAGTACGGGTATCTGGCGCTGTCGATTTATGCGGGGGTGAGTTTGTTACTTGGGGGGTTGGTGTTGGGTGTTGCGAGGGGATGCAGAGTTGGAGGGTTGGGGTTGTTGTTTAATTAATCGCTTCTTTTTTTGGGGTGGGAGCTGGGGGTATTTATGGAGGGGAAGAAGGAAGGGGTTCATTTGTGGGTTTCTTGGGTAGTAGATGGTTGATACTTATACTACACATAGGGTGGAAGTAGAGGGTTATTTTGTCCATTTTAGATACTTGTAATAAGCTAGTCAGTCCTCCATGTAATCACCACTCCACTCTGAACCAACTCATCCGCAACCTCCAATCCTAAAAACCTAACAAACACCAACTGGAATATCCGTACTCCCAATCCGACGAGACCGATGATAAACAGCCCCAAATCCTAACCTCCGCTTCGCGAATCCCGTCCATATCTCACATTTATTCTTTCCCCCCGTTAAAGCAACATCAGCATCTAGGATAGCGTCCCGAGCTTGGATGAAATTCGGGTTACATGGTTGTCTGTACGGGTATTAGATAAGTTCGACCAGATGATGATGTGACTTACAATGCCATCCCATCCATCACCAGCTTCATGGACAGATATTTCCCATCCGTGGGCACGCCGTTACGCAACTCCGGTTTAGGACCATCATTCTTCCCGTGTTTGTCGATCAGGTTCCACATTACTTCGTACAACATCGTGGCCCAGACGGTGCCGATGTCGTGGACGCCGTCGAGGTAGTTCACGGTGCTATAGGTGAGGGGGTTTTCCGTGAGGGAGGTGGAGTATGGGTAGAGGCGAACGCCGTCGTCGTCGTTGGCGGACCACGCACCCACGGTGTAGGATGTCTCGCGCGTGTCGTCGGGCTTGAGCCGGATCGCTAGGCCCATGAAGTCGCCCCAGCCTTCGCCCATGCCGCCTGATTCCATGGAGTTGAGGCAGCCGGAGTTGTAGGGTCCGCCGGTGAGGCGTGTAGATACTTGGTGGATTAGAGTTAGGGTGGGGTGTTGGGGGTAAGTGAGGATGTGACTTACAGCCGTGGGTATATTCATGGATGACAATGGCGGCTTCGAAACTTCCGTCGCGGGGCCAATTGGCTTCGGTCCATATGTACATGCGCATGCGGCCGGGGATACCGTCCGGGGGAGTTGCAAAGTTCGCGTTGTTGACCCCAGAGCCATCCTGCGCATTGAGGATCACGTAGTCTCGGCCTCGACCGCCATGATTGCCGTTGTTGTATTCGAAGTTTCCGGCTGTTTCGGTGAAGCCTAGTGTGTATAGGAGGTCGTGGTAGGTGTTTACTGTGTAGAACAGCTGAACGATGGAGGCGTTTATGTACGACGATGGCTGGGTCATGTTGATTGAGTACGGCCATTGGAAGTTTAGTTTGGCATCGGACGGGCGATAGTTGAATAGGTAGGAACTGCCGCCGCTGGGATTCCACTGCGCGATAGCATTGTTTCCTTTAGTGGTGGTGTATTGCCTCCATCCATCGCCGATCCAGGTGAATTGCGAAGTAGCTAGGTCCCAGGGATCGGTGATAATGGTGCGATTTCCATCTGTCGGATCGGTTACGCCCCAGGGAATGTGTCTTGTCAGCTTCGTTCCTTGGTTGGAGACTCACACTCACTATACTTGATATGTTGCCTCGGCCACGTAGTCGATAACACCGTGGACCTCACTGGTAGTCTCTGCATCTATATACGTCAAGAACCAATGCTCGTCGACGTCCGTTTCTATTCTCCATGTGAGTGCGAGGCTCCCATCAGGCTTGACAAAATACACCAATTTCGCCATTGGATCGGATACTGCGCCTGATGTGTCTCTGAAAACGTAGGAATTCTGCTCGTCAGTAGCCTCTGTGGAAACGTTGCTGATAGCTACCGGAAGCCGCAAAGCGTCTTTTGCTCCTCTGAGAGCAGCCACTGGAGCTGAGAACTTGTGATCGCCCAATGGGTTGGTCTGAGGCAAGACTCCTGTAAAGAAAGAATTGCCAAATGAGAAGACCTTTCCGTCTTTCCCGATCTGAAAAGGTCAGTCCTGGTCAATCAAAGTGTATTGAGACGTACGTTGACGTTGAAATCCGCATTGTCAATGTCTATATCATGAACCGTCTGACGGAAATATACATGAGCAATCCCGTTGTCGCCAATATAATGATCATCGACGAGACGAAAGGTTGCCCCAGGAGCAATTTCTTGAACTAGTCGAGCTGCCGTCTCGGTATAATCTCCTTCGTATGCGGCGACTGTCAGGTTTTCCGTCGTCACAGCAAGTGAATTGACATAGTCAGTATTAGAAACAAAGCGGAAGGCGTTCAGATCGACGGCCACTTTGTCTGCATGTGCTACCTGAGCTGTAGGTAACCCAGCTGCAAGTAGAGGCAAGACCGATATGCCCCCTATCATTTGGATTCCATACATCGCTGGCCAGTGTCTCGAAGCTTGAGGTTCAGATATGATGGGCTTGAAAAGGTTGAAGATTCTCCATCTCTCTATGAAGACAGCAAGCCCGGAATTGCTCATATTAGTATTCATGCTTCTCCATGGTCTACCCCTATCAATGTACCACGCCTGTCCAACATTCCTGTAGATGTTTAGCACGGCGACGATACTACATTCCTATTTGGTCGACAGTTGCATAGCCTCCTAGTTCAGTCTCACAGATCGACGTACTGGGTCTGGAGAAGATACCAATGGTAGGCAAGTAGCATTCGTCAGCCAGAACCGAGATCAACTGCATGGTTGCATGCAGGGCCAAAGTAGCACAGCTCGCTCAGATGAAAAGGCAACTCGTACGACAGCTACTTTCAGTACCCTACCTAGACTTATGATTTGCTGTACCACGAGGGAAGCTGCCAGTAGCCGAGACGAGTACACCAGTCGACCAGCCATGCGACCTTTCCAGTAAAGGTCCGAGTACATCCAGTCATGTTCAAAAGCAATCCCACATTGCATAGACCGCATAATCCACTTGGCTCGACAAACAAGGACCTGGTGGCGAAAGGGTGTTCATTGTTCAAATCTATCTGTAAAATGTAGAACCTATATCTTTGCTGATTGCTCCAGTTTCTGTGCCCGATCCTTTGCGATGTCACACATGGCCTGAACCAAATGTTAGCGATATTCCATGTAAGAATAATTGACCTCCCACCTGGATAATTTCGTCCACCTCACGGTCGGCATCACCCCTGTCAATCCTCTGGCGCATCTCCTCCATGATGACATCCCTGTTGCGTCCATTTACAAATGTCCTAGATCGGAGAGATACGTCAGAACAAGCCCAACCAGCGAACGAGGCCCGACGTACACAAATCGCAAACCAGGGAACTTTTGCTCGTATTCCGCATTCATGACCTTCAATTTCTCCGCTTGTTCCTCTGCTCCACTGTTAAGGTTTGCTTGTTCCTTCTTACTTAATTCGCTCAAATGCTCCGTCGGGGCTCCCTTGGGCTGTCCCAGGCGGGGGTGCGACCCCAGAATGCCCACCAGGACTTCTCTGTCCTTGGACGAGTTGGCGGCGGACAGGGCTGACATGCGACCTCCAACGGCATCGATCAATCTGGAGTAGGAAGAGAACGTCTGGTTGGCCAGGACGGGGGCCATGAGGGTATGGAGTTCAGGCGACGACTCGAAGAGTGTATCCAGAACCTGGAATTGTTGCTCCTGCGGGAGTGATGTAATCGACGATAGTGGGGGGAGTGCGGAGGGCATGATGGCGCGGTGGAGCGATAGATGTGATTAGACAGTCACGTAGAAATTGCTGTAACGGGCTTATATGAAGAAGAAACCCGTCAACCGTGCGTTGGGGATGGTTGGATATATGGCGTCTCCAATTGTCCCCGCTTCGGCAGTCTCCGAGCGTTTGTCCCAGCGGGACGGAGACCTCCAGATACGGTCAGTCCCATCGTAGGCGGAGTCTCCGAGGGGATCCTGGGGATCGCAACGAGGGTGTCACAGACCTCTGGACTGAGCCTGAAGGTGCATTTCCTCATCATTCACCACTGAATCCCATGACAGTTCAATGACAGGGTCCGTTTGGCATTCCAATGGCGTTCTAGACCAACCACGGCTGGAATTTACTAGAGACCGAAATCTGGGGCGATGACAAGAATCGGATTGTCCATCGATAGTAAAGTGGGATTAAGTTTTGTGGGCAATGGCAACGAGTAAGAGTCCATCAGGGGAATTTCAACCATCGAGGTGGATGAGGATCGCCCATCACCCCGACCGATTTTGAGCCTAGCGGGGGGAAAGGGCAATACCGTCGCGTACGGCCGGCGTAATGCGAATAATTGCTTCACCTCCCTTGGATGTAGTACCACCGCCCTGGCAGCAACAGGGAAGGACCTGCAGATATCTAAGCCTTGACCCCTGCATCTCCAGTTTGCCCCGGCTGCCTTGTCTCCAATTGAACCAAAGAGACCACGAGAGGCATGAGTTTGTCAAAACCGGGCTGGGAGGTGATAGATCACACCGGCTGGGACCTGACGGATGGGGTGAACGCCATTGTTGAATGTTCATCTCCGATTCCAATAGTCCCACGGTCGGACGCTCCTCCTAGACTTCATTATTGGATTGGTCCCCCTCCGGCCCAGGTACACTCGGTCCCCGTTGCGCCCACTTGTCAATGGCCTGATTAATGGGAGAAGCACACACGATCCTATCATCCTACATTAATCTACTTCAACCCAGGATTACTTCCCCTTTGTGAACGTGGGGACCGACCGCCGAGTTCCGTCCCAATCAGCTGCGAGTGGAGGCGCCCAAGCAGCATCCACTGAGAGGAGCCCCTGAACGGTTCAACGCAACTCCTGAGAGGTTCGTGGGCAGACATTCAACCCGTCTTGGTTATGGATCAGCCTGATTTTATGAATAATAGAGAGTATTGGCCTAGCGTCCTGCCCAGAAGATCTTGGTCCGCCTTCTCACTTTGAGGAGTTGAGGCCCTCAGGCTCCATCGGATCACTGGCCTTCCCTATCGAGACCGCTTGGCTTCCTTACATCCTCAACCTCCGCTAGACCCTTCCTTTCCCCTCTTCCCCCTCTCGCCCCTCCTTTCCTCCCCAGGGCGCTCCTCGTCACCACTTCTCCGTGGTCTCTTGCGGTCCAGGGCATCTGCCTCCAATGCAGTTCCCGTCATGTCGCTTAATGGGCTAGATAATCCCGCTGTCATCGAAGTCTACCAGACTGCTCTGGCCGAAGCGGGAGGATGGTGAGTTCGTGACCTCGGCATGCTCTGCGCCAGGATCTCCGGTTGCAAGGGCGCCCGCCGCAAACCAATCGCATCCACAGTAACTAATGCGCATTGTTTGTGTTGTCTAGGTTTCTTCTCCGGTATGTATCAAGGGATGAGGTCGCTCTCCTTGATCGCGGGACTGGCGGGGTGCCCGACGTGCGCAACGCGATCGACAACTACGAAGAGAAGTCCCCGCTCTATGGCTTCCTCCAGTATCGGCGACGGAAGGTGGTACTCAGCTATCTACCAGAGGGCATGTCCCGGCTCCTGCAAGGTCTGTCGCTCCCTCGTCCATGGTGAATCCTACTGACCGGGTTTCATCCGCCTGCAGCCCGAACAACGGTACAATTCCAATCGGTTCTCGACAAATTCTCCCCGCATGACACGGTTTTCTCGGTGGCGCAGCCAACAGACCTCACGGAAAGCGCATTGTCCTCCGCATGTCTGCTGCATACTGCTTCCGGTTCAATCACCTCCTCCTCAAGCTCTCTCCGCCGTCGTCGATTGAAGGAGATCGCAGAAGATGCGGAGGAAAATACCGTAGGCAAGGACGAGGCGCAGATGCAGTCCCCGACCGATGGCATGCGGCAGAGATCATTCAGCCAACTCTCCGAGGCCACAGTTGTCCCACCATCGGCGGTGTCAAGCGTACAACAACCACCTGTTGCCGACGAGCCGAGCTCCAAGACCTCCGAGAGTGTCTCCCTTCGAGAACGGTCTCCCTCAGTAGCCAGGTCGGAGCGTGCTCCTTCCCATAAGAGCTTTCACGACGACGCATCTTATGCTTCGTCGGAGCCCCGAAAATCGTCGCAGTCCGCCCGACCCTTCGTCCGTGAGATCGAACGTGCAGGAGGACGCACAACGAAAGTCAAGCTGGGTCCCCGGCCTTCGGTAGACGGAAGTGGACGGCCACGGACTGCGGGCAATCTATCTCGAAGCGCCGAACGGCGGCCGGTCGCATCCTTACCTGCGGGCGTTCGGTCATCGTCGTTGCGCAGGGCGAATCCCAGTCCTTCTCGGCCTCGATCCCAGGGAGGCAACGGAGTGCCCGTGTCCAGCAAAGTGCCCGCTGTGCCTCCGTTGTTGGTACCCCCCTTGTCAATGCCTATCTCCCGACCCAAAGTTTCGCCCGGTGCCAAGTCGCTGAGTGCGCTCTCGTCCTCCACGACGTCACAGGAGAAGGAGCGGCTGATGAAAGCCCTTCAGATGCGGAAGACGCAGATGGAGAAGAGAGCGAAAGAGGGGAAGAACAGCCCGAAAATCGAAAAGGGAGATGTTGCCCAGCTGGATGCGACCGAGAATAAGGAGAACATCAGTCATATACAAGTTAAAATGAAGCACGACGGGGCCGAGGATCGAGCGGTCCACTTGGCAGGGCCGGACAAGGAACCCCTTTCCGAGACACAACCGACGGTGGTTCGCGATCAGGGGGCCGACGAGCAGCCGTCGCCTCCTAATCCTCCCGACGATACCTGCGCGGTGGATGAGACCGGCAGTGGTTCCCCTGAGCAGACGCACGACGACCCCTCAATAGATGGCGATGAGTTTCAGGCGGGAGCCCCTCGGTCGGAACCTGAAACGCAGACTGGCGACAGGGACTTGGGCGTGTCCAATTCCGGCGGCGCTACGGGTGGCCCCAGCTCCCCTAGGCTGCCTAGCGTCATCGCCGCTCCACTTGAGAACAATTCTGGAATGGCTCCGGTCGAAGAAATTGCTGGCCCCTCGCCACCAAAACCAGTCCACCACCCTCTTGTTCCTGGCGAACAAGAGGTTCAAATCATTGATCAAGACAACACCACCCAGTCGGAGGCTGATCGCTTCGACTCGATTTCTCGGTCCGACTCCCCACTCGAGAGTTTGCCCTCGACTTCCACCCCCATTGCCTCGTCGATCGCCGCTCCCCCTCCGCCGGAGCCGCAGCATGACTTGACCCCTGAATCCTGGAATGTGGAGCGACAGCACAGCACTCGAAAGGAGAAACGCAAACCTTACCTCGAGCCTATTCAAGTCCCTACCCCCGACTACTCTGATGACGAGAACCTTCTCTCAGACGACTCCTTCATGGAAGAATTGAAAAGTGCCACGGTAGAGGAGGCCAAGCCGATCTCGGTTGGCGTGTCCCCCCTCTCCCCAGGCTACTCCAACAGCAGCAACGGCAAGGTGTCTCCAGATGCTTGGAGGAATTCCCGCGCGGTTTCAAATCCTAGCGCCATTGGACACCAACCCCCCAGCATGCCGACCGCCATGGGCAGATCCGTGTCGACGACGGCCGCTGAGGCAAGTGCTACTCAGAATGCCCCGGTCCTGGTGGCGAGGAAGATCAACGTGTCCTCGGGCATCTCAAGCCGGATCAAGGCATTGGAGAAATTCTCAAGCACTCGCGACGCACCATCCACTACCAATAGCCTTGCCCCTTCTGCCGCCTCCTTCGAATCCCTACGCAAAGGCTACTCGGATGCCTCGTCCCGGCCTTTGTCCTCATACATCCCTGAAACCTTTTCGCGGGCGTCGAGCGTAAGACGACCCAATTCGCAGGCGGGTCCTGGCCTCACGCGCAGCGCCAGCTCCGTCTCGGTGACTGCTCGGATAGTCCGCGATCCAATTGCGGCTGAAGGCGACTCGACCGATCCTTCCGAGCCGGCCATCCTTAATCTACAACCCAGCCAGATCACCGTTGAACATGAAACCACCGAGGTTCATGTCTTGCCGAGCCTAGATACAGAGCCGGCCATTCAGTCGGAAGATGATACCTTGCCTCCATCCACTGCCGGGTCTGACCAGCAATCCTCCGAGTCGGTGCAGCGCCCCGAGAGCAGAATCTCCATCTCCCCCTCCATCAAAGAAGAAGAGGCATCGCCAGCCAAGTCGGACGATGCACCCTCCACCCCTGAAAGTCAGAAGCAGTCCCGTGCTACGCGGCTGCTGCGGCGCATGTCCTCCATCACCTCCCGTAAAAGCGTCGTCGGAGTGCTGAACCCGATCGTCAAAGGAGAGGGGAGTAATATCTCCGTCAAGATCGAAGAGCCTGAGAGGGTTGCCCCCAGCGTGACGGAGGCGGCCCCGGCGATCGATATCGGCGAGGTCAACGTGCAGTTTCCCGACACCCTCCTTTGGAAGCGGCGCTTTGTCCGGATCGATGACCAGGGGTATCTGGTGCTGACCCCTGGGAATGTGGATTCCAGTAACCGCAACTTGGTCAAGCGGTATCACATGTCCGAGTTCCGGACACCTTGCCTGCCCGATGAGGACCGACAGGAGCTCCCCAACAGCATCCTGCTGGACTTCCTGGACGGCAACACTCTGCAATGCGCCTGCGAATCGAGACAGGGACAAACCTTTGTGCTTCAAAGTAAGTCAACCTTTCAACCCAACCAAGACGGATCACTAACTCGAAATAGCACTGGTCGACGCTCACAGTACCTACCACACTGCCCCCCAGTAGCCTTCTGCCTGCTGAGCTGTGCCTTTCTCTCATTTTGACCTGCATATATTGCGCGTTCCTTCACCATTTCCTTCCTCACCCGGTGTTTTCAGCGGTATACCCCTCAAAAACGGTTTTCTTCTGTACCAACTGTTTTTGTATCCACAATTCTTCTCTCCCCGACCTTTTCTTTGTTCGACTTGATGAGGTGCATGATGTATGGCTTGTGCCTGCAAGGTTAGGATCTGGCTTGATATTGGCAGCATTCGGCGGTTGTTTCCTTGGTGTGGCGCCTTATTTAGGCAGCCTTGGATCTGTGTCCGGTGCCGTGGAACCTTTTTCGCATGCTGTTTGATCTAAGAATTGTAAACTTGGCATGTTGGCAGTTTGCATTTACGTACTTCTACTCCATTCACTGTACGCTGTTCCGACCAGGAGTCGATGGCATGTACTCATTATTTTGAGATGATCACAGGTGTTTAATTCCATATCCCAACGCCAGACTAGATATATACATATTTAAGAACGAGGAGGCGACCGGGCGAGTCTCTTCTCCTCCCAGTCTTCGAGGAACCGCTGAACCTTGGGGCCCCAGACCTCTTCGCCGGCCTCGAGATCCTTGTATTCGAGCACCTTCTCGGGGTCCAGCTCGAACTGGGCCTGGCGGGACCGAACCAGCGAGCTCATGAGCCCACAGCTGCCAACCGCCTTGCCTAGATCGTGCGCCAACGAGCGAACATAGAATCCAGACGACACCGTCATGGTGATCTTCACGGCAGCCGGCTGAGGCTGAGGCTGGGCCTCTGAGTCCTTCTCTGCAGTCTCCGAGGCGTCCTTTGCGGTCTCCGGGGCAGTCTCTGGAGCAGCTTCCGCCTGCTCAGTCTGTACAACAGGCGCGGCCTCCCCGTCAGCCACCTTTTGCTTCTTGGCCGGGGCCTCCGCCTCAGCAGTGTCCTCCTTCACATCTTCCTCCGCCGGGCGCTTCGCCGACGCTTCCTCAGCCTCAACCTTCTCGTCCCTCTCCACAACGGGCAGCTTATCCTCCTTCTCCAACAACTTTTCCGCAACAATCTTCTCATCCCCCTCCGCCTCCACCGTCGGCCACTTCCACTCATGTGTCCCGGGCTCAAACCACTCCACAACCCTGAGATCATGGACCTCCACGGGCCTGGACTTGATCTCAACCGGCGGCTCCTTACCCTCCCTCGCATACTCATACAACTTCTTTCCCTGCACTCTCAAAGCAGAGAAAATCGGCGGCCTCTGCATAATCTGTCCCCGGAACTGTTCCAGCGCCTTCTCGACCATCTCCCGCGTGATATGTTCATAGGGAGCCTTCTTCACCACCTTTCCCATCCGATCATAGGTATCCGTCTCCGCCCCGAATAGCACCACCGTCTCGTACTGCTTCGTGCAGGCCAGAAACTCGTTCAGGTGTTTCGTGCCCTTTCCGACGCCGGCCACGAGGACACCGGTAGCGAGGGGGTCAAGGGTACCTCCATGGCCGATTTTGACGTCCAGGCGTTGCGTGCGACGGCGTTTGCGCTGGTAGGTGCTTTCGCGCTCGCGACGGGCGCGCTCGTCGGCGAGCCAGGGACGGAAGGTCTCGGAGGGGTTGAAGTGGTGTTGGAGGTGGCGGACGACGTCGGCGGAGCTGACGCCTTGGGGTTTGTGGACGGCTGGATTAATCGGTCGTTAGATTCGCTGTTTCCGAGGGCATGAAAACAGTAAAGGGATAGTAAAGAGGGGCAATACCGAAAATGCCTTCGTAAATCTTTTCACCAGACATGGTGCGGCGGAAGGGTCTGAGAGCGCGACGGAAGCTCATCGGCGAGGACGAGCGGGTGAAAGCAAGATCAACTAACAAGATGACTGGCAGAAGGGAGAAAGAATGAATTGACCAGTCTAAACACAGCAACAGACTCAATGGAGAAAAAGTTGACCAACACCGCGTAGATGAATCCAACCAAGTGCCAACGGAAAGTTGAAGTTAAACCAAATTCCAGAAATATATTTTCGGCTGGGCGATAGCTCCGCGCCGTTGCAGCGAATCTCGTCGTAAATTACGGCGTAAAAACCCGGAATCCGGCCGCTGCGCACTAAGCCCAACGCAGCTGAGTCTTTGTAACGGTCGGTACGGGGCTGGCCTGGCCCTCTCCCCTCCGCCTTGCTCTGCCTCTGCTGCGGCCATCCATCCTCCCTCATCCTTCATCTTCTCCTCAGCTTCCCTTAACCCCTCCGCAGCGTTTATTTTCATAGTTATCACTGTTGTTAGCGCTATTGTTTACGCAAATCGGGAACCCCGCACTGTGACACCGAGCACACCATGCTGCCCCCACCGCCATGACCTCGCGAGAAGATAGTGTCCTGGCCGCCAGAGACTCGTCTCTCTTCGACGAGAACGACTGGGAGGAGTTCAGCCTGTCGGAGGTGCGCGTCCTGGTTCCGGGCAAATCCCGCTATGCGAATCTGTTGACGGCCTCGCCGGACAATCCGGTCCAGGTGACGGGGTGTTTGGATGAGGTGGAAGAGGAGCAGGAGAGTTTGGGTACCTCCCTTTTTTCTTGTCTATCTGTCTGTCCAGTGGGGAGATCAGTGGGGGTTGAATGCTTGTGCTAATGAATGTAGTCCTCGACCCAGAATACCTAAGCAAACGCATTGTCCTTGATAACGTGACGCATTTCGCCTACGGGCAGCATAATGATGGCGAGGTTGGGTTCTGGGTTGCTGGGCGGGCGGGCTGGTTTTCCATTTCCCCCGCTAAGGGATACAAGCCGATGTTTAATGATGTGGTGGAGGCCATTGATTTGTTGTATTTCTTGGCCGATCGACATCAGTCGAAGCGGAAAAGAAGGAATTGGAACCCTAGTGTGGAGTATTTATGTGAAGAGGTAAGTTTTCTTCATTGATCAAGGACGGTGTAGGGGAGTGGGGCTGATTTGGTAGTATGTGAGCCATACGCACGGCATCTGCGAGGATGCGGATGATTCCGCGGAGGTGTTTTATAAACATCATCATTTTCTCTTATCGCGGATGCTGAAGGGAGAGGAGAATCCCCAGTGGACGAGTACTAATATTTTTGAGCATCTGTGTGAGAAGTTTTCGGTATGTGGATAGTCTCGCTGGGTGGGTGTTTGCTGATGAGTGTAGGACGATTACGAGCAAATTAAAGCGCAGTATGAAGGGGTGAAGGAAGTCGAGTCGGAGGAGGAGGCCGAAGCCCAAGAAGAGGAGGAGGCAGAGGAGAAAGAGGAAGAGACATCCCATGAATCTGATCAAACTGGGTTGTCCAAGGGCCAGGCGGATGCCATCTACCAGGTGATTCTTGATCTGAAGGAAGCAGGATACCTGGCCAAGCGTCAACTGACTCTCGAGCTCCTCACCTCTACTCTGGTTGATCGCTTCGAGATCGATAGTGCCGAGTATGCACACGACCTGGTTGCCTCGCGGGCCGATGCCATTCTCGAACTGATGGACGAAGCAAAGACGTACAACTTTGACTGGTCCCGCAAGGTCGTCTATCGAGAGCTGAAAGCGGCAGGTAGGAAGAGTCGAGTTCAGCAAGTCACTCTTACCCCGCTTCGGCCTCGTCCGTCTGAAAATGACGGTTCATCTGGGGAAGAGAGCGAGCATGAAGACCATCCCCGCCTGCTCAGACGTCGGGTCCGCAAGTCCGTTCTGCGGCCGAAGAGCTCCGTTGCTACCAAACAGACTGGCAAACGGACGCGGAGCGCGGCTGCTGATATGGACGATGACTCGGACGAGAACGCTGATGCAATGGATGAGTTTGAGACCCCAAGCAAGGTCCGCGGCCATGATCTCGTTCGTGATCCCTTGTCAACTCGCGCAAAGCGCCGGACTCGGTCAATCCTATCCGAGTCGGTTTCTACGTATCAGAAGACGCCTTTACAGGAGACTCTTCAAAGCCGGAATACGTCTGTCTCTGTGGCGGATCACGATACCAATGCGGACGCCTCCGAGCTGGAAATCCCTCATGGCGATGGCGTGTTACCGGACACCTGGGTATGTCAGGTCCGCGGCTGCGAAAAGGTCATCCATAAGAGCAATTCCAAACGAGGCAAGGAGATGATCCAGGATCATTCTTTGGCGCATGCGGACGATACCAAGGCCAAGATTGATCTGGTGTTTGCCGAGCAGAAGCTCAACATTGGACTCCCGGTGGATAACCTCCTCACCCGCATCCGAGAGATGGGCGCGTTCGATGCGGAGCTTCCCGTGGATGCAGCTAATGGAACGAATGGCATTAGTACTTGACAGCGATAGATGATGGATATGAGATATGATAGACAGCATTGCTGAAGATGATGAGCGTGTGCAGAGATCTGGTCAGGTATGTGGTGCTGGACCCAAGTTCGACTGACAGGTGCTTACCAGGTGCAACCTTCCTAGCCACATCACCATAAAGCCAGTGGCACGCCTGAATGGAGACGGTATCAGAGGATTAATGACTCAGAGATGGCTCGGGATGCGGCGTTGAGTGATGATTGAAACAATAGGGCGGCGGTTTCGATTTACTGGCATGATGTGATACCACGATACCACTACAGATAGACAGTCACCATCCATGATTATCAATATACAAATAACTGTCTATGCTTTTATGACCCAACCAAACCGTACCGAGCAGCTAACAATAAACCATGAAACATCAGGCGCGGCCCTTGGCAGCAGCTCTCCTGCTCTTCCCGGGCCTCTTCGCACCTCCCTTGGCACCACCCTTCATCTTCTTGACGGAGAAGTCGCGCATGTCACCACTCGAGGCGGCGTCACCGCTCTTGGAGAAACGCTTCTTGCCACCGAAACCGAACCGCTCGTTCTTCTTCTGGCGCTTCATGGAGGGACCGTTTTCGCTGTCGCGGCCGCGCTTGCGGCTGGGCTGGGCGGCGGCGTCCTCGATGGCGACATCGAACAGGTTGTCCTTGTCCTCGGTGGGACCGGAGGTATCAGACTTGCGCTCTACAATAATTAGCACCTCACAACATCCCAAGCCACAAACAAAAAGACGGAGGACTCACTCTTCTTCAACGCATTAATCTTGTCCAACGTCTCCCGCTTCTCCTTAGCCCTCTGCTGCAACTTGGCCACCTGGACCTGTTTTCCGAACTTCTTCAGATCGCGTTGCTTCCTGGCATCTGCAGCCGCCTTCTTGGCCGCGGCCTCATCGTACAGCTTCTTCTTGATCTTGCCCATGTGCTCATCCGTCTTCACCATCTCGGCAAAGTAATCGCCCGGTCGTGTGAACATAACGCCCTCCTTCTTGAGTAGTCCGCGCGCCGTCGTAGCCGCCGCCTGGCACACCTTGTAGAAAGCCAATTCGCGGTTGAGATCATCGTTCGGGTCGGTCACCTCGATCGGCTCCTGGCTGACGAGACTGTTGTGCTCCGAGAAGGGTGTGGCGGAGGACAGGAATGAGATGCGCTTCAGGGAGGATGTGATGGCGGCCGAGTTGTTGATTGTGAGGCGTTGGTGAGTGACGACGTCTTCGCGTTCATCATCGGAGAGGTCGGAGAGCGGGATATCTTCTTCTTCCTCCTCCTCGTCTTCCTCCTCTTCCTGGGCTTCTTCGGCGTCGCTGTCGGGGGTCTCTTCTTCTTCCTCCTCCTCCTCAGACTCTTCCTTCTCTTCCTTCTCTTCCTTCTCTTCCTTCTCTTCATTCTCTTCCTTCTCTTCCTCCTTCTTCTCCTCAACCGGCTTCACATCACCCTTGCGCTTCCGCGCAGCCTTGACCAACTTCTTCTGCTTCTCGGCCTCATAGTCCCGGCCACGGTGCTCATCAAGAGCCTGAAGAAGTTTGCTCCGCTTGACCATGGTGACTGTTCGCGTGTGATGGAGAGTTGGGGAGAAGATGGGAGTGCGAGCTGCGGCTGGAACTTTTACTTGGAGCAACGGCGGGAATTTTTTTGGGATGGCGCTAGACTGGATATGGTTAGAGGTGGGCGCGGTGGGTGGAGTGGAGGAAGGTTGTTCCGTTATCGTTATCGCTATCGCTTAGTGTATTCCCCACGCTGATACGAGACGCTGTTGGGAATGTGAATGATACACTGTCGAGGGATTTCTTGTATTCCGAGTGAATATCCACGGATATCTCTGTTTCTGTGTCGCCCAGGCCATCCTATGACGACAATGATTTTGGAACGAGGACTCGGACCTGAAGTGGAGGGGCGTAGGAACGGACCTTAAAGTTCGTGGGTTCAGGAACAAGCAGCTAAACACCGAATCGTGGCACCAATAGCTCTGCTAGCATCACGTGGATACTCCTACCTGGATACAGAAGGATGAGCATAAAGTACAGGTCATTTCCTCTTTACTTCCCTTCAGCTACACCCTTTACTTCCCCCACCAATCCATACCATCCAACCCAGCACAGCAACAAACCCACACCATGGCCGCAACCGAATACTCAATCGACCAAGAAATCCAAAACCTCTTCGACCAAACCACCGCAACCCGCTCAGCATGCGATACCTTCGCCAGGGAGCAACTAGGTGGTGACATCGTCCCCGTAACCATCCAAGGCGTATGCAGCTATACCGTGATTGCCGGACCAAAAGGGGAATTCATCGCTCAATTCCGCCTTGAATGTTTCCAACTCAACATAGACATCATGAAACTAGCCGAGACCATCTACGGCAATCTTGTTCCCAAAGTTACCTATAGAGGACAGATAGGGGAAGATACTACCGCCACTGCCACCGAGACCAAACGCCCCCTACACATCTACATCATGTCCCGAATCCAAGGAATCAGTTACTTGGATTTCATCCTTGCACATAACGGCCAATTCTCCGAGAACTCACCCGAGTTCTTTGCATGGCGCAGGAATTTTGTCGCTGATGTCGCGAGGTATATACATCCACACCCTCCCACCCCGGTTCACACAAACATGCATACATACTAACCACACCACCCAGATTCTTCGCCCGTTCATGGAAAGCCCCTCAGGAAAATACCGTGGACGAAACATACAAGCAAACCCTCCACCAATCCTACAAAAAAGACCTAGACCTCCTCCTCACCTCCCTCCCCCCGCGCTTCACCCCCATAATCCAATCCACTCTGACCGCCTTCCCCTCCATCCCCTCCATCCCCTCCCTCCCCCTAGTCCTCGTCCACAAAGACTTCGGCGCGTGCAACATCCTAGTCACCGAAACGACCTGCAATCTAGTAGGTGTAGTCGACTGGGCTGAGGCCGAGATCGCGCCGTTCGGGATAAACCTCTATTCCCACCAGCGATTAATCAGTAAAGTGGATTTCAGAACCGGGTGGGTGAGATTCGATGATTATGCTGAATGTGAGGATGTATTCTGGGGGACGTTTAGGGAGGAAGTTGGGGGGGGGGGGGATGAGGTTATTGGGGCTATTATGGCTGCGAGGGTTTTGGGAGCGTTGTTGGATTGTGGGTTTACGAGTCGACTGGGGAATGTGTCTGAGCCGGTGCCGATTCGGGAGGATGATGAGGTGGGGAGGTATAATGTGCGGGATTTGGATGGGTTGTTGGTTAATACTGGGACGAGGTTTTTGGGGTTGGTTTAGGGGGGGGGGTTGGATTATGTGGTGGATTTATTGGGGATTGGAGGGGGGGTGACGATGGGTTTGGATTTACATTGATCAGTTCTTCTTGCAATTTCTCTTTGAAAAAATGTGTATGTATATTTAAGAGACTAGTATATCACTCCTGCATGTAATATATATAAAGGCGATCATCTAAATCCATTGACCCGACACAATCGCCCATCCTCCAACTCTGTCCACCGCTCACTTCCCACCCCGGTCCGGGCATAGAATATCTCATTCGGATCATATTTATCCTTGATATCAGACAAGGTTGCATAATTGTCCCGATAAAATACCCACTGCCAGTTCGGTTGATGAATATCCGCTTCGTTGAGATAGGCTCCGCTATCAGGGGATAATGCCTCTAGGAGGGGAAGAAGGACGTTTGTCATGAGGCGTTGGTTCAGGAGGTCGGCGGTGCGGTTGTAGTAATTGAATGTGCTACTCATATTGTTAGTATGGAATGACTATAGGAAGGAATAAGAGAAGGAACATACGTTCCCAGAACAATGTCGATCGCGATACCCCTCCAGGCCGGATTGACTGCATTATCGGGGATTGCGTTGCGCGAGGCATTCATTGATACTCCAGAGATAGCAGCGCCATAGTTTGCTATTGTCCTGAATGCGGTTATCAAGGCACTGGAGTTGTTCTCCACCGTTGATCGAGGAATCATGCGCCCCCCGATTTGTGCTTCTGTGACATTGCTCATTGGGTTCATGGCCACATAGCTTTCCCAGTAGGTTGGGAATTCACCAATATTGTATGCTGCCCGCACCATTAGCTTTTTCATACGAGGGTGTAGACAAAGAACGTACTATACGATATGTTATATCTCTTCAACAACTCAATTGTCGGCGACAACCACCCCTCCAGCTGTCCCTTTGTCCCCCCAGGGATCGTCGCCGGCGTCACGGTAAACATCTCACTCGTAGCCTCCCAAATAACCACGCCCCCGGCATCCGTGAGCGGTAATAACCCCTTCACAAACCTCTCCACGATCCCCCAATACACACCCTCCTTCACCCCCTCTGCACTGAAACTCAAATTCGCCGTCGTCGTCCTCAACTCAGGATACACCTTGCTCGTCATCGACAACACAGCCCCATAAGTACCCCCTCCACCCCCACACAACGCCCAATACAAGTCCCTATTCTCTGTCTCCGATGCAGTTAGCAGCTCCCCATCCGCAGTAACAACCTCCCACTCCAATACCTGATCCGCAGCGAGCCCAAACTTGGATGCTAGTTGTCCGTGTCCCCCGCCTTGCGTATATCCGCCTGCATAGCCAACAGATTGACAATTTCCGCCTACCAGGACAAAGTCTTGCTTATGGGCAGCGGCCATGGCTTCGAAGAACTGCACCCCGGCACCGACTTTGATGGCAGGTCCAGTATAGAAGGCTGAGTTGTAGTTGGATATGATCTGAATGTCCTTTAGATGGTGTGTCCAGAGGGCGAGGGCTCCCGCCCCGGTGGACTTGCCGAGGTAGTCATGACCGGTGTTGCGGATTACTAGGCGGATGTTGTGAGTTTGCGTGAAGTTGAGGGTCTTTTGGTAGTCGGATGCGGAGGTGGCGTTGACGGCATAGCGGATGAGAGGGCCGATGGTGCAGGGGGTGTTGCTGTGGAAGAAGGGGTTGCAGGAGAAGTTGGTGAACCAGGGGGCCATGGGGGAGGAGGAGGTTGTGTAGTGGGTGGAAGGGTAGTCCCAGATGGAGCGCAGGGAGGCACAGGCGGAGGCGTCATAGGAGGTGAAGGTGTTGTTGGTATGGCAGACACTACCTAAGGGAGTGGTGGCGATGAGTCTGCCGGAGATGGTGGTGTTGAAATCGTCCCATTGTTGAGGAGTAGGCCAACATGGGTCGGAAGGGAAGCAGCGACAAACAGTTGAGGCTGCTGAGGAGGACAGTAGAAGGAAAAATGATAGGAGAGAGAGAAGTAGGCCAACCATGGTGGTTGATGAAGATGATACAGCGATGGTGGGCTGATGGGTGATCCCAGCTGGCTTATTATGAGAAAAGAAAGAGGGGCGCATCTATGCGACAGGATAGTCGCGAATACGATGCCATGAGGGTCAGGTACGAGGGGCCCACTGGCGGCATGAAGCTTCAACTCTTACATTGTTCTCGAAGGAGTCGACGTTTCATCAGGGCGTCGCTAAGACTGCCCAGACCTGGATTGCCGTCAAGACATGCAAAGTCGGGGTAATATAGATGGAATGGAAGCCATCCAGATCCTGGTTTGACTGCCACGAGGTTCCACGTGGCTTTGAGCGATCCATCAACGGTGATGAGCCAGAATGGTCCTATGAGAGGTCAGAGATGAATCCACAACCAAGCCACATCTCCAGCCTACCTCGGATCAGTCAACTAATCATCCGTCAATCACTGCTCACTTTCTCCCTCTCAACAGCCACAGATATCATCCCATGGTGTCAGCGGAGACTATCGGGCCGATCCACGTGCGCTGAGCTATTCTCGCAGTCTTCTACATCGTATCAAAGCTTGGCTGCTGTCCTGCTGACCTGCAACGGAGATGGTTTGTCTGACCCTCCGCTTGATGTGAGACGAGCTGTTCCTCCGGTCATTCCGAAGCAGGCCTCCCTGTCGGACCGGGATAACCTGGAAGAAAGTCTTGGGTAGCATTGGCATGACCATACTAATAGACGCCAAGATCCCTCTGCTGGACTGCAACCTACTATCACTATACAGTATTCTGTGTCACCTGGCTGCACTGCGAGATGCATCGCCCGGCCCAGACCTGCTTTCACCCCGCTTCGGATCCGATGACAGATCTAGACGCGGGCATTTCTCCGTCGATCGTCCCGCCAATCGGACTGAGTTGACATCATATTATCACTGACACCTGCACGTCTGGCCAGACTGATTCTATCTGTATGGGGCGGTCAGGAGTTTCTTTGTTCGTTGTGTTGCCAAGAGACGGGGGAGAAATTGAGTTAAGTATCGAGTGGTAGCATTGAGTCTTTGAGTTTGTTTCTTTGTTCCTGATGTGATAATAGCCTGCTGATAGTGCTACTATAGGGACTCTATGATGTGATAATTAAAGCATGACCCCTAAACACACAGATAAGCCCCCAGTGTACGTATATTTGTCGCCTCCACTAACCACAGAGAAGCCCGTATGCGCATGCCTGCCCAACCTGCCAGACGATCCCTGTCACTCCAGCGCCAACCTTAATCGGTGGAACCTCTCCCCGTGCTATAGCATCCCCTTTTATATGCACCTCCACGAAAAGTCAACACGACATCCCTACCTCAAGCCACTCCCCGCAAACACGGCAACAGATACAACCCAACCAACCACGCACACCACACTCTCCACGCCAAGGCATCTCTCTCGACCGACCGACTGCGCAGTACCAGAACCACCACCATGCCTCCCACCCCCCCGACCAGCAAGTAACACCATCCCGGCAACGCCCAGAACCACACACAGACACCACTCCACCCCACCACAAATCCCCCAATCAACCCTCTCGACCACTGCTCCCCCAGCACCAGCGGGATCGTCTGCCTTGCACGTGCCCGATCCCCGGCCTGGTCCTTGAGGTCCTGGATCTGCATCGTCGTCAAAATCACCCCACTCACCATTCCTATCCACACATATCCCTGCTCTGAGGGTTGACTCTCGCCGCCGCACGCAATCCGTAACGACCCGGTATTATACAATCCGTACGCCACGGCGATGATTGCGTCGCGGATGATCTCGTCGCCGCCTTTAAGGTCGTTATACAGCCAAGTGAGCAGAAGAATGGGGGTGGCTTCATGCCATACACCGAGGGTGTAATTTAGGGCTAGCACGGCAGGGATGGCAGCCAGCATAAGACGGCGGGTTTGGGTGGCGCTGATGCGGTGGGTAGGCAGGGGGCGCCAGGGTTTGTTGAGCTGATCCTCGAGAATCGACTCGGGGAGACGCTGGTTGGCGAGGTCGAAGATGAAGACGGTGGCCCAGTTGAACAGGATGATGAGGGGGAGGCGGCAGAGGAGGGGGACAAACGAGGGGGGTGAGGGGGCAGTGGTCAGCGCTGACCCCGAGAGGGCTCCTAGAAAGCCAAAGAGAGAATTGGGGATCACGAAGGTTGGAAAGTTGCTCTCGGTAAAGTGCCAGATCAGTATGGGGAGGTGGTGCAGACGAAGAGAGGGTTCTTCCTTGGTGGGCTTCATCTTGAGCTGATCAGAGCAGGATACCTATCTGAGGATTGATGTAGCAACCGAGGCATAATGTCGACTGTATGACTCTATATACCATGAGGCTATCCTGATCGACGACGCAGTTGAGGCTGAACTGTTTTGATCCTGGGTGAGGCCAGGCTTTGGCACCTGCTTCATGCAGCAGGGTGATTCGGGATGGCCGGTGACAGCTCATCATCGCTGTGATGTGACAAACGCATCACAAGCCTCATCCAGGTGTCAAGTACTTGACTGGTCCATGATCACTGAATTACTGCACACTGCAGCAGTGATATCAGCAATGTGACACTGGTGCATATAGCACTTCGGTAAGCGCGGATGTAATATGGTAGGTAGATGACAGTAGTAGAAGAAGACAGACATATGAAGCGTGTCTCCTCCACTTACAAACATCATCATACTCAGGATGGATAGCTTACTCGCTCTGGGTGGTGGAGCCTTGGTGGGGATTGCCATCCACCACGGCCTCTTCATTCACGGAGAATGGCACGTCCAGGCTCCTAACATCCTCCTGGGTCATCTTCTTGCCTTTGCCCTGCTTCATGCCTTCCTTGACTCTGTGATATTCCTCTCCATCATCACAGGCTATCTCTCTGCTCTAATATCCAGCATCACAATCTACCGTGTATTCTTCCACCCTCTACGCCGTTTCCCCGGTCCCCTCGGTGCACGCATCACCAAATTATGGCACGTCTGGCAGGTCAGAGACTCCAGGAACTATCGAGTCCTAGACGACCTCCACACCCAATACGGCGACTTTGTCCGCACAGGTACCCCCATCCCCTCCATCCAAATCAGCATTCCCTCCCCCATAACATCATCAAATATCTAACAATCAACAGGCCCCAACGAACTCACCATCTTCCACCCAGACATCTTCCTAACCATCGACGGTCCCAAAAGCACCTGCATCAAAGCCGAATGGTACGACCTCCTCCACCCAAAACTATCTCTCGTGACAAGCCGAGATAAATCCACCCACGCTGCTCGTCGACGCCAATGGAACCGTGGCTTCACATCAAAATGTACCCCTCCACCCCCTTCCCCGTCCCCCAAGAGCAACACTTACTAAATAAAATAGCATTGGACCAATACATCACCAAAATCCTCCCCTACATCACCCAACTCGAGCACCGCATCAACCACGACATCCAAAACAACCACATCTCCAACGTCACCGACCTCTTCTACTGGTTCGGATTCGACACGATGGGCGACTTCGTCTTCAATAAATCCTTTGACATGCTGCATCGCAACGAATGGCATTTCGTAGTGGTGTTGCTCCGTCGTGCCATGTCCATCTTAGGTCCGTTGAGTCCGGTCCCGTGGTTCGTGCAGATTGCATTCAAGCTCTTTCCCAGGGTATGGATCCTAGGTGATTGGTTCCGTATGGTAGCTTGGTGTGAAGGGCAGATGAGGGAACGGATGGAGGTATCCCTATCCCTTTCTTATTCCCTTCCTTCCCTTCTACTTACCAGTTCGGTCTGATTCTAACCCAACCAAAACCCCCCAGCTCCCCGAAGACAAAACCCCAATCCCCGACGTAGCCCACCACCTCCTCCTCGCCGCAAAATCCACCCCCGAAGACTTCCCCTGGCTCTCCGGCGACAGCATCCTCGCCATCGTAGCGGGGAGCGAACCCACCGCCACAACTCTAATCGGTATATTCTGTGAATTGGCCCGTTCGCCACATCTCGCTGAGACAATCTACCACGAGCTTGAAACCGTGGATATCTGTGATCCGAGGGCAATAGCGAAGGAATGTCCGTTCCTGGAGGCTGTTATTTCGGAAGCGTTGAGGTTATATCCTGCCCTGCCGACGGGCGGGAATCGGAAGACTTGTGAGGAGGTGTTTGTGGGGGATGTGGTCGTGCCGAGGGGGACGACAGTTGTGGCGCCGAGGTGGTCGGTTTTTAGACGTATGCCCTAACCCCTCTTTCTTTGTATTGGGGATTGGGTTTGGGGGTGTGGGAATGGGCTAATAGTATGTATTGGTGGTGATAGGTGAGGATTGCTTCGAACGCCCTGACGAATTCATCCCTGAGAGATGGTACGGGAGGACAGAGATGGTTAGGAATAAAGCTGCGTATGCGCCGTTTGGGACTGGTATGTTCTTCTTTTCCTTTCATCCCACTGTATTTCGTTTGGATAGGTGTGGGTGTGGGTGTGGTGTTAATGAGTGCAGGCCATCATAGTTGTGTAGGACGGTTTCTGGCCATGGATGATATGAGACTTGTTACGGCGAGGCTGGTCAAGAAGTATCATTTGCGGTTGCCGGAGGGGGAGACCGGGGAGTGTGTGTTGGGGGATTTGAGAGATCAGTTTACGGCGACGCCGGGGAGGTTGAGGGTTAGGTTTGAGGTGAGGGGGGGGTGATTGTTTGAGATGGTTGAGTAGAAGATAAGATGGATTAGAGGTAGTTCCGTGGAGAAGGAATTAGGAGCGAGAGTTGGATGCGTTGAATAAACAATACAATCTGAGTATCCCGTCCTCATAAATTAGGCTTCATACGGTACCGGTCAGGCATGAAACGGCCATCCATAAACCCCCGCCATCAACTCCATCCCATTCTTTATCTCCTCCCCCTTGGCCTTCAACTCCTCCACATCCCAATTCGCCCACACCTGTCTGCCATTTAGGAATGCGGCCTCGGGACTCGCCAGCCAGACCGTGAAGTCCGCTGGGAGGTTCACTGTATCATTCATTAGTACAACAATAATCCAAAGTAATACCAGGGGAGAAAGAAATACCCGAATCCATAGGCAACTTCTCCTTATCACCCCCACTCTTCTTAAACACATCCGTCTCAATCATCCCCGGATGCAACGCCGCCGCAAAGACAGTCTGATTCTCAGCCGCAACAAATTCAAGCACCTTGTGCAGAGCGAGCTTCGAACTCAAATACGCAGAGAGACCCGGGACCATAGTCGCCGGGAAGGTTGTTGCGGCGGTGATGGCGATGATGGTGGCGTGGGTGGTGTTGGCGGTGGGGAGGAGGTGTTTGATGGGGAGGTAAGCGCCTTTGACGTTTGTCTTTATCCTGATTAGTATTTTGCAGTGTATAGGAGGATGAGGGTAAAAGATAGGAAGGGGATGTACCTCGAAACTTAACCACCAGTCCTCAGGAACCGACGATGCAATGGATGATGGACCAGAGAGGTATCCTGCGCCTAGGATAAGGATATCCCAGGGTCCGATTGTAGCAGCCAGTTCGGCAAGGCCCGACTCGTCTGTGACACCGAGAGCGTGGACGGAGCTGTCGCAGGTGAGAGCATCTTGGGTGGCTTTGAGGTTGGATTCGTTTCGACCGACGAGGATGATCTTGCTGGCGCCAGCGCGACAGAAGGAGAGGGCGGTTGCGCGGCCGATGCTGCCGCCCTGTACTGTGTCAGTGAGGGAGATGGGATGGGGAGGGACGGGACATACTGCGCCGGTGATGATGATGGTCTTTCCCGCGGCAGTTAGTTCCGGGCGCGAGGGAGAGATGGAGGGGTAGGTGTCATTGTGCCAGGTTGGAGTGAGGGAGGGAAGAGGGGGGTTCATTTTGATTGACTGTCTGTGTGTGGGGTCGGGTATATTGTGAGGTATGTGGATGAAGTAGGGAGTGAGTGATGCTGAAGTATGGAGAGGGTCTCGTATAGCTTACTCAGACCTGTCCAACAAGGGTAGAAAAGACCCGGGGGAAAGCAGCAGAGAAGCGGGAAGCCCCCCTGCCCTTTGGTAGGTTCGTCCCCTGTCACCTTTTCGCTCAGGCCAATCGCCACCCAACATAAAAGCAATAGTTATAAGCCGGGGGGATCCACTGCTCGTGTCAGTCCAGCCTGCTGCAGTCATGCCCTGCACTGTAACCCCGACAGCCACTGGCAGTCCACCCGACGTCGTACATGCCGCGGAGGGTATTGGTTTGCTGTGTGCCTCCTAGTTAAGGGTCCGGTCCCCGCCCGGCAACTTGCAGCATCTCCATCCAACTCGAGGCTATTTTCACCATGTACGGCTGAGGGTATTTCTGGCACTCACGCCTCTCCATCCATTCATTCATTCATTCCAAGTCGACCCAAGCAACATGGTCGGGCTCAGTGCCAACGGGATCAAGCTCCTAATATGGATAGTAGTATTCACCGTCCTGACCACCCTGGTGCTCGCCCTGCGATTCTGGGCCATCCGCCTCAAGCGCCGCTCCTTGAAACTGCACGATTATTTGGTCCTCCTCGCATATGTGAGGCTCCGATCCCCTTTTTATCCCCCACAACCACTGATCGGTTCAGATCAGCACCTGCTGCATGGCCGGTCTAACCTGGTGGGCCATTGCCAACGGTCTAGGCGCACATACTGAGGATCTCTCGACGTACGAACGGGGCGTGCAGTTTCAGGTACCATGCCTCCTTCCTACATAACCACCAAACTCCGAAAATTGACGCAGTATATAGTTAATAGTAGGCAGCAGCGTAACCTGGCTCGTCGGCACCGTGGCATGCAAACTATCCATGATATCCCTCTACAATACCCTGTTCCCCTCTCGACGCTTCACATGGGCCATCTGGGCCGTGACCGTCCTGGTGATCGCCTACTTCATCGCCTTCATATGTATCTTCCTGACGCAATGCCATCCGGTCTCCTACGGCTGGCATCCTGTTGAAGGAGGGAGCTGTCGCTCGCTCTTCATCCAGGAAATTCTCTCCATCACCCTCAACATGGTCATCGATACGTTGATCGCCGTGTTACCGATCCCTGCTCTCTGGAGATTGAAAATGGCTATTCGGAATAAGATTACTATTAGTGTCATGTTTGCGATGGGCTTGATGTACCCACCCAATCTCTTCTCCCTTTTGTGGTTAGCCGAGCGATGTACTAATTGCATTGTGTGGGTAGTGTGGTAGCCGTCATGGCCTTCCGGCTCGAAATCACCCTCAACCCAGCCACCAACGCCGATTTCGTCCAAGGTCTCTACCTCGTCGGATTAGTAAGTTTCCTCGAACTCTGGTTGAGCATCATCGTGGTGAGTCTTCCAACCCTGGCACCACTATTCCGGATGTATGTCGAGCCGGTGCTTGTACGAGTTTTGGGATCCAAAGGGACCGGGAGTAACCAACCGCGGCGGCTACGGGAAGCGCAGCATACCATTGGAAGTGATCCGCCCAGTCGGAGGAAGTACGCCATGCAGGATAGTTTTTTAGAAGAGGGGTATGAGTTCGGGATGGTGGGGCCGGAAACGAGGGTGAAAGTTTGTGGAGAGGGCGGGGCAGGAGAGAATAGTCAGGATTCGTTGGCCGAGTTGGTGGGGAAGGGAATCAGTGTTCGGCATGACATTCAGATTGAGAGGGAGGGATAGCATAGATTTTGTAATGGTGTTGGTGGTTATTGTATGTTTAGCATTCAATATAATGTCATCTTTCTCACCTCAGTTCCGAAAACTCGTCCCCGGATCTTCCCAGAATCAGTCCAAATACGATCCTGTGTGCTGAACAATGCATGAGTAAATACAAAGCAACAATAAGTGTTATGTGCCAAGATGCTTTGTCCTCGTTGTATCAGAGCCAAAAGCTTTTGCGCACCACACAAGGGAAAATAACAACTATTGTAAGGCCTACCGTAGAGCTACCTACGCGATCCTTCAATAACTTGGCAACGGTAATACATGTATGCCTCAGGCATAGTACAGGTATATTACTAAGCGGTCGGATGATGCATTGCAGCAAAGCGAGGGTTTTACGTTCCATATACCACCAATATTGCGCTCCTAGGCATCTGCAACTAGCTGATAGGTTCATTCCTACAACTTGGTAGTAACCACAAGTACAAGCAGTGCTTTGACACGTCTTTTTTATTAGGGAAGACGATCGACTCGGATGCAGAAATCGTGGGGCACGGCCGCGGCAGGCACCGAGCGAACAACCAAATGAGGGGATCGCTTTGCAACTAACCATCAAACCCAACGCCAGCCTCAAAACCGCGTGAATAGCTTCAAATTGTTTGGCTCTCCTTGAGATCTCAGCTTACATGTTACTGCCACCCTCGAAGCTCTGAACGTACCAAATTGGGCACACAGTTCCGACAGGGTCAGAAAATCCCTCTTCAGACCGGAGATGGAAAAACACATCGGCCAATTTCAGAGATTTCATGGACCCTGCAGCAATCCACAATTTGGTGGATCCTCGAGTGGGCCTTCAAGTACTAGCGGAGTCTAACCAGTAATCACACCTGGACAGCGATGGGGGATTAAAGGTAGGGTCTCAGCTATTCCCTCTCCCAGTTTTCTATCCATCAGTTCCTACCGACCAATTCCTAAGTCTCCTGTCACTTGTCTTTGGCAATGGAATCTGAAGCGGCATCTGGCATTAGTAGCTGCCCGACAGAAATATTGTACCTGGTGTTTCAATTCCTATCACCGGCCGACCTCCGAGCACTATGTCTTGTCAACAAGGCTTTTCAGAACTACGTCGAGCCACTGATCTACTCGAAAATTCAGTGGACTTGTTTAAGGCCGAGTTTCCTCCCCCAATCGCTCTTTTCTTACGGACAATACTATGCAGGCCTCAGCTGGCTACCTACATTACAAGTCTCCACTTTGATTGCGAGTACTTCCGCCGATGGGGCTTGGGAGGGGATCCTAAGATTGCCATTTCCGGTGAACTAGAGGAACCCATTGCATTCATCCGGGCGACTGGGGTCACCTATGGCGATCTTTGGATACAGGAATTACGCCAGGGTACATTAGATGCTTGGCTTGCTCTTCTATTGGCGCAATTATCAAATCTGAAAGGCTTTTTTCTCAGCCCCAATTTTACTCAGTAGAGTAAACTTGTCGGTATGTGCTCAGATCAGCCATACAGCCTATGGATGATAGGCTACCCGACTTTCATCATCTCCGAGATGTGTCTTATCATATCCATGCCGACGACACGTCACGCAAGAAGAGGGCCAAGAATACATCCGATGTCTTGCCATTTTTTTATCTACCGACTGTCCAACGCATTTCGGCCTTAATTGAGAACCCGGTTACGTGTATGTGGCCTGCAGCGCACTTACCTGTCTCGAATCTCACATCACTTGATTTGACCATTATACGGGAAACCTATCTTGGCGAAGTGCTATCCGTCACTAAAGAACTTGAAACCCTCCGTTGGGCCTGGTATTTTGATATTGATGTCCAAGATCAATTCATTACACCAATTGTCAACCTTGATCAGCTTGATACTGCGTTATCTCATGTTCGGGGTACTCTAGCGGATTTGACCATCTTAGCTGAGTGTGGCAGGGGATTCGATCCATTCCATCCTTCTATAAAGACAGTGGGATCCTTGAACATGGCCAATTTCAACAAGCTTAAAAATCTTCAAATTCCGCTGCCTTTTCTCGTGGGATTCGCACACGATACAACAAAACGATTACAGGATGTGGTCCCAAGGAATATCGAATATTTACTCATCACAGATAACTTGAGGCAACAGAATATGGATGTAGCTGATAGAACAGGTTGGCCTTTATGGGAATGGGACGACTTTGCCATTACGGACTTGATTCGATCATGGTTGGAGGATTGGAGGGCTTACACACCTCATCTTCGTGGTATTACTGTGCGACTAGAATGTTCGGATTGGGATATTGGGGAATGGCCCCCTGAGATGATACAGCAGTTCAGGGACCTTGGTGCTCAAGCAGGGGTTGAAGTTGAGATAATTGACCTGACATCTATAGAACCCTTATGTACATGGCTTAGTTGACAGATGATATATAATCACACTTGCTCATCCTTGGCCACTTTTAATAGTCAATGGTCCAACATAATCCATGACCGATCCCTGATAACCTAAGAGGTACATAACTGAATCTGGTCCTTGATTGATAGCCCCCCTGCGATAGTGCTCAGATCGTATGACTCTGGCGTAATGTTGATGTTCAACTCTGCCATTCCATATGTCTTAGCAAACAAGTCGCATCCCCAGATTTTCTAGACCATATATGTTAGTCCTGCCGCTACACTCTGCAAAGCAAAATAGCAGTCACAACCACTCACATTCTGAGGATTTCCACAAGGATCAACTTGCTTGAGCTTAGCTTCCACGCTGTCCCACATAACCGTAGCAACTCTTGCCTTCTGATCAACCAGCGGAGCGTTATGTATCGTATAATACATATGCGCAGCCATTACCTCACCAAATTTTTCTTCTCGTCTATGCTGCAAATCCTCTCCTGTATCATCCTTCCACATAATCTGGCAAAGCTGAAGAGTCTTGAGAACCTCTGTGTTGGCAAAGTTATACGAAAAAGAAGTCTCTCCCCTCTGCGAAGACGCTATGATAATTTCGTCCTCGAAAGCGAGGACTGTCAAGGCGTTGGGCTTGTTATTCCTTCCGGTAATGCTGTACAGGTCCATATCATCTTGGATCTCGTTGTACCCATCGAGTGCCATTTGCCAGAGTTGTGCGTCGGTGATGGTGCTGACTGGGCTGTTGAATGTGAGGTGGCTACTCCATAACCAATTCCGGCGGGTCTTTCGGCCGGGGATGGCGTTGATTGATGTCGGCCAGTTGGTTGCGAAGGCGTAATCGAGTCTCACGCCTAAAGGACCTTGCGGGTCGCGTCGTATAGACAGGTCGTATGGTTCTCGGGCGCTGGTGAATGCGCACCATATTACCAGGAGGAGGTGGAAGAGTTGGGATATAATCATGGTCTAAAGCCTCAGTTTTTTACTATTATCACTGATGATTTTAAAATGTCTGCACCCGTAGGAGAGGGATTCTTACCAAGAGGAACAGTGAGAATAGTGGACTTAAAACCACTGGTCATCTAAGATCCAGCAATCCGTGCCATTTTAAACACCGTAGCCTCGCTACACTTTCCATGTCGTATAGTACGGGTACACGCTACTATCATGGCCTACATCCATAGACTGAGACCCTTCGCCTATCAACCACACTATCCGATAGCTGCTGGGTCTGATGAGGGATTATTCTGTTTACTGTAGTCTATATCATAGTTGTCAACGTGGCTAACATGAGATATCTGTACTTGTATGGAGCCAACACACCCAATGAATAGCACAACGGTATCGATGATAGTACGATAGAGTGGTTGGTAGCATTGGCACGGAGATATCCGGTGCCATACTCACGAGTATTTACATAATGTGACTCACATCGGAGATTACTATCATGAACAGACTATTCCCTAGACATGAAATGGAGCCATCTAGTGATGAAGATAGAGAATTGGACTGGTAGTGTTGTTGTTCGGAGATGTTCGGATCTTCGCGATTGCTGCCAAGAACGCGCTTGTTGTGAACTGCTGGCTTGCTATGGGGTTGTTATCAGTCAGTATAGCTAGTGATTATGATCAAGTTTTTCATCGGAGTGGTTGCGCGAACTTTAATAATCAAACTGATTTCTTTCTTACAGCTATTCTTCATACTTACATACTTCGCATAGAAATCCCGCTACAAACCTATCACAGAGCTGTTACTTGAACCTCAAATAAGAGATATAAAGAAACCCCTGATAACGACTCTGAAATAATCTCAATAATCCCGAATTTTTCCTAATCTACCCTATGTGCAATACCAAAAGGATGTGTATTAAGTAATACCAAAAAGAACCCTTCCAAAGTACGGACCCTTGACATGGATCCAACGGATCAATGTTAAATCTCTGCACCCTAAGGCTATCAACTCAGCGCTAAGGAATTGACTGAGACCCTACCTCTACATTCTGCGCCTATTATAGCCAATCATTCCATGCATCGGATCACGGATGGCGGATTGTTAATCTCCCGAGCCCCAGGGTCCAGTTTAGCGCGCCTTGTGGGTCGGCTACACTTCGGCGGTTACGCGATGAGAACCACTTCTTTCCTCAACGGCATCCGTTGGCATTTGACATTTAAGATTATGTCTCACTCCCGTACCTGACTTCAACAACTTTTGGAACTGCTAATCTGTGAGCAGACACTACTGAAGTCATGAACCAATATCCGCTGTCAATAAAGCATCTCATAGGAACTATCACAATGGGTGGACCGATAATCCTCGGTCATGTCTCGCCAGACCTTCCAAAACGCGAGGGGAGCAGTGAGGAAGGAGCAGTAGCGCTCTTATGGATGGAGATGGCAGGCGGAGCTATACAGTACACTACCAGTGTCGGTTTCTCTGCATGGATATAAGAAGGCCATGATGTCGTTGGGATTTTGGATAGTATTGCATTCGCAAAGCCCTGTTTTTCCCTCCTCTCCTCCTCATCCTTTCGCTATGTACTCGCAACTATGGAACGGCCTAGCGGTCATTGCTACCCTTGGGAGTTGCGTCCTTGCGGATCATCGTCTACATCGGCATGTGCGAGGAAACTCAAGCGTGGAATGGGACCACTTGATGATGAGAGATGATGATACGACCGAATTCGATCCGACAGATCTTTCTTACATCCAGAGTATGGCCGCTATTGGTGACTCGTACTCGGCAGGAATTGGTGCTGGTGAGCGCCTGGGTGCTATTACCCAAGCGCTACAGCCGGAAAGTGGTAAGTGCTCTCCCTCACAAGACTGTAGCCTATGGACTGATAATCAATTCTCTTTCTGTATAGACTGGGCTTGTAGTCGTTACGATCACGCGTATCCTTATCTCATACATACTGATGAGCGCCTGGGCAATCAGGCATCACGGACCTTTCAGTTCGAGTCTTGCTCTGGTGCAGTCATAGCCGATGTTATCAACAACCAGATCCCTAGCATCAATGGGAACCAGCAAGTGATTATGCTATCTGCCGGTATGTGTGCCCAAAGCCTCTTTCTGAACTGGTCTAACGTGTCTAGGTGGCAATGATGTCGAGCTCTCAAACATCCTTAACCAGTGTATCTTTCAATGGGCCGTATTGAACTCCAACCAAGTAGCCGTGACCAAGGCAGCAGCTCTTGCAGATCCTGATTATACTTGGGCAGGGAGTTATGACTGGGACTCGTTAGGTCTTGGCTGCGATGGGCAGTTGGCTCGCACAAGAAACCTCATTGCTGGGGATGCCTTTAGCAAGAGCTTGGATTCTGTTATCGAGGCGGCCAAGGCAAAGCTAGGGTCAAAGTGAGTACAGTCGCTTTATTGGTATCTAAAAGCTAATTAATATAGGGGTATGATATATTACACTGGGTAAGTGCCATGCCGTCTATCACTTTGGCATCGTTGACAGGTTTATCAGGTATGCCAAATTTTGGGCCGAAGATCTATCATCTGCGTGTGATAGTGTTAGCTGGGCAACATGGATATATGTGAGTAGCATGACTGCAATACAGTATAATACTAACGTTTGTCAGAAATTCTACAACATCTTTCAGAACTCGCAGAAGCTTACGACAGATCATCGGAGAACAATGAATGAGCTTGTCGATTCTGTCAACGCGCAAATTGTTCGTCTCCTTACATTCCTTCACTGGAAGTTGTAACTAACATGGTTGCTCAGTCGGCTGCAGTAGATGGAGCCGGATCCCAGGTCAAGTTTGTCAATTATGACTCCTATGTAGGCTATTTCAATGGCCGCTTTTGTGAGACTGGTGTAGACGAATCAACAGCAGAAAGCAACACAAGGTTAGTGAAACGAACTGCAGTACCTAATATACTAACAATATTAGAACCGGCCTCATGTTCTACGAGCTCAATACTTGGGGATCCTCTCGGCCGCAATCCCTATAAACGAAGCCAAGACAACCCCTTGAATGGAACATTTGAGGGCTCCGTGAACCAACTCGCGCAGATTACACTGCTTATGGACCCAGATGCCACGTTGTCTGACCAGGCCTTTGTCTCGGACGCTGCTACTGTGGATGCCACTACTGCCATTCTTGGAGAATCGAAGATATCCCTCAGTGCCGAATCTTCGGATCTAGAAGTTCCGAATATCCTACCAGACGGGTACGTCTTTGGTTGTCATGACGGACGTTGATCTTTTGCTAATCAATGGATATGAACAGATACTGGCGTGTTTTCCATCCCCAGATGTTGCTTCATGAACTGATTGCCGAGTTGGTCATCTATGAAATGGTCAACTTTAACGAGCAAGATAACGGATACCCAGCAATTCCAGAGCAATTCACCTTTGACTCGTGCCCTTACTATCCTCCAACAAACGGTTCAAATGGGACTACAGACGGCCGTACGTATCACTGTCATATAACGTTAATGCCACTACTGACCTGATATCCCTTGGTTAGAGCAAATCGCTTTAGCATCATACATCAATCCCCTCTCTGACCCAGCTGCTTGGAACCGGATCATTGACTATCCAGGAGACAAGGTCACCGTTCTGGTCGCCAACATCCTCAACGTCCCGGACACGACGGTGGATGTGGACTGGCAGAAGGTCATCAACCGGGCTTATTCCGCAGGAAAACGCGTCCTCGGCTATGTACGGACAGGATATCTCGGTGTGAGCCAGGATCACTTCCAGACCCGGCTGGGTTCGAGCGACCTTGCTGACTGGGTCTCGCAAATCCAAACCGACGTCGACTAGTGGTACAAGTTATACCCCGGCGTGATTGGGGGCATCTTCTTCGACGAGGGCTGGAACGATTGTGGAACAGACAACCAATATTCAGAGCTGTATCGTTTCATCACCGATACTAAGAAGCGCAAACACCCTGGCGCCTTTACCGTCCTCAACCCAGGTGCTACCATGCCGCAGTGCTTTGAGCATAGGTCCGTCCAGCAATAGCTTGTCTGACGTCTGAAATAGAGACTAACAGAATACCAGTGCCGACACGCTCATGACCTTCAAAAACAGCTACGACACATACATGAACCACTACGTCGCCAACCCCGACTGGACCCCCAGCGACTCGCGCAAGCTCTGGCACATTATCTATAACGTCCCAGCGGACAAAGCCGGAGACGTTGCCGCGCTGGCCCGCGAGCGCGGAGCCGGCCTCATCCACATCACCGACGACAACCTCCCCAACCCATACGACACCCTCCCCGACGACACTTACATGCAAACCATTATGAGCGCCCTTGATGGTGGTGGACCAGCCATTGCAGACCCTTCAGCGTATTCAGATCCCGGCGATTCTGCATCCCAGCCCAGCTCGTTATCGGTTACCTTTTCCGACTATTCCTCCGTGACTCTAAGCTGGGATGCCAACTCCAAAACCCCCTACGCATACGCCGTCTGCCGTGACGGAACCGAAGTCGTCCGTCTCCCTGGCACAATGACCAAAGTCATCGTCGGCAACATCGACTCCGGATCCTCCATGACCTTCACCGTCCGGGCTCGAGGCACAGACGGCACCGAGACAAGCGATTCCAACTCCGTATCAGCCACCACCCTCAGCCTCCCCGACAACCAAGCCGTGACCAACGTCAAATCCCTCTCAACCGCAACCTCCACCACCGTCCAAGCCGACATCCTCGTCCCATTCGCCTTCGTCCGCGTCTTTCTCACCGACCCCGACACCCGCTGCTCCATGCCCTCCTGGCCCATCAACTACAATACCGGCAACTTCATTTGCACCCACTACATGGTCGAAGGCTCCGCCCTCTACCAATACACTGGCGCCAACCTCACCGACGGCCAAACCAACTACCCCTGGACCTGGACCTCCATCAACACGGCCCCCGTCTCCCGCAACGGCTACACCTACACCTGGACTCTCCCCATCGGCTCCTCCACCACAGACCCAAACTACTTCGTCGTCGAAGCCCAAGGCTACAACCCCATCACCAACGTCTTCCACCCCTGCCCCAGCACCGGCGCCTCCTGCACCGGCAAAGCTCCTTACGACTGCAAAGGCGAAACCCTCTGCAGCACCCTAAATGTCAAATGGTGCGACAAGGCCGTCAACTAAATGAATCGCGGCGTCACCCTCTACACATCCAACGCCGAAGCCCTATCCCTCTCCAGTAACTGCTGGGCCAACTGGGAGCAGTACGGATGTTCAGTACAAGTGCGCGGCAAAGACCAAAACATGAATAACTGTCAAATCACGGGCGATGAGATGTGGGAGGCATATCAGGATATCAGAAACATCGGGGGATGTAAGAAATGCGGTACTAAGCATTTTGGAAATGGGTGTTTGGTTAGTGTGGATTATTATTATGGATGTGATAATAGGGATAATGGGGTGAATTCGTTGGATACTTGATTTTCGTTTTGGTTTGGGTGGATGTTTGGGGGGCGTTTGGTTGGTTGTTTGATTAGTTTCTTGGGAAGAGGTACAGATTTCCTTTTATTATTTTGGCTTCATATTGAGAATAATTTTATTAGAAGATAAGCGCGAGATTTATGCGGCATGAAGTTATGGGTGATTGGCGGGCGATAGTGGCCATCGGGTATGTAAATAATTGCAATGCAATGCGATGCGGTGGAGTTTGGGCACACCCAGTGGGGCTCGGTGGGTTTCTGTCAATCTGGACCCACTACCCTGTGATGTGGGTGCGGGGTGGAGATGATCTGAATTACGGAGTACGGATATTGACATTTGACAGCCTTGATGTGGATCTAACACTTTTTATTGGGGTTAAGGGTGGATATACATTATATACAAAATAAAGATAGTGTTAAATTATCTGTATGGAAGTTGTAGAGGGTACGCTCAGTAAATGAACATTCGATTCCGTATGCTTAACTAGTGCAATGTAATGAAACATCAATTATGCAAAGACTAGTATGAAATCTCCTTCCTGATCATCGACTAGAATGGACAGAAGACCCAGCCTTGATAATATCCGCTGCCCTCTCCGCAACCGCATACACCGTCGCCACCGGGTTTCCATGCGGTGTCAACGGAAATACGCTCGCATCCACGACACGCAGGTTCTTCGTCCCGTATACCAACAATTCCTGGTCCACTACGCCGCCCGCCTCGCGAGGGAGCATTGCGGCTGTGCCGCATGCGTGGTGTGCGATCTGTGCAGTCTCGTGCAGCAATGCTTTGGTGGTCTCTAGATCAGTCGGGGCAGCAGGGGGCTGGAAAAAGTGCTGCAATGCTGGGAGAGCGGGGATCTGCTGCAGTTTCTGCACGTGTCGGGCCATGAGTTCCACGTCGAGTGGATGGGAGAAGAAGCATGCGTCAATTTTGGGAGGTACATCTGGATCCGTGGAGGTGATGTGGATGTTGCCGCGGGATGCAGGGAAGCATGGGATCAGGACGAGGATACCCACGGTGGCACCGGGCAAGATACCCAGGAGGATAAATGCGGATGCCTCGTTGGGGCTCTCCAGGATGCCGCGGAGAACTTTGTCGGGTCCTTGTTCACCAGACAAGAATCTGGCCGCAAGGTCAGCCTGCACCTCCTCGTCCAGCCTGACAAACGCCAGCGCTTTAACCCCGGATGCAACGTCTTCCAGTTCCGGGACCTTGTTCAGCGGACAAGGCAGAACACTCATGAGATGATTCTGCAGATTCCTCCCCACCCCGGAATTCTCAACCACCACCGGAATCCCCAAACTAGACAGCACCTCCCTATCACCAATACCAGAAAGCTCCAGCAGCTGCGGCGTATGAAAGACACCAGCGGAAAGAATCACCTCCCTAGTTGCCTTGATCGTCACAACCTCCCCATCACCCAACGCCACCTCAACCCCTGTAGCAACAACAAGATCAGAACCCTCCTCAAACAGAATCCGCCTCACCTTTACGCCCGTCAAAATAGTAACATTCTCCCTCTTCGCCGCCCCCACCCCAAACCGTCGATCTGCACCACTCCGCAACCCAGACCGCGCATCCACCGTCGCCGCATACGCCCTCGTCCCAACGCTCCTCTTCTGCACCAACAACTCCTTCGTAAACTCATACCCCTCTCCCTGAAACGCCTCCCCCCACGCCCTCAACAACGGATGATTCTTCTCCTCCTCAAGAACCGGATACGTCACCTGGATCGGCCCCTTTTCTCCAAACCCCTCCACCTCAACGCCAGCCGCACGACAAACCTCCACGTCTGGCGTGGACACATTCACCGACTTCTGCAAATACAGCTCCAAAGTCTCCCACTTCCAGTTTGTATTTCCTAGCTTCGCCCACGCGTCTATTCCTGCCGGCGAGGGAGGCACGTACACCGTTCCGTTGATGACGGATGATCCGCCGAGGACTTTTCCGGCGGGGTGTTCTGGTTCGCGGTTGTTGAGACCAGCCTGTATCCTATTAGCCTGTTTTCGGTCTGGCTAAGAAATGGATGGGAGTTGGGGGGGGGGGGGGATCATACCTGAGGCGCAAACTTCATATTCCAGTCCATCTCCGACCCCACCAGCCCATGCCAGGCATCTGGATCCTGGATTTCTGTATCTGAGCTTCGATCCGGACCGGCTTCGAGAACAAGGACATTCACGTCGGGGTTCTCGGAGAGACGGTTCGCGATGACGAGGCCGGCGGTGCCGCCGCCTATGATGAGGTAGTGAGTTGAAGAGGGGGGAGTAGTTGAAGTCATGGTTATATTCAGATCCACTCTGAGAAACGATCTTGTTGATATTAGTGTTGGAGATAGATGAAGAAGAAGTAGAAGATACTCTGCTGGCAGCTCAACGTCCTACTTATATGACAGACTGTCAGAGGGAAAGGAGTAAAAAGAGGGGCAAGATGGGTGGGTGGTACAGGGGTCGACCCGTCCAGAGCGAGTGAAAGAATGGCCCTTAAGGCATGTCAGCTTCCTTCGGGACTTTCCTCCCACTAGGATGAATAGTCAGCGCTAATTGCCGCTAAGGCATGTCTGGTGAGCCTAATTTCACCCCTAAAAGGATCAGGAGGTGGTCCCGGGTCAGATTTCTCGAGTGGGCGAATTGGAGTGGCTGTTGATTAGAAATGAAGGATGCAGGGTCCAGCCTTGTCTTTCATGATGTAGTTCCATGTCAGCATTCTGTAGTTTTTGCATCTGGCTGTGCATAGGTCTAGGACTCAGACACCTTCTTGATGTCAGCGTGTATTTTATACCTGTGTCACCGTTTGGCTGACAATATTAGCCGAAACGACACCCTAGTAATCCCCACTGTTTTACTCGTTTTACAGGCGGGACCTGTCATTCCCGCATCCAGACTAGTCTATGCGGCCCCACCCGACCCACCTGACAGTGTTGCCTTGACACCTGAAATCGAGTTCCACTTGTCTATCATTTGTAGGATACGGGGAAAGGGAAAGATAAAACCACTACAGAGATCCGAACCGCCATCTTCTCCTAACAATATTCCTAAGAAAAGTGGAGCACTCTACCCGCTCAGCAACAATAGGCAGTCAGTATTGGGAAATCCAGTACTAGTAGATATCAAGCATTTGGGTATACTGAAGGGGAGCACAGAAAGAGGTGAATTAAATTGGGAGAATAATCCATAAGACTTCTCCCAAGCGCAGCTTAGAGAATTTTACTCCTCAGCCACAGAATAGTCTATCCCAGATATCCCACAAATTACCACCCACACCCAACCCACAAATCAATCAAACCAACCCTTAATAAAATCCCAATTCCAACTACTCCTTCCCTCCTTCTCCCCTAGAACCCTCACTGCCTCCTTAAGCCCCATCCCCATAAACTCCTTCTCCTTCTCCCTCCCATTCTCCTCCAACCACTCCCTCCACTCATCCCCCAACCCAGACAACAAAAACTGCACTTTCATTGCCTCCGGCACACGCTGATCCCCCGGCGCAATCGCCCTATCGATCTTCCTTAGCGCATGTTGCATCTTCAACGCATAGCTCAAGACAGACTTTCCATTGTCATATCGAAGCGCCATTGCGGCTTTTATCCCATCCAACGGGTTCACAATATAGTACTTCCTGTCCAGGTACGTCCAGATGTCCTTTGCCGATGACATGTGTTCTACTTCGGCTAGGATCTGCGGGGAGAGGGTTTCCAGGATCATTATTCGAGCCCGGTCGTTGAGCGAGTTATGTGGTGGTCGGGGACATCGGTAGGAGGGGGAGAAGCGGAGGGGGAGGCTGAGTTCGAATTGGGGGAGTTTGAGTTCGAGTTGGGGGGTGCCGGGGGGAGGAGGATAGCGGGGTTCATCGAGGATGGGATCGGTGGTGATGGGCCTCGGGTCGGAGATGATGGGCCAGTAGCCGATTGAGCGCAGGTCAGCTGCAAGGGCTTCGCACCAGAGCTCGTAGTCGACTGGGCCGGTTAGGTGGGGGAGACTGGCGGTGCTGCTGGCGGTGATTTCGATCATGATGTCGTCGATCATGGTAGGATGATTTGGAGGTGTTTTGAGAGGTCCGATATCTTCGGGAGGTATGGTATCATCGAGAACCATGGTTTCATCGGGAGATAGTAACATTTTGTAGTTGATGAGTGTGAGAGAGACGGGGATAGAGAGAATATCAGCGACGATGGTGAGTACAATTCAGATGATAATGCTATGTAGGAGGAGGAAGAAGCGTCTTATATGCCGCTCTCAGGGAGCTTGGAAAGTCCACTGCTTGCATGCAACAAAGAATATCGGGGATTTCCTCTAAAGGCAGGCAGTCACCTCCTTCCATCTCTGCCAACCACATACTTCATCAGAACTACTAATTCCGATAATATTGATGGAAGTTCCACTGATATCTATATTCTGATGGGCTAGAGCGTATACTTGAAACCCGCCAACCCTTCAATAGGCTTTCCTCCGTTATCAACCCGCTTGTTCGCCTTCTGAAACTTCCAGATAAGCCCCCCAACAATCAATATAATCAGGGCATTAGCTATCATAGTCGTCAACAATCCGGGCCGGTAATTGGGGGCATCCTGCGCCCTGAAGACTGTCGTCCCGATGATTCCTCCAATGCTACCACCGCCGATCAATGTAGCGGATGTGAAGGCACGTTTCCATTGCCCACGAACGTTATTACTATTGAAGTGTTAGTATAATTGTATCATGAAGATTGAAACAAGAAACACATCACCTTTGCCATGATACCAAAGCCGGACAATTCGCGTTGGCTATAGTTGTCAACATCACTGCCATGAGCAGCCGAGCCAATTCACTCACCAGCGATAGTAGCCAGAAAAACGCCAAAGTAGCGTGGTCCCGATTCACTGAGATAGCCCAAAAGAGCCAATCCAAGCAGCCCCATCGCGGCATTTGCCGCAATAATGGGTCCTCGCAGGTGCCATTTGTCCGCGTAAATTGCCTCCACATACATCACAACTGCAGCAGCAACATATGGAGGTGCCACAAGACATTGGGCCTTTGCTACCGAGAACCCCATACTATCTTCCAAAATGATCGGAAGAAAGTACGCAATCGAGTAACTATTAGCGGTGGTTAGCATATACAAGGCGGCATACGCCCATAACTTACTATCCCCTGCGTTGCGGAGATAGCCTTTCAAGGTAAATGGCTCTGTGTAAACATCCGATCGATCATTCTCAATGGTAGCCACCACAAAGGCTGCCTCGGCCTCATTCAGGAAGTGCCATGACTTGGGCGACTGTTCAGGAAAGTCAACCAGGATAGCATAGGATCCAATTCCCATGACACATGTCAGGATCCCTTCAATCTATCCCATCGAACCTGTTAGTGATATGTATCAATAGCTTTCCATGAACGGAACACTTACGATGAAAATCCACCTCCAGCCGGCTCTTCCCGCAATCCCATTCATTTGCATCAACCCATAAGCCAGGATGCCACCAAACCCAGACGCCGTGCTCCCAATCAGATAGAACAGGGCATTCCGCTTCTGTAGCTCGTATCGCGTGTACCAGGTACTCAGAAGATAAACGCAACCCGGATAAAACCCCGCCTCTAGGGCACCAAGAATCACCCTTAGCCCAGCCAAGACCGGCCAAGTAGGCGACATGCCGAAACCCTATTCACATACAGTCAACACCACCACCCCACATCACCGTATCCTCGCAACCCATACTTACAATCATAACCACCCCCCACAGCAAAACAATGGCCGAAAGAAACAACCTCGGCCCCAACTTCCGAATAATCACCGTGGCAGGCGCCTGGAACACCGTATAGGTAATGAAGAACACCAACGAGCTAATACTGTATCCATTATTCTTGGCATTCATGTCCAAGTCCGTCTGCATCCTATCATAGAGTTAGCCAACTCTTGGCCCTGAAGCGGGGTTGGATTTCCATACCCGGCAACCGAGGCAGCCCCGAGGTTGGTTCTATCCAGCAAGCTGATACAATAGAGGCAGCCGAGTGTGACGACGAGACGGGCATCAATGCGTCTCATGAGTCGTTTTTGTTCTTTGGGGGTGAGGTAGTCGAGGGATTCGCCTTGGTGGATACTGTTGGATGAGGCGTCCTCGATGTGGGAGGCGTCGCCGGAGGTCTTTTCTGGGTCCATTGTTGTGCGTTGGGTTGGTTTCGAGGGATTGGGAAAGATACTGCAGGGGTGTAGTGGCCATGGGGATAATTTTCACAGGCATTATATAGCTCATGAAACATGATAGCTTCCCCGCATGACCCCGCAAATTGAGATCCCCAGATTATGCCGTCTCGAGCTAGCAGGGGTGAGTTGTTGGTTGATTGGACACGAAGCATCCGGTGCATGCAAGTGGTCGGGGAGTTGTCATCCCCGCTGCTGCTGCTGCTGCTGCTGCTGCTCCATGGTGGACGATAACTGAAAAAGAAGACATAAGAACCGACTTGAGGTGTTCGAATAAAGCTTTCATGCACTGTTACCGGTGAAGTATGAGAGAGGTGTGAGATTCTGTTGAAACCAAAAGTCAATATCCCATGAACCATGTGGATCAAAAGGTTGCAGGTTCGTCTTCTCTGCTCCAAGACGGGCCTCACATGATCTCGTTGATTTCCCAAACTCAATGAGAACTGTACCGCTGTTCATAAGCTGAGCAGTTGGGTACACCCATTCCAATGCATCTAGGTATATCGTGGAGCCAATGGAGTTTGCGAGTAACTGGATTATAAGGACCAAGCTATCTCCAGAAAGCCTTCACAGAAACTCTGCGCATCTCATCATAGTGGGGATGTCACGATCGAGTATAGGCTAGATAGAGTATATCGTAGATAGATAATATCGTACAGCATGCCGATACACATACAAAGAAACGAACACAACTCTAATGGTATCTAAAAGACAATCTCCTCCCGACATCACGCCAAACAATCAACCCCAACGCCAGTGACAATTTCCACCAGTCTAAAACCCTCCGTATGGATACTGATTGAGAGAACGATGCGGAGCAACATAATAGTCCCGATAGGGATGGTTCTCCATCGAAAAGTCCGCACTAGCCATGACCGGATTGATCACTCCAGCCGGCATTTTGGGACGAACAGGCGCATGGGCTGCGTCTAAAGAATGGTCGCCGTTTAACAACGCCAGAATATCTTCCGACATATGCATCGGGGGACCATGAGGATCACTCCAGCCCCAGGCTTCCTGGAGTTCCTTTTTCACGTGCTCGGCTTTCCAGCCGGTTTGCTTTATAATATTTTCGAGTATCTCGAAGGCTTCCTGTTGGGCCTCCCTTGTTGCTAGACATTCTGCAGCAATGGCTAGGAAGCGGATGGACAGACTCGCGACTCCGCTATGAGGGGTCAGCTTGGGCTTCTAGTGCTCGCATGGACTGGCGTTCGACTTACCGATCCCTTGAGTGTGCCACGAGGCCGCAAATGTCTCGTGCATGGCTTTGCTGCATGGTCTGCATCTCAGCACTGAATTCTGGCTCGACAGGGTTTGTTTTCGTTAAAAGAATTCGTGCGGTATGATATAACAGTCGAGCGATGATCGTAGAGCGCTTGATGAGCCTAGAAAATGTCAACAACCTTGTTTGCAGGAATTACTTGGATGCTCACCAGATCTCTGGAAAGACAGATTTCGAAGTTGTTTGCCATGAATGAAGATAGCCGAGAGGCATCATAGACCGGGGTACAGCTCTAGCCCACTGATCACACCAGTCATTGTAAGTACACCATTCCTGATAGCGCTGGCTGATCCGCATGTCATTGGCCGATGCCTCTAGTGATGGCGGCTGCGCTAAGGATCTGAAGTTCGCAATTTTTGCGCAGATAAAGACCATCTGGTGCGTCCATGCTTCTTCGTTGCCTGCAACACTAGGCTGGGCATGATTCAGGTCCAGTTCAACACCCCATCTGTCCGGGTCCCAGGAGAGTGTCCAATTGAAGTGCAGACAGTTAAGTAATTCCATGCTTACATTCAGCCAGAAACAAGCACCGCCAAGACCCGGTGTCTTCGCATTCCAGTGACACTCCTTGATCAAAGCTCTTGCACCAGCAATGTGACTCATACCTTGGATTGGTCTACCGGACATCAACTCGTATATATTTAGTAGGATCGCCGTTGTAGCACACAAGGCAGAGTCACGATCAGGATCTTGCAACGAGTGAAGAAGATATTGCGAGGCGACATTATGCAACTCCGCGGCCTTTTCCTCGCCATATGAGGCATCCACATGGAAAAGGTGCCGCGCACCGCATGCCAGGAGAGCTTTGAGGAGCATGGGCTCCTCTAATGCATGAAAAGGCAGTATATGCGTGAACTATCGAATAAGCTACTGAGCAAGCCTCATCGCAAGGGATAGTACTTACATGCTTCACTGCATCCATTGAGTCCATCCACAACCCAACCTCTTCGACAAAGACCTGTAGCAGATAAACCTCTTCTGGATTATTGAGACACGTATGGTTTGTGGCGTTGATATGACCCTGTTTCGTCGACCGAAAAGGAGCAAACGATGCAGTTGGGTCATAATATGGCGTGTTTGTCAACTGCGACAAACTGTTGAATGCGCCGCCCAAGTTCCCAGACTGGGGCGTCCCAAATCCTTGTCCAAAGGAAGCTTTCTGTGTGCTAGGGTTAGGGGTCAAAGAAGACCCTGTCGCAGTTCCCTTCTCCGGCGATGCCTCCGCTACCAAGGGAGGATATCTCTCAATCCCGCCCACATACTCCGACGCTATAAGTCGCGACTCATCCCGAAACGTCACGCCACTCGCTGGGATACGAACTACACAGTGCGGAGGTGTGGATTTCTGAATATCTATAAAGTTTAAGCGAATTCCGCGCCTGCATACTCTGCCCGACTTCCGGCAGTTCTGGCATCGATGCAGAGCCTCATCACATTTCAGGTGGCGTTCCCGACATGTTAAACAGCCTGTCCGAACCCGCCTGGGCTTCGTAACGACGATCTTGCCTTTGCGCTTGGCAACCGACGTGCGTGGTGTTTCCAAAGATGTGCTGTTCGGAGTGGATACCCCGCCCTCATCCGACGGACTCGTTCCTTGGGTATTGGCTTCGGTTGTAACAGCTGCACTGTTTTCATCGAGGTCGAACTCGAGTATATCGGTAATATGTCCGGATGCTGTCAGATCCAGTGTAAGGTCCAGATCCGACGGTGCAGAGACATGGTCGCTGATAGCTGAAGCCATATCAGGCTGTGCAATCAGAATCTATCCGTCGAGCCTCGACCGCAATAGATCCGTCCCAGTCTTCGGATATGGTCATCAGCAAGCCCCAGATTCAGCCCCCAAAAGTGTCACTCCCGGGCATTCTGGCCAACCACGAGATCGATAGTGCCGTAGGGCTTTCCTTCCAGTACCACTTCACATAAGTATCAGGGGCGGTTGGAGTAGACGAGGGTAGCCGAAGGCGACTAGGACCGATCGAAAGTTGTACGCAAATCTAGAGTGACACCGAAACGTGAATGCATAGGCACCGATACCTCGAAGCGGTTTCACAATCGCAGATCTGCGCAAACATACGGTTAGCATCGGTAAAGCAAAGAGCGACATCACACAGTCATAGACAGACCTGATGGTCGAGGGCAAAAGGAGCACAGTACAAATAACGGCGCAAATCCACAGCATCTGCCGCAACAAAGAGAGATGCCAGGGTCTCAAAAGATCCGCGGGGAGTCGTGAGTCCGGGACGGAGAGCTAATCCTAAAATGGTCTAGGGCAATCTGATCAATGCCGAGGCAGATTCGCCGATCTTCAACAGTCCAACTCATTTAATTGTATTTTGTGCTATATTTACCACTCAATGAGGGATGTCTATTGCGTTTTCCTATATGAACTAATTCCCTGATAAAAAATGTCTCGCCTTATAATCATAGCGCTATCATAGCGCTCTCAGTTTGTACCTAACATTACCTTTATCCAAAACTTTTGAAGCAATCAATCGTACTTTTAGATTCAACCCTCTTACGGCCAAGGATGGCTTTATCAAATGTTTATGTCATGGTCGTTTACTTTCGTTGGTCAACCGTCACGCACTGTGGCATATCAGCACCGTTGCATCCTCATGCTTTGGTTCCCAGTTTAGGGATCCGGGCTCGAAGGTGCAGAATAAGCATAAGAGCACCCCAGATAGCAGCAGAGAAGAAGGTAGCACGGAGGGCTGCAGCATACGCTCCAATCACTATACATCATGTTAGTATGGCTCGCTGCATTAGAGTGTGGACATACCTTGGTGCTGGTGCATCGGATCGAGTTTGGCGACAGCGTGGACAGATTTGCGGACGAGAAGGATAACATCCTCCTTATTTGGTCCTGTAACCATCTCTTCGAGGCGGTACAGGAGAGAATTCTGGAAAATCCAGCTGCTCGTTGCCACACCCATCACTGAGCCCAGATTTCTCCACAAACCCAAGGTTGTGGTGGCCACGGCTTGATCACCCTGATCAGTGGAGGCAAGAATCCCTACCATGATTGAAGGAAATGAGCACCCTTGTCCAAGGTTTGACAGCGAAACGCAAATCATCGCCAGCCAATCAGGCGTGTTAACACCCATTGAAGCGGCAGCGCAACCTCCCAAAACTAGAAAAATATCGCCGAACACGATAGTTGGCTTGAGCTTTTTGGTCCAAGTGATGATGAAGCCTGTCGAAACACTGGCAACGGTCACCGCAAGGGTTGAACCAATCAGTCTGAGACCCGAGTCAGTCGGACTAGCTAGCTTGACTGCCTGGAAATACAGCGGAGCGTTGAAGACCATGGTGTTGATGGAGATGGCCCCGAAAAAGTTTCCAAAGATGAGGCTGGCACGAGGCTCTTGTACCAGCAAGGATATCGGCATAACTCCGCGCTCCACGGTTCGCTCATATCGAACAAAAACAATGGCAAAGATAAAGGCTGAGATCAAGGACGTGATGACAATTGGATGAGACCAGCTGAACACATTGCCACCCAAATTGAGTCCCATGATCAATGAAGTCACACCAAGGACCAGTATAAGCGATCCCACGAGGTCAATGCTCCTGATAAGCTGCAGCAGAGACTTTCGTTCTGTCTTCGCTTTTTTCACGCCCAGGTCGGCAGGGGTTGTCCAGGCAGCCACCAGGAAATAGACAAAGATGAAAGGTAATTGCACAAGGAACGCACCTCTCCATCCAACCCGGTCGCACAAGAACCCGCCGAACGCCAGCCCCATGCAGCCTCCTGTGCCTAAGCAAAGGTTGATGTAGGACTGGTAGACGCCTCTGTATTCGAGGCGGACCAAATCACTGGAGAGAATCATGCCCATGGAGAAGACACCACCAGCTCCAAGACCGCAGAAGGCCCTGGCAGCGATGAAGCTGTATATGCTTTGGGCGGCTGCACACCATGCTGTCGTGATGAAAAAGACGGCGATCGCGAAAAGGTAGACCGGCTTCCTTCCAAATGTGTCAGATATGCGTCCAAACAACGGGAGGAAAGCAGTGGAGGTCAATAGGAATGCGGTCGATAGCCACGACGCGGAGTTTGAGGCCTCAAAGTAGGATGTTATAACGGGATGACTGGAAGCCATCAAGGTAGAATCGAAGAAGCCAATCAAATATCCCATCAGGATACCAGAGAAGATAAGCCAAAATCTCATTGGCGACACATTGATAAATCGTGAAGCATAGCCGGTGGGCTCACCTGGAGAGCCATCTTCAGAATCTCGGACTTGTTTGTGGCTCACAGGAGCAGAAGGGAGGCGTTCGAGATTAGGTTCGATGTCAAGCCCCTGGGGAATTGAAGTAACCCGGGAGAGACTAAGCAAGGCAGGGTCCTCTTCAGGAGCAAAGACAGTTGATGACAGACTAGGATCGACATCCTTATCTACATCTGTATCGGCCTCACTTGTGTATGAGTGTTGATGGGAGGATTCATTCAGCAACGGTGTAGACTCGGTTGCATCAAGGAATGGTGGCTTTCCATCTGCCGCATGGGGCAAAGTCATAATCGGCAGATGCGGTGTGGAAAACTGTACCAAAAGAAATCACTCTAGAATAAGCGTTTGTAGGGTAAAATATATTTAGATGTCATAAAGAAACCAAAATTGGAGTGGAGAGTTTATTCAGGGGGGGAAAGTTTTAGGAAAGAAGAAAGCTACAGCGAGAGGTGCGACTCACCTTGATACACTGGCAGGCCGAATTTTATAGAGGGATTTCTAGGGAACGGCACTAAGAATGCACGATGCAGCCGGGTCCATCCCGCATGGACCTACGGATGACTCGATACGGTCAGCCTTTGTCTCCATCATTTTATTGCACGAAAGACAAGCCGATTCTCCACAAAATTGGACGGCTGCATTGGTTGGTCCAAGGCACGAGGACCTGAAATTTTGACCTGCGCAAAGAATCTACTTTCAGGTTCCAGGATTGAGTCAAGTGAACTCAACAAGACATGGAAGATGTTTGGTAATCCGGACCAGCCGCATAGCTGAATCCAACCCCTCATCCCTTATGCACGGGACAGGATCCCTCTGAATCCACGCAAATGATGTCTTGCTCAGCCTGCGATTTCGGCCCACCCACGACATCACGTGTATTCCCGCATGCTGATTGGTTCAATCTCAGTCATCGGATCACAGACTGTGTATGCGACGCTGCATAGTCTAACCCGGATGGGAATAGTGGTCTTGCAGCGTATCCCGTATCTACTATCTAGTACTATCGATGTATTCCGGTAAGGCATCAATACCGAAGATGGGGGCGCGGCTCCCTTTGTCATTGTCTGGGGCGATTGCGTGACTGCTATATTGCGATTGATCAAGTATGTATTGATAATAAATATGATATTCCTCGGACAGAAAGCCGATCTCTGTCGTCGTCAGAGCAGCGTCTGCAAAGGCGAAACCTTTTTGATGTGAGTCGAATATGGAGAAAGGCATGTCGTCCAACTCGACGGGTCAGCCGAATGCTGTATCAAGTCACACATGATTATGCATGCAAGCCGGCATATCCAGCAAATAATACATTATGGACCCTATCACAGCTCTCCTACCGACATGGTTCAATCACAACTGCATCTTATATGCAACATGAAATACATCTCAGCCCAAAGCTAAGCAAAACCTACAAACCGAACAGCCAATTACCTCTGGTCCAAAAAGCAAGAGCCATCCCGTGGCCATTGTATGACATCTTCCCCGCATACGGGATGCATGAACAACCACCAGATAGCCTTCAGGCCGCCCTATCAGGCATCTCGAGTGTATTCCTTATCAAGGCGGCTGCGTCGTTTTTGAGAGATTTAGGAGATAGGGAACCCCTCCGCGGGATTTGGTGGATTCGGTCCGAACGGGATGCACTTCCGAGCCTCGAGGCAAAGCGGTGACAACTATGATTCATACGGTCACAGGCCACCTTTCCTACATAGTTCTAACCAACGGAATATCGTTCCGCAAGCTGTGCAAGCCTACATCTTTCTGGCTCCCTCCTGCAGCTGCTCCCTTCTCGGCCCCTATCTTCGAATCACTGAATTGCCCCTCCCTCCACCACAATGGCCCCACTTCGTATCGCCGTCCTTGAATGCGACACCCCGGTTGAAAAAGTAAACATCAAGTATGGAGGCTATCGCGGCGTTTTCTCACTGCTGCTCCGTGAAAGTGCCGCAGCTCTAGGCCAATCCGAAAAGCTAGACCCTGAGACTGGTCTGGAAATCTCAGGGTGGGACGTCGTGACTGCTCAAGAGTACCCTAACCTGGAGGATGTAGATGCGATTGTTTTGTCTGGGTCAAGTAAGTCCCTCAATTCCGTGGTGCATCTGCACTCTGCAAGGCGCGCGCAACCTGTGACTCATATGTCCTAGAACACGATTCGTTTGAGGACCACCCATGGATTCTCAAATTGGTGGAATACACCAAGAAAGCTTTTGAGGACAAGCGGGTCAAGATTTTTGCAATCTGCTTCGGACATCAGATCATGGCACGTGCCCTTGGCGCCAGGGTTGGCCGTAACACTGCAGGATGGGAGCTTGCAGTCTGTGAGGTGGACTTGACTGAGACCGGGAAGCAGCTGTTCGGGAGGGATAAGCTTGTATGTGTACTTCCCTTTGTTGTCGGCACTACCCTGCCAACACACTCACATCCATATTATTCTGTTTGGGAGGATTATGCTCTACTGCTAACGAATCATCTTGCAGCGCATCCATCAGATGCACCAAGATGTCGCCTACGGATACCCGTCGGAGGTTGTTTCCCTGGGCGCATCGCCAAAGTGCGCAGTGCAAGGCATGTATGTCCCCGGAAAATTGATCACTGTCCAGGGCCACCCTGAGTTCAGAGGAGACATTATGACGGAACTTATCACTCTGCGAACTGCGACTGGCCTTTTCTCGAAAGAACAATCAGAAGATGCTCTGGGTCGCGCTGGTATCCCACATGACGGGATTGCTATTACCATGGCGTTCCTGAAGTTCTTCCTTGAATAGAGTAGCCATCCAATTAAATAGACTGGGAAGAGTGCAGGCTGGTTAACGATGACTTCAACTCCAATAGCTATGCGCGAAACACATATAGAGAATCAAGATTGGATATCCTATCCATTAAAATGATGCAAATGGTTAGAACCTCCAACCAAGCGCGTCTAGCCAAATGACCGTAACGATGGTATAGAGCAACCAAAAGTTGGACACCAAATTCGCAAACCCATTTATAGCAAACCCCAAACGCTCAAAATCACAAATCCTCCGAAACACGAACATCCCAACCCCACTGCCAGAAAAAAAAGTATGCCAAATCACCCCGTAGCCGAAGGATCCTCCCTCTCCAAGAAAGTCGGATCCATCTCCACCTTCCTCTCAAACTTCGTCCACCAATCCCTGAAAGTCTTCAGCGGAACAACCTCCTGCCCCTTATTACTCGGATCCGACGACGCAAAACTAGCCAAGAAGTTGAACGCATTCCCAATAATCCGCTGTGCCAACACCTTGGTGGTAATCTCCTTCTGTTGCCGTGTGTGTCGCACCAACGCCCCCGGGCCAACCTGTTCCGCCTCCAACGCAGCGACCTGCGGTGCAACGGTTTGAACAGGCTCCAGCGAGATCCCCAACGTCACCATGGGCGTTGCGCCCATCATTCCCTCCCCATTTTGTAGCCCGGGGATTTGCGGTGGCTGAACTTTAAGTATCGCAGACGGTCGCTCGTTGGCTAGAGCTCCGATGAAGCGGAACTGAGGGGCGTTGTTGGGATCGGGGAATTGGATGTAGATTGCTGCGGCGGTGTCGGGGGGAAGGACGGTGCCGGGGAGGAAGAAGACGACAAGTTCGGATAATGATGGCGGAAGAGGGAAGTTGAAGGCGAACTTGGTGGTTTGGCCGTTTGGTTGTGTCTCGACTGCGACGATGTCGGTCAGACACGGCCGGTCTGGTATGATGACGGAGAACATGGCGGGGACGAATCAAGAGTGATGTATTGTATAGTATGTAGATGAGGTGTATGTGATGGGTTGGTAGGGTTATATGTACAGCTGGATTAGAGTAGTGAGGTGGAATTGCGATGCATCATTAAGGTATTGGAGCTCCCGAGCGGAGAAATAGATAGCTTTAGAAGAAATTCCTGGCGCGTTCCATGATGGAACCTCAAAGAAAGACTGGTGACGAAATGGTCGGCTTTTGCCCTTATCGATAAGGGCAGTCCCGCGCGCCCGGTCTTCGGAAGACGCAGGGCGGTGCTGCTGCTGGCAGCCCCTGTCGGTGACTAGTGACTCCTGTTGAGTAACAAGGCTGCAGTCGTTGTACATAGCTGTCATTTGTTAATATTTCTGTTCTGGCATCATGGGCAAGTCATACCTTGATCTGGTTAATGAGTGCGATAGGTGAGTCTCTCTTTGACTGCCTCGGCGGCTTTGCATCTAACTGAAAGATCTTGGTGCTAGATTTCCGTACTACGAAGATAACCCCGCAGTGTATCTCGAACATCTGAAGAACTATCACATTTTCAAAGTTGCCGGTTGCGATGCTGCTCTCGGATACATCCTGAACTCTACTGTAGAGAAGTTCTTCTCACTTTCGGACTGCTGGTCAATCGACACCGCGAACCGGACTGTCACCCTCGTCGCTCCTGCTGACGCTACACCTGAACAGCGCAGTCAACTGGTGGCCAAGTCCCTCGATAAGGCTGTGGAACTGGGAACGTTTGATATCCTGAAAGGATGGCGCAACGAAATGTACCCAGTCTACGGACCAGGCGGTGAATTCCTGCTGGAGATGGAACGGTCTGCTACTCCTTTGTTTGGTGTCGTCTCATACGGTGTCCATTCCACCTGTTACGTCGACGACGCGGATGGTCTTCGCATTTGGGTTCCCAGACGCTCGAGAACGAAGCAGACATATCCCGGTATGCTGGATAACTCTGTGGCGGGTGGAATGAGCACCACGGAGCATCCGTTTGAATGTCTCGTTCGTGAAGCCATGGAGGAAGCGTCCCTTCCGGAGGACGTTGTCAGGGCTAACGCTACTGCGGCTGGCTGTGTTACGTACACCTATGTCCGGAGCTCGAAAGCTGGGGGTGAGACTGATATGGTGCAGCCAGAGGTCGAGTATGTCTTCGATATCAAGGTTGGGGCTGACATTGTCCCTAAGCCCTGTGACACCGAAGTAGAGGAATTCAATCTCTACACGGTTGAAGAAACAAAGGCGGCAATGGCCAATGGGGAATTCAAGCCCAACTGTGCTGTTGTCTTGATTGACTTCTTCATCAGACACGGTATCATTACGCCAGAGAACGAGCCAGACTACCTGGAAATCGTCGCAAGGGTGCACCGCCGCTTTGAATTCCCAACCGCGTCCCACGTGATGAAGTGAGCTACAACTGACTCGAGAATAAGAATCAGACAATTGTTGTAGAGAAATGTTTAATGTTCTATTTGATATACCCAATCACCAATCAAACGCCGGCGCTGCAACCGAAGTACCCCAATCAATGCAAAGACTTTTCTGACTATCCGGACAGAACGGGCATATGCCCCATACTTCTGGAGACAAAATTCGACGGTCGCGGAAATTTATCTATTTCTTCAGGAGCAGATACACGTGGTCGATTCTCAAAGGTGCCAGCTTCTTGTAAGGACCTTCAAGGTAAAGCAACAGTCCACCGAAGGAGATGAAGACGGCCCTAAACGTATTCTTGGTCAGTCATTGTTCAAAAGGCCTCGGCCATGTCACAGGTTGAATCACGCGACTGCGCGATTAAGCGTGGGATCTTACATGTTTCCCTGGCTGGAACCCTCCTCGAAGCGGTAGACCTTTCCGTGGCAAACGTAATCGTAGTCGTTGGCCAAGGTGTTCTCGCCCATTCCAACCTCCCTCCAGCCCTTCGATCCAGAGTCTTCCTTGCCATCCAGAGACAGCGTCGACGCCAGGGCCATGGAAACGGATTCACCGACGGCACAGGGGTAAAGCTCGGAGTTCACATCGAGAGTGAAGTGGGTGAAGTTGTCGGTGGAGTTGCAGCTCAGACGCGAGACACGGTCATATTTCTGCGAGTTGATGGAGGTGATCGTGAAAGTGTCTTCGAAGAGTAATGGGTCGGACATAGTTGCGGCGGTGGCTTTGAGCCTTCAATCGATGCGCAAGTTTTCGCGAAAGGGTGAGAAGTCGACGATTTTGCGAATCTCAGAAGCCGAAGATGCAGGGATGTGCGCGGGTGACAGGAGGCGTGGTGGTAACAGCGGACGTGAAAGTGAGGGTTGAGAGCGGACAGCTTTTTTGCTCGACTTTTAGCGCGCCGCCGCTTTTACTTTCCGGAAGCTGCCCCGCAGCAAATCTTCAAAGTATCTGTCGGTCCACAGCTTTCATTACTCAACCAAATCACACAATGTCTTTTCGCAAAAGAAATATAGGACTCTCGGCAGGTGTTGATCGCAACGGTGCCGTCAATTCGAACGCGCAGCCACAACAGGCACCTGCAACGCCGGAATCGACACCCGGAGTTCGCCCCTCCCCCGACGATGGACGACCGACTACTTCAACAGGAACTCCATCGCTTGATAATCTCTTGGCTGGGCACGGAGGACTTCCCCTAGGAAAGATACTACTGGTGGAGGAGAATGGCACTACAGATTTTGCCGGTGCATTGCTACGGTACTACGCGGCGGAAGGTGTTGTGCAGGACCAGAAGGTCCATGTCGTCGGAATGCCCGAACAATGGGGCAGAAGTCTACCGGGGCTGCTTGGTCCTGCTGATGCTGTCGATGAGAAGCAGGACAAACGGAAAGGCGAGCGCATGAAGATTGCCTGGCGGTACGAGCGTCTGGGCGAGTTTGGCGCAGGAGTCGCTGGATCAAGAGGTAACTCGCATTCTATCCCAATATTATTTCAGAGCGGTTGCATTAACAAACTCAGCCTCCGCAACACCTTCAGGAGACCAGAGCCAATCCGCTACCGATGCAAATGTGGATAAGCGACCAGCATTCTGCCACGCCTTTGACCTCACGAAACGTCTCACCCACCCTTCCATAACCAACCTGAACTATATACCACTTGCGCCGTCGAACGAGCCTTTGCTCGTGTCGATTCAAAAGCGTCTCCAGGCCGCAATTGCATCATGTCCACAAAATACGGTCCACCGCATCGTTATCCCTTCTTTGTTGAACCCCACCATATACCCACCCGAAACCAGCCAGCCCGATAACCTTTTGCCATTCCTGCATTCCCTCAGGGCCATGATGAGCGCACAGGGAGCACGGATCACAGCAATGGTCACGTTGCCGCTATCTCTCTTCCCCCGTTCAACAGGCCTCGTGCGATGGATGGAAATATTGAGCGATGGGGTCATTGAGCTATGTCCCTTCCCGCACTCCTCCGACGCCCTCGCCACCTCCGGTGCCGCTACATCTCACGAAGAACCACCACAAGGCATGCTGAAAGTCCATCGGCTACCAGTGCTGCACGAACGTGGCGGTGGCAGTGATCAGAACATCGGATTGGATTGGGCGTTTACGCTTAGCCGGAAGAGGTTCGAGATTAAGCCATTCAGTCTACCACCAGACGAAGGAGACAAGGAAGGACAGGATGCCGCAGTGACGGGTGGAATGCCTAAAAAGGCAGATCTTGAGTTCTAGACCGCACGTGGGTTCAGACTAAGAACAACTACCCAGATCATTCCTCATGATCTGAGTTCCCCAGCATATTCTCCAGCTCGATCTGCTCAGACATGGCGGAGCCAGTGTTGCCCATCGATCGGAAGTAATGCCTCCCATATGAGTCAAGCCCCGGTTCTGATGAGAAATGAGATCGAAGACGAGAGAACCCAAGCCATGCTTCGTGGTGTCAGCAGGTATCATCGAGGATGGAAGAGCGGCGTTACCTAGGAGTAGCAGAAAGGGTGCGAAGAACACCAAGAATAGTAGGAAGAGGAAGTTCATTGCGAATGAAGCGGCAACAGCCACTGGATGAGCTTTAAACAATGATAAACCCCTTACGCGGGGATAGCTCTAAGAATCTCTGGGCAGCACAACCGTTGGCCATATTGTATGACTAATCAGTACTTTGCACTAGCTGGAATAGGCAAAGCGCCATTCGGGCAGCTGTTTAAGAGCTCCCCCACCGAATATTTTTTCTCGCTTCTGTTCTCATCACTCATTCAACGACACCGGGATTTGCTGGTCAAGTCCACGAGCATCATTCTTTCAATTCAATACTCTAATGCTGAGTTTTATTGATGGTAAGCAGTTGTCCCTTTCGCGTTAATTGTTTGCTTGCATGATTATATAAATACTATAATCTGTCAATCCCCTGAAGCTCAAAAATAATCTCATTAAACGAGCATATGTGATTGAGAAACGTATCGAAAATGATTAGCTTTCTCTTGCCGCTATTATTTCATCAGTCTTTGAGAAAGCCGAACGCTAACGTTCAATCAGTCGCAGCAGATACTTGATAATTGCCCTAGCCGCTAAAATGGACATCGAACCCACCCTTCCTATTCCGATCTCGTATATCGCGGGTAGCTACTTTCTCTTCTCTATTGATGCCGTTACGTATCTGAGACGCGAGTATCACATATGCGGCGTGTTAAGCGGCACATTGCCCCAAATCCCACAACAGAATGTCTTCCTGGGCTTGCCATTGAAGCTGATGCCTGAAGAGGCGCGGCTGCTCGTGGAGAAAGGTGTAGCGTGCATTGTAGACGAGGTAAAAGTCCAAAAGGATGGAATGCGATCCCTCATGGAAGAGGACCGAAAGAAGTATCTCCGTGAGCTAGAATCCCAGGGCCAGCATGCCATGCGGCTGCAGAACGATCGAAAGGAGCAGCAACGCGAGAAAGCTTTAAAGAAAATAGAAGAAAAGAAGGCCGCAAAGGCGAGAAAGTCGGAGCAGCCGCCTGTTGCTAATAGTCCTGGTGAGGGCTCGGTTGTTGATTTGTTCGCAAACGATCAGGGATCTGACCAGGCATCACGTCGTTCTTCGACTGCTGCTCCGTATGGCACGGCTATGGGAGTCACGCCTGCTACATCCTATCCGCCTCTTCCGTATGAGTCGTCTGCTGAGCAACGGCTGCCTCTTCCTGATGTGCCTGCCTCATACCCATTGTTCGCTCACCTGCACTCCGAGGGTTACTTTTTGTCGCCTGGATTGCGGTTCGGCTGCCAGTATCTCGTCTATCCTGGTGATCCCTTGCGGTTCCATTCCCACTTCCTGGGTGTCGCTGCTGATTGGGATGAGGAGTTTGATTTGATGAAGATAGTTGCTGGTGGTCGACTAGGTACGGGTGTGAAGAAGGGGTTTCTTATTGGAGGAGCTGAGGGCTCCGATGGGGATCCCAGTAGCGTGAGGACTTTCAGCATTGAATGGGGTGGAATGTGATGCTCATGTCCTCTACGCTTTATGGCTATTGATCATCTTGATCTGCTGCAGGTCGCAGCATACCGTATACCTGCGTTCAAGCAGAATCGCAGGGTCAGAGGACGTCACGCTGTACATCTACACCTAATCCAGCAGAGATGCACATGGACTTGATACAACCCGGTGTTGGCTTGTACGGCTCATGGTCCTCGTCCAACAAGTTCAGGAAGCGCTTCAGCTACTGGATCAGGATTCCGGAAGCATGTTTGTGCAGAACTTCGGACTTAACCAGAATTGAGAATTCATACCATGATCCTAAGACCTACAATCAGACAAAAATGAACTTGGACTTGTCTATTCCATTGATTCTCATGCACACTTCTCGTAGTTTCGAGTATACGAAGCTCTAATGCACTATGGCATGCCTCGTACCATTGTCGCCAACTTGCCGAACCAGGGCCCTGTCGACCTCGACTCTTCACTGGACAGCAAGGCTCTTCTTTGTAGTCATCGCTCCTCCGTTGACTCATATTGACGCGGATATTGCGATGCGTCATCCATGTGGTATGCTTCCCGTCACTGGTAAGAGCTGTATCAAAGCAAGCCAGCTTGATACACAAACTCATACCAGACGCGCAGACTGCAGGATGCGACGGTGCATTTCACAACGCACATCCACCTTATTGAGATGGCTCGTCTGGGTGTAGACTCGGCTTCTGGAGGATAGTCTCCCAGACTATTCCTTGCAATGCCAATATAAAATGATCATCACACCTGGTGATAAATTTCCCTCGGCAGTTCAAATATAATCCACATTCCGCCACTTGAACTTCTTATTCGCCCTATCAACCGGCCGATTCTGAAACTGACTGCCATGAAGCTCAAACACGAGCTCCTTTCCCTTGCCAGCACCAGCATCACCCACCTCCGTCGACGATGTCCCAGCCCCATCCACATCCATCGCCGCCTCAGACACAGGCAACGGCACCCAAAATCGAAAAATCGTCTGCTCCTTCGGAATAGCTACACAACCACAGTCAGCACAACCCCACCCCCAGAAACAAATCAGAAAAAAAAGGACAGACGTACTCTTAACCTCATCCCCCCTCGTAACAACCACAAACGTAAACTTCGTATCCCTAACCACAATCCCCCTAACCCCTACCCTCCCCTCACACCTACTCCTCACGACCTCCACCTCCGCACCATGAAAATCCGCACTTACAAGTTTACTTCCATGCGCGGTGGGATTCATCGGCGGCTTGAATTTCTTCTCCCCTAATTCTAACATCTCCTGCATATACCGCACCCACATCCCATGCAGTTCTTGGAATATGGCATATTTGCATTCTTCCTTGGGGAGGGCGTGGAGGCCGGTGGCGCGCTTCTCGCGCGCGGAGAGCGGTTGGGGCTTTTGTTTGCGTAGGAAGTAGGTCTTTTTGCGGATGCGGTGGAGGCGTCGGCGGGAACGGTTGTCGGAGGGGGTTGGGGAGGTGGGACGGATGTAGAGAGGTTTTTGTTTTATGCGTTCGGTGAAGAGCGTTTGCGCGGTGTCGGGGGAGTGTGCGCGGGTTAGGAGGGTGTGGGCGATGTGGGGTTTGGATGTCATTTTTGGGGGTTGGTTGGGTTGGGTTGGTTGATGCTAGGGGTCGTTGGTTGGAGGGGTGTTGGATTGGGGGGTGGTGGTGTAGGTGGTGGTGGTGGTGATGATGGTGATGGTGATGGTGATGGAGAGTTGGAGGTGTGGAAAAAAGATGTGGTTATCGGCCGCTGATAAGATCACATGCCGATTGGCTAACTACCATACTTCTGAGGTGTGCTTATGCTTTATGCATTGGGTTGTCAATGTCAATCTTCATTTCTTTTATTTTATCTCTTTGTTTTAAATCTATGACCAGTTACTGTACATGCTTGCTGAACATTGGAGGCTGTCTGAGAACAAAATTTCCGCTAGGACATATTTTGAGGCACGGTAGCCACGCAGATTCCTTTGACAAAAACATACTGTCCAGAAAAGCATAAAAAACTATCTGCAGGGCTTCATAATACTGAAGGTGATTCATTCATTTCTAGTTCTCGTCTTCTCAAATTATATAACTTGGGGAACTCTGTAATACTCGTTAGCCAATTGTTCCCTTACTATTTAGGCTCCCACCAGAGTTTAGGCTCCTACTCCAACCAATCTAGATATAACAGCATCAAGAATGAAAATATCCTTCACCTGAACCAAAAGCCTCACCATGTTAACCAACACTCTACCTCGCTTCCCCTCAGACATCCCCACAGCACCTCTCCTCCGCCTATCTCTATCGAAACTCCAATCCCACGACATCACCGAAACCCACCGTCTCCTCCAAGCATGCGAAGAAATCGGATTCTTCTACCTCGACCTCCAGGACACAAACATAGGCAACAATCTCCTCACCCTCTCTGACGAGCTCTTCTCCACCACCGAGAACCTGTTCTCACTCAGTCTCGACGAGAAACGGAAATATGTCTTTACCTACCCGAACTGCCATCACGGATACAGAATACACAGTGCTGGTGTAGTAGATCGTGAGGGTATCTTCGATGTTAATGAACTCTATAATGTGAACACATCCTCTACCCACTATTCCATATATGTCAAACTAATAACTCATCAGATCTCCAAAACCGACATCTTAAACCTCACACCACCCCTCCCCGCCCCTCCCCTGTTGCACTTGATCCGCCCAACCCTCAAATCCTTTATTCATACCTCCCACAGCATCATCACTCTTCTCCTAACCCTCCTCAATTCCAGCCTCTCTCTTCCCGATGCTACCCTTCCTAAGCTGCATAGCTTAACAGCCCTCAACGATGACCAAGTCCGCTTCGTCAAATCTTCCTCTCTATCCCAACCCTCCTCCACGCCTAAGATAGGCCGACAGACTGACTTCAGCTCCCTGGCTATCCTTTTCAGTCGTCCTGGTGGACTCCAAGTTCTCCCTCCCGGACAGGGTGCGGAATGGGCCTACGTGGAACCTCTCCCTGGTCATGTGATCGTTAATCTGGGTGATGCAATGGCGAAGTTCACGAAGGGAATGCTGTTGCCGAGTGTGTATCGGGTCGTGAGGCTACCGGGGGAGCCGGAGGGGTATAGTTTGGGGTATTGTGTGGGGGTAGAGGATGAGATTATTTCTAGGAAGAAGAGAGAGTTAAGGGAAAGGAAAGAGAAAAAGAAGAAGAGGGAGAATAGGGAAAGAGAAGAAAGACAGAGGCGGGAAAAGGAGAGTAGGGTGAGTATAGAGAGACAAAGAAAAGAGAGGAGAGAAAGAAGAGAAAGAAGAGAGAAGATGAGCTAATTCCTCCTTCGACGACACTCTACTATGATCTTATTTGAAGATACCAGTATAAATATTGCCCAATATCAAGATAAAAACTAATTCCCGATGACAAAGACACCCATTCTTCAGAACCAAAACATTTAAGCATAGATCCCTAAATAACCACCAATTCCACACTCGACATGTCACCTATTTCAACAGAATACACATACACACATCCAATTACATACCCACCTACAATACCACCAAAACCACCAAACCAAATCAAAACCCTCACACATCAGCATCCCCACCAACTACTACCTAAGCAAATAAGCACATTACATACTCCTAGGTGCGTAAGTAAAGCAGCCCGAAACAGTAACCCACAATCCTCGTAAAAAAATCCTTCCATGCAGCCATCCACCCATCCATTGCCCCATCCATCACCCAACCAGCCGCCTAATAATCTAAACAAAGTGAATGGAAGCATGGCTGCCTCCCCGCCAAGAAGGCAACGATGCATGATGCCTGGATGCATGCATGAATGAGTCAAACAGACCCATATATTCGTCCTCAGGGCGACATCCTATTCGGTTCCGGTGTGTTGGGTCAGCTTACACATTACCTTTACCTGCTTGTGACATATTTGTTTTTTTAGGATTGTTTGCTTTCGTATTTGTGGGGAGCTGAAGGGGAGGGTGTAAAATTGACTTGGTTTGTAAGGTATTGTTTTCGTGGGATTATACTTATTTATTATTATTTTTTTTCATTCATCTATCTTAATATGTTATAAGTATAATCCACAATCCATTAAATCACAGGTACGTAGCCCCCCCGTACAAAAAACAAGGACCCACCATCCCAAGCACCTCCCACCCGACATATGTACATACCAACCCAGTTCTAGAAAACCAGCATGCATGCATGGATTGTCCTTGTCTAGTGGCAACCGGGCAACCCACGTCCTGCAGTAGAATCCCACCGAAGCGAGGACAGTAAGCAAGACAAGAAAGCCAAGGCAGACAAACGAGCGGGCGAATGGGGGAAAAGTAACCATGCAAGTGACGCAACTAATGACGGGGGGTTTTGCAAGTTGGTTGGATGTTTTTCTTTTTTTTTTACGAATCTGTTTTTGGGTCTTTGGGGTTGGGGATTGTATTTTTTATTCCGTAGAAGTGATTATTATTGATGGGGTTATATCATAGTTATAATATACGTGCAATCTTATCAGGCACGGAGTACAAGTCTGCTATATAGTAATATGATGGATGGAATGAATCCAAGGTAGATAGTAGTTAACCGGCAGGCATTTCTCCGGCGGGTCGTGAACGGACAGACGGACGGATCGGACCGCCAGTGGGCAAACAGTCAAGTCCCAGTCTCATGATGGATAGTACACCTGGTGATAATGATGACAGAGATCAGCAGGATGATGGTGCTCAGTATTCGGAAGACCGGCTAAGTCAATACAGCCAGCCAGTCAGCCCTGTGTACTCCGTACGGAGTACCGTAGGTACTGAATCAGTCAGTTCTTCTTGATCGGCGTAAGGGGTATTCAGTAGCATGATAGCATCGTGATGATAAGGCTGTGGTAATGTTACACAAGATAACACTCATCGCTATCCTTCTCTAAACCAGTCCGGATCTCGGGCGTTATCCCAAATCCAACAGAAGACACAAATTCATGACCAAAGTACCCAACCCCCCCGATCACCACTACCCACTCTTCTACTACAATAAATTCGGTACTTTGTATTTTGTACTCAACCCCACCCAGCCACCCGCCTTGTCTCGCACACTCAACAGGTACCTATCTACCTACCTATCTATCTATCTATCAGCTGATCACCACAACGGCCACCCACCAACCCAAAACAGGAAGGAGACTCGCATGCAAAATTGTGGCCCGACTTACCAAATAAGGATTGAGATGCGCGTCGATCGCGAAACTATTTGTCGGGACTTGTTCGTTTGTCGGAAGGATCTTCATTCCGGGTTGGGGTAAGCGTAACGGCTGGGAGGTGGGTTGTGGAGATATGACAGCTGGTTGGGTGGGTTTTTGTGCTGTGTACTGTGTACTGTGTTGGATTTGGATCGCTGGGGGTATATTAGTGGCTTGCAATGGGAGGAGATAAAGTACTATTTTCATTTTTGTATGGAGTACACAGTAGATAGTGTGGTACAGAGATGTTTGGATGTAGGAAGGGATTACACAGTAGGGAGAGATGCTCGGCACCACCCCGGGTTATACTATGTGTAATACTGGGTTTGGGAGGTGGCTACTATCCTACGGAGTACTTTCATCTTGTAAATAATAGCATGAAATATAATAACCAGGACTGGTAGCCTCAGTGCCAACAACTCAACCCAAAGTAGCGGGTCGGATTATTCACTCTTCTGCATTGGAATTCTGCATTGATATTCCGTATTGGGACCTTGGCACGTCACCAAGTGCCCACATAGTATTTATCAAGGTGGGGTGATCATGCATTCAAAGGTACATTTGAGTAAAAAGGTAGAGGTAATAGAGACAAGACTGCATAAGATGTGTATAATCGCTCAAGATATTATCGAATATTCTTACGATTACCATGTAAACTGAATACCTCACGAGTAGTGGCAACCGTATCGTATATCATAAGCACCTAACACCCAGTTAGCATCGCACTACTGACCACCAGCACGATCTATTCAGATCCGTGCATGAACATCCGTCTTCCGGCCGAATCCTTGTCTCGCGGGATTTGGTCGGTGTTTGGGAAAGCCCTGCGAGTCAGGGGCTATTGACCTCCTCACTTCGGGGGAGATTTATTTTAGGAGTCCTCCGTAGTACGGGAACTATTTATTCTAATAAATTGCGGTGGTACCGGGAGATTGGTTAGCTGATAGGCTAAATCCCAATCGCAGGGAAAGTGGGCGCGTAGCGCTGTCGGTGCTTGGACTATTGCACAGTGGATAGATATCAGGTAGTCGGGTTGGACAGAAAGGAGTGTCCGTTACGAGGTTCCAGTTAGAGGATGAGAATTCCCCGTCGTGCATCATGCGACGCGCTATCCCTCCGTCTGAGAAACACCCAAGCGTCGGGAGCTGGTCCGCCAACATCGTCTTGCGGGGCAGTGGAGCCCGCGGTACCCTGGTCTGGATCCCTCCAGACCACCAATGCCTGGCGTAGCTTCGGACACACCAGTCTGTCGGATCTTCCGCCATAACATCCCGGCTAATTAGACTCCCTAGTTGTACTACCTGGTGGTCATGTAATATACGCAGCGGGGCGCGGGTTTAGGTTGGGACCACAGTGACTCCTGGACAAGTGGCTCTGCTGGCTAGTGAATTCGCCATTGTGCCACCTCGACGTGTTGGCCACGGCGTACAAACTAAGCAACTAGTAAGAGATTACACGGCCAGAGTATCAGCCGGAATCAGGTGTCACAGAGTAACATCATGGTTAGAACGATGCCAACTACCGTTGCATGTCAGTCTTGTGGCACTGGACGGCAGTGGATGCAAGCACATAGGTGAACAGACGCAACGTTGGCACTCAGTCCCAGTCCTGAGTCCACTTCGCTGCACATCGTTGTAGATTCATTGTAACCCAGCCAACTATCTACCCAGTGATCCTTACTTTTGCCAATCGCTCTTCAACCCGTCGAACAAGTTCAGGATCCGGTTTCGGCTTGTCTCGGCGGGGTCTGCGATCATCAGTATCTGCGTATACAGTAGTTACGAGCAAAAACTTACGGGTCTCGTATTGTTTCGGGTCCCTTTTCTTGCCCACAATTAGAGCACTCCCTCTCGCCCGATCGGTACAAAGTCGAACACTTGTGGCATGTATACCGTATGCGCTGCCGGGGCTTCTTCCACGTCCGTGCGGGAGGTTCTGCGGGAGCCACAACATCTCCAGGATAGCCATGCGGGTATTTGTCAAGTTTGGATCTGGGATCATTAGTTACATCGCCAGGGAGAACACAATGGGCTGGGATGACAAACGGTTCGCGAGGGCAGATCGTGCACCGAATATGCTGACAAGTAGTGCATTCCGTAGCATCCGGACCGAACACAGTACTACATCGATGGCATGTACGTCGAACTCTTTGTCGGCGTGGATGATGGACGACATCCTGGCCGCCGGTGCGCGAAGGCATGGTCAGAGGTGCCTTTGCTTTGGGCGGTACAGGGACCGTTTTGTGCACTCCCTGGGCGACAATGGCCTGAAGCGCAGCTTTCGTGTTGTCCCGGTGGTCGCAAGACTTTGCAGGGGGATGCTGGGGGCAGCTCTTGCAGCGGACGTGTTGGCAGTTGACACAGACTTTGTCGGGGCCGAAGGTGGTCTGGCAGCGATGGCAGGTCCGGCGCACTCGCATACGAATCGGTCTGACGACACGCTGCACGGTGGTGCCGTTGGGCGATCTCCATTCTCCAGGTTCAAGTTTCAATCCGTATTTGGCGAATAAAGCCCGCGCCTTCTCTTCCTGAAAGGCGCTCCAGTTGGTGAAAACGGTCGCGTCGGGCGTAGCTTTGCTGATGGCAATCTGCGGGGTAGCTTCGGGACTGTACACATGTCAGCGCCACCAGGACAATGATCTTGAAAGTAGACGTACGCAAGGGGGCTGCTGGACTCGGGTTCTCTAGATTGGTGCATGACTGGTGTAGAGGGGGCCCTGGCCATCGAGGTTCTCCTCAACACCATCTTCATGCGCTTGACATATTTGGACAACCCCTCTGGCTTGTCCTCTTTGGGGGGATCCCGCTGGGCGGACATTTTCTGGTCGGATCTGTCGGGGTTTGATGCTAGCAAGTCGGATAATTGTGACGTAGGACGATGAGACCGACAGTGGTTGTTTGGTGAAGCGCTATTTAAATCATCCCAGCTAAGTCGTGGTCGAAGTGTTTGAGAAAATAGGCGGTGTTGAGCCTAGATGGGGTACCGACAAGGTGGGTGGAAAACGAGGGAGCCACCGGTTAAGTATGGCAGGTCGCACGGGCGTGGACCGAAACCGTAGGCTTGGGACACCCGACGAGACGGTGAGATGAAAAACCCAACAGGAAGGGTCGCAGGGAATGGAACTGGAACAGCCGGGGGCAAATGCAACGGGTGATTGGTTGAATGGCGGTCAGATCCTGTGGACCGGGCGTGGATGTAAAGTGTAAAGAGACGTGACGTTGATTAGTTAGATAGGTGGTGGAGGGGAAAGCTTGAGAGAAGCCACAGGCCAACAAGCCAAAGGATGACGGAGAGGAGAGGAAGATAAAAGAAGGCAACGACAGCGCGAGCCGAATGTCAAATAGAAGCCGAACAGACTTTCTGGGGACTGAACGAGAGGGGGTGGGTAAGGAAGTGTATGTAAAGTCAGGTCGGAGTGGCAGGCGACTAACCTCACTAAGGGGAGTGGCACATGGCTGAGCCGATGCTCTTTTGATTCGTTCTTTTTCTTTTTTTATTTCTGTTTTTTGACTTTTATTTTATTTCATTTAATTTTACCTTCTCCCCTCCTACCTCCTTGATAAGAGCCCTCTTAATAATTCCCCTCCGATATTAAGGACAGCATTGAACCGATATTGAAATAATATCCAAATTAGGGAGCAGTGCTAACAAAGTCAATTCTGGAACCACTCCAGTGACCATCTCCTCGATAGTACCAAACCACAGCTGTAGCTAACTAGCTATCTACCTTGACCAAGTGAATTCCATGGAACTTGGAGAAGCTCCTCCGGAACAAAGGGAACAGGCGAAGCCAGGAAAGTCAGGTACGAAAACAAGGCCTCTGCATTGCCGATAGGCCAGCCTAGTTAGTAGCTGGTTGGTTGATATACGCCTCTTAATCCTCATGCAGCATGATTACCAGCGACTAGCGGGTGAACCGATGCGACGGGGCGCTTGGGGGACGCTGGGATGGAGTCTAATGCCGTGGCACCCTACCCACTCTGGAACAATGCCCGAACCCAGTGTCTCGCCGCGGTTTGAGTGGGTAGTGCTCTGTCTCCTGGCCATGGTCGGGGATGAGAAGCCATCCAGTGTTTGCTGAACATAGATGAAAGTAAACTGATATGAATGGGCATTGAATCTATCTGCACGGTCGGAGTCGGAGAGGAAGTTGATGTCAGCCGTATCGAACTTACCCCGTATTAGCCGATATGCTTAGGCTGCCAAAGACGGTGTATTTTATTTCGTCAGATACGCCGACAGCCGAAGCATGAAGACGATCGCGATGCTCCGTACTCTGAATAGTTGATCATGGCCCAGGGCTGACCGGACCGTTGCTATGCGTTATCAGACCCTTGAAAAACAAACTGACTTGACCAGACAGACGTTAATCAAATCGGAAGACATTTGACGTGCCGCCTCCGTAACAATAGCTGCCTAGCCTGAAGAAACCAGGACCATGAGATCATTGGCAGATTGCGAGGGATCCTTTTCCCTGGCTTCCTTCATTTGGCGCCGGGATAGCGATGCAACCTTCCATTCAGGACCGTGAAGAAACCTCCTGAGAAGAGTTTCGGCCGAAGGATAGGAGGAAAAACCTAATAATTTATAATAGATTAATAGAGGAGCCTATCCTGGACCTGTTCTAGAGCAGTTGCAGTCAGCGCCTCAGCAATGCCATTATCAACTATTTATCCGTGCATAAATCATGACAATAGCCCGGACAACCCCAAACAAGGAAAAGAAAGAAAAAGCCATTCCAACTCCCTCAGCTACAATAATAAACCAAGCTAAGCCCAAACCGCCCGAATTCTAGACTCACCCGCGCTGAAACCCGCCTCAGCTACCTACGGTATACTAGTACGTCTCCATACCGAGTTAATCCGAAGACCTTCTCTCCAACAGCCCGGGTACGTAAAGTAACCAACCAACCCGACCATTCAATCCCCGACCGCGCGCGACCGCAGCATTCCAACCATCCATCCATCGAGTTAGTCCATGCATGATGCATGACACAACCGACCAGCAGACGCCAGACGGTCAAGACCTGGCCCTTCGAATAAATTAGAAACGGCAACGGCTTCATGCAGGTTGGCGCCAACTCAACTCGCTACCGGGCTTCTCTTCGCTTCTAGATACGTCCAACCCCGACGGTGCATCCAGTAGATAGATAATTTGTCAGAAGCACCCGAAGAACCTTAACTTGCAGTCTGACGGGGGTATATATCGGAGAAATTTCACCCTACCGGGTTGGAAAGCCTTGGTCTCCACCGGTTGGTGGTTGGTTTGAAGAATCGCCTTGGGTTGGGTTGGGTGCCTTGTTCTTTTTGCCTGGGTGGTGAAGGGACACATGGCCTGATGGATGTACCACTCGGACGGTGTACTTGTATAGAGTAGGTGTCATTTTGCGTTCACCCATTATTGATTCCTTGACTGTGACCGCGACCGAGAGATTCATTCAATATAATTCACCGAATATTAGCCAGTACCTACCAGACTCTCCTCCCTCTCCCCTAACTAACCAATCTATACCAATACCAGAGACTTTGAAAATAGAATAAACTAAACCCATGGAACACCACCACCACCACCACCACCCACCGAACTAGCTACAACCAGTCCAATTAACAAAGAACCCCCCGAGCCAAACAATCGGGTATTACAGGGCTGAATCCAATCCAACCCAAGCATCCATCCATCACCTTGCACCCCCTCAGCATCCGTCAGCTTCACATCTGACCACCGATCTCCGCGATCCAAAAGGCGAGCTTGGGCCCAATCACCTCCGTCTTTTCTGGCTGGGATAACCAGTCCCGGCGGCGCGGAGAGAGGACCGAAAGGAAGCCGGCAGTGCCAGGTGTCAGAACTCCTGCCTGATGGGGTATGGTGAGGTGCTTTGCTTAATCTCCACTGTGGGGCGGGGAGGGAGAGATGTATGGTGCTAGTATTGGGGTTTTAGGTTTTACGGGGGGTTAAGTACTGCTTGGTTATATGACGGTGTATTGTGAATTGGTGTCCTGAGATAGAATGGGAGGGATGGTTATATTTGGATATGTTCTTTTTCGTCGGATGAGATGGGTATAGATGAGTAGATAGATAGTAATGATCATAAGTCTGCTCAGATAATATGTTATGATAATCACTAACTTACTGCCTGCCTATATCTAGATACCTACATAGGTGAGTGAGAGTCCACTTCTTCCAATACCATCACTCAATCAATCATCCCCATCATCTAGCACCTCTGTACAACCTACCATCCCCCATTGAGAATGACATCGATATCCATCCCCGCAAAGAACGAATCGGAACGACCGACCGACCGACCAAGCTTTCATTCCATCTACCTATCCTTCCATCCATCCATCCATCCCCAAGTACATTTCTCAGCTACCAGCATGAGAACAACCCATACTCCACCCATGTCGGAAACCTTCTCCCTCTTCCAATACTAATCCTCTCTCTCATACTCAGTATAATCAAGCCACTACTTCGGAGTAGTCACTCCCACGTAAACACCATTATCTACACCCCTCCCAGCCATCTCCTCACCCATCCACCCCAGTCCCGTCCCGCCTACCTAGTACCTCCCCATACATCTAGACAAGCAAACACCCGGACACAAACAAAGTTCAGGGCGCCCGAGTGGATCCTCGGTTACTTACAGCCAAATAGACCAGGCATGTCATGTCATGTCATCATAACCTGGAAAAAATTCCGCCGCATGCGGATTGTATTCCGGAAGAGGGAAGAAGAGGTGGGGTCGAACCTAGGTAGGGATATGATCAAGTTTCTATGTAGGTAAGTGATGATGATGATGCTGTTAGTTGATGATATGATGAGGTTATTTCTGTCGATCGGATGCAAGGGATCTGGGGATTTTGTAGTTTGGGGTATGTATGACAAATTGTGTGGGTGGGTTTAACCGGGGGTGGAGATGATGATGTGGTGTTTCTGATAGAGGTGGGTTATATGGCGGCTAATTGATTCCACCGATTGTTCAGCTTCATAGGAGGTATATGCAACTCATTGGAATAAATCTAGGTTGAGATGTACACAATGCCAGCACCGTCATTAAAGATGAATCTGTCGTCAAGACCTATATAAACCTGAACAAGGCCTGCAATCCAACTGTCTCACGTCGGAGGCTGCTGAAGCTAGTCCTCACTTTGCAGCTTCGATTCGATAGAGATAATATCATCCTCTTCGTACACTTCGATGACGCGGTTGACCTCCGCCGTGTTGCGCATCAACTCAACTGCACCAGCATACATCATGCGCATCGACGGGTTGCAGTTCTCGGGGAGGTAGTAAAGGAGGACGTAAGGAACCGTAAGGCGACCGGATGCCTAATACCAAAATCATCAGTATATCGTAACGAAGATCTAATGAGGGCTTGGAATCGCCTACCAAGGTAAGGGGGTAGCTGAGGAGGATAAACCGAGGGGACGATTCAGGAAGCTCGTCGGCTAAATCCACCATCTTGGTATAAACCTCGCCATCTTCTGGCCGGATCTCCTGACTCTTATTATCGATCACATCTGTGAACCTATTGTCAACCACCCACTGTTCCGAGATAACCAACGTAAACGAACACTGCGCGCCTTGCGATGACGGTTGTGCTTATGACAGATAGCGGGGCTATGAAGCAACGACAGGAGACGGGATCCTACAAATGATGGCCTGCGGGTCCTTGGCGCGGGAAGTTCCCAAGCGGAACTTGCGAAGTTTCTCTTTGGTCTCGGGGGAAAAGGAGTATAGGCGTGATTCAGACTGTAGGCATGATTTCAGGTTAGCAGGGGGATCGTCAAGACGGGCACGCGATGCGGGGCAAGTCTCCTCACCATGTTGGAAAAGGGGATGTAGTAAGAACACGGGGGAGAAACAAGACAGTCGAAGCGCTAAGAGCAAGAGAGAAAAACGGTGCCCCAGACGGGATGCGAGCGGGGATGAGAGCAGCTGGTTGGCGATGGTCTTGACCGAAGTCCAGGAGCAAGCAGGTGCTCCGCGTTTTCGGGCCGGTGGGATGAAGTTCCCCACCCGCTGCTGCTCGCTCCTCTTCTTCTCCTTCAATCTTCTCCCCGCCCGCGCTTGATCGTTACTCCGCCATCCATTTTCTTCCTCCTTTTCCTCATGTTCAGTCGTCTCGGTCAACTCACCCGCCATCTCTCGCGACCATCTCTCAATCTTCATCCCACCCCTGCGATCGCATCGCCATCTCTGATCTCGCCCGTGCTTCGTGCGCCCTCCCCCAAAATGACATCATCCGTCCTCCCGAAGAACAAGAGGACCATTCATACGGCGGCATGTCTTATCATTGGTGACGAGGTCCTTGGTGGAAAGGTAAGAAAGTACTGAGCCGGACTGGTAATCACTGTTCCGTCGCGTTCTTTAATTTGGAATTGTCGCGCATGCGCAGCGCACAATTTCCTGGCATGAACCAAGACTGACGTGTCCCGACTTGGACAGACAATCGACACCAACTCCGCTTTCTTCGCCAAATACTGCTTCTCTTTGGGTATCCAGCTGAAGCGAATTGAAGTCATTGCAGATGATGAAAGCGAAATCATTGAGGCAGTCCAACGTATGAGCGACCGTTATGATTTCGTCGTCACCAGCGGAGGCATTGGTCCAACGTCCGTACACCCCACATACTCTGAGAACCACGCGAATATGAATACTGCATGTGTCTTGAGAGCTGACTTGTATATGTCATGAAACCCAAAGCCATGACGATATCACTTATGAATCGATAGCCAAGGCGTTCGGACTGAAGCTGAAACTTCACCAAGCCGCCTTCGAACGTATGAAGCAGCTGTCCAAGCCTCACCCCATGCAGCCAAACTTCGACTGGGACACTCCATCGCCTAGTCTGACCGCGAAGTTGCGTATGGTCGAGATCCCCCACGACGAAGCTCTGCCGCTGGAGGAACAAGCGATTTTTGTTGCGGATGACATGTGGGTTCCGATCGCTATTGTCAACGGCAACGTCCATATCCTACCGGGTGTTCCTCGTCTATTTGAAAGGCTGCTCGAACACCTCAAGCCTAACCTGCTGCCTCGGTTGGTCAACCCCGAGGGAAAGGGCATTTACCGCTACCTGTTCAGCACGCCACTTCCGGAGAGCACAGTCGCCCCATACCTGACGGAGCTTGCTACTCGAGTTGCTTCCAAGAACGTCAAAGTTGGCAGCTACCCGCGGTGGGGAAATAAGCGCAACACCGTCACCCTTGTTGGCACTGATAAAGAGCTTATGGACTCGTTGATTTCGGAGGTTGAGCAGAACGTGGAAGGCAAGAAGGTCACCCGAGAGGATGAGCTTGACCCTCCATCTGACACGGAAGAAGGCAAATAAGTGAGACACCGGCTGTCACATACCTTACGTATACTATAGTTGATATGTAGACAATGGCACCCCGTTTTGACAGTATGGTTCATTCCCAATTGTATGGACGTTAAGGTTCCGCCCCGCGACGATGTTGCTCATTCTCCACTTCCACCTCGTAGCTAGAACTCGGTGAAGTCAGCATACCCATTTGAAGCATTCAACTGATAACATAGGAAACCGGCCACTAGGTCGCCAAACCCATGGAATCTCTAAAGTAACCCACCGATTGAGGCGATAACCGTAAAGCCCTAGAAACAATCAAGCCACGGCCTATAGGTTATGCCCCGTGGATTCAGTCTCCGAAAGAACAGTGCTTGAGCTTATTTTCACAGGTGTCAAGAATCCAGAACCAATAGGATTATCCAATATTCAAGTGTATACATGAAGAGAGAGAAAAAAAGACCAAGGTAGATATGCTTATTGGGCGCCGCTGTTGAGTGCAAGATAGGAAACACGGGAATCGAGGAGACGAAGAGGGAGGAACGTGGAAAGAGCAAGACCAAATTTGCCGAAGCGGCCGCCGCTCATACTTTCGACAGAATGCAGGATTGATTCCGAATCCATCTGAGCACCAGCAAGCAGTTAATACCGCCGTATAGCATTCAACAAGTGACAAGAATCACGGTTGAGAACAAAGTAATAATCAAAGAGAACAGAAGATGGAGGATATGCTCGATGCATATAAGGGTCAACGACGGATGAAAGTAGGCGATTAGAAAGCAGATTATCGGTGACTGCTGAATGTGCGTAGTTCAGTGCAATCGATGAGACATATGAAACGACGATTCTGCAGCCCAAGTATCACAGCGAACCGCGACAATAGCGTACCTATATTAATGCACAGATCTATTGACAGGTCCCGTTCTCGTCCTTTCAAAGATCGAGAAATCGTCAAGAAAACAATCTTTCAAAAAATAATAAACAAAATAGAGGAACAAAGGGGGAATCGAACGTTCATGGAGACGATGGCGGCATTAGGGTGGGAACAGACATCATCTGATAGCGAGGCTCGTATGGTATAATGATCAATCCAAAAAAAGCGTCGACACGCCACATTTCGCAGCGAGACAGTGGCCCGTATTTGTCGCTGATCTCTTTTCAGCCGGGGGTAAATGTAAGTGTTTTGTTTCCTTCCGTATCTCGACCTGTATGTATTCTTTTAGATCCAACGCCTGTCCCATTACATAATAATACATTTTCCACAGCAACCTGCGTCATCGCCAGGCTCGCTGACGTCCATCTTGCCTTCCGGAGCGCGTGAGCCCGCGCCCGCACCAGATGGATACGACGACATCTCCTTGTTGTACCGACGGATCTCGCGCACGAGGTCGTAGAAGGCGTTTTCGACGTTGATGCGGGACTTGGCGGATGTTTCGATGAACTTGCAGCCGAACTGCCGTGCGAGCGCCTCACCCTCTGTCGAAAGATAATTGTCAGCCACACCCTCCATGGGAAGCAGATGTCGGGTCAGGAAACCCACCTTCTTCGGAGACAGCTCTCTCCTTTTCCAAATCGCACTTGTTACCAACCACGATGATGGGGAAGTAATCCTTGTCCTTCACTCGTAGGATCTGCTGTTGGAAGGTCATGATTTCTTCGAAAGATTGGCGCGACGTTATCGAGTAGACTAGGAGAAAGCCTTCGCCGGTTCGCATGTATTGTTCACGCATCGCCGAGTACTCCTCTTGTCCGGCAGTATCTAACACATCCAACAATGCCACCTCCTCGTCAATGACGCACTGCTTGCGGTATGAATCTGTTCAAAAGACGAATCGGAATAAGCCACACGGTCGGTAAGCTATAGCAGAGCTCAGCGCCCACCTTCAATTGTCGGGTCATATTCATCCACGAAGTGGCTCTGAATCAATTGAATTGTCAAGCATGACTTTCCGACGCCACCACCACCGACAACTACCAGTTTATATTCTCTTAAAAACTATACGCGATTGATGTGTGAGCCATCCGTCACGTTGCTGAAGCGAGGAGTGGGAAGATCATCAGGGAAAACTGGGAAGGGAGGTGGTAGGAAGCACATGGAAGCCAATGACGGAAACTGGAAGCGCAGCGACAAGGCTTACCTTTGAAGCCATTTTGGTATGTTCTGGCCTGAATTATGCTGGGAGGGAGGAAGGGAAGGGGGGGGGAAGAGAAGCGGTGATCGAAGCTATCCCAACAGGAGCTGTGACAGCGGGTCGAAGGAGCAGCAACACAATTTTCTTTTGCAGAAGGGGACAAGAGTCGGGGCCCAGGTCGTCGGGAGTTTCGCGCAAAGCAGAGGCGCCTAAAGGGCAGTCCACAGCAACGGCGGGTCTAGTGATTACTAGGCCAAGCTTAAAGCAGCAGACGGGGGGGGGGGGGGGGGTGTAAAGTGGTGTGGAAGGAGGATCAGGGGGGGGTTCGTGGAACTTTGCAGCAGGCGGAATTGAAGGCGAGGCGGCAGGGTGCTGCTTGACTGCAGTTCGTCTTGTCCCAAATCGTCCAGATGGAAAGGGAAAAAACGAAAGAGAAGGGTACTAGAAACACCTTCGAGAACCAGGGTGGATTCAAGGAGGGAAAAAGAAGGAAGGGAAGAGACTGGGTGGAGAGACTGGGAGGGGAAAGGGGAGAGAGAGGATGATGATTAAGGAGAGTTAGGCCAACTGAGGAACGGAGGTGGGGATAGCAGACCAGCCCAGAAAGGAGTCTAGATAGAGAGCGAACCACCCAGGGAAAGGAGGTTCAGACTTCACAGACGCCAGCCAGAAAAAGGAAAAAATGGACGTCGTGATTGGTGTGGGATAACTATCCCTACTTATGATCTAAAAGAGCCTTCTTCCGCCTGTCGACCATCTGGATCGTGGATAAATTGATATGGTGCGGCTGCTGATTGGAAGGAGGGCGAGAAAAACTAGGGACTCGAGAGGCATAATCTCACCACCAGACCTAATCAATAATCCTAATATAATAATAATCTTCCTACTGCAGTACCTAGGCTTACTACTAGTAATAGGATCAATGCTACGACGACTCGGGCGATGGAGATTATTGGCGACAGAATGAAAGGGGGGAAGCGAGAAGGCGCGAGAGTCCGACAGACGGACAGCAAGTGGACAGACAAGTGGAGTGGATGTGGCATTAACCGGCGACGCGTGTGGATTCGGCCACCCAGCCAACTGTTTAATTTCACTGGTACCGCGGCTTGGCCCACCCGCCGATAATAATTAACCTCCATCGTCCGATCGTGAGATATGGACGGACAGCCTGGCCTTGAAGCCGTGCCAGCTACCCCAGAAACCACCAGAGCATGGTTCTATCAAATCCCTGGCGGGCTGGATCATCTTTGATCGGGAACAACGGTGCGTGAGTGGAGGCCAGGACAGGGAAAAAAATGAGTCAGTCCGGGGGGGGGGAGGAAGAAAAATGGTTGCATGGTGAGGTAGCCTGAAAAAAGGGGCCGGGGAATCATATTTCATCCCAGGGCACACAGATTAATGATCCATTGGGTTTAGCTCCTGCCAGCCTCCAAACTCCAAGTCCAAAGGATTATTATTATAATTATTGACCCAGCAAATACCACCGCAGCAGTCCGTAGTGACTTTAGTCTTTGCACAATCCGACTCTAGCAGTTGACGCCGACTCCGACAGGCCATTGATCGTATCGCCCACAGATTAATCTTCACCAGCTCCACCGCTTAGCGCCGGTCGTTAATGCTTCCAGCGTCTCCATCCGAACCCCCCCCCCCTGAGGGTCTTTTCCCCTGCTCACCTTAGTGACCTTACGCAACACAGTAAACGAACAAATAGCTCCCGGAATTCAAGCCAATCGCTGGGACGCCTGCTCGGTGGATTTGGTCGTTTCTTGCCTCTGCGTCCCGCTCCGGTTCCTTGAAAGTTGAACAGTTCAACTCCTTCGGACCCAGGGTGCAGTCGCCTTACTTACGCAAGCACTGTAAGAGAGACAGACAAGTGACAACCGACGAACACCCATTGATAATGACTTTCCCGTCCGGGCAGTTCAAAACTCGGAACGATCCATTGTACTAAGGGCCCTGGACGTTACAATTTAATAAGGAGGGGAACCCCCGATGGGAAGTTGTGCCGGGCATTCATCATTCCATCATCTCATCATTCCATCATTTGTGTGTTCCTTTCCCGCGACCGTTTGCTTCTAGAACGGTAGAACCATTCTCAGCCTTAACAGATGCAACGTGACAGCTCCGATTTGACACACCGACTTACATCATAAATCGAAATATTGAGTCTGGGTTTCTTTTAGCCTTCGTTCTGGCTGTCCCTGAGAGACGGAGGACAATGGATCCAGAAGGCGCCTAAAATAGGCCAAGGCCGAGGTCAGAAAGTTCTCCACGCCTCCACTTGCCCAAGGTGATATATTGGTCTGTGAGACCGTCCGATCCCATAATCCAGCGACGCTCAATCACGATTGGCGGATGAGGCAGCGGCCTCGACACTCCTTGCTCATTCGGTGATGGGCGGAGTCATCGGCATGGATAATACCCTCGAGTGTCAAAAGATGACGTCCCCCAAATTTAAACCCTACAAGTCCGAACACTTTTTGCATCCTTGCATCCAGCTGCAGGCTTGGGACGCTCTGCCTTGCTCTCATATCACTTTCTGCAATGTCGCTCGTTGATCTTCTTTAACACTGACCCCTACGGAGTAGAGCCGACTGAACCCACCCGTGTTCCGAGCCATGATCCATCACCTCATTGCCTGATTTTACGGACAAATGCTGATCGCGGAAATCTCTTCCATCCTTGCCGACACATCACATTGACAGCGCCATGGGCTCACTGTGGATGTCCTTGGCACCAGTCTGGGTATCTGATCCCCTCAGGTACAAAGTACAGTACCTGCACCGTCTCTGCGGGGTTGTCGTCGGGACATGCGACCGAGATCAGTACCTGTCAACTGCTTAGTCTACTGTACCAGTCACACTCTAGACCTTGTCCATGTGCCGAATGCCCGAATCACTGGCCTAGCAAACAGTTGCCTGCGTCAGTGATCAAACGGCAGAGCATTAGTGTCTGTGTCTCTGCGACGCTACCTGAAGTGCATACCCGCTGTAAACGCCGTTCTAAATCGCCCCCCAATGTTGGAAGTTTAGTTTATCTTCGAACAAAGTCAATCAATCAATCATCAAAAATTTCCACCATGACGTGGTCAGACAGAACCAACATACAGAGTGGGGTAATTTACTTTCCATCTATCATTCTCTCAAATCTCAAATCTCAAGTCTAAACTCTCAACTCGAGTCTCTCGCGCCGCTGATCCCCTCATGACGCATCCATCCCTCAACGCCATCCCGTGTGGGACACTGAACAAGACAGATGTCAACAATAACTTTGTTCCCTGACTGGTGCATATTCAAATGATCTGCAGAGTATCTACTCCGTACTTGACTTTGGCTGACACAACCTCTGAGCCACAAAGGGGTCATAGCTGCTGCTGCTGCTACTGCCCCTTTTCGGGTCCCTAGTACTACCTACTTAGATACTCAACGTACTAAACAAAACCACCACCAGGAACTAGTACCTACCTACCTACCTACCTACCTATCTATTTATCTATCCCATAATTTAAATTAAATAGTCCAACACTATTTACCTACATTGTCGCCAATGTCTTATAACCCCCACGTTAAGCACAGATAGATAGATAAATACTTAATCTTCACATGCTAAAGATAAATAACTCACTCGTTCCTTGGCCCCATGTCATATGCAGGGGCAGATAAAGCTTGGGAGGGAGGGGGGGGCAGCCCGGCCGGGGTTCTCCGCTTGCCGGCACGTCAAGCTCCGGGTCATGATGATACATACCTATCTATCTCGGGCCTCTATTTCCTTCTTGGAGGAAGTAGGTAAATTGGCATTAGATCGGACCTGGATGTTTTTTTTCTTTTGGGTTAGTGCCACTAGGTAGCTAACTAGTGTTATCGAAGTGTGGGAATGGATGGATGGTCCCTGGGTTTCTGGGCCCGTTGTTCAACTACGTAGAACTAACTAGCAGTTATTTGGTGCTGTAATTGAGTCATTATTGATATAGACTTATCGTCACTTAGTCCTTTGGGTACTTGTATATATCTACGAAATCTACGGCGCAAGAGATAAAGTACATATTTCTTCATTATCTGTTTCAAATAACAGTAAATACATGCCAGCGCAATTGCTAAGCTAGCTAGCTACCCAGAACTCCGAAACCAGTTCTTCGTAAAGAGTAAAAAAAAAAAGCCCAGCATTGCAGTGATGGAAGGTCCCAACAACAAACCGGGGCACTGTGGACATGTTTCACATATCGAAGATAAAGGAAAAAGAGAAGAGAGAAGAAAAGATCATATCTTCTTTACAGAGACACCGAGTGAAATGGTACAGGGGAATGTTAAAAGGGAAAAAACAAGGGAGAAGATCAGGTCACGACGCAAATAAAACAGCTCAATCCAAGTCATCAACATCATCGTTTTCTTCCTCCACTAGGGTAGAAGCATCATCAAAGGTGAACTGTCCAAGTGCGATAATAGTATCGAGTTCCGAGGCTCGAACGTCTTGGCTGGTAACTTCAACTATGAGATCGAATTCTCGGGGCAGGAGCGTGTCGGGGTCCTCTTCTTTCTCAATAATGAGCTCATTGTCTAAGGTGTTTTCGAATCCCTGAAGGATGATACGTGAGTTCTTTTGTGCTAGGGCACGGGCTTTCTCCATGTCTGACTGGGTTAGGGAGCTTGGGATGAGAGGTGTCACGGTCATGCCACATGGGTAGTCGGGTTCAAAGTGAACGGGTGTAGACCAGCTATACAATTCCGACTTGACTCGGTAAGACCAGGGACGACCGTCTTTGTAGACCAGTTCCATGTCGGATCTGGAGGCAAACACTTCGCACCAAGCGTACTTGAGTCTTCCATCAACGGCGTAGCTCGGAGACGTATGCCAGGGAGTTATAGGTGACGAAGTCTGTGGCAAGACGTTGATGGAGATCTTGTTTGACCCATTCGACGGGTGGATGGACAGGCGGACGTGGTTAGGGAAGTTCTTGCGAATGGCTTCGGCGAAAGCCTGTAGAGTCCATATGTTAGTTTAATGTAGTGTTGTATGCTATGGGTTTGAATTGGTTCATGACTTACTGCTCCTCTGCCGATCATTGTCTTGGCAATAGTTTCCAAGTTCTTCTTATGTTTCTTGTTGGAGATGCCATTGCTCTTAGTGAGTTCAAGGTCTTTGGTGAGGAACTTGATATATCCCCGGTAAGTGGTGCAGATGTCGACGTCGGATTTGATTTTCTCATCGACGTCAAATCCCAACGGTGTGTAGTTGTCAATCAGTCTTTGACGAAAATGCGGCGCGAGAGTCTCATATGTCTCGCTGTCAAGAACAATATCCTCGTTCCAGTGGATGAGGTTGCGTAATCTGACGAAGTCGATATGGTCGCACTCCTTTTCTGCTACCATGCCTCTCAACGCCTGGCTATACATCCAGACCTCGCTGTCAGGTACGCCGAGGATGTCTAACAGTGATCAGCGTGTAGACCCATAGGTATCCTGTTATCGACATACCGTTGTACACTAAGCCATCGGATGCGATGGTAAGTTGGGCTCCTGCAGTGTAGATCTCACCGATGGCCGCACAGAGTCCATTCAGGTGAGCGATCGATACGTCTTCACCCTTGTCCGGAAGACAACCTAAGGTCTTATTCTTCTGGTTGGGCGACTTGAATGGAAACGCCGGCATAATCATCTGAACCGGCTCCTGGGTGCGAATTTGGCCATAGATCATCGAGAGGAACTTGAGATTACCCTCGTCGGTGCGATCTTTTCCCCCCTCAGGCACCGGGGTACGGTATTGGCCGATGATGCTAAGGATGTCGACGGCTTTCTGTAAGGCTTCATGGTCGGGCTTGAACTCTGCAAAATGCAGAGTCAAGGCCGCCAACATTGCCGAGACCTCGACAGTTGGGTCCATCTTTTGATGGTTCAGTGTAAATACGTGAAGTCTGTTCTGCAGGTAAACAAGAACAGGTGATGAGGAACACGGTCCTACATAACACGAATGATGCAGGTCACGCTCAGTGATCACGACTAAGAAAAGCATGCACGACAACTGATCAAAACAAACTGACCCATTTACTTGGATTGAGATCCAGCAAATATGGGACTGTGATGTCAGTCATTGTCCTGGAGTATCATGCTTCAGTCCATATTGCGATGTGCCGGATGCAGTAATCGGCTTGCCTGCCGAAACCAGCAAACAAGCTTCTGATGTTCCACGAAAATCTTTTCCCTTTTGAAACAGCGGGACTCCCATCGACTTGCTCGCAATTAAGGCAAGAAGCCAGACGCTAAATTGACGACATGCTTGTTGCTGTCCACATTCGGAATATGGAATGCCAGGATGTGTCTGCTCTTGAGCCACGAGCTTCGCTACCAGCAGATTTTGCAGCTCAACGAAGACATGAGGCAAAGCCTTAAAGAATATGATGGGCTAGTCTGATTGTCCGGATCTCGATAGGGCAAGGCGGATTGGCTCCATGCTAGGCAGGGGTTTCAATGCAGAACTCGCCCTGAGTTCCTGCGTACAGGCACAATCATGGCTCTATTTACCCCAGTTGATTAATCTAATCCAATCTGTGCTCAAGCCATTGTCATTTCAAGGGCCGTTGCTTATTCTTCGAGTGGGTCGACAATGACTAGTGAGTCGATTATCGCCGCCGATGGTCGAGGAAAGATGCCGGCATCCCACCTCCTGTTTAGAAGTGAGATATACGATGAGGAAGGAGTCATCGTCAAAGAAATGGCTGTCTTGCCTATATCGACAACTCGGTTCTGAGCTAATCAGAAAATGTAGATGGTTTTAGCCATATTGCGAGGACTAGTTGACGCTGGTGGCTTGATATCCATGATCCATGCTTATGTCTCCTCATAGGGCTTATCCAATTAATCTGAGAAAAGAGTCAGTAAAGGAAAGGAGAAGGCCTGGGGGGTTTATATACTCAATCCTAGTAGAACCTGAAGGTGACTGAGGTTCTAATGTATTGAAGTCAAAGGGCCTGAATGGGAATGGATTATCCCATACCTCACTGACTTGCTAACGCCTTCATCAGTCAAACCTTGAAAGCAGAATAACTCACTTCACGTTAAAGTCATTGGGACCAATCACTTAATTATATCAATTTAGTCAATCTTGTCTCACCGCCTCTTTACCATATTTTTGATCAACACCGCCAAGTTCATCTAAAGGGTACACATAGCTAAACATGTTCATGTAGCTATGCCTGCACAGTTAATATCAAGCAATAAACACTAGTATCACAGATGCCTCCAGATTGTCATGGCACATTACAGTAACTGATGAAGACTAAATGGTTATGGCTATTCCGCAGAGCTATGATGATGAGTGACGCTCACAACAATGGGCTTCATTAACGTCATATTTACTGGTGTAGTGAACTGTGAGAACTGTCCTCATATACGTGAATACTTCAAGGTTGTTACTGCCTCCGTCACGGCGGGACCGTGAATTTGACTGCGACATAGGTTCGATGTGTTCACGGGCTGGGGTATACCATACTCTACTGTTAATGGGAGAGTCATCGTTTAGTGACTCCATAGTCGGCTTTATTTCCTTGTATGGAGATCACTGGGCTTAAACGTATGATGGCTGGCAAGAAAAAAAAAGAAGCTATACGGCTTTCTGTGCTTCAAGTAATCACCGTGAAGGTAGCAGTTGTTCCGGTAGAACTACTATATTTTCGAAAAAATGGTCTTGAAATGGAGTAATGTTCGTTTATATATCTAGGTCTACCAAGAATCCAATCAATTCTAACGGGGCTGCAACAAGTGAGCCATATACAAGATGGTTCTATATGCGCATATAATCTAAGACCTGCGGTGCATGGCAGTCGGCGATGCCTATGATATGAAGTCATCAGCACGGTCGTCGCTGAGCCTTGCATCTAATGGGTTGACTTACCTGGTGGCTTGGGAAGATCAGAGTATCCGCGATCACAACGTTCTCGCGCCGACCAGCGGCAAACACAACGATCTCGGCAATATCATCAGGGGTAAGGGGCTCACAGCCGCTGCAACATCTCCTATTAGTGCCTGACCATCTGCGTATCAAAGTGAGAAAATAAGGGATTTTACGCGTAAACGGCATCTGCCTTCGACTTATCGCCGTAGAAGCGCACGACGGAGAATTCCTGAAGAAAAAACATATTAGACGAGACCGTAGAATAGACATAAGCGGAATCCTTACAGTCTCAACCTGGCCAGGGTCGATCTCAATGACACGGATTCTTGTGGCGATGAGCTCCTTCCTCAGGGCATCGGTAAAAGATCTAATAGCCGCCTTGGTGGCGCAGTAGATACTACCACCGGGGTAAGGCTCGCGGCCAGCAATGCTACCAATATTGATAATATCTCCTCGACCACCGTCGGCTCTCGTCTTGAAGATGGGGAGGATGGCCTGAGTCATGTTGATCAGTCCAGTAACGTTGGTGGAGAACATGACATTGATGTCTTCAGGGTCGATCTCAGGGGCCTTGGCAACGCCCTTGACGAGGCCTCTGGTTTCTGTTAGCACGAATTTGAAGTTACAACGTGTAGGTGGCATGGTGACTCACGCATTGTTGACCAAGACATCAATCTCCTTAAACTCCGCGGGCAAAGAAGGCACAAAGTTCTTGATATCTTCCGGGTTGCTAACATCCAGTTGCACAGGCAACACCTTAACGCCTTCACCAACTTCTTCCTTGATCTCCTTAGCCAGCTCGTGCAGAGAGTCGATCCGTCTAGCAGTCACGATAATCTTCAAGTTCTTGGGAGAGGTGCGAGCAAATTCCTTGGCAGTGCTTCGACCAATTCCGGACGATGCACCAGTTACGAGGATTGTCTTGCCTTCAAGGCGCTTTGCCATTGCTGTAGCCATTGTGCGTTTGACGAATGTTGGTTGAACCGCAGTACGAAAGGGAAGTGGGGTGGATGCGGAGAATATCCCGGGCGAAGGGGAGAGCTGTCGAAGGGATCTGATTGTACTGTGGTATGCTCGGAGAAGTCGCATAAAGATCCTGGGTGGGGGTTAGGATCAAGTCAAGGAGAGCGGGAATCGAGAGGATGAAGAGATAGGGGCTGGCTGTGGTAGTCTTATGAATCATAGGCCGAAGGTCGGGATGGCGTGCGGGGGATCCGGCGAGGCCATTTCGTGATCCGGCGGGGCCTGGCCTCGGCTGATGGTTCGCCCGGTCGGACTTGCTTCCGATGCTGCTGAACTATCTTCCAATCCCACCTCCTCCATTACTTGCTGGAGTGGTGAAAGTCTATTGGAATGGATGCTTTATCCTCTTTTAATCTTCCCAAAGTCAATTAATTGGTGGAGTTAGGCTTATGAGAAAGCCCAGCATCTCCCCATATCGCAGGTATCTCTCTATCTCTTTATATATCAAGCCGAACGAACCGACTAAAGCTTTGGAGCTTTCTACGGAATAATTGCGGCAAATTCAATCGCTTTCTCCTTTAAATGATTCCACGCTGGTGGGCTTCATACCCTATGGCCCTTGCTGCAAATAAACGCATCTCGTAGGTGTGTACGGAGGTATGTTCCAAGAAGCCCGTCGCTCCTGAGAAGTTCAATTTTAACACAGTGCTGATAGGAACCTCCCTTTTCATGTCACTAAATCAGTTTGCAATCCTCGAGTGTGTTATACTTACCCTGATATCAATATATTCAACGTGCCTGCCCTGTTGATCGACAGTTTCACTCACCACCTGGCCTTCTTTTGACGAGTAATCGACGATTGAGAAGGTGTCGAAGGGAAGGTAATTATAATTGATTCAGCAAAGTTCTCCTAGACGCGAAACAGATCATGACTTGCTAATATTTACACGGGAGACCCTCCGCCAACGGGCTTTGGCCTTTTGGAATCTGCGATAGGGAGCATCACCAGGTCTCATGGCCTACACGATAAACAAACACCAGAGGACGAGGTGCCCAAGAGGACTTTCCCTACTGAAAGGCGCACAATTATGTCCATTATCCTCGAGCGGCTATAGGCAACTGACCTCGCACGGTCATGCAGAGTTTAATCAAAAGAAAACGGGGTCGAGTTAGAAGCTACTTGCATGCAGCTATCCAAACAGAGTCGACTATATCCTGCTGCCATGCTCCGTGAACAGGAGCAGCATATGTTACAGAGAAGGTCGTTGCGTTCAAGCCATCAACCTTACTCGCTTCAACTCGGAAGGGGATGTCTTGATTCGCGAAGTAGAAGCAACAGTATAGTGGGGGTTAACTGTAGCATAAGCTAAGGGCCTTGCTCCCGAGAGCTTCCGCGGAATAAGTATCAATCTAGACGTGGCGATCACTCGCTTGTTGAAAATGATCTTGAAAAAGAGCCCAAAGAGCAATTTGCGCCTGTAAAACTCGTCTACTATCAAGGTACATGCGAAGAGGAAAAGGTCTTCGCCTATGCTAACCATGAATATCATTGATCTGCAAAGGCTAGCTGTGGATCCGCATGTCCATATGACGAAATGCTTCACTGTCGGCAAAGCATTCAGCACTCTCTAGAATATGGCTCTATGTCGGGGGTGAACATGCTCCATGGCTACCTCAGATAATTGCTACATCTCTCTAGCTCACGGACTATAGCATCTACCAATCTAGAATATGCATCGCACTTGCACCTTACCAGCTCTCAATAACATTGACAGCAATTTCTTTCCTGGCACATTATCCACCATATTTCATGCACAATATTCTGCATCAATGATGTAAGTCAAATTGAAAAAAGGAGATCAGTGACAACTCTGGAGTTGACGTTCAGCCCGAGGGTATGATTTCTTTCTTTGGTCAACAGTCTGGCGAGTGACCGGCGCTCCTGGGGGTAGGATTTAGAGAAATACACTTCGTAGATAAGACCAACGAGATGACCTTTTCTGAATCCTCAGCCCTATAGATAAAGAGTGCCACGATTATTTGAACGGCGTCCGCGGGATAGAGTATTAAGCTGCATTCCATAACATACTAGTTCTGAATTCAAAAATCAATAAGCTTGAGCGACTCTCCAGTTAAGGATAGGTAGATTTGGAATCAGAAGTGTTTCGGCTGCTCATGCATTTGACCAAGGCACCGAGGTTATGATATACTCAGGTCCGATAACAACAGGAATTATTGAAATGGTGTGGTGGAAGGCGTGTTGGGTTGGGGGCGGCGGATCGTCAGGGATGGAGGGAGACTCAGGCTGGGCACTCGTTCACTCCCTGACCGCTTCACTTCCTCCTTTCCTTTTCTTCTCCGGTCGACGATCATCGCCGGCTTTTGACAGCAGCCCCGGACTCAGAGCCTGTGTCAATGAGAAACTTTTCACTAAAGGAACGGTTTGATGGGCTAGTCTGATGGCCCTAGTGACTCTATTGACATTTGACACTGGCCTATCTTGTTGTTGACACCTCACCCGACGATCTTCAATCCCCTCCTTCCTTCAGTTCAGAGCAATGGCGTAATACTTATCATCTTCACATGTTCTACTTTGTACCCATCCTAAGGAAGTCATCGAATGCAAGAAGCACCATTTCACGGGCGCTTTGGATCGCAAAGATTACATGAAGGGCATGGCTACGACTTACACGCACAATCCTGCAACAATCGACGAACGCCACCAATCGTTAAGTTTCCAAGGAATAATACCAGCTATTGAAACCAAATCTCAAAACAAAAGAAGCAATTAGTCACCGATTTAATTAGCGAAGAAGATCCAAATGGCTGGAATGAAACTCAGTGTTTCCAGAAGAGGTCACTGATGCGTTCATCTTTCTTGCAGAATCCTTATCAGCAAGCCATGTGCATCCTTCATGGCTCACTAGTGGCATCCCTACCGGCTGTCTGGTAGTGCGCATCCTTTGCCGCTTATAGCTTGCCCGGCGCAGCAATAGCGCGGCGCTATTGAAACTCGCCTTCCCTGTCCCCTTTGGACCTGCATAAGAGGACCCATCTTTTATTGATGATCATAGCCATATTCCCACAACCGCGTGCCTGAATATGGACAAACCCTTCAAACCCCGTAGGACAATTGAACGCCGAGGATGCGTCGAGTCTGGTGCCTTCGGAAAAATGTTGTCACCGGATCATCCAACCACGAGGACCAGCATTGGCAGCACGTTCACATATTATGTGCGCTCGATGCGAGGGCCGTACAACATACTCCACATGCGAGCTCGGAGCCCACGGGCTTGCTTCGGTCAAAGCATAGCAACGGCTGCGGGCTTCCGACACGAAGTCATGGGACCTCACTGTAGCTGGAGTCACGAGTCATGCGAGACACCCAACGTTTCTATCAACGACACAGGATGACAAGATATCTACTTTCTATGTGCGGAGTACAACAGTAGCATGTCCTTTCGCTATCCTTTGTTGACAACCACACTCTCTCGACAGGATGTTCTAGGCCCCTGGAGAATGCGGCAATACATAGATTCTAGCGAACCTTGCAAATTCAAATTCCTATGTTGGTCACACTCCGACCACGGCTTGATCTATGGCTAGGTTGAGATCGACGACCGCCGCTGGGATGTTGGAAGCAGGAGGAGACTATGGCGACTAGTTGTCGCTTGAATATCCAAGGTTCCAATCAAGACGAAGACCTGCGTAGTAAGTCGCCAAAAGCGCGGACACGCTGCCTATCGAGCGCTCAAGCCCACAACGAAGGTTTCCCCAACTTGTCGATCAACCACTGAGCAGACCGTGGTCAATCGCCTTGGTAAATTTCCGACGAGCGATGAACAAAGAGCAAGAAACAATGATTGACCGTCGTTGGCGATTGACCCGAGCAGGTGAACGTATTCGCCCGTGAAACAATCTCGACGCTAAGTAAAGTCAGTCTGCTCCACCGCATAGCAAATGGCCCCAATGGTTACTGACTGGCGGCAGCTCGCGATCTCCGATGTTGCAAATTTAACTTTCATCGAGGGGCGAAACTTTCGGGGGCTACCCGGCGTCTTCCACTAGCCTGGGACCCGACAGCATGTTTCCTCGTGCAATTGATGCTCATTGCCCTGAACATATGTTCTTCCCTATATCTAGATAGCCATGGATGGCCACTGCTAGCCAGGCAACAGTCCCTGGGACCAGAAATAGTTCATGCAAGGCATTGGACTAGAGATCTCGTATTTCTCCTCGTTGGGTGACCCACCGCCACGCTGGGTGGCAGATCATTTCTCATCCTGATCTATTCGCGGGAAAGGAAGAACATTGATGGACGAATGAACTCTAGGATCATGTCACACTACTGTTAGTCTCTTTGGTGCCAGAAGCTTCCTATACCGCTTGGGGCTCGCGTGCATCCACCATCGCTACCCACACCAGCACGGTTGCGGCCTGTCTCATCAACTTGAAACCGACGGCTAAACATTCGCAGCAGCGCCTAAGCCACATCGAGGGAATTCCCCCAGCTTTTCCATATGGTTATTGATCCTGGTCTATCTTCTGCACGCTTTCGATTCATGGTCTGCTCGCGGTCGCTCATGGGATACCAACGCCCGAGGATACGAGCCTGGAGGTGAAACGGGCATTTGCGTTCAACCTACTCTCTTCTCGGTGGAGCCAGTCCAACCGAATCAACGGTACCGTACAGGGGATATTGCCGAGTCCGTCCCATAAAAAAAAGGCACTATACCCCACGAGGGAAGTTCTCAAGACACCGTGGTGGCGTCCCATGGATCGATCACCGGAACGAGACTCCAGTGACAGGGCGCTGGATGCCATTCTGGGTCTCGCTCTACTGTTGACTCCGTCATTGACTAATGTATCCCTTCAACTGCATCCACTCTATCCACGACACCAGTGGAGACCCCGACTTAGTGCCTAAGATCATTACTGCAATTCGAAAGGAGTCTCCGTCATGTAGCCACATTGTGCCGGACAACACCGAGCTCAAATTGTCCACTACGTACGCTGCATAGATTCTTCCATGGCTCTCCAGCAGTCTAGCCGTCTTCGCACGCTATTTACTACTATCAAACTCTGAGCCATTGCGGGGGGTATCTGAGACGCAGAGCACCGAGCAGATAAGAGCAGGACCCCTCGATTTTTTTCGGGCGTGAGATCTTGGAAATCAAAGGTACCCCAGGAGCTCCCGCTAACCCACTCACTCTCCTTAAAAGCTTGTTGGTGCTATTCGACCCATGTGGTAAACGACGTTTCGACCTCTAGGTTCTAAGGACCTGGAGATTGCATATCTACGCAGACCGACATACAGACAGCAAATCAAAGCAATAAGAACATCGAGATTATCCTACATCACGATCTACACTCTTTCCCGGACACAGAACTGCGCATTTGGTTCACTCTTTTGTCGACATGCTGGATGAGATAGTGGGAAGCATTCTACTTCCCCGAGGTATAAACGATGATGCCGCCCGCGGACAACGAGCATTGGTGGTGACAGCCGTGCTGACCGGTTTTTCAATCCTCATTGTCGCTATGCGAATGTACGCGCGAGTTGGATTGATGAAATTGATTGGTCGCGAAGACTATATGATTCTTATCTCTTTGGTACAACGCTCCGAGACGGTTCTTCCGGGAGGCATTGGTCGCTAACTGTTCTGCCTAGGTGTTAGCATGTACGTATCTAGGCCTGGTCGCTGCAGGTAAGTCGTGGGTCATCCCAGAACCAACTAAGGCCCTCTCTCACATGCAACAGAGGTACATTTCGGCCTTGGAAAACACTCCGCCGACCTTTCCACACATGTCCTGAAAGCACAGTTAAAGGTAAAGCCACCATACACAACCAACCCCTTTGTATAGTGCTAATTCCTTCTTTAAGCGACTCTGGGCTGCCATTCCCTTCTATAACGCCAGCTTGATCTTTACGAAATTCTCCATTCTCTTTCAATATCTTCGGATCTTCCCCGACCGCCGCTTCCGCCTTGCCTGCTACGTCGCGTTGGGCATTGTCGCTACCTACGGAACATGGGCAGTTATCAGTGGTTTCCTGAACTGTGTCCCAGTGGCTAAATTCTGGAATAGCGACGTCCCCGGCTATTGTCTCAACTTCGAAGCAGTGTGGTTTTTCAACGCATCCATGAACATTGCCACAGACACAACCCTGTTGATCATGCCGATGCCTCTTTTGTCACAATTGCAACTTCCGCGCATGCAAAAATTGGCCCTTATGGGTGTCTTCGCAATTGGTGGATTGTAAGTCATGAATATTGACCATCCACCCAACGTATGCTAACCACCGTACACAGGGTCGTGATCACCAGCATCCTCCGTTTATCAAGTCTAAGAAGCGTAGCTCAAAGCAAAGACACATCCTGTATGTGGTCACCGGACCCTTTCATAATGCAGACACAGACCTAACAAATGAACCAGACAGCAACGTCGGAGCCGCCTACTGGACCGCCGCAGAATGCAATGTCGCTATCATCTGCGCCTGTCTACCATTCCTCCGCCCACTCGTCAGTCGCATCTTCCCTCGCTTCCTCTCAACCAACAGCTACACTCGCAATCCAACCATGTCAGCGAGCCGCATGACCGCTGCCCGAATGACCGCACGCTCGCATCGGCAAAAGGTCGAGCTCTATTCCCAGGATCGGGACTACGGCATGTACACCATCGACGTCAAGTCCGGTGAAGCAAACCATGATGGCACATTAGCCGGGATCGAAGTCACGACGACAACCATGATCCAAGAGTCGTCGAGAAACTGCAAGTCGACCAGTCAACGGCGATTGGTGGTAGATGATTAACGATATACCTATTTCACTCAAATACCCTCATTTTCCCTATCTACTCACGAGATTTCCACTGTTTTTGACATTTGCGTGATGCATGATACATGACCCTGCATCTTGATCCTCTTTTTGTTCGATATCCCAAGCCGCCGTTGTACTTGTACACTATTCTGCCACCTTGTACATTCTTCTCATTCTCAGGATGTTCAATCACTAATGACTATATGATTACATTACCAATCAACACCTTCAACCTTGCTCCATACACAATCTCTTCCTCTCACCTAAACAAGAAAAACAAACCTACACACACACTTCCAAATCCCCTCCAACAAACAACCAGACAAACAGAACATCTAGACAGACAATGATTAGACAACAACAAAACCAGCCCAAAAAAAAATCAGTCTAACCGCTCCCGTCTCAACCCAAAACCAATCTAACCCCCCCTCACTCCCCCTATCTCACCCGCCTCAACACCTAGTAGTGTACCTCCCTCCTGATAATAATTCATCCGCCCATCCCGTCCGTAATCTTATCAATCACATCACATCATCATACTATCCGGCTGATCTAAAACCACGTCTTATCTTGCTCTTCCTTTCCTCACCTCCCTCCTCATCGTACTTTCAAGGATCCAGGGAATTAATCATACCATATCATATCATACATACTATATCAGAACAAACCAATACTCCGTACAAAATAGCAAATACCAAATACCAGCTGGATGTACCATCCATCCATCTCCATCCCCCCGGGGGCCACGCCACAACATCCCAGAGAAATTAACCATCGAAGCTAGCTATAAGCAATATTACTACCCCACCAGAAACAAACAAACAAACAAACACAAATAATCCCCTTACAATAACCGTAATACTATTACATAGGTAGGTACTAGGTAGGTAATACTAACAGAAGTATCATTCAAATTCCGCTTACTAACAACCTAGTCGAACACATACATAAGCCAATGGAAAAACTTCGGAACGATGCTACGCTCCTACTAACTACCAAATTAGTCAATAGTATAGATACTAGTCACAAAGCATTTTACCAGTGGAGCTTAGTCTTAAATGAGTAAGGTGGGGAGGAGGGGTGTGATTAATAGGATGAGATATGATAGGGTAGGATAGGAAGGAGGAAGGGGGGCGGGGGTACTTACTTCATTCGGCATTCAGTGTTGAATAAAGACGGAGGTTGATTCTGATCCGTGATTAGGTAGATGGTGGGTGGTCTGATCACTGTAATCTATCTATGGCCGCTAGAACCAGGTAGGTATTTACGAGGCACTGCAATTGAATTACTTGAGAATAATATGGATTCAGAGGCCAGACAAGCCGATTTCGGGCCGAACCGATCTAAAATAACCTTATCAATCAGTGTTGAGATAAAGATTTCAGATAATCGCTACAGATTTAATCAAAGCTTTCATCCAAAGACATCTTGATAAGCCCATATTACCGTACCGAGATCTATTCATACCCTACGAAGACAGCAATCTCACCCGTATCCTGCGATTAGAACCTTGCCTCCCATCCGCCGGAACCATCCAAACAAGAAAAGGGGAGACTGAGAGAAGATGTAAACAAACAACAACAAAGCATGCCTCCTTATTGTCTTTCTTTTGTAGTCGCTTATCCCGCCAGCGCTTCAAACAAATTAAACCCAAGTAAAAGATAGAGAACTTTTTTTCCCTTAATAGTGCACAAGTCCCGTGAAACTCATCGTGTTGAAATGGTATCTCGTCAGAAAAAGTCTGCGCCAAGTGTATGATCGAACAAAGGTAAGGTA